>NC_080710.1:13228279-13839529 GCF_019097595.1 Hemibagrus wyckioides
AAACACTAATTTCCGTTTGTAAATTATACCATCTTTTTTCTCCAGTCCCCAGACGACCCCCCCCTCTGTTCCCCACGAGCCCAGCCAGGTGGACGCGGAGCAGCTTGCAGAAATTACTGGAGAAATATTTGGTATAAAAATATGTCCCTACACTGCACCCCTTTCCTGGGACATCAGTCTCTTGCCAAAAAACTGTCCAGCTTTAATTCAATCACCACTAAGCTTCTTTTCCCTGCCATCAATATGGACTGGCTTCAATTACAATGAGAACATGTGTTGTGTCATTAAAACCCTGATGTGTGTGCTCTCACACTCTGACTCTCGCTGCAGTCCTCTCCATACGTCCAGCTCTTATTGACTTTGCTACAACACAATTAAAGTTATGGACACTCTGGTAGGAATCTATACTCTAGGATGGCCTCCTGTGTCAATGATATGTGCAAGGCCCTGGGAAAGTTAACGGAAAAATCAGTAAATAATTTCATCCTGCAAAAAAAAAAAAAAAAAAAGCAGCGTACAGTGCTGTCTTTTTAAATTCTGTATGGAATAGATTCGAGTAGAAATCAATAGAAAAAATCTGTACTATGAATAAATAAAATCATACAACACAAAATCAACACTAGAAAAGAAATGCTTCAAGTCAATCACTGAGAAATAAATCACTGAGAAATAAAACTTATAAACTAGTGTGATGAAACTGAAAGAGAAACACAGACGCTTTATGTGAGATTACTGATCAGCACTACTCATTCACTATTAGTCTGGATAACAATTTATAATGAAGATTACTCCTGTAGCACATCTTGTCTGGACAGAGAAGATAACGGAAAAGCCGAAACACTCAGCTGTTCACTCAGCAATTAACCCCTTAAACCTTTCCAGTTATTTTGACTATAGATAACACAGCGTTGCTGAATTCTCAAATCTGATTGGTCAGAATGAATTAATATTGTATAATATCACAGTTCTGATCATTGCGTAATTCAAATCACTAATTTATATCAATGTATTTGTTCGAATATGTCCTCATTTTTTTTAGTAACAGTTAATTCACCTGGTCCTCTAAGCCAGGCACTTTACATAAACCATAATAATAATAAAAGACAAGCTTAAAAATGTCAAACAATTGTTAATATAGTGAGGTGTTTTGTAATGGGACATTTATTTAACGTTTATGGAAGGACCCTTTTCCCCTCCACACAGGGAAAGTCTTCTTCACAAGAAACTTCGAGGGAAAAAAAAATATTAGAGGCAGGCATGGGACTATTTATCACTTCTTATTACAAGTGATAAGAGGAATAACAGGAAGTGTGATATTTATTAATTCATTTTAAAACTGTAATCTTTTGAAAATTGCTGTGGTATAAAAAGGAGTAAAACACTGGGCGAATTTGAAAAATAATCTACTTTAGTATCAAAATTGCCTTTTGGGTTGTTGAAGCTTTCCCTAATAGCACATCTTATCATAGTTTGGTCCTTACGTAATTAATCATAATGTATAATATGACTTGTTATGAACAACGACATAAGCTGGGGGTCTGTAGTTGGATCAGGGTTAGCACTTATACTAACTTACTTAATACAGTCAGTTATAAAATATATATAAAATAAAATATAAAATAAGCTAGCACTGTCCAGCATCAGTGTGTGTGTGTGGATGTTTGTGTGTGAGTGTGTGTGTGGGTTTGTGTGTGTGTGTGTGTGTGTGTGTGTAAGAGAACGTAGGCACTCACAGGCATGAGCACAGCAGAAGATCCCTGCATGGTCGGGTCAGGCAGAGTGCCAGGCATGGAGGCTGGCAGAGGCTGTCGCTGTCTGTTCCTCAAGTGTAGCAGTGACGAGAGAGAGCCAGGAACTGGGCTGGAAGAGACAGACAAATGGATGGACAGATGTGTGAGATTATGTGAGCCAACATGCACATATATATCCTTTCACAACAGCACCAATGATGCATACGTCCGCTAACGTAAGGGACGTTACGAGTGTTTTCACAGTAACTAGACTTCCCATTTTTGTTGGTATTAATTTCTAAGAAGTTTGTGCCATTACTTCCACTTTAATGAGTCATTACCATCATTTCTGTCCATCATAATTCTTAGCGGACTGCAAGTTGGTCTAAGATGTAACAGTGAAGACTATATTAGGGCATAAAGAGGCTTCAAACCACTGATGATATCATATACATCTACAGATATACAGTTTCCTAATTTGATAGATTAACCCACAACAATTTTTCAAACACAGAAGCTTTTTTTTTTTAAAAAAAATGAACTCAGTTACAGTTTACAGTTACAGTAAATAATCTAACACATTACTGAATGTGCAAAAGAGAAAATGCCTCCTGCAAAATATAATTCTTTACCTTTAAGTTTTTAAGCGTGAGTTTGGGTAGAATGTGGTCTGAAGTGCTAACGGTGGTATAATGCATATGATTAAACACACACATTTATTTTCGTTGGAAACAGAGAGGCATTGTGTGTGTAAACGAAAAGCTCTTAATGATCTTAATTAAATCTATTTAGTATAAAAACATGTAATGAATCTTCAGGGTGTTCATTTAAATTGACCAGTGTTTGAATTGGCTCTCCTGGACATCCTCTCCTTCTAAGCCACAGATTTATGAATAACTATAGTTCACTAATCTCACTAAATCTTAACATAACTCTAAACAAAAATGAAGAACTACTGTTACTATGACCCCTTTTATATGTAATAGCTAACCCTGTTAACTGAAAACAAATAGTCTGAACTTTTACTCAGTTATATCCTTCAGAAAATACTGCTGAAATTTAACATGCAGGAACATTATAATGTGGACAATAACCTCTTATGAACAATCTCATAAAATCATAATAACATAGTCAGTAAGTACAAACATACATCATATCAACATACACCTTTCTGTTCCTTTTTTGCATGGCAAGATCCTTGCACATCCCTTTATGGTCATGTTAATGTTTAATGGAATGCATGACGTGGACCTGCCCATTAGCAACAAGTTTTGCAACAACTCAATATCAGCCTACTCACAAGCTAGACTAGCTAATGTTACCTTTGTCATACAAGACTTACAACTACAATGTCAGAAGCATAGTTATCACACAGCATGCAGTTTTGCTTATGCATGTTATATACAGACCTTCCTATGTTGCTAATTTTATAGTTCGGTTTAGTTTGGTTGGTTGGTTAGTTATAGGACCTTCATATATTGACAGTTAATAGTTTTATTTGATCTGCTGAGCTGAATAGTTGACTGTAATTTAAAGTGTTATGCTGATATCATTATCATCATTAAATAACGTGTTTAAGTAGTGTTATGAAGTGCATAATTATGCTTGTGTCTGTGTGAGTGTGTGTGTGTGTGTTTGGGAGATCTTGCAGCCCCTGTCCACTCGAATGACTGCACACAGGCCTAGTGAATAGAACACTGAGAATTGAATAGTGACACATTTCATCTTGGAAGCCTAAACTATTTCTTATTTCAGATAAGACAGATATGACACACACTAGCACACAAACTCTAACATTCATCTGTACCACTCGACTCCCCATGTCAGGATGCTCACAGCTGAACTCTATGGAGCTGGCACTTTACAGTCAATCACATCCAATCCTTCTGGCACATACTGCCCTGTTTAATGTGCACTATACAGAACAGGCACTCAATGATGTCATTTAAGCAACTGCCATCAATTATTTAGCTGGTAAGCGCAAAGCTTTGCAGCTGCCCTGCTACGGGCAACACAATTACATTTCATTACGCAGCAGGCTTATGTGCATGCTTACTTTTTAGCATGCATACTAATGTCATAAAAGAAGGATGTGCCTAACAACAAAGAATAATGAATAATCAATGTTTGCCAGCGCTGAGCACTATTATGGCCAGGAAAGAGGGATGACAGACAGCTGGAAGGTAAATGTAGGAAAGGGGGAAAACATTCCTCACCTGAACAAATACATGTATTTATACAGGCTAAATGGCAGCAATTGCACTGCTGACGTGTACGTGCACACACACACACACACACACACACATGCATAGGCACTGTCATTAGCATTCTAAAATATTGTCATTTATGTTCAATGCTCCAATCCATCACAATCAATGCTAGAGCACCTTCACAAACTTGTGTGACATGTTAACAAGATAAGTGAAAGTCTCAGTCTCTGACACACGCCTGCACAGATTCAAAGACAGAATCAGATCAATCACTTTCAATCCTTCACAATTGATAAACGCGAAACACATTTCAGCCCTATTTGCAGTTACAAAAAAGTGCTTATCACACCAGCAAACTTGCTGAACAACACAAGAATTTTCTATATCTTACTTTAATCCATTCAAATATATATGACAAACTGCGCAGTAAAATCTAATAGTGTTCTAATGAAGTTTTATAAATGTTTGACTTAGTCGTAACCAAATGAAATAAAAAAAAAATCATATCAAATGTGTGGCTTAGTGTTAGCACTGTTGCCTCACAGCAAGAAGGTCCTGGGTTCGAACAGGCAGGGGCCTTTCTGTGTGGAGTATGCATGTTCTCCCTGTGCGTGGGTTTACTCCTCCCACAGTCCAAAAACATGTACATTAGGTTGATTGCCCATAGGAGTGTGTGGTTGTCTGTCTATATGTGGCCCTGTGATGGACTGGTGACCTGTCCAGGGTGTCTTTCGCCCAATGTTTGCTGGGATAGGCTCCAGCAGATCCCTGTGACCCTAATTAGGAATGAAGCGGGTATAGACAATGGATGGATGGATATCTAATGTGTCTCTCCAGTTCTATAGAAGTCTTTAGAGCAGTGGTCCTCAATCACGTCCTCACACAAGACAGAGATAGACAACTGATTTGTGAGCCACTATACTAGTGCAGTTTCTCAATCCTTTGTCCTCTTATAGACCTTCCGTACATGTTGAAGTTCTCCATACTACCAGCTCATCCCCTAATTAACAAGCCTGTAGAAGTGTGTGAGTTCGAGAAGGGAAAACACTCTGATGTTTCTCATTCCTCCCTTGTTTTGTACTCTCCAAACAAATTAAATTATTAAAATCCTTACCATTTACTTTTCTGTGCTGTAGTGAGGAGGACAATAAAGCATGAATGTAATCGATCCTAGATCTTAATTGATTCAATCTATTTTAATAGCACATCTGGCATCTAATCAGAAAGAAGTGCTTCCTCGGGTCACAGTACAAAATAAAATTTAGTTATGGAGTAACTTGCATTAGCATTAGAGTGAGACAGAGCAGTATAACACAAGAGCTCAGTTCGAGTCTGGGCCTCCACCCAGGCAACAAGGAGATGAAAAAACAAGGCCATGGAGAGAGAAAGAGAAAAAAGAAAGAGAGGGAGTAACAGAGGAACAGAGAGAGAGAGAAAGAGAGAGAGTGGTCTCTTTAGGGCGTCTCTCTTGCGCATAAAGGCGCCCAGGGCAGGAAGGCCTCCAAATTGCAGTTGAGCTTGACTAAATAGAAAGAAAGCAGCTTTCCCGCTGTCAGCTACTCACCTGACCCAGAGAGACCAAGGGGGGTTGAACTAGAGACAGAAACAATTTAAGACACAGAGAAGTTCCCCAGACATCTCATACGCACACACCAACACACAAACACACACACACACACACTATGGACAGACACTGAGGCAGAAACCCACCCTGGATGGGACACCAGTCATCATGTACACACATTCTATTACACTAGTATGGGAAGGGACTTTGTCTACCGTTATATTGATACAGGAACACTTTTGTATTTAAAAAGAAACAACATAGAGTATTACATGCAATCTTTAAACAATGTGATGCAACAGAGTGAATGTCTGAACTATTGTGCTATACACATTGGTTACACAGCACACAGCTGATGTCATTCATTATCCACAAATCACTAGAGCTGTATCTATCTGTAGCTGCACTAAACGAGTGACCTTTCACTTGTTTATGCTCACCTTCATAGTGGGTCAATCACATTCATAATAAAATTCATGAATCATGAATTCATAAAAATCATATTCATAAAAAATATGTATCATTTATATATTATTTGTTATCAAATATGTATCAAATATTTGATGGCATACATGCTCCAGGAGATGATAGCTAGCAAAATTAATAAATGATAGTCTAAATATTAGAATTGCAATTGCAATATAAATACATTGTTGTATGCGCTGTAGTTAACAAGTTGTGCTTTTTATCACAGAAAAAATTGCAGAGCAGGAAAACCCCTTAATCTCCCCTAATGTGGGGAGATGTTAGCAACTTCACATACAACACCCACAAAACCCTTCGATTTACTGTAAAAAATATAACACAGTTTATTTTTAGAGCCTGTACTGATGAACCAAGCACTTCATTAGGAACACTAGGTAGAGCCTCCCTTTGCTCTCAAAACTGTTAAAAATAGGATGTTGGAAAATTTCCTTTGAAATTCTGCTCCATGTTGACTTGAATGCATCACCCAATCCTGGCAGATTTTTCAGATGCACTTTCATGATGGAAATCTCCTGTCTTACCACATACCCAAGGAGTTTTGGGCTTTATATCTGGTGACTGGCAAGGTGACTAAAGAACACTGAACTCATTGTCATGTTCATGAAACCAGTTTAAGACGACTATTCCTTTGAGACATGGTGCATTATCATGCTGAAAACTGCCATTAGATGATGATAAACTGTGGACATGAAGGGATGCACATGATTAGCAACAATACTCAAATAGTCTGATGATGACTGATTGGTATTAACAGCCCAAAAGTGTGCCAAGAAAACATTTCCTACACCATTACACCACCTCCTCCAGCCTGCACTGTTGACACAAGGCAGGTTGAATTAATGGAGTCATGGTGTTGGTGCCAAAT
Source organism: Hemibagrus wyckioides (assembly GCF_019097595.1). Lineage (NCBI taxonomy): Eukaryota > Metazoa > Chordata > Actinopteri > Siluriformes > Bagridae > Hemibagrus > Hemibagrus wyckioides. The sequence goes on from NC_080710.1 coordinate 13,235,135, forward strand.
TTTGACCCTCAGAAATCGAGATTCATCAAACCAGGTGACTTTTCCAGTGTCTTCAACTGTGCAGTTTTGGTGATTGTGTGCACACTGTAGCCTCAGATTTCTATTTTTGGCTTACAGAAGTGGAACTGACATGTCTTCTGCTATGGTTGCCCTTAATTTATGCCTCGTACTGCTGCCATATGATTGGCTGATTGGATCAATGGGTAGGTGTATGGATGTTCCTAATAAAGTGCTCAGTGAGTGCAGTATAATTCAGTTGGAGTGGCTTGCTAAATTGCACATTTATATGGTTTCTTTTTCTCCATATCAAAAAATAAATTGAACGGGAAGTACATTTTTAAAATTAATTAAATAGTGAACCAGGGATTAACAAAGGTATTGGTCAGTTAATGTGATCCTTGTGAAGTCAAAAGGACATATCACATGATATTATGATATATGCCGATATCACTGTGATCATTTAAATCCATATTGCATTATATGTTTTTGCCATACTGACATACCACTAACATACATTATAGAAAATGTGTCTGTGGATTTGGGCAACAATAATCAGAGCAATGGTGAATCTAACCACACAGACGTACAGTGCTGCCTGACCCTTGGCTCTCAGATTACACTCACAACCCACTCTTCCCAACATGACATCACTCCTCTTACTGTCTTTATCTCTTGCTTTCTTCCAGTACTGTAGTTTGTTTACGTCTTTCACCTACCACTAGCATTTTTCCCTTATCTCTGTTGGGACACTCAGCCTTAACACAAACACAGTTAATCCTGCTACACAATTGGGCATATCCAGGTCCAGATGAGATGAGAGTACTCCACATGTAGCAATCTAGCTCTATAAGCTCTGCATGTCATGGACATGCTCCAAATGCACCAAGAGGGTGGATGAATAAGATTTTCATGGGTATACAATGGGAACCATTGTATGTAGTAAAGGCCATGGCATTTGTGCCAAATGGTATGCACAGGTATCTGCATGCATATAGATTAGACAGCAGACATGCAGCCAGATCACAAGGCTCAACCTCAGTGACTTAAACACAAGTGGCCTGGTTGCAGCATGCAGAGAAAAGAGAGAGAGAGAGAGAGAGAGAGAGTGAGAGAGAGAGAAAGAGAGAGAGGCACAGTCAGCCCACTGACTCATATCCTTCCCTTCTTCTCTCCTTCCAACAATGATGTAATGCTCTTGGCTTCTTGCCCTCCACCCACCCCCTGCCTGTCTCTCTCTCTCTCTCTCTCTCTCTCTCTGCGCCATGCTGGTGAGGTCAATGCTAACTGGAGCAGACACGGCAGGAGCAAGGAACTTTTACTCTGTGTGAATGTAACCAAAACACCCCCGGGCTCACTTCCAGCCACTGGGAGATGGTGGTGCGGTCTCCACAACAACAGGCCTAAACAGTGAGAGAAACAGAGAGAGTCCAAACAGCTTGCAGCTGCCTGGAGCTCTGAGTAAATACAGCACAGGACCTGCTCCTGATTTACCACTTTAATCACGAAGAGAGAGAGAGAGAGAGAGAGAGAGAGAGAGTAAGATTGGGGGTGGGGGTGGAAGAAGGGGATTGAGATACAAAGGGGGCGTAGAGCTTATTTGAGTGCCACAGTGCTTGGGACTGCTAGTACAGGAAGGAGGGGAGGTATAAAAATCCGATCAAATAAATCAAGTCTTAATGGCTTGTGAGACTCTTATTCAAAAGGGTGGCAATTACCACATGGGGGAGGGACATCAATCTTGGTATGTCCTTGTACCATTGCTTAAGGACCTGAATTATATAAGTCAACATGTAGAATTATATAAATTATCCAGGTGTAAAAGGAATGCAGTGACAGGCACCATCAACCAGCTTAGCACTATCTACAAATGTGCGAAACTTGTTCTGGGACATCCTGAGGGCAAAGCAGCATCCTATAATTCCTGTAGTATACAACAAGCCCATAATTATATGCCAATATTTCCCTCAGCACAGGGGGGAACTGGTCCGGAGAGTGAGAAAAAACAATCTGGCGCACGACCAGCTTTTTCCTCATGTGACTGAAACTGGCCCATGAGTCCCGCCTACACCTGTCAATAGAACCTGCTGCCTATATATCACCCTGAGAGATTCACTCATCACGTGGATATAATCCCGCCCACCAGTTGCTGACTGCAGACCAAGCCAATCGAACACAGTCAGAGCCAGGTGACAGCTCTGCTGAATAAGTCCATTGGCTGGGATATGATGTCTTGTGTGGAGCTTTGCTGTGTTTGGGAACACTGGCTGCATTTATCAAAACCTGTTTCTCAGTTTCATCATAGTGACACTTCCCAAACAGGGCTGTTTTCTCTTCTTGCCAAAACCACATCTGCAGGCTTACTCTTAATGTCAACCCATAAGCCTCAAGAGCACCAAGTATATGTATTTAATCACATGTTTTGCAAGAATATGTGACACCTTGTAGCCCATCTTCACATTCCATTAGGGCCATGCGTTATATCTTCCATACACTTTGGCTTCAATGCTGTGTTCACTCAGTCTTTTTGGGCTGTTCACCCAGCTTGACCTGATAAGACCATTTTTCTCCTCTTTAAAGCTCTCTCTTGCACTACTTCACTTCCTTCAGCTGCTCATTTCATCAACCCCTTATCCATTTAAGTCTTCATCTTCACCATCCTCTTCCTCTCTTTCCTTAACCTGAGGGACATTCCTCCTGACAATTCGCTCTTGATCCCTTTCTTCCTCTCTTCCCTACTCTCTGTCATGGCGGGCGGACAGCCCTGGGGCTGTGGATGACACAGTGGTGTAGGAATGAGAGGAACAGGGCCTGGGCGTTCCTCTCCAAATGCTCTATTAAAGCCTGCGCTGTACACAATGAGCTCACTCTAATTCAGCTCAGATGTACATCCTGCCTGTCTGCCATCTCTCATTCGTTCTCTTTTCTCTCTCTCTACACACACATCGTGCTCTCTTCGTATATGTATGTCATAGGTCATGAGGTTTAGAAACTGAAACACAAATTCAGAATATAGAATTCAAGATATTTAATTTTGAATATTTCAATTCAATGAAGATTCCACATGCATTTTCTGTTCATAAATCACTGTATTATGTAATGATGATACCATGATACCAATGCAAATTGAAATTAAACATGGAAATCTATGAAATCTATGACTTCCATGTTTTGGCCCAAAAGCAGAAAGCTATAATAATACAATTTTCTGCTAAGACAATGATAAACATAATTATAAGAGACAATGATGATGACAGGCTAGGAGCATGCAAGTGAATAATGCTACTTAACATAACTATACACAATAGTTATTCATTTCCCATTTCCTAGCAGTGAACTACCTTTCCTCATTTTCTGAAACTATATAACTTTATAACTCTCTCTCTCTCTCTTGCTCTCCATCATACCATCATACTGCAATGTATAGATATGCCAATGTACTATTTCAGTGCTTGGTTTCCTCTATGCACATAAAAACTACCTCAGGATGTCCTCTGTTCTTCGGAGGTGTGAAAACAAGCATGCATGCAGAGCTGTAGCGTCATAGACCTCGATCACTCACACGTTCACACACATACACACACATACACACACATACACATACACACACATACACACACATACACACACATACACACACATACACACACACAATTACAGACACATAAACCAGTTGTTGATAAAAAGCATGCACCTCTCTGATGCTGTCTCACTGTCTCTCAGCAATACACTCACACACACACACACACACACACACAGAAATACAGACACAAACCATACAACCCTCACTAAACTGTGTGCCCACAATCTAAATATTAAGATTGGAACAATTATGTGGCTAGATATTTTAGCACTTGTGTCCATTTTAAATAGAAACAGTGAAAAGCCAAATCAGATGCTATGGTCTTTAGTGTCCTCGTATTGCCGGGAGAGTGAAATTTGATTTTGCAGTGTAATTTTTTTTAAGAAACTAAAACCTTGTGTTTAACGTGCTTAACGTTAAAAGAATACGTCTGAATTCCTTTATTATTTGCATGTAACCGACAACTGGACTCAAAGTTTATCATGGTCTTGTGGCTACTTGAGGCTACTGATGCTACACGTGCTAATAGTTTAAGCATGTGCTTACTGGTCTAATAAATCTCATCCGAAAAGAATAAAAGAGTTATCTGAGCCCCCAAACTGACAGGAAGATTTATCACACGTTCAACCCATTAGAAGTCATTATTATGCTTTTTCCACAACTCCTGCTCCTTGCACATGTTGCTGCTTCATGCTTCCATTCACTGCACCACCAAGAACCACCACCTCCCCTGCCCCCACCACCTCCCGCAATAAGAGACACTGAGGGACTCGTACAGTGTTTTATCTCACGCGGTTGACTAGCTGTGTCTAACATGTTTAGCGCTGACACAACTCAGGAACAGATGGTTCCAATTTGAAAAGCCGAGGCCGCTTGATTCAGTCGGACGCTCCCAATCTCCCAACAGTGGTCAATAATGGTAGCCATGATGTTCAGATTCGCTGTGTTGTGCTCTTTCCTTTGTAATTTCTTCCCAGTTTCTGCTGGTTTTTGTCAAGGTGTGCATCAGAGCGCTTTCATGCTCAGGGACGGCACATATCAGGGGAACATAGGCAAACTGCTGGGGTTTATGTGGGGGGTTGGGTGGAGGGAGGGGGGGTGGTCCTTGGGCTTGCAGCTGTGGGCCTCTCGCCTCAGCAGGCCTGTTTGAGTAAAGCTAAGCTTAATTGATTCCAAGCCTCAAAAGCACTTTACTAAACATGTTGCAGCAACGGGTTTTCTTTTTTGCTCTCTTAATTTAACAGAGGCCCTTTTCCTCATTCATAATCCACAGTCTAAAGAAGCCAGGAAACAGACGCAGTAAGGATCAGAGTAAGGTTCCTTGATGCTATGTATATATATTCTACACAGGAAGTATGCAAAGCCTTTCTGACTTTCTGTAAACTGCGTACAATATCAGCTTACCAGAACATGCATTTTACAACCTCAACTCTGCACCACTTTCCATGCCCACTGTATAATGTGTACTATAGTATACTAGCGTACTATAGCCAATTGTCTACAGAGTAACAAAACTGATTTTCTTTGCATATTTCATATTTCAGCCTGGATGAGTGCACACTCAGCAATGCTACATCATCCCTCGATCTCCTGATGTTTAAAGGCTTTGTTCAGTGTCAGCTTGAAGTGTTGTGAAACATGAACTTGCTGCCTTCTGATCAGCTGTCCAGAATGTTAACCACCAAACAACCACTGTTAAAAATAAGCTAGCCATGTAAATACCTCTTATCTACCAGTCTTCTAACACACTTCTAACTAAGCTAATGAGAGTAGCTGGCTGATATCACTGATTATTCATTCAATCCATTTAGAAAAGTGCAATATGCTATATGGATAGATAAATAGATACTGTATATATTAACATAATCATAGTCCAAAGCAGCAGCTGATGGAAACACTCTTATTTTGGCAGGCTTTACTTGGAAAATTGCAAAACATTTAGCACTTTAGATGGAATACATCTGGACTCAACACTTATTTTCCTGTCTCTCTAATCATGAACAGGAGAATTAGTGCACACCTGCTGTCTCTGCAAGCATTTATTAATGCTTTAGCTTTATGAGACTTTTATGAGCGCTTCATTAAGCCACAGTTCAGCACTGTAGAGCTGCAGTGTTGTGTGAGAGCAGTGGCAGCAGTGCTGACGAACCATGGAGCGTGTGACAAAGCATCATAGTTACAATGTAGATAAGAAGGAAGCGAAGCCCCTGTGAACAGAAGCACTCACTGACCCCCTGCTTCCTGTCGAATGGGACTCTGGGTTACAGAAAGTAACATTTCTGTGCCAAGGGCTTTCCTTGCTGGGCTTTTCCCACTGAGGTGGACATTTCCACACTCACCGCTGCCGGCCTACTCAGGATAACCAGCAACCACCGCAGTCCCTGTAAACAATAGGGTGTGTAGGCCTGGCTTTCTAGCTACTTTCTCATGGTCTCGTTTCATGCTGCTGTGAGACAATCTCATGAAAACCTCACTGGAATGTCAAGATAAAATAATCTTTAATTGAAGATCCATACATGGGACACCGGTTGTTCTGTTAATCAATTTAATTCTTTAGAAAAGCACAAACCTGAGCTTGTAAATGTTAATTTATGTGATGGAAAGAATCAAGTCAAGCCACTTCATGTTCAGACCTGACTAATCTCATTCCCTCCATGTGTTATAAACCAGAGCCTGCTTTGCCACTTCGTTAGTGCTGTACATACATTCAGCTTCTGTTCAGCTTCGACATGGCAATTCATTTGATTGGAGATTAAGCTAATTAACCACAAACACATTCATAAACCAAGGCTGCCAATAATTCTGGAGCTGATTATTTTATCACGGTTCATAGCTGCAATCACTCCATAATTCTTTATCGGGTAAAAATAGATGGAAGATAATATGCAGAATGAAAAGTTTTCCATTTTGTAAAGCAGACAGAGACTAACGAGGTACACCGAACTATGTTATGATGACATGAAAAAGGTAAATCTATTTCAAATAATCTATTTTCTAAGTATGCAGCATTGATTAATGTGCAGATTTATTTTAAGTAAACAATACAGACGCCTGCTTTTCTGCATTGTTTCAATAAATCCCAGAAGCCCAAGAGCAAGTCAGTTATTTATAAATGTTTTTTAACATGTTATTTGAACAGTGCCTACCATAGTCCTTCATAACACATTTATTAGTGAATTGTTTAGAATTTAGTAATGCTGGGTGATTTCTAAAAGACTCTTTGTATTGAAAGCAAGAAGAGGCATCAGCTATATTTATATATATTTATTTACTGATAGACAGTGTTTGACTCTTTTAAGTTATGCAGAATTAAACCTTCCTTTTTTGCTGATTTCTATTGCTTTATTTGTATTTTATTTCATTTCTCTTTGTAATTTCCATCCATCCATCCATTTTCTGTACTGCTTATACTACACAGGATCATGCGGAGCCTGGAGTCTATCCCAGAGGACTTAGGGCACAAGGTAGGGGACAATCTGAAAATGGGTAACAAACCATCACAGGGCACAATCACACACACCCATTCACACACTATGGACAATTTAGAGATGCCATCCAGCCTACAACACATGTCTTTGGACTGGAGGAGGAAACCAGACTGCCCAGAATAAACCCCTGAATCACAGGGAGAACATGCAAGCTCCACATACACACAAAGGTGGTAAGGTAAAGGCAGGACTCATTCCCCAAACCGGTGAACTGTGAGGCAAACATGCAAACCACTAAGCCACCATGCCCCCTAATTATGTCATTTTTTTCCTCACAAATTATTTGTCAGTTTATACAAACAACATATGCTGCATAAGCTAACTTTTGGGAAGTGTATTTATCAACTTCATAATGGAGCACAGATCTGCATGTGTGCTGAAGGGCCAGCTTCACTGATTATGAAGAGTTGGGGAAAGTTAATGGTGTCAAACAGAATTGGTTATCAGATTTGCATTTATGAAACAAAATATAACCTTAGAACCACTTTAGTTTTTTTAGAAGCCCACATATCAGCTAAATGGATACTTTATACACTTCATGAATGTGCAAAAAAAAGCTTACAGGGCCAGAATAAAAAAATTACTAACAATTATGATTGAGAAATCTGTCACAAACAAAACCCTGTCACTTCAAAAATTCTGCAGTAGCAAGTGAATGAGCAACATTCTTCCTGCTGCAGCTCTCCCTCTCTCTCTCTCTCTCTCTCTCTTTTCTGTGTCTGAAATTCCATCCATCCCTCTGAACAAAAGCCACTGTCCAGCTGTCAGTCAAACTGACTGACAGTCTTCCCATCCAATATTCACAAGCTGTCCCATCTAGGCATCTGCCCCCGTGCTGTCTCGCCGCTGTCATAGAGAAGAGGTTGTGTTCTCCTTTAACCTCACGCATCACACCATGCAATGCACAAGGACCAGTCATTAACACAGACCCTCTGCCAAGCATGTGTGTGTGTGTTTGTGTATGCATGTGACAGTGATTGTGGGGAGTGGTAAGTATGAAGGGCATGCTTGACATTCAGAGCACATCCTGGAGCCTTGCTTGTTAACTGAGTGGTTTTAAAAAATAATAATGAAAACAGTTTCATCTTGTACATATTGGGTACAGTTCAGGTCTGCACAGGCCTTGCACACTGGTCATGTGTTTGAACAGAACCACAAGCAGATAAATCAAGGCAAAAGCATGTTATTAGGCAAAAACACATTCCAGCTGACGCGAATATTCTGGATAAAATATTCTTTGGCTGGGTCTGTAACGTAAGATACAGACCATCAGGTCAGCTCAGGGAACCAGAACCTGTGGCAGTCCTGATTGCTTACCTCCACTGCATGACGGATCTGCACTTTAATCCTCCTCAAACAGACCAAACCACAGCCACTGAGCTGGAAATGACACTGTGCTTTTTTCTGCACAACAATATGACTGTGTGTGTGTGTGTGTGTGCACTCAGGTGATGATTATGTCGCAGACAGGGTATATTCTGACGCAGACAGAGCAAAAGAGAGCAAGTCAGATGGATCAGAAGTGGCGAGTGCTTGCGCAAAAAGGGCGTCACCCCCAAATAGTCAATATCCCCACCAGAGCAGTACTATTGATGTCATAAGTGTGGGACACACCCGAGCTGGCCAAACCACACAGGCGCTTTAAGGGCCAGGGCAACTGAAAAGAGCCACACACACACAGACAGACAGACACGGACACACACGCACACACACAGCACCACTGGAGACCCACGATAACATGCTTGCACCTTTCAAAGCTTTCATAAAATCGTCCTTTCACATTAATATTAATCTTTAATAGATGATATATTTCAGATACAGACAGGTGAATAATAACAGGAAAAAGTAACAAAAAGTGGCTCAGCTCAGTACATTGTTGGGTCACCATAAGCTACAGGCACGTGGCCCTTGGCAGATTTTCTACAAGTCTCTGGATCTGCACTGGAGGGATTAACATTATTCTTCCAAAAGATTTTCCATCAGTTACAGTTTTGATGATCAGCCACTGGCTTTTCATCTCAAAAATATCACTCAGCAGTATATCAGTTCTGCACATTGCACTTTAAGTAGTCTTTGTGTGTGTGGGCATTTCAAATATAAACCAGTTAAATCCTCAATATACATTTTATAATGGTGAGGTTTTATTCTAAAATGTTTATGAATTCCCTGCTAACTGTGTGTGTTGGGAATGTGTGTAAGATGCTACACTTCCAGCACATATTCAATGTGATCCCACCTTTTGGAGGCTCTCCAACATGCAGCGCTGTGTAACAATGGTACACAAACAACAAAGCTCAGACTACAGCAAAACAATGCATAAAACTATAGCTGTCTACATCAACAGAGCAAAAGTACTGAAAAATATAGATATGAGTATAGAAATTATAGATATGTTAATATTTAACTCAAATAAAAATGGAAATAATGTGTTTGAAGGGAAAAACTGATATTATTAAAAGGACCCAAGTATTAAAAAGAAAAGAAATTGAGTTAATGTCAAGTTTTATGTAGACAGTAACTTCTGTTACTTATCTTAAACTTGTTTCACACAATTTTGCCTGAAATTATCTGTCTTTTGTTCTGTAATTAATTATTAGTGAAATACTTAAATAAATAAGCTATATTTGTATATTAGCTAGCATTCAACTTGACTTCTACCCAATAATATTAGCTACTGGAATTGATGCTAGTATAACCTGGAATTTAGTGGAATATAGGCAGTTAATATTAGCACATTAGCAAACATTTCCTCGGAATTAGGTGAAGTTCATTCCTTGTAGGGAGATAAAAGAGACATGTCTTTGCTTACTCCAGCATACTGAAACACTTTAGTGAGGTAGGGGCGCTCATCTTCAAGCTGCGGTTTGCAGTCCGATGGCTTTTCCATCTTCAAACACACAGAGATTGCTAGAGCGCTAACTACATTGTGTAGCAGAAGAGGAGAAGGTCACTGCAGATGATGAAATGGCACAATTCTGGATAGATTTTTCTTCATTGATAAAGTTGATTGGATGCTAAATGTAAACGACTGGATGCTACACTGAGCCCTTTGGTTTTGATATGTAGTGTGCAGTTTTTGGTTGGATGAGATAGATAAATAAAAATGTAAGGAGTGAAAAGTTTTATTTCAGGAAATGTGATGCTATACAATGTCAGCAAAACTCAAGTAAAGTAAATGCATTTAAATAATACAGGTATCACTTTACATTAACAGTAAAGAATATTCATACACTAATACTGGAATTAATATTTACTTAAAGATGAAGTAGTGAGTCACGTGTGAATAACAACCACCTTACACACAGTTACTACATGCTTTTAGTTAATGCATTATGAATTGAACATGCATCATTGTTTATATAAATTGCCATATGCATCAGTGTATTCTAGCATCATTGGAATGGTGCAAGATTAATTTCTTTAATTACGCTGATCCTCCTTATAGAACGTAGAAAGACGCAATAACAATATACACCAATAATTTCATCTCAACCTGTTTTTGCATCATTTTTTCCCATGCATTTCTCATAGTACTAGTAAATACTCTGCGTGGCTCAGGCCTGGGGCTCTGCTCCATTTACACACAAGTGTGAAGTTAATATAGTTACATTTATTCATTTAGCAGATGTTATTTTCTATTAACATTAAAACCAGTATTTTATAAGTTTATTTTTTCAGGGCCTTAAACATAAGCAAGAGCAAGAGAAAAATGAGGGATCGTTCTTAACGATTTAAAGCCAGGGGACCAGGTGGACACAGACGCAGTGAAGCAGTCAAAATAAACAGTGATATCTAAAATACTGAAAAAATAATCCTCTACTACAGTGGGATTTAAAGAGAAATGGATGGAGAGTAATGCAAAACGGATTGAGATAAATTTATTGGTGTTCATTATTAGTGCGTTCGAAAAAAAAGAGGATCAGTACAAATTGATGATTTGTGTACACAGCTGTGTGTAACAAATTATATATATAATTAGAAATGATACATTAATAATTAATACATTAGCTAACCAATGCACTAACATGTACTTAAGGTGGTTGTTATTCATGCAGAAATTCATAAGACTCACATAGCGTGGTAGCTCTATGTTAGCTTAACTTATTATTAGTTCATATATATATATATATATATATATATATATATATATATATTAATTCAGGGATTTGTGTATCGTGATTGTAAAGTGTTACCATAATACTTATACTAAGTACAAATACTCAAGTATTTTGCAACTGGTTCACCAACACACATGCACACACGATGCCCCACAATTACCATCTACAGCAAAAAAATAAATAAATAAATAAAAATACAGACGACAGATGGAAAGAGAGATTGAAAGAAAGATGCGTCTAATACATCCCTTTTTTGGTGATTCATTTCCAACAAGGTTATGTCATCTAAGTGAATATTCAAAAATCAAACAATAAGATCTCAACCACACAGAGCCTTATTAATGAAATATAGACATTCAAAAGAAAAAAAGACATTTCCTGAGAAAGCTATTTTGGTCTGGGAAACAAAGAGCCTTTCTTCAGAGAAGGATGTACGCAGAAGCAAGATACGCATTCAACAAGCTCATTAAACTTTTAATGCAGAACGATCTAAAATAAACCTGAACAAACCAAAAAAAAATCGAGCAGCGACACAGTCTATAAGTAAACTGCACTCATTCAACACACGCCTCAGGCCATGTGAAAATGCAAAAGTTCCCCTGTGTAACTAATATTAGTAACGTTTGAGTTTACTTTGTAGGACGTTTGGCTGGTACAATATAAAAGAGTGAACTTATCTATTTATACAACATCACAAAGTTTTAAATGTACAGCAAACACAACACTTCCTTTTCTCAAAACTAATAGAAATGTTTTAGATGGGATTATTATGTGATGGTTAATCAGCTACTAGTAAGAGGATTTAACACAGTGCAGGCGATTAGCATTGCAAGCTGGATGTTTTTTACAGTGCAGACAATCAGTATGCCTTCACTAACAATACAATGTCTCTGGGATGCTGCTGAATCTAAAATTCATCTACTCACCCAATCTGTCTGTTGGTGGAAGGAGCCTGAGTGATGACTGAGCTGGACTGTGGTGATGGCAATGCTTGCTGTATCACTATGCTGCTCTCATGGTTGGCCATTCCACTGTGAGGTTGCTGGTGCTGGTTGGGGCCTGGTTGTGCATGAAGAGCAATATTCTAACGAGAAAAGAGACAAAATGTGTATCAATATACCGAGGAAAGCTTCCTGCACTGCACAAAAAAATTAATTGCAAATATAGTCAAATTTGTCAACTATTTCTTATTATAAAATTACAATACACCAAGTAAGATTATTAAACCTATCTCCAGACAAAAGCTTTACATTTTCTTGATCGATTGGCAGATAATTGTGCCTCTTTCATTTTTCCAAATTATCTGAAAATACTAGATCAATGTGACTATATTCTAGGTGTTTTCATTTACTGTCAGTTTTTTTTGCAGTGTGTTAAACGAGTTTAGTTTGTTAGTTAGTTATTTAGCCAGTGTTTGGCTTCATCATACAGTGTACACAAGTACGATAACAACCTAACAACAATACACAACTAAACAACAAAACAAAAATATGTAAAAACAGTACAATAATTTAAAAAACTTTAAAAAGCATATACAATGTATATGTATGTATATATGTGTGACTCAGTATGAAATGTTTATTGTAGATTAATTCAGATTAAAATGTGCCTACAAATAAAAAATAAAAACTATACCAAATGCAACACTAATATTTCATTTAAGGTGGTTGCATACTTGGCATTAATTTACAGGTAATAAATATGAATATAAAATGTGAATCCAGTAATAAGGCAATCAGCCTCATTAGAAACAGTTCAGTATATGGGAACACTGAAATACCTTTTTAATCAAAAATACTCGTCTGAAATTGAAATTAAATGTGAATGTCATGTTTATATCCATTTTTGCTAAGGTCTCCTTTAATACCTAAATCCTATCAGGCAATGTAAGTGAGTTACACAGTTATTAAAACTCATAGTTCTATCCAAAATGAATTGCCCTGTACTTTGGAGCTTGTAAAGTAGAGCGATATATTTAAAATTAGGAGAAGTCATTTGGGAGATTTTATATCTTTATATATCTAGTGTTGATACAGCAAATGAAAAGAACTATTAAAATATTACAGCTATTTCCCGAAACAGTTATTAAGGAGAAGAAGGAAACATCTACAATATAAATAGATGATCACAAAATAGCAGTCAGTGTTGCCATATATTATCTACTGCTATACCACCTACTTATTATGCTTATTAGTAATGAATTAAAGTTTGATGTGTAATATATACTTAAGTGTTATCTGTGTAATCAGGCCTTGCAGAAAAGTGCTGGAAGCTGAACTACTACTATACAACAAGTCTCATTTCTGGAACAGTTTATAGAGTTTATTACACGTTCTGACTTTTGCAGGGTGTTTGGAGTATATTATTATATGAGTTAATGGAACATAAAAAGGCACATGGAGAAGTTATAATAGTTGTGGTATTTATACCAGTCAGTGGGTGATTTCTGTTCTGTATTCTGGACACAAATTTAAGGAGTTAAGTTCTTGGGCAAGACTTTTCTCTTGCTTCCTCTTGACATCATGTAGGTTTTCAATGTAAAACTATTTTTAGTATATTTAACCATGTTGTCATGCACTATATATATGTAAAAAAAAAAAATAATAATAATATAAGGCTTTTATAATGTAATGAGGATTAGTCCAAAATGACATATTTGGCTTAGAATAACAAAAACAAAATTATAATAAACCATTATATGCATGTAGAAAATAGAAATAAATTATTAAAGGATGTCTTAAAGCATAAATCCATCATTTTTAATGAATTTCTATTAATTTGCCTAGATTTGTTTTTTAATAACCAACAGATCATTTCCTGAAACTTTGGAGTATAAGCTTACACACGTTTAAAAAAAATACATCTTCAAAGATTTATAAGTAAGTCATTTAAAGTACATAACTTATGTTCAGATATTCAGAACCTAAAAATAAAATTGGCTTTCACACGCTAAAGTCATTACTGCACAGTTTCTGTTTTAAAAGTTTTTGTTTTGATGCCTTCATTATTAACCTTTTACTGCTGATTGCCATAAATGAATATACCGGACAAAATGTTCTTGCACCACTGAAAGGTTTTAAATTTTGTCTTTTAGCCTATTCTGACTAACACATTATTTATGTTGTTATTATTATTAACAGTAGGAGGAGGAGGAAGTGGCTAAAGAAGTAGAAAACTTTGCATTTTCCCATCTAAAGTTAAATTCTTTGAGGTTTTCTCTCAACAGTAGTGATGAGGAAGTTAGCTAAGAGGTACGTGGTCACTGACAAACCTCAGCACCAAAACAGGTTCATAAAACAAAACCCTAAACCTAAACGTCTGACCAGAAACTGGTGTTAAAAGTGTTACTGGTGTAGAGTTTTAATTAAAATGATCTAGTGTTTAATCGTGTCTTTGCAGCACTACGGATGATAATGTACTCTATTTACAGAAAAAACAAGCCTGGAATACACAAATACAAACAGTTGTCAGGACAGTCGAGAATTTCTGCTTTCTATCATTGTTTCTTAGGAAATTATCTTTCTGCTTTTTCAGGAAAACAGTTTCCAGATAAGCAAATTTCCGACCCGATGAATAAGAACAGAATTCCCCTTTGTGCCCCTAGGCTGCTTCGCTCATGTGAGCTATACATCTTAGCTGTTAACTTATATCTCTATATCCCTATAGCTTCTTTACTGCGCTTAGCAAAATCTTGCTACGACCTGTTAACTGCTGACTCAGCATCTCAACTCCACAGGTCCACAACCCTTGTTGTGGTTCTGTGTTGTTTAGTTTACAAAACCCACAATGGGGTCAGTTGTAGGTATTAGCATTCTCACAATCAGAACGGTGTGACATAATAGTTGCCCACATCTATGTATTATTTTACAGACATCACATCAGTCACTTCACGCTGTATGAGTCCCAGACACAGATGAAATATGGCTGTCTCTGAGGGATGAGTGTAGTGGTTTAGATGCCATGCTAAATTTTATTTAGAGAGGAAAAAAACTCTTATTGTTTCTTTGCAGACTCGGATGCTATTGACATAGTTTTTGCAAGCTATGTGAGTGTGTGTGTGTGTGTTTACTTTTGAAACATTGATTAGAAGCTACAGGAGAAACATTAGCAGTATTTAATATAGGATGAGTCCTATGGTGCAGCTGCACCACAGGCCCCACTGTCTCACCGGTTTGGTGTCTTCCTCCTCTTGGACTTTGCAGAACTCCTGCTCGATGGAGCAGTCCAGCTCACTAAACAGTCCTACCTCCTCACAGTTCTTCAGGAAGCGTGTTGGAGTTGGCGTCTGGTCTGCAGACAAAGCAAAAATATGATTTAAAACTTTAGAACCGCAGTCAACCACATTTATAGAAGTAATATCAACCCCCCTGTAGCGTCTTTTGAACAGTACATATAGTCTATAAACACTGAAGTGGTCAGCACCATTAGTTTTGTATAACGACACTGTGGATTAATTTACCTGTCACCAACATCCTTACGCAAATATGCCGAACTGTTTTCAGAATGATGAAGGAAGCGACAGAATTCAGATGCAAACTCATTTTTTACAGTAATGTAGATGGTCTGGCAGACTGAGTCAACAGAGATCTTGGAATTAAACCCCGTATCAAAACTTAAGTGAGCAATTAGTTTGCAGTTAACAGTTAAGTTACAGTTCTAGGCTGCAATTTGCATTGTGGCTTAGATAAAGTATACGGTTACGGCTTAAGTTGTGTGTTAAATGTGGTTAGAAAGTGCATTACTTACAAGCTCAATGAGGTGTATTCTTGAGATTTTAGTTGTTTATTTGTCTCTGTGTATGTGTGTTATGTGTGTCTGTGTGTGTGTGTAAGAGAGAGAGAGAGAGAGAGAGAGAGAGAGAGAGAATATGCATATGGATGTGACAGAGTATAAGTAGGGGTGGGGTACAGGAGTGAGTAAACACATGAGTAGGAGGGAGGGATGGAGGGAGGGAATAAATAAATATATAAGTAGGGGTATATGAGGGAGTGAAGGAGTAAGTGCTTGAGTGAGGGTGAATAAAAAAGTAAATGAGTAGGCAAGGAAGTGACTCAAAAAGTGTGTGAGGTAACTGGGAAGTTGAGTGGGGTAGCTGGGTAGAGTGAGTGAGTGAGTGAGTGGGTGAGTGAGAGAGTGAGAGACGGAGGGACTGAGTAGTGAAGTAATTGAAAGAGGCAAAGAGATGAAGGGACTGAATGTACAAGAATGCACATCTAGTGAGAAACCTAAAGCTTCGAGGCTGCTTGGTCCTGAAACCTGATCTGTTCCCTTGACAAGGGTAAATAATGAAGAGGAGAGAATCACAGCGCTGCTAGAAAGGCACAGAGCTCACTCTCTCACACACACACACACACACACACACACACCTATCACACACATACTCCCAGGATAATTTAGAAAAAAAAAAGCTTCATGGCTTTCAGACTTAAAGTTAAATAGAAACATGTTTTTTTTACAAAGTTGTGTAACTAAAATTTGGAAAATGTCAAACGTTTTCTGAAGTACCCAGCAGAATCAATTTCATCGTTTCAACTGCTTGCACTTCTGAATAAACCATAACGTGTATGTGACTGGAGTCAGATGTGGAATTTGTCTCTAAATTTGAACTTTCTCCCTGTTTTCATCACAGTAATTGTGGTTTTGCGGTTTGTTTGGTTTTGTCCTGAAATGACCAGCCCTCTAACTGATATGGAGCTTAGAGCATGCAAGTGATAGGAGGGATTAGAGGAGTTAGGTAGAGGGCAGCAAAAATATTATTTTAACCACATAGTTTTGCGTTTTAATCTTCATGTGCGCACGCCTAATGCTTGCTAATCAAAGACAGACGTCAAATGAAGTCTCAGATGGCCTATGTGGCTGGTTTTGAGTGTGTGTGTGTGTGTGTGTGTGGTCATTCACAAGAGTTTTTAAATATTACTGCCGTTATGAAGAATCCTACCATTCTACAAAAATCAGGCTTTGGTCAAAATAGTATATAACAATTGAAAAATCAAACAAACTCCTCATATACATAATACACGCAAGGATGTGTGTATGTATGTATGTGTGTGTGTGTGTATGTGCGTACGTGCATGCATGTGTGTGTGATTCACCTGATAGCATGTTATCACTTTTGATGGGAGGAAATTTGAGGGTCATCTCATGCTTGTGGCGGTGAATCATTAGATGGTCTTCTGTGGGGAAACGCTGTTAGACACAGAAACAAGTCAGTCTAAAAGCAGTTGTGGTTTAACTCATGGCTAAAAACAGATGGTGGTTTTTGCTTTGCCTTTATAGGTTTGGCAGAAGGCTTTGTAATATCCTGAAATGGCATGGACACTTACAAATTGTACTGAAAACAACCAGCACAATTCAGGGAGCTAAGAGTAAGTGTCATGAGACGCTTCACTGTGGAACGGGTATATAGTTAGTCAAAAAGCTTTTATCACACACAATCATTATAGCGGGAGAATGTGGCTTTAGGACACAAACATCTCAGATACCTACAACTGATAGACGGTAATTATCAGCCATCCGCAGACTTGCTTGTTAGACCGATTTAACCCATGAACCAGAGCTATAAACATTTTTATAATAATTTAGGAATGAGTTTATATTTTTATAGGGCTTTTACCCGAATTATTATTACACATAAAATGAGCTGCAAAAAAACATAAACTACGATGTGCTACTCCAGAGTTCCTTTCTATCAACATGCCAAGAAATAGTGACCCGGACATCTAAGGATATACAGTGGCTTCACATGTTAAAAACGCCCAAGGGAAACAGTTTTCTTAGCAGGGTAGCATTTCACTGTTTTCTGTGCAGCAGTGTTTCTCTTTGAGAGAACCTCGATCAGGTTACCGATGCGTTCATCCTAGCCATTGTGCAGTCAAGACTTACCTGAGAGCAGCCTGGAGCGCTGCAAACGAACGGCCTTTCCTGCTCGGAGTTCATCTCTTGCTCCAGCTCCTCATAAACCTGTAAACAAGCATGTAGACAGAAATCAGCGCCTTGGCCCTCTCTCGCATTTTGTGTGCCGGCGGAGCGAAAGCTGTGCTACCTGGCGGGGATTTTCTTATCAGAATCTCAGAGGTGAGTATTCAGTTGCCTGTGCCTGCATGCATTGCTGAGGTTAAGGTCATGTTGGGGTAGAGCTGAAAGAAGGAGGAAGGATCAGGAGCACAGTTTACTGGCCCGAGGTGTCACACTGCCTCTGCGTCTCCATGGTGCTGCTGCTGACCACAGCACAAGTGTGTAAATTATCCACCAGCTACCCAGAACGCAACCTGGTACCCAGATAGCAACAGCAACAAGGGCTGGGTATCAACAAACTGCCACTCAGTGCTCGCCATTATTCTGACCCTTCAACTCTGCTGTCTACTCAGTCATGCCTTTAGTAGCAGGGATGAGGTCAGTTTGCTAACTGACTGCTAATAATGGTAAATACTAGAGGCTCTATTCATTAGAGTGATAATGAGTGTGACTATCAAACAGACAGGGGAATAATTTATCGAGCGGAGCATAGAGTAAATAGTATGTCACAAAACAATGACAAAACTTCCAGCAATTTCTAGTGGTCATCTTACAAGTGCTTAATAATTCCAACCCATCAATGATAAACATTCTCACTCCTCTCTATCTCATTCCCTATTTATGTCTATCGCTCACTCCCTCTTTCGCTCATGAGAGCTCATCTTCAGTGGCATGATTCTAATGAATACCTCTGATGACAGTCTGACAATGGAATGGTATGTCAGTGATTCTGTTTCCCACATGCGGTGTGTAAACAGACGCTCTATGGTGTTAATGGAAGCTTGTTTGCCCACAGTTTTCTTACATACTTGCTGCCATTTCTTTAAGCTGTGAAATAGGTTGGTCAACATTTGTGCCTCATGGGAGAAGAGGATACTTCTATTTCCAGAGATGATGAAACTGGAAGGACTTAGCGTGTAACTCAAATCGCCTGGCCCTCTTAGCACATCAGGGGTCTTATGCAACTCAATGACCGCATATCTATGATTAGACCCGGAGACGAAAACTACGATAGAGTACGATTGAGGAAGTTCC
The DNA here is from genome assembly GCF_019097595.1 of Hemibagrus wyckioides. NCBI lineage: Eukaryota > Metazoa > Chordata > Actinopteri > Siluriformes > Bagridae > Hemibagrus > Hemibagrus wyckioides. The sequence continues at coordinate 13,254,370 of NC_080710.1, forward strand.
ACTGAGAATCTATAGTCATTTTGCATTTTTTTTCTTTAATTCACTTTTTCATTGATTATACATTCACAATTTCGGCATTAAACACTGTTCTCTCTCAAGCCTCATTTCGGTAACAGCACCGCAGTCTAGAACAGCCTAATGACTAGCCGTCTTAATAGTGCATGACAGTCTGAGTCGAGTCCTCCATATACAATAGTAAAACCAGACTAACGGCAGTGGGCTAGAATATGTATTGACACGTGGGTTAGACAGCTAACAAACATTCTCTTTCCAAATATGTGGAAAATAAACATGTTAGGGGTTGTGAGGCATGAAAAAGGAGGCACATAGAGCTCTCTTCAGCATTCTTCAGGTTAGGTCTCTCTGGGGACACACAACTTCTACAGCATGAAAGCTTTCATACACAATTTGCATGTGATTTTTTTTTTCTGATGGGTCTCGCCAACTGTTTCCTCTCATGCAGTCAAAACATTCAAATTTGGCGTTATGTTAGCCAGAGCAGTTTTTCATTACAGACGGACCGACAGGCAGAACCCCTCCAGTCATTCCCCAAACTTCAGCCTTATGGGTCGCATGATCTGGTCTTGATACGGTGCCTACACGAACCCAAGTGATGCGAAACAACATGTATTTGCTCTCTCTAGGTATCTCTGTCTGCCCCACACCTTTCTTACTGTTCTCTCATCGCTATTATCTTTTAGGTATACAGATGAGATTAGATGAGTGATGAGATGACAGATGAGATCAGATGAGATGTGATGTACCTTCATTAATCCCCTGTAGGAGGAATTCAAGTTGACTATCAATTATAATTATTTATTTATTTACTTCCTCTTCTTTAGGCAAGACTGAATGTACATCTTATTTCAGTATTTGTTACTTCAGTATTTGTTATCCCAGATATAACAGGTAGCTTGTGTGTCTGCAGCTGCACTGACCTGCTTGGTTACACTGTGTAATTTAATTGACCAACAGTCAAAATGTAGTAAATCGGATAATATATCTTAAGGTTTTTGCTGAAATCTAACAAAGATCTCCCCTAACAAATGGACCAGATCCATCCATATCATGAGCACACAAGGCTGATTGTATATATTAATGTTTATTCTGACACATTAGGTCACTTTTCTAAAGTTTATATAAGGCTCAATACGTTCAGATGTGCCGTAAAAGAGACTTATTTGGTTATTTTGGTGCAGAGAATCACAATGGGGTTACAAAAAGCACAGCTCTCTGTGTAAACTGACCAGTCCACAACATAAGTCTGCTTTACCCCGTAACACACTTCTGTATGTGTGTGTATGTGTATGACCACACATACACAGCATGCCTCATGTACATTCTGAAGCCTGTCATCACAGCCATTCAGACTGATGTATATCTCTGTACTCGGCTGATTGTTATAACCTTCAAAATGAGCAAGCTCACTTCCCTTTTCCTGCCACATCTTTTAGACACTAGAAACTACCTAACCTCAATCGACGACACGGCCCTATGTAATGTCAGCAAACCGGAGACTCAAATGCACAGTCTAGGGCAAAGGGGGCAATTGACTTTGCTTTCGCTGATATGTTTTCATTTAACAGAGGAAATTTGGTTACGTTTCACAGTAAGTGGGTCCCGATGTGGGAGCACATGAGGTTTTGTAAAGCAGAGTACAGTTTCATGAGGAACTTTTGCTCTTAAGGTTCAGGCAAAAATTCAGGTTCAAGACAGAATTCAAACAGTATGGAGAGGGAGGAGGCGAGCGTAGGTTGCAGCATGCACAAACTTGCACTGCAATTCAACCCCCCCCCCAAAAAGAACACACACACACAGCTCCCTAGGCCTTTGACAGCACAAGTTCAAGGTTGGATCAGCGTAAGCCCTAGGGCGAGGAATAAGGCTCACATAGGCAATGCACTTATTGTCAAGAAGCCTTCATAATGAACAGACAAAGGGGCCCCACACCGGCCACCTTCAATCAGTGCCAATCAACTTACCTCCTCTGACTTAAACTTAGACAACTGCTTAGAACTCACATTTGATTTCATATCTTAAGTTAATGCAGAGTCTATAAATTGCTCTTGGTAATTTATTTCCTATCTATACAAATATTTGCTAAGCAAATACAGCAATTGAGAGAGATACATTTAAACAGGACTGCATGAAAACAAAGTGAAAAAGCCGGATGAAAGAATGTGTGAGATACGCCTTCGGCTACACTGATAGCGTTGAAGGTTGTCAAACTTCTATTACCAAACCTAGTCACATTTCCAGTTTAACTCCTCTATAAAACAGATATATGACCTGTTGTGGTTTTGTTTTTTTGTTAGTGTTTTTTTAAGATTTACTTTTCCTTCTGAAAGTATAAAAGAGCATGTCAAGTTCAGAAATTTTTTAATATGGTTTGATTTTTGTTGCAACAAACTGTATTGCTGGTGGATTTAGGAACTAATTCTCACCAGCCTCTTCCCAAAAAACAAGGAATCAATATAAACACTGTATTTCACGAACAGAATAAATTAAAATATATTTGAATATAAATGTGAGTACATATTTAAAGTCAGAACAGAGAACGTCTTATTTCTGATTAGCTTTTACAATTCAGAACTTTTTAAAAAAAAGAAACCTATGTAGCATTACTCAAACTCTCAGGATCCATCGGCAGGTCGGGATTCATTTTTCTTGCACTCAGAGGTACATACGTTATTATATTTACAGTCTGGAGGTACTGAATAATTCAAATAATAGTAATGAATTATACTAACCGATTAAAATGTTTTAGGATGTAATAAATGATCCTTAGACAATTGTTATTATGCTGTTGTTATATACATATAACATATAACATACTATATATATATATATAGTACTCTTGTTATTGTTGTATTGTTGCTTTTATAATATATATATATATATCAACATGCATTTATATTCAGACACTAAATTAAATAATTGTGTTATTACTGCTGTTATTGTGTTATTGTTATTATTATATGCTGTAACAATAAACTATATTATTATTATTAGTAGTAGTAGTAGTAGAGGCTGATGAAAAGAAATTAACCCTATTAACCCTAATGACACTAGTTAGTCTACAGACAGCGTGTGTATGGATTGAAGCATGGCTTCAGCCTGGAGGTTTTAGTGCTTGCTCAGCACAAGTCTCCTGAATCCTTCACCATCTCAGTGCTTAATCAAATACTCCGACTGGCCTGCAGAATGACGTAATGCCCTAAGGCACAGCAGTTTTATTTTAATGGAGAAATAGAAACTACAACTGTGGTATGAAATACAATTCATACAATAAGTGTTATTTGGGAACAGAAAGCTTTCCCGTGTCGATATTCTTCCTTTCAGTGTGTCAGTAAAGCTGAGGCGGATGAGCTCCATGTGAGCTAGACATATTTTAATACAGAGCGCGCGGGTCCGAAAACTGTGAGCCGGTCGCACGTCGCACAACACTTCACTACTGTCATACCCACAGGAACCTAAAGTCCTCTCTCTCTCTCTCTCTCTCTCTCTCTCACACACACACACACACACGCATGCAATCTCCTAAGCTAAAACTCAACCCATCCACTCTCATGTACAGGACAGCAAGTGTGTCAATGACTGAGGCGCGCAAGAAGCACCAGAAAAGCGCTCAGTAAAACTTCCAACCCTAACCACATGAAGCTGTTCTCCGGAGTTGAATCAGTGCTACAGATGAACGCGACGCACAACTCAGGCATCCTGAAGCAAACAAGGCGAAACCTGTTACATGCTGTTGACTTCTATAGACCAATCCGACAGGCATTGTTTACTTAAACTGGTGCTTTAAATACCTTCAGAAAACCCAGCTCGCGCCGCACGCATTCCGTTAGACAGACAGTAACTTCAAACGTGTTGCCCCGCACAGCGACTTGTCACTTCAGCTCACTCGGGAGAATAGCCATTGTACCGGGACCGAGTTGACTTTCCAGCCTGCAAGCGCGCGCTCTCTTTATCTGCAACCAAAAACTAAGCCAGCGGCATCGCGGCTCTCCAATCTACTTACCGCAGAAGTGTAGAGAAGATGCAGCGCCCTTTCTGAAGGAACCACGTTGGACTGAGCAAAGATTACAATACGATCTATTTAGAGAAGCATTACGTCACCCTCTGGTGACGTCGCGTGGGATTCCTGAACTTCTAAATCACTGCGGTCCGTTTGGAGGCGGGGCGGCGCGAGGCGTGGGCGGGACCAGCGGGGATATGGCTCAAACCGCATACTACCCTACTAAGGAGTGTGTCAAAACAGATGGCCACTACAGCCAGTGCAGATTTTAGTTTGTTTAATGCACAGTTTTTATCATATTATTTCATAAAGTAGTAATCAGTTCTGGACTTTGCTGGGCTTAAAGTGGGCGTGGCGACGATAACAACTCTCTGGTTTGTTGTAATGTGGCATGGCAAACATGTTCAAAACACATTTCCATAATGGTGTACAGTAGCTGATGAAGGAGGAACATTTAGGGCTGTTTTTTAGTTGCTGTAAAGTTTTACAGGAAGAAAACTGTATGTAAACCATATCAATCACACACACACTATAAAAAAGTGTATGAGTAAAATGATATCATTTACCTGTTGACGTCATACTGAAATATATGTTTCAAATAAAAAAATAATAATAATAATAATAACTCCATATCATATCCAGTGCAATTTCTGAGAATCTTATAAATATCAAAGTCAGGATTAAAATTAACATGACTTCAGTGCTAGTTAATATGTAAAGGTGATTGGACAGAAGTAACACTAATAGTTATGAAGTAGGATAACTTTATGTGAACTCTAAATACTCGTAATACTTATAAGTATTTTTAAAGAATGTCTTCTAATCTTTACATTGTTTTTACAACAATACTAATTTGTTATTCCGAGAAGCCTGCTTCAGCTTTATTTCCCCATAAATACCATTATCTAGCAACTCAGCACAGAAATATAATTCCAAACGCAAATGTAAACAGAACTCAACATTTCTTAGAGTTGCAACTGATTTCTTTTACTTCAGATTTTTTCCTAGTTGCTGCTCTCCAGAGGCACAAAGGTAAAAATTCGAGGAAATGAAAGCCTGTTCTCTTTCAGGTCCTCAGCCCCAAGCCAACATGCTAATTTCCACAATATCAACTTAATTTGGGTAACAGTGATAAGACAACCTGATCCAACAAACTCAATCCAGCAAGTAAATTTAAAAGATAACGCCTACTGAAATTATTCAGTGACCAGCTAATTTATAGCCAGAAGCCTACAATACATTTAAGTCTCTATCAAATGTTAAAACATTTGCTTTTATTTAATGAACAGAGCCTAATTTCCCAAAAGCATCATAAAGTTAAGATTTAAGGAGCGTGTTCAGGCTGAAGCTCAAGCTATCATTCAACACTGATCTTGTGCTGTGGGGCTTTTGTAATAAAGACAAGACACACACACACACACACACACACACAATTACAATCTGAACACTTGTTGGTTTTATTTCTAATCAGCAGGCCAGTAATACTAATTGCATCAGGCTTACCAGTGTCTCGGCACATACTAAATAATGGAAGTAGCAGGGGTAAATAAATTATTGGCAGGATTATGTCTGTCTGCTAGTGTTGTATTCAGAAGATGGTGTTACGGAATCAAAGCTCTGACTTCTTTGTCCTGAGATAATTGCTCAGTAGATGTAATGTGATGCAGGTGAAGCTTCAACACTACACAAATCTTTATTGCTAAGCAGAAAATACTTTTTTTTATTTCTACTGTGTTTTATAATGCAACACTTTGGCACAATCTCAGTTGGAAATGCATAATAACATTAACGTTATCTAAAAAGACATGACATGTCTTATGTCTAATATCTGCTGCATTTTGATATTGAATAACAGAAGCTATGGCAATAAATCCTGATAATGAGCACATCTCAGATTCATTTAAATACTAATAGAGCGTCAGGTTTAAGTGATATGTTAGATATTGATAAGTGCAAAGGAATTCATGTATTATTCATATTTCACAACGATCTAAATACCAACAGTGCAGCGAGGTAAAGTAATATCACAGCCGGTTTTGATACTGATCTGAAAGGTCATGGAAATAGCGATACTCTTGTAACTTGATAATTTTAAAAACAGTCTGTCGCACTTTTCACTGGCATAAGTATCCATGGTTTTGCGCAAGGTTAAAGAGTGGAGATGGGAGTGGAGAAGCTGTTGAATGGCAGAGAAATACACCAGCATTCAAAGTCATAACAATAAATTGATGGTGCCACTAAAGCTGTTCAAGAACTGTTAATCTTATACACTATTCCTTTACTTGAGCAGAAGCTACACCACGTGCAATAGCAAAGACAATGGTGATATGGCTCATCAGGACCATTAAATTGACACATTAGCCATTTACAGATGAAAATGAAAAAAAGTGGCCCACCCAGGAGGTAGCAGACGGAGTCATGGCCCTTAGTGCTTTAGTGACTCTGCTGGTGGCAGTGCAGTGATTTCTGAGGCTGGACACTCAGGAGAGGAGTCTGAGATGGCTGCGGCAATTAATGACTGTCTGCTCCTCGGAGAAGGGGCTGTTTACAGCGAGCCGCCCGTGCTAAGAGCCTCATCACGGGAACAATAACGCCGGCCCCATCCGCCGCTATAACTCAGCCTCTCCCTCTGCCTCTGTCTTTTAACCCGAGGCTTAATCAAAGCTTTATGACAGTCTTTTGTGCCTTTATGGACTATATATTTCCCCCACCAATCCAAACATCATCCCTTGGGAGAGCTGCACAGTAAGTGGCATAAGTGCACAGCCAGGGGTGGGTCGCTGACCCCAAGCTTTAGAAAATTTTGCCTCTAATGCACCAGAGCGGCTGTGCAGATCACAGGTTTGAGTCTTCAGTGATATAAAGATCACAGATGATGTCTTTGAGGCTGGAGTTTTCAAGTCAAGTCAACCTTTCTTAATATTCCACAATTAAAGACAATGCATGTCAGCCAAAGTGGTGTATAATAGAATTAAGTAGAAAAATTAATGAATAAATAAATGTGTAAAACAATAATAAACATTATAAACACTATACACTATTTACAACCTCCTAAAGAAAAATATTATTAAAATATACACTGTTAGTTATGATTCCCTGCTAAAGAATTGGATAATTTCAGGTTTGCAGTATTGAATATTTCCATTAGCGAGTGCAAGCTGTAGAGTGCTGCTGATTGCCTGTCTATGTGTTTGATCTTGTTAACGGAATGTTCCACTCTCACTCTGTCAAGTCAACTTATTTCAGTGGCTTGAAATGCCCCAGGGAATGGAAATATTATAGCATAATCCTTCATATAATGTTACATGCTCTGTTTGCAGATCATAAGAAGCATGTCTAAATATCCAAAACACAGTTTAGAGGAAATAGTGTTTTAATAACTGTATTTAATTTCAGATCTATAATAAATTCATGGTCAACACAAAGCTTGACCAGTAAAAAGCTGTCATTTTAGTCTTGCTTTGTTTTATTGAAAATTCTCTGTCAGCATCTACTACATAAATTGTCACATAACAGTAAAAATGTGAGTACTCTTCCCAAGCGGTCATGTGTGTTCACTTTAGGAAAGCATCAATTGTATCTGAATAAGATCTAATTCCATGCAGCCTCAGATTTCATAAGTAAACCCATGTTAGCCAAAACAAAATCTAGGAGCCATTTTTCTACCCAAGTTAAACATAATCTTCAGCTATATTATGAGGTGGTGCTCATTAAAAGGCCTATGTCCCCTAAAACATCCACACTGTTACCTTGTGAAAGGTTATGAAGTGTTGAACAATTATTAAACAGACTGACTTGGAACACCCGAAAAATATAGTGATGCTTGGCTAGAGAGTTAAAGGAAAAGCATTTACCATGGTGGAGGCATGAAGCGCTTTGTGCTGCCAGTGTGCGTAATGGCTGTATGAAGGGATATTATGGTGCCATTTAAGTTCTTAATGGGGTTTGAAAGTTTGTGTTTGGTCATGCTGAGGGATTGAGGTGAGCCAGTGGACCTCTTTAACGTGTCCGGGATTTAAACCCAACATCTTTGTGCTATTACTCATCCTGTGGCGGCTGCTGGGCAGATGGGCTGAAGAGAATTCAGAGATGAATGATAACAGTTATTACTCAGGGGTTTTATTAGACTACTAAAAATGACACTTCTACTTAACCTCATTTGGTTACCATGTGGAACATGAGAAAATAGAATTACCTGCAACTTGCAGCCTAGAACAATACAGTTTATCCAAAAGAATATAGTGGAGGTTAAAGAAATTTCACACAAAAGAGAGCACATCATGTTACTTTTTGAAGTGTTAGGGTATTGCATTCAACCTCTGAGCTATACACACTCTTTGTCAGTAAGCAGTCCATATTTACACTTTATTTATTTATTTATTTATTTATTTATTTATACAACTAAATGTTTCTCTCATTGATCATAGTATCGATCCTAAAATGAGAGCTTAATAATACATTACAAATCCTTATAAACAACATTGCCAATCACAGTAACTTACAATAAAAGTTGAAAGAAATAATAGAAATGCTGTACACATTTCCTACATTTGAAAAGCCTTTACAAAATGACTTACAACAGGCAACTTAAAACAAAACAAAGTCTTGTAAACACACACTCAACCAAAATCATACATACACACTGACAAACAACACTTTGTAGTCTATGACCTCATCTCACTTTCTATAGTTGTAAATGAGCTGAAGGAGGACTTCACTGTGATCACAGGCATTTTTTTTTTTTTTTTTGCATTACCCAGATCAGTAAGGCTGAGATGGAACTGGAGGCTGCCACACAGCTCTGGAGCTCCTCAAAGCCATGAGTGAGCTAGTGAGGTAATGCTTTCATAGGCACGTCCCTTAGCATGCTCTGGTGCTGCTGGAAAAAGCAGGTCGATCAGAGGGAAGGCTGGTCGCAGAGCACTGCACTGAGCTGAGGCTGAATGAGGCCCAACCCAGCACAGTCCCCATTACACACCACTTGGGCACAAAACCAGTACAGACAGCCTCTGCCAACAAACGTGAACAGGAAAAACAGAGGAGTGGGGGGATATGACAGTGAAGAGTGAGCAGTGAAGTGCATGAATGTGAAATAAAAAAAAACAAGTTTCCTGGCACTGATATTGCAGTTTGACAGCCAAATGCTCAATTCATCTGATGCTAGGCTGCTGTCAGATAAGATCTATTTTAGTAGGTTGCAGTAATCTCTTCTTCTAACAATACATTTATTACTTTTTTAACACATACTTTTCTTTGTTTCTTACTTCAGTTCATGGACCCACAAGAAAATGGCCTTATTATTACTATTATCACACAACTTAACTTTTAAACTCTTCAAACTTTTAAAAAATATATCAGTGATGGTATGTAACTTAACTTTAATCTTTATCTTTTTTTCTATGTTTCTATAATTCTGTAAAGCTGCTTTAAGACAATGTCCATTGTTAAAAGCGCTATACAAATAAATTGAATTGAATTGAAATTGAAATTGAATTGAATCCTTGAGTATCAGCCCAGTCATTAACAATATGTAACCAATATTGTTTTCATTAAAACTATAAAAGACTAATAATGGTTTAATTTATTTTAACAGAAAAACTTCACAGTAAAAACTCTTACTTATCACTAAATTTAAATATTATAAATAAATGAAATCAAATCAGTGATTACAAGAAAAAAAAATCCACATATTTTATGTATAAAAATGTCCAGTTCTAAAAAATACAGCATTATACAGCATTATACAGCATTTACTATACAATTCAATACCAATACATTTTCAGATTTTTTGTTACTGGTATCAGCCCAAGTTATGTTAGATAAAGCATTAGTGTCTAAATTTCCTGATGACCATTTGACGCTGGATGCATAAATCTATGAATTAAATACATTAAAATTACAGAAGTTAGTAATACCCAACAACAACATAGAGTCTGTGCTCTCATGTCAGGTTATCCCAAAGGTGTTCAGCGAGGTTGAGGTCAGGGCTTTGTGCAGGACACTAGAGATCTGCCATACCATGTCTTTTCAAACCATGTTTTATGAACCTCACTTTTTGCAAGGACATTCTCATGCTGGAACATGTTTGAGCCTGTCACTTCCAGTGAAGGGAAACTGTAATGCTGCGGCATTCTAAATAATCGACTCAACAAAAACAGCTTCTGGCCACATAGTGTATAATAATGATCCTCTCTTGATCTTTGTTTATGGTAGTTGGTAGTTAAACTACCATGTTTTTGAGGTTTCTAAACTAAACTCAGCTCTGATAATTTAACGAGAGTAGTTGGTTATTCAGAGTTCTGGTTTTAAGGCTAATACTGCCACCTAGTGATGGAATGGCAAGGTAGCATTACATACCGTTGTATCTAAGAGAAAATAAACAGTAAGCCTTTTTTTGTTTCTGATGACTGGGAAACAGTTTGCATTTGCATAACAGATGGTAAAGGGCTTTTGTACACTAATTTGTACACGGCTGAAAGGAATCCTTCATTTGTAGGATTGCCAGTGTGCCACATTCTACATTTGTATTTATATAACAGAAATATGTTTGCATAACCAATGTCTTTCTAACACACACACATACCCACACACACACACACACACACACACACACATATATATATATATATATATATATATATATATATATATATATATTTATATATATATATATATATATATATATATATATATATATATTTATATATATATATATATTTCCCTTGATGAACAGGTGCTACGATTGTAAGACTGAACCCTTCACTGTGATCTTTGCTAGATGATTTTTACCAGATTTTTACCAGTAGTGAATCCAGAGACAATTCTATCAAGCATTTTCTAGTCAATTCAGTCAAGTTCTCTGAAAACCGGAAAATAATCAATGATCAAACCTGCTGGGCTTTTCAGCAGTGCCTAAAGTGAAGTAAATATCACATTGTCCAGTCAAGCACAACAAAATATTCCCTTTCTTTATTTGTCTCTCTTGCTTGTAGAGCGTTGCATATGCACAAGTACATCCGCATGCAAGCGTGTAGAAATACTGCGATCATCAACAGGTCCGGTAGTAGTGACGTCAGAGCGGCTCTTGCTGATCGTCCATCCCCCTCCCCCTCGTGCAGCTGCTCCAGCTGTGTGTGTATGTGTGTGTGTGTTTGAGTGTGCGAGTGCGAGTGTGTGTGTGCCCGCCGGTGTGCGTGCCTACGTGCCGCTTCCTTTCCGCTCGCCCTCGCGCTCAATGTTGCAACCACCATGACAGGCATCGCCGCTGCCTCCTTTTTCTCTAATTCGTGCCGTTTCGGAGGCTGCGGGCTGCATTTCGACTCCCTGGCGGAGCTGATCGTCCACATCGAGGACAACCACATCGGTGAGTGCGGAGCGGCACACAGACACACAAACACACGCACACACACACATACGCACACAGCGAGGAGCCTGAGCGCCAATACGCAATGGCCGGGCTCGGCCGGCTACTTCCTGCGTCCCTTCGCTGCTGTTGCTAGGTGTGGTAGCGTTGATACAGAGGGCTTGTTTTAGCTATACACGGCGGCCTTTCAGCATCTTGGCCAGACTGGAATGGTAAATCAAGCCGTTTTGCGTAAGCACGAGCTGTTCGCCGGAAATGGCACGCATGCTGTAACTTTTCCGCCCAGTCGATGCTATCCGCCCAGCGCTTGCTATTGCTGTGCTAGGCCTGATCTGATCACATTGCTCCAGCACTTCAGATACACAGCCGACGCTTAACACGTTACTTACACCGTTATATATTCGACATGACTGAAGGATGCCATGTGAACGTCGCTGAAAAGTTGCTTAAATACAACTGAGCTAAGTCGTAGCTCCCGTTAGCTTGGTAGCTAAGAGTTAACGGATTCTTCCGCGTCGCTGCTCTGTAACGTTGACATGCTCGTTAGTTCACATTAGCCGTGTTTTGGAGTGGTCATGATAACAAACCCAAACCGTGAGACATGATTTAATGTGTATTAGTAGCTTCCTGCTGCCACATTACAACATATCTGATAAGAGATGTACAACACAATTACCCGGTTTATTTATTCAGTCCAGTTTGTTTAATATTTGGTTCCACCATTTGATCTTCAGTACATCTTTGGTATTGTTTGCGCCAGAGCACAAAACAGAGTTTGGGCTGTTACTCAGTTCATTTCATAGTTGACTTTGTCACATTTCTGTCTAAATACCTACACATACGTTTACATTTTCTAAATACCCTAACCCCACAGGTTCCCAGCTCTGGTCTTGGGGTAGCCTTACCCTGCACATTTTAAGTGTACAGCAGTAAAACCTGTTGGACATGGAGTACTTCACAGGGCTGGAAAGGTGTTGCCCTATCCTTTTCTGTTGTTGTATTGCTTCTGCATCCACTCTTTTTGTTACCCCGTCTTTATTGTTGTTTGGCTATAGTGCTGGTGGTTAAGCATCTGCTGTTTGTTTCCTGTTTGTTCTGCAGCTCTGCCTGAGTCAATCAGGGTCACTCTCTCTGGTGTATACTTCACACAGGGCTAAGAGCTGCAGGCATGATCAAATTTTATAGAGACTGCTCCTGGTTACAAAAAACTAGATCTAGACCTGTTACTATACTAATATTGTTTTTGTGACATGCAAAAACAGTGTTACACCATGCATGCTGTTAGTGAGAGGAATGTAAGTTAATAATGATACTTTTTTTTTCCTGAGGCAAATTGTCATATTCATGGATGGACCAGTTTAGTTTTCAGTATTTAAATACAGAATTAAATCTAGCTACGCAAACCAAGAGGGGGAAAAATGAGAACTTGAATTTGAAGTCATCACGTTGCTGAACAAACTGAATACTTGTTCAAAACAAACTGAATAAGTCTGCATGTAAGCATATTAAATGTTTATTATGTGCTTTCTTAGTAAAATACTTGTCATGGAGCTGCCCTTATGTTAGTGGGTTAGGATTCTCTGTGTTCAGCCATCATTGATGCATGTCATGCTATATTTAACATGTTATAAAATTTATATTACCCAAGCTAAGTCAAAGAGCTAGCACAATCATTTGCTAAAATGCTTTTAGTTTTTGCACAACACAGAGAACTGAACACTTAATTAATGCTGAAGCTCACCTGAGGTGCCAGTTCTTCAGGAATTCTCTTATGTATAGTGATCTTTTCTTTCACTGTAATCACTCTTTCATTATGTTATTTATCAGCACTGAAACTGTGCTGTTTTGGATTGATATGTGAGCTGAAGTGTCTGTCTAATCTCTGTTCCTGTAACGTGATTCCCCGGCTGCCTGTCTCCTGGAGAATTTGCCTGGTGGCTGAGTGTGAAAGGATTTGTAATGAGAAACCCACCTGCAGGGGGGAATCTGCCCTTTTGTGGTTGATTGGCGTGGTTCTCAGCCAATCAGAATAGACCTAGTGGGGCGCAGACAGCTGGACGTCTTCTGCTGTTCTTCGTCACAGTCATCCATCTCGGCTGGAGGCAGTTAGTCCGGCGCACAAGAAACATCAGTCTAGTAGAGTTACTTCCTGTTTTGCTTTGTTATCTATTACTTAGACTCTCCGGATCTTAGGCCTGTTGTAAAATAGGCTTATTTTTGTTTCGTAATTTATAGATTACTTCAAAAAGTTAACTTATTTTCACAAAGATGCTTAAAGATGTTTGCTTTAAGTGTGAGGACCTAAGCAATTATGGTTTCAGCCACGCATTTTAAGACTGTGAGTCATATGCTGATGTAGGGCATTCTGAAGATGTTGTCCATCTGCTGCAGTTCTTTCAACTGAAAGCCTGCAGTACAATGTTAGTGATAAATAATGTAATAACACAGTGATGTATTACTTATCCGAGCAGACCTCCCGTGTATCCCTGATCTTCATCAACATTTTAATCGATGCCGTCTAGACCTTCACTGTTACTCATCACTGCCTCATCTATTAACAAATAATAACCATAACTTCAGCCTGTGTGTCAACCATGGCAGTGATTGTGCTGCTGCAGATGCTGATCCTGCTTTTGACCAACAGAGGGAGATACATGCTCAGGTATAGGCCAGTTTTGCTTCTATGCTTTCACAAATTAGTGTATAAAGTGTTGGTAAAATGTCTTTGCAAACTTTAAAGAGCTTTTAAAAATGACAACTTGAACACAAAGAAAAAATGAGGAATAAAACACTTCACTAAGCATCTAAATGAGCACATTATCCATCGCTATTCTAAACCTGATCTACAAATTTCTGTCTCTCACGGTTTTAGATTGATAGTTTTAATAGACCCTGACCTATTTGTAAAGCACATCTGTAAGTCACTCTGGATAAAGGAGTCTGCAAAATGTTATTTATTAGCAGTTAAAAGATTGACTAGTCAGTGAATTTATTTATTTAAAAAAAAAAACAAACACACAGTAAACTATTTGTCACTAAGTCAACACAATGTTGATTCCGGTTTGCATCATATGCACTGCAAGCCTGCTGCACACTCTACTCTTCTCTGTAGATAGCTCGTCTTATCAGTGTCCTGAAGAGCTCATAAATGTAAATGCTTGTACAGTGAAATGTTTGAACACTTGCCATGTCTTTGCTAAACAACAGCAATCACAGAAAGTCTATCACTTTCAATTAGGGAAGATTTAGGTGAGTCTGGATAGTAAACAACTTTTAAGCAGAGGGAAAAAAACAACACCGAGGAGAGGATTTCTATGTTTATGCATCTAGCGAAACATTACTGACAAGAAAACTTTACTTCGAGTACTGTACATATATAAAGATCCATTCTAGTGCAGCATGATTGTTATTTTCCCTGCAAATATTCCATGGTTTATGCGGTAGGAAATGAACTGTGGAATTGTTCACAATTTCTGTGGCAGCATAAAATTATATTTAGTGTGAATATTTGAATGTTCAGTATGCAGTTTTCAGTTAATAAACAGGTGCTTTCTTTTTTACACTTAATTGTAAAAAAGTATAGTGAACAATTTCTTGAACCACAGAGCTACAGTATCAGTTGTCATTGTATTGGGCCGATGATTTGCATGTTATTCTACTTTTCAAAGGTTTGATCAGCTGACTGCAGCCAAATTGATCCTGTTTGCATTTTCTAGGACAAAAGGAATGTCATTGACGTAAATAAAAAAAAAGTGATCTGTGCATGATGTTACTGCACTCATCCATAATGTATATAATATATATTTACCACATATAAAATGGGAGGGTTGCGGCAGGAACCTGTGCTATAATCAAATACTAACCTCAAATAGGGTGCAGCCAAAGGAAAATAACGTGCATTACTACATACAGTATACTACGTGTAAGCCCAGTGTCAGATAATCATTATACTTTACCAGTTTAATTATACAGGTTTTGCTTGAAATTAATCAGTCTAGTGTTTTCAGACAGCCAGTTTTGAAAGTAATGTATTTCTAATCTCTTCCCTAATCTCTCGACAAACAAACAGCATATTAAAAGAATGTTGCTGTCATGCAAAAATTAATAGACTTGGCCTGTTTGGGTTGTGTATAATCAGTTTAAAGGAGCTACCACACAGAGTCACTATTAAAGAATGAAGCATACGTCATCTTATAACGGCATCAGAGCAAAGGCCAGTCCCCAGTATTTGAGCTTCTACTGACCTGTTGAAGAAAATTGTTGTGTCTCTCTGCTGGCACACATTTGCTCCTTGAATCATTTCAGATAGACTCAGCTCACCTGTGAGTTTTATTGCACATTCCCATATTTGCTGTAACAATGCATGGTGCTGTGTTTCTGTTTGATGTGTCGAAAGCCTCTTAGGCCTCCTCCTCTCTCTCTCTCTCTCTCTCTCTCAAGGGTCTTGGTTCTTAGTTGCTTGTTAGTTGCTTTGTATAGATGATGTGGCCCGTATGGATTGTAGGTGTGAGTTGAAAGTGTGATCGGTCTTATTGGTCAGTAATGAGGTAATTAGCGGTCTCTGGAGTTTAAAAAAATTCCTTGGAACCACTCCTTCCTCCCGCCTCGCTCTCAGCAAAGTGCAAAATCTGGCACTCTCTGCAAAGGGCGAGGAAGCCTAATTACAGGGTGCGCTGGCAGATTCTGGCCTCTCTTCCTCCTCATCTGGGGACCTGCTGCTCAAACACATTCTCTGCTTTAATTAGTAGCAGGCTAAAATGAAGGTCCAAGTTCCATATACATTTGCTGAGGGGAAGCATTTTCACTAGGTGGCGCTGTCTCACTCTTAGTGTTGTTTCGAGCTTTGTTTGTTGGGACAAATGCACATGCATATGCAAAGCACTATGGCACTGCTGCTGTTCTCCTTTTCATTAATGTAAGTAAGGTAAAGGTGGCAAAGTGCTGTGTGTGCATGATAAACCACCAACATAATGTGTTTTTGTATGACAAGATATAAATTTGTTTTTCTTTCACTGATTATGTCTGATCTCACGTAGTGTCTAAGAGTGTCTCTAGCACACCTCTAAGCATTACATTGGGAAAAGTGGCAATTACAAAATAATTACAAAGAAAGAAGTCTTGCTTACTAGCAATTCACATTATATCTCAAACCAGCCTAGTGTCTTCAATCAGTAAAAATTTTGAACTTAACAAGCACCATTATACTGTCCAAACTATATGTTGTATGTTTGTGTATCACCAGGGTCCTGGAGAAATGTTGTTTTATTTCTCTATGTACTGCGTCAGCTATATATGGTTGAAATGACAATAAAAGCCTTCTTGAATAAAAGCTTCTTCTTCTTGAATTCAGGCACCAAGTTTTTTGTCCATAAATCCAGATTCAGATTTATATGATCCCACACCAACCAAATTATACAGGGTTTTCCCAAACTTAATTTGTCAAGTAGTGTTTTCAGACTGCTCATTTTTAAAAATATAAATACTTCCTTAATTTCTGGAAAAACAAGAGTTGCTTCCATGTAAATGAACTGACTTACCCGATCTGGATTCTGTATAAGACTAATACAAATCCTGTGCTGGTCAGAGAGGCTACCACACACACACACAGAGATGAAAAGCCGGCCATTTTAAATTGTGTATCAGAGCAATGGCCACTCTCCACAGAAGGAAATTGCTGCATGTCTGTGTTGACACCCATTAAATCCTCAAGTCATTTCAGACAGTCAGCTCACCTGTATGTTTTATTGCACTGCCCATATTTGTTATATAACAACACACGGTGCTGTGTTTGTATTTGATCTGTTGATAGCCTCTTAGGCCTCTCCCTTTCTTTTTCTCTCAAGGCCCTTAGTTGTTTATTACTTGCTTTGCACAAGAGACATGACATTTAATGGTGATCTTAAATAGACCATCAGATAAGGCCATGGATGAAAGAGAAGACCAGAAACCCAGGCTTTGATGCAATAATTATGTAAATTTAGTTAGGTTTAGTTTTTTTGAGCAGTTAAATTTTTACTCCATTTTACCTCATGTTTTTTTCCCCCCAAATTGGTCATTCACCATTTCTTAACATCTAGCTAGTGTTCACTTGACCACTGCCAAGCAGTGAGGATAAAGAGTAATATGTGCTTCCTTTTAGACACGTAAATTTTTATGAACTGCTGTTCATGCTACATAATATGGCCAAAAATAAATGGACATCTCACCTTAAATCTTATATGGTTCGTCCAAACAGTTATTTAGAATAATCTTTGCAATCTTTGCATTAAGATTTCCTGCAACTAGGAGGCCATATTTTCCAGCGTCACAATGCCTTGTGCACAAAGTGGGATAAAGATATGGTTTACCAAGGTTGATGTAGAAGAACTCACGTGGCCTGCACAGAGCCCTGATTTTAAACCCAATGAACACCTTTGTGATAAACTAGGTCTAAAAAAGACTTTACAGACCTCCAGTTTATTTAAGTCTAAGGTTTATGCATGTAGCGTCTATTGCTGTGCCAGTCAGTCTTCAGGAATTTTAGCCAATAATGCTTCATCGAACACAATGTGGGCTGATAGGAAAAAATAAACCCCAGCTCCATTCACGTGATATCATTGCCCAAACTCTTGCACTTTATCAGCTGAATCCTTACAGCCATGTTGTAGTGGATAGCCTTTTCAGAAAAGTGTAGACTGTTTGGATTTGAGCTTACATTCTCCCAATGATGCACCTCATATTATCTTAAACACTGACCCGAGGTAAGACTTAAGTTCAATGTAGCTAAGGATAGACAGAGTTCTGTTGATCAGGTAACATTGGGACTAATAATATCTTGCTTTGTCCCAACTGCATCTTCAGTCATCTGGAACAATGAGACTTTTTCTGCCTCTCTGAACCAGGGGCTCATTTAGGGCACCTGGAATGCATCCTGAAAGCTCAGCGGAAATAATAAATTTGAGGAGCAGTTAGTGGTCCTCCCAAAGCTGCACCTGGCTGAGCTAATTACCCCTCTACCCTGTAGCACCCCACTTATTCGTTGTTCTTCCAGTTCCATCGGACTCCAGCATGAGTGAGGACGTCTGAGAATAAGCTCAGCCCACCGCTGCTTCTCACTAGTCACGGCTAACGACAGGAAGGCCTCATATTACCTCTGCTTGGTTGAGGTGGGCAGTTGTTCCTAATTTAGGTAATAGGATTTTATCAAAATGCCATGTGGGAACCTGATGCTGATGTGTCATGGTGACACGTTGCAGAAATATCGTCTTGCCAGATGAATAAATATAGCGTCCATGAACGCACTCAATGCGAGATATGGCTGAATTGGTGTCTCTGGTTTCTGGTCACAAGCCCATACTCCCACATGGGGGCCTTTGCCGTAAACATGTCACCATGACGAGGGCCACACGAAGGCATCCCACAGTGCACTGGGAGAGCGGAGCAAAGGAGGAGGGAGGACGCTGGGAGGCAGTCATGTCTGAACAGCAGAGAGTGTTTGTGCTGGCTGAGAGGTAGAGTGAGGAAAACAGGATGAGGTACATAAAGAGCCAATGAGGCGAACATGCCTGCGTTTATGGCTTCGTTCTAATGAATGCGTTCGGTGTGCTGCTTCAGCTCCTTACACACACTTGCATGTTCACACTGTGATACCTAGCCTTCTTTCCATAGCAGGATTGGTTCTGGTTTTATTATGAGGTGGAGGAGGAGGAGAAGAAAAGAAGGAATTCTGCTCAGCCTCACTCATTCCTTCCTGTGTCTGTGATGGGCTGTGGTACTTCTCTCTTTTTGTCCTTTTCACTCACTCACTCTCGTTTTTCTAACCATAATAAGCGTTTTACGTGAACTCCGGCTTAGTCTCAATGGACAAAATGTGTGTCTGCGTGTGTGTGTGTGTGTGTGTGTAAGAGATAAAAAGGAGAAGAGACCACCACAGTGGACCACCTGCCTGTGTGTTGGACCACCTCTCTCTCTCCTGAGCTGGGATCTGGTAGGCTGCTGCGCCAGGTCCCTGATTGGCCTCCGGATGCCAGCATGTGATTTACAGAGTGTGTTGGGGGATTGATCTATGGCTAATTGTGTGGCTGTTGAGGGTGTGTGTGTGTTTCCCACCCTCTGTTCGGGTGCAGAAGAATAATGCTGATCTTAATGTGTCTGTACGTGTGTGCGGGACTGCAAAGTGTCAAAATCTCTTACTCAGTGCTTCCAGACTAATGAAACACTTCAGTAAGAGTTCAGAGTGTCAAAGAGCTCAGCATTGCAGTGCCAGTGACTAACAACACACAAGGCTACATAGACCAACACTCCAATCGAGTACAGAGCCCTTAGAGCTGCTGTCTAAAGAGCACTCTGCCCTTTGGCGCTGTGGCTCGGGCGAATACCAGGTGGTACTGTCTGCATGCCTGGGTAATTATGAGGTGCTTGTGAGTGTGTGATGCCACGCTGGCCGGAATTGCGCTGCAGATTTACACACACACACACACACACACACACATTGGCTTGCTGTATCTCTTCAGGGAAATTGTGTGGTTTCTGAAAAACTGAGACAAATATGGTTTAGTTTAAACCGAGAGAAAATGTGTTTACTCACAGCAGCAGGATAAAGAGAGGCATTAAGACGCATCGTAGTGTGCGCATGTGTGTGTGTCTGGGTTTAGGTCATGATTAGCTGAAGTCCTTTTTGTGCAGCATTTGTGTTAATGGTGTTGGAGAATGCCTGCAGAGGTGGGCATCTGAAAACAATTACCCTGGCAGGGTAGTGAAACTGTGGGCTAAGTTAAACACAGAGTGGACATGAAGCTCTGGGACCTGTGGATTCTCTTGTAATAAAAGCTTCCCAAAAATGCAGGGTTGCATAGCTTTTAGGTTATAGCGCAGGCCACTTCGAGGGTGTTTAACATATCTTCACACTAGGGGGCAGCAGAACTTTACCAATTAGTCGCTCAGTCCAGTCTGTGGAACGCTGAGGGCAAAGGCTTCCTTGGTGATACTGATTCAGGAGCAGTGCTGTCCTCTCACTGTGAGGTTTGGCCAGATTGGATCCATTTCAGGTTCACATTCTTAGCCATATCTTACACACTAGACCAATAGGCTGGATATCTGGATAGGCTTCTGAACACAAATCGTGCTGATGTAGACCGGCACTAAAGTGCAGCAGACCAGATGTCTGGAACGCACTGTATGAAGTTGCACAAGTGTGTCTAATGTGGTCTAACATGTACCCAACTCTGTGTGCGAGAGTGTGTGTGTGAGTGATTTCAGTGGAATCAACATGCAACCAAATGCCTGGAAAGACCAACTCCACTTTCCGCATATTTAGTGAGGACCTCTGACTAATTCTGCTGCTCATTTACATTTAATGACAGAAACTTTATTAATGAAGTTAATTGCCATCTGGGAGCGATTGGAGGGTTGGTGAGTGGCAGGAATCTTAGAGAACCACTGGGTGAGACTATGAAATGAGTAATAGATTCACTTTATATACGCTTTGGGGATAGTCCACACTCGAAATGAGTGCCTTCATGGAAAAAACTTGTTACCACGTAATTAGCTCCTCACACTCTCACGCAACGTTTGCACCGAGTTCTGCTAGTTATTCCGATTCCAATTGGGTTCATTTTCTCAGGAAACCTGCAAACAGACGCTGATATTCTGACAGGTGTTTAAAATGCTTTTTAAAGTGAGCTGTTCTCACAGCGGTTTTGAGGGGGTTTTTTTTGACCATCTTCTCTACTTCTCTCACTAACTTTGTTCTCCTTTTTTCTGTCTCAGATACAGATCCTCGAGTGCTTGAGAAACAGGAGCTGCAGCAGCCCACATACGTCGCTCTCAGCTACATAAACAGGTGACACACATCACCACACTCAGAATCCCTAATAGTATGTGGTGTGTAAACACTTTTTGGTCCTTAATATTAAGGGTCTGTTTGCTAAATTGTTATCCATAATAATAACACAATTGAAGCAGTTTTTCCCCCTTTTTTTCCTTTTATCTGTCTTTTGCATATTGCAGTCACTATAAAACTGTATTACGTATTTTCCTTTGGGCTTTTCAGTGTCTTGAATTATTTATAAGTATTATTATTATTATTCGTGATTTCTATTAAATGTATTAAAAAGAATGCTAACTGTACTTCCACTGAAACATTATCAGCTGCCTTTTTCATCTTTATAGTTCTCTAAGCTTCAGCGTTGCTGTGCATGGTAGTGTTTTAGATTCCCTTGAATGGCTCCAGTCCCTTTATGACTCTATTAGAGACTTCAAACCAGCATCTGAGCCTCCATATGCTCCTCATACTGAAGACGCTTGTGTTCTGACATTCTCTGTATAGCGTGGTTTCAGAATGGATCCTCCATGCTGAGAGGGCGCACTGGGTCTCGTATGCTGTTTCACTGCTGGTAGAAAGAGGAGTCTCCACTTGATGTGGTTGCCAACTGTAGTCTGTTAATTCCACACCAGCTTTAACAATGTTTGTGTGAACTTTTTATTTTTTTGTGCCATGCATTTATAAAAGCGTTTATAGCGTAACAAAACAACTCAGGCCCAATAGTTTGATAATGAAAGCATCCGCAGAGAATCGACTGACTTGGAAGTGATTACACATGTCTCTCTTTGATGAAGATCTCTGATCATCTTTCTTATTTCTGTACTCTTCTCTGTAGGTTCATGACGGATGCAGCGAGGAGAGAGCACGAGACTCTGAAGAAGAAAGTTCAGCCAAAGCTGTCCCTGTCTCTGACAGGCAGCCTATCACGTAACAGCGTGTCCACTCCGCCCCGACACACCAGCGGCAACCTCACTCCACCCGTGACACCACCTATTACACCCTCATCTTCATTCAGGAGCAGCACTCCCACAGGTACACCCCACACACACACGCAGTATGTGTGTGTATACACACACGCAGTATACTACAGGGGTTCACTCCTGTCTTGATCATACTACACCCGGGTGTTTCCGATTTATAAATAATATATACTTCTGTTCATTAAAATATTTCTGCCCCATATTTAGCATGCTTCTGACGTCATTCTCAAAAAATGCCACAGAGTCACATGTCTTCACTGGGGATGGGCACAAGAAATGCTTCTGCAGGGGGTAGGAAAGATGTCTCTGTGTTCTTACTGGGTCAAAAGTTGTCATAACAACAATTAGGAACAATTATGTAACGTATA
Organism: Hemibagrus wyckioides; assembly: GCF_019097595.1. NCBI lineage: Eukaryota > Metazoa > Chordata > Actinopteri > Siluriformes > Bagridae > Hemibagrus > Hemibagrus wyckioides. The sequence continues at coordinate 13,276,901 of NC_080710.1, forward strand.
ATTTGCATTATTTAATCTTAACACTTACACAAAAACTGAAACATGACCTGAATGAAATATATTGCACTTGATTACAGTGGTGTTACTGCGGGGACTGAAACTTAGAGTCTGCACAGACACACAGATTTTAGAGCAATTTAAAGCAAGGATTGTTCAACAGATGGCCTGCAGGCAACCAAACAGCTGCCAATGGATATAATAACGTAAGAAAAATAAAACTAATATGAAAAAGAAAGGCTCGAGATGCAGCACACAATCAAACTGCTTTCACATGTGGCTGTAGACTGGGGAAAAAATGGCTTCAATTATATAAGTACAGCAGTTACCGAAGATGAATTAATGATAATGTGTGTGTTGATGCATAGCTATCACACAGCCACTGTGAATAACAGAATGCCAAGGTCTTTTATTATTTTTTTCCCACATTGATATATTACAATATGTGTGGAATAAGTAAGGAATACAACTCATGTTATTATAGAATAATAATCAACAATGAGGTGCTGTGACGTGGCCTGCTGCACATTTTATCCCACGGATATTTCCCTTTTATTCCTCCGGGATTTCATTCCTCTTGTACTGCAATTGCAGTTTTCTTTCTTTTATTCAAGAATAAAAATACTTTCAGTCTGGTATGACACTCCCAAAAAGCATTTACAACAAGACGGAAAAACATGTCAAGTAATAAATACGTGTCTACAGAAAATGTTGTCATCGTATCAACAATTATGCATTTTGTTAAGTGGAATTTTTATTATTAGTAGTAGTAGTAGTTGTAGTAGCAGTAATTACATTATTATTATTATTAGTAGTAGTAGTAGTAGTAGTTGTAGTAGCAGTAATTACATTATTATTATTATTATTATTATTATTATTATTATTATTATTAGGCTTTAATTGTGTGGAGCAGCCATCATACAATTCCCAGTGAATTAGTTGTTACTGTAGAAACAATAATCTATTAGAATGAGCACATTAACAGAACCATAAGATTTGAGTTACTGACCACAATATTGTTGCAGCCAAATTAATCGCCACCTTCTGACCAATCAGATTTGAGAGTTCCAACATCGCTGCATTGTTTAGTTTGCACAAGAGAAGCTAAGCCTCATGCACACAGGCAGGCTGACATTTTACCCTCTGTTCTCTTTCCCAGAGAATAAAGTGCAGGATTAAATGTGCAGCTGCATCGGTGTGAAATAGTTTTGTGTGTTTACTAAAATAAATGGATATATATGTAATATAAATGCATACGTACATAAAATAAAATAAATAAAAAATAATAATGTGGAAGTAATCGTCATACCATTGCTTCCATCTACTTTTTCATTCTGTTTTGATTAAATAAGTAAAATTGTGTACATAACAATAAACATAAATAAAACATGGTGGCACCTGATGTGGTAGGAAAAGAAGCAGTGACAGGGTTTTGTGAAGCTGACATCGAGCTACAGTAATGTATGAGTGAGTGCATTAATATAAATGTGATTCGTGGTACAGCTGGCATCCCTGTCAGAAGCGTGCTGTTTAAGACAATTACTCCACACATTCTGACTAATCCCCATTGAAAATATAGCAGTTCTGGGGTATAAACACCTATGGCATTTTATTGCTCTTCACTGCATTTTGCCTTTTTCTGTACTCACTGCAACCATTTTCCCATAGTCCTTATTAGTGGGTTATTTCTTCTCTTTGCTCCACAATTAGAAGTGCAGAGCATTTTATTTGTGAGGGTTTGTTTGGGAATGCTGGTTGCTGGCATGATACTTTTCCTGTGCATTAACCCATAACCCTTAACAACATGCTTACATTCTTTTCCATAAAAGTACAATGGCAGCGTGTCGGCGCTCTCGCATTAGCAAAGCACAAGCCTGTGAGAAATTTGTGCTACCCGGTTTTTCTGCATAGTTATGCGACCCAAGAGAAACAGTTCTTTGGTTGTTGTGTGTCCTTCAGGTAGCGAGTACGACGAGGAGGAAGCAGACTATGAAGAGTCTGACAGCGATGAGTCTTGGACCACCGAAAGTGCCATTAGCTCCGAGTCCATCCTCAGCTCCATGTGCATGAACGGAGGCGACGAGAAACCTTTCGCCTGCCCCGTGCCTGGCTGCAAAAAGAGATACAAGGTAAAGAACGTGGCGCAGATCTGATTTCTCAGTGCTACAGCAGTGAATGTAGAAAAAACTTAAGCGGTGCTGATCCAGGGACATGATGAACAGCAGCTCATATAATAGACAATAGACCAAAGCTGTCTGTGTCCAAGCACTCTGTAAAAATAACAATGCTTTAGACTGTGAGGTACGGCTATTGACGACGTACACTCGAGACTGATGAAAGCTCTCAGAATGCACAGACTCCTACGGCCATACAGTCCACTTCAAGGCTTCCACAGGTTTTATGGGATTTTCCGCTGGCATCTGGCGCATGCTCCCGTGATGAATTATGTACAGCTTGAGAGAGCCGTGTTCATTAAGAGGCACAGGAAGTGGCTGGTGACAGGCACGAAGGAGATTTTCCATGTTCATGCCATTTTTCCATGGCGTTAGATGTGGATTTGATTTGGGCTGGAGTGGTTCTCTGTGTACCTGGTCTTGACACCAGATGAGTGTCACGTTACCATGCTCTGCAACATTGAGCCCAGTCCTGCGAAAAGTTAGTGCTCTTCCAGGTTCCAGTTTCATAATGTGACCTAAAAAAAAAAAATCAGTCTGTTCAATGCAATAAAATTTTTGTATGGCTTTTTTTTTTTTTTTTTTTTTTTTTAACAATTGATATTGTTACAAAGCAGCTTTACAGATTTAGCTTCTTAATGAACAAGCCAGAGACTGTGGCAAGGAGGGGAGGTATGACAAAGAAACCTTTAGAGGAACCAGACTCAGAACGTAAAACCAATTAATCCTCTTTGCCTATTAATGAAGCCTCTTCTGGTTGACACCGGATAGTGGATAATACATCGATAAAGTATACGGGTAGAAGAGTTAAGCGAAACAGAACTGTGTATTAAAAGTTTATTCTGTATGAGAATATTGTAAATAAGAGTCCTGGGATGAAATAAACAGTTTTAATGATTACAGCAACAATTCACAGGATGTAGAGTTTTTTGAGAATGGAACTGGAATGATTTAATTCATGTGTTTGTGTGAATTTAACTGACTAAGATTTAGCTTCATAGTGTATAATTATAGAAAGAATACAAGGACTATTTTCTTGTAGGCGAGAAATATGCATGCGCACTGCAGAAATCTTCTTTACGGCTCTTCTGGACAGTGTGGTATGATTTGAATCCTGAATATTGCTGGCTTCTGTCTTTCTCAGAATGTGAACGGTATCAAGTATCACGCCAAGAATGGCCACCGCACTCAAATCCGTGTGCGCAAGCCGTTTAAATGCCGCTGTGGGAAAAGCTACAAGAGCTCGCAGGGCCTGCGCCACCACACCATCAACTTCCACCCGCCCGTCTCCGCTGACATCATGCGCAAGATGCAGCAGTAGAGCGGGCCTCCGTGCCAACCCGATCCTTCACGCATATGTTCCATCATTAGCTGTTGCTGACTGCATTTGATACCTGTTTTCCGCTTTGTTTCTCTTTAATCCTCCTTGTCCTCCACGAGGAAGACCCTGTCCCCTCATTCCACCTCTCCTTGAGGAAACTTGTACCCCTTCATTTAACTCTTCCATAAGGAAGACTCTTTCACTCTCGCCATCATTTCATACCTCATTTAGGAGGTTTTCTTTATCATCCCTGCGCATTCCATCTACTCCTGTGAAGAGTAAACGCTTTTACCCTCTTAATTCCAGGAGCTCCTGTGCTCCCTTTACACTACGCTTTGAATTGCATGCATTTGTTTTTTTTGTATCCTGTTATCTGTTCTGTGTCTATTTGAGATGATGTATAATAGTAGAGTTTGCAGTTTTGTACTTTTGCACATTCAATTATTATTCCTTTGCTGTCTTGTATTACTATTGACTTAAGGTGCTTATTGTAAAAATTATTGGGACACGTTGAGATAGGACAAGGCTTGGCATCACTATGGGACGAGTTCCCAACAGTTGCTGCCACTACATGGGGCAGCATGTGATGCGTGTCAAAGCCACAACATCAGAATTCAACCAGCATGATTATTTTGGCTTCTGACAAGAGAAAAGGGCAACAAAAAAAAAAAAAAAGGAAGGGCAGAAAATTTCTGACAGTTTGTGCTACCCAATAAGAATATATCCAACATTTTTAGTTGTAGATTATAATAAGTACATATAGACTTTCATAATCCAATATTAAATATATCCTTTTATTCCCACGCTTTTATTTGTTTGCATATGCAGTTTTTAAAAAATGATACCAGGCTAAAGATTAATTTTTGGAGTTTACTTTAATGGTAAAACCCATATTTTTCATCCTTGGACAAATCGTGTTTTACACCTATTTACAATCTCAGGTGACAGATTGCCAGCATTTCAGACACATTATCTTGCCCATGTGGTCTAATGGTATTTTTTTATACAGCTGTTACACGGGTCCCAGGCCAGCTGTGGCTGGTTGTTCTAGAACCTCTGGAGCATTCTAGAACACCGCAGCTGAATCCATTGCCTGTTAAAGGACCTAAAGCACTTTGTAGCACCTAGTTGCCAACCTAGTTAGGAAGTTTCCATTGCCAACACATCAGCGACTGCGGAGAGCAAACTGCGAGTCACTGTGTCAAATCTACACACTGACACACTGCTATTGGGGTTAGGAGTACTTGTACTCTTCTTTTTATTTTCAATCTAGGGGTTTTCTTTTCTTTTCTGTTCTCTTTCATCAGAGCCCCAAAGCATGTGTTAGTTTTAAGGTCGTTGTAACTGATTGCCTTGAACTGTTGTAGACCACAGCTTTGGTATAACAAGTCAATCCAATTCAATTGGGATTCCAACAAGTCAATTGGGTTTTTGTCCTTCACCGGCTGAGCTCTGACGTTTTCCGAGCCACATTTCAGACGGACACATGACAGTTATTGTACTTCCCAATATTAAAACTACAGCAGAGCAGTTGCCCATCACCTTCTTTGGTGGCCTTCTGCATCAACCGTGTTGTTTTGCTAATGTGGCAGTAGGATAACTCAGGGATGTCCTGTCCTAGAGTTAGAACTTAATTTTTCTGCCTTTTCTGCTTGAGTCAGACAGGAGCAGACTTCTGAGTACCAGCAGTTATCTGGCATTAAAATAAATAGAATAGTTATATATTACAAAATCAATCACCCGACTCTGGGAGGTATTAGAAGTAAAACGAGAAGAGTTGGCAGAGTAAGCCCTGATCAAGAGCCAAGCTGCCAATCACCCATGATCATGACATTCTAACTGCATGGACATCAATGTTGTAATGGATTTATCTGTTTGACAGTATTATACTGCCAGTCTAGAGGGAAGTATTGGACATGTTGTGCATAGTTTATGTATTATGTATCTGTGTAAGTGCATTAAATTATATTTTCATACATTTGTGGGGTGGGGGGGGGATTCCTACATGTAATGCTATTGACACCAGGGTTTGTTTTTAAACTGGTGAACTTTCTTCAACAAAAATGGAAAAGAAAAAAACTGACAAAAAAGCTGCTTCATAAATGTACACCTGGTTACAAGTTAAATATTAAATGGCCTCTGATGTGTTTTGATAACTTTGTGTGTGGAATGGTTTATTCTTTTTATGATGTGTCAGGACATGTGTTTCTCACTTCCAAGAACGGCTTTTAGCTAAAACTAAAACAGCTCTTATCTAACCACACTGGCAATGCAGCAGAACCGGTTATTGTTTCAAACAAAACTTTATTGGTGTATATCAGAGTAAGAAGATGCAGATACAAGAAAAAGACCTTACATTAAGTTAACCCAAAGTAAATACACATTAACTTTTTTAACTGAGACAGATTAAGTCGAGCACTCGGTGATGTTCAGTAGTGCAATGCGGTGTACAGGTTTGATTAATGAATTTCATATCTTAACCCTTCTGAGCAGAATCATTTCTAAATGTAGCTCTCTCAGTTCGTTGACATCAAATGACTTTGGACTACGAACATTCATTTGTGAGTTTCCTTTAAAAAATTATTTTAGTCTGAAACCAGGCTTAATTTGCGTCAAGGAAACCAGACCATGAATTCAGTGCAGTGACAGAATAAGCATGCAACTAAAATATAATAACTGCTGAATTATTTAAATAGAAGGAAAAAAATAGCTTCTTAGAACTTGTTCATGTGTGATATTTAAAAGCATTTTCTAAAATAGATTATTTTATGATTATATGATCAGCTTAATGTGTATAAACTAGTATTTTGCCCTGACAGTACAGAACTGTGCTAGATCAGCACAGGGGGGGAAAAAAGGTAATACCTGACATATTTCTTAAAGCCTGGAGAGCCTTGCAGTTACACGTGTTAAGATGTTACACTGGCTATATGATTATGCTTGTGACAAAGTGACAGTGAGGTTAGTCTGTACAGCCTTCTCCAAAGAAACCAATACTAATAAATAGCACCCCAAAAATCAGTAATCTTGCAGTATTCCTACTCGGCTGTTACAGAACCCCACCATTCTGATGGGCGATGTGAGCTTTAAAAGAAATCCTTAGCGAAAGAGATAGTCATGAGCTAATTAACTGATTGATTTAGAAATAAATGCTCACAGCGTAACGTGCGGCTAAGAGTTAACGGCTGCATTTATGAGGCGAGAGAAATGAGTTGAATATAAATGTGGTGAAGATTTTCGCTCTGGTTGGTCTAATCGAAGTTGAGCACGTTGCCATCAAAATGGGTGAGCACGTGTTTCTCGAACAGCTGCTGATCGCAGTCTAGGGGGAACTGCTCACTGCACATGGGACACACCTTCCAGTGGCTCTCTACATGCTCCTCGAACTTCGACTGGTCGTAGTTCGGCGGGAAGATGACCTCACACAGCGGACAACGCTTCTGCAGCTCCTCGCTGTAGGACAGCAGGAGAAAGTTGATGCATGAGAAAATGGTAAATACAGATGAGTGTGAAGGGGGATGGGGGGGGGGGAACAACAGAAAATAGCCAAGGCGAATAAAAGACAGTGCATGTGTGCGATTGTGTGTAATAAGCTGTTTTGATGATGCGGGAGAACCAAGGGAGTGAGGCAGTAAAACAGCATCTGTGTGTTGTGCAACGTGGGTGGCCCATGCAGCTAATTCAGCCACAAACACAACTCCTGCAGAGCTCAACAACATGACACATGACAGCACTTTCTGTGTGGTACTTTCTCAGGGTGTCGGTGCGTTTTACCTGGTATCAAAGCAGAATGGGATTTGTCCATCGTTGAGGAAGTTGGTGGGTGGCTCGCTGACTGTGGCCTGGGTGTTGGTTTGCTGTAGAGACAGAACACAGGTCAGAGAGCACTCATTACTGTTACTACGTTTGTCAGCATTAGCATTAACATGTACCATTCGATGTGCACCACAATTCCTCTCTGTGCTGAATTACTCAATTAGCTGCAGTGTTTGGAGGCAAGCTGCAGCATCCTTAATGAGCCCCCTTAAGTTCAGTTCTGGCAAGCTCAGCTAATCCCTACTCAGCATAGCAGAGAGAGCACAATGCAAACCATAAAAGCTTTTCCACCAGATAACGTGGCACAGTACAGATACAGTACCCTGGTCAAGGGGACGTGTCTGTTTCTCATCACATAACTATGCCTGTGAGCGTAGAAGGAACTTCTATATTATTTTGCGGCACCGTTTATTTGTTCAAAAAAGAAATGCTTCAGAAATGTCTTGGTAGGCCATCTTATTTATATTGAAGATATCCCGTTTTTGCTTCTCAAAATACATAAAAACACTGTCATGCTGTCTGGTAGACAAATAATTCTTGCTCGGATTGTTTCAAATGGCAGGTGTTTGACAACTCAAGACTGTTTTGTTTATTGTCTAATCAATAGTCTGTCTGCTCTATTCCTAGCTCCCTCCATGTCCCGGTTCAGTACTCTTGGCTCACTGGCAGAAACACTGAACAGAGAATGGAAATAATGACAAAATGTTGGATAACAGATTTGTTGCCATACTGTGACCTATGTTAAAGTGCAGTCAGGTCTGCTGTGCATATTGATTGGGCCAGAGATGAGTCATTTAAAAAAGTACCTGATAATGGGTATTGGTTTTACTTTGCTACACACTTCCTTGGGTTAAATCCTTTTTCCCTTTTTTTTTAAAAAAATTACTCTTTTTCTGTGCACCTGAATTAATTGACAACTTATTCAAGCAAACCTTCAGGAATGAAAAAATACTAATAGACAGTCCCTCAGCAGATCAGAAAATGTCTGTAAAGGTCTTAAAAGAGCCCTAAAAATCCAATTATATGAATAAACAATGTGCATGTTCTTGCTGCTATATGCAAGGAAGCATGATCCACTCACAGTGTTTGCCTGCTCCTCGGGCTCCTCCAGGCCATCAGGGCGGCTCAGGTTGCGGGCAGGCTGGCTACACACCACGTTGCTGTCCAAAGATGGAGGTCCAACAGGAGGAAGCCTAGGCATCTGATCATCTGAAAACTCACCATCTGCACTGTCTAAACCAAGAGACACACAAAAGAGTCTAGGATTACCCTTCCTTATCTGTAGTTTTGACCAAACCTATTTAAATGTGGATGTCTTTGGTATTTTAATTTCAGTTGTTGCACATTGTCTAGCATGTGTACATAACACTGACCCCTGCTTTCAGTTGAGTATGGGTTTCCAAACATCAGCTCTGAAGGACGTTGGGCCACCAGTAAAGGAGAGGGGACATCTGGCTGATATGGCAGGGGGAACTGTAGAAAAACTGGTGGTACATCCAAATTACCATCATCGTCCTCCTCTTCCTCACGACTTGCACTTCTCTGCAGCTCCTGCGATCAAAGGCACATTTATTAAAAGTTCAGCCAGTGAATGGAATCAAAAGTAATACTAGGTAACTCTAAATGGCAATGTAGTGGCAATACATGATTTAAATGCCCTAGATGGAAGCTACATTTAAATTTTACTGTTACTAAATGTAGCTGGACTGCCAAACAGAGGCAATATAAAAGAAAACCTTAAGGCAGCAAACAATTTATTGACGGCTATTCAGATTTCCATCAGTCTTCCTTTCTCTCCATCTTTAGCTCCAGACAATACATCATCTGCCACAGTATTTTAGCTGCAGCGTTGTGGACGCACTAGCCACCCTCTCGCACAAACAGTTTAATTAGCCCCTTAATTAAAAACTCCTCGGCCTGTTCAAAGGGATGCAGAGCTTTGCCTTTTACTGAAGTTTTCTGCAGGCGCCAATTTAATTTACAGGCTCAGCCTCAAATTGGGTCATTTTGCTAGTTGAAGCGTCAGGCTCTGTGCTTTAGCTACCTCTCTCAGCAGTGCTTTCTGTTTTTTGGATATTTTTTTTTGGGCTGCTGTGCATCCCTTTCTGTGGTCCAGAGTAATTGAATGGAAAATGAGGCCTTGCTGGCTCTGCTGCCCCAATTAGAGAGATACGTTAAACCCAAACCAGATCCTGGGAGGGGAAAAAAAACAAGCACACTGCGGGCATTTTTAGATTGGCACAAGTCTTTAAAGAAGAAAAATGAAAACCCGCACCCCTTCCAGTTTCTCCTTCTCTTTGGATAAGGCAGCGAGGCTGTCCTTCAGCTCCTTCAGTTCCCGGCCTTTGGCTGCTACCTGGCTCTACGCAATGAGGAGAACAGTAATGCATTATTAGTTAAGTGCATATGGTGTTAATAAGAATAGTGAGGAATAGGGGTGTAAATATCCAGAGGAAAATTAAGTATGTAATCCTTAAAGCTGAGTGTACTTTAGCATTTAAGAATAATATTTTACATTAATGACTACTTGCAGTGAATAACTCACTTCCAGCACTGCTATCCTTCAGCCATGTTACTCACTGTGTTTAAATAAAGGCACAATGAGCCAGCCGTTACATTAGGCTGTCTTGCATCAAAAATCTCTGTCTATCCTTCTCCTGCCTCCATGTCTCGTGTATACAGCAGTAAAATACTGTCTCCACTCTGTGCTCTTATAAACCTGCCCTGTCTGTGCAGTTGTGCTAACAAATGATACCATTCGATGGAAAAACCTTGAGTCAAAACAGTTATGCACAGACAGAAGAGAAGCAGTGCAGACGCTAGTGATCAGGGCTCGAACCGTCTCAGTTTTTATTTACAAAGCAGCTCAGAGCAGCAGTTATGATCTACAGCCAGGTTTCTGTTGGATGGCATGAATAAGTTACAATAGCAAACGAGAGACATTTAGTGATTTGTGAGACTAAAGCCAATCTGGCCGTGTTCCAAAGGAGCAGAACAATTTATGGTTTATGGCACAGCACCTATTGATTGTTTACTATGAAGGTTTTTAAATGTACATTTGTTTTATGGTTTGTTTCACTGGAGTTTACATTAATGTTGACTCCCAAAAAAACTAAGTTCTTGGGGTTGTGATAGTGTCGTTCAGATAAATGACTGATCTTTTTCGTAAGCACACAGCATGACATTATCTAAAATTTTCTCTTTTATTTTTACTATCATTACTAGCAATGCCTTGCTGAAGCAATTACTCTAACTGACTCGTTATGAAAATGTGTTAGGATCCACTGTCGTGTTTTTCATCAACATAACTCAAATGTGCATGACAAACTAGAGATGGCACCAATCCAATACCTAGGATCAGGCCAATACCAGCAAAAAATTATAAACTGGATATAGGAGATAGTGATTTCAGAGAAAACAGATATCGACTGATATCTGATCGACAAATATTGATATCGACTGATCCTCAAAGTTTCTCCATCACTACTGGTATTAGAATTAATGTGATATCATGCCATCTATAATATTTTGTGTGTTTCATGCAAAGCACAAAAATGCGCCAACAGGTCTAGATTTATAACAGATGTTCTCCTTTGTGTCCAACTCTGTTTTTACAACTCTTGGTACGTTAACATTATGCTTTTTCTTATGTTATGTTTTCGTAACATTTGTTGGTCATATGTTGGTCCTTTTTATCAGCAGTCAAATAGTCAATAAACATGAGTGACCCACTTCCACTAACAGCCATACATGCTCATGCTTTAACATTTAACATTGTCTCCACTATGTTTGACAGAAGATATGATATGCTTTCCTTTTCCATCCTCTACTCTTCCCATCAAGTTACCTTAACCTGTCTAAGAGAAGACAACAGTGAATGCCTCCACAGGCAAGGACAGGTTATACATTGGGACAGTAGGGGGCGCTGACCTTGTAGCGGTCCTCCTCAGCAGCCAGCTGCAGCTTTAGGCTTTCATTGATCTTCACCTGCTCTTTCCACTTCAGCTCAAGTTTAGCCAGCTCATCCATCAGCATGCTGCTGCGCCCCTTCTCCTCCTATAGTTCATGTTTAGTATAGTATAGTATAGTTCATATTTACAACATGTATTTGATACTAGCATGACTGCATATGTAGCATCTGCCAGAAAGCTGCCATAAATGCTCAGTTTAAAACAAGGTGCATGGTTGTAACTAGAGGTACATGTTGATACACTAGACACACAGGTCATGTCTGGCATGAAGATTAAATATAATGATAATTAATACCAAACTGACTTACACACAACATCTGTTTGCACTTCTTGTATTTGTCACTCTTATCAAACACATCCTTACTGACACCCTTCAGCTTGCCCTGGATAATTGCATCCAGCAGGTTGTCTGATGAGCCTGGGCTTCCTGTCACAGAGACAAAAGCTTATTGATATCTTTATCCTCAGCAAAGAAAACTACTTCTATCTACAAGGATCTGTATTTTGAACTACAGTTAAAAGAGCCACTTGTATAAATAGTTAATACACAAATTGGATGCTATTAAGCTTGGACAGAAGACTTACCTGGCACAGATGCTTCAGGGCTGGCAGACAAGGGGCCAGTTGCTGCATCTAAACCAGGACTCCTCTTTGCCTAAAATAAACAACAGGGACCCTCAATTTAGCACTTACTGTAAGCATGACGTGATGTGTTACTTATTTTCAAAGTATCCCTGACATCAGATTGGATGGACAAATCTGATTTATAGATAAGCTTTATATTTATATTTATAAATTTAGATTTATAGAAATTTTAGAACATCTTTTGATGCAGCGAAGCCTGCCACATCTGCTATGCAAATTATTAGTAAATTTGCATAGTATCCACACCTAGGGTGCTAGGCCAGCTATATAGCGAACTTGGGTAATGTTAGTGAAGAACAAAAAAGATTATAATGGTATATTCTGATAAGTGAGGCCACTGTTAAATACATTTCTCAGTATCAGGACATGAAATTCCCTTTTTTTAAAGGGTAAAGGTAGCCCAAGTTTCTTGGGCTTTACATTATAACTTATTTATTGTCCTGCATACATAACTGCAATTGGTTAAGAATAACATATTCATTGGTTTATTAAGATGTATTTGTATAATAAAACAGCGTGTTTTTGGTGTCAAAAGATCAGCAGTACCCACCACACCTCTGGCCTGCCCTGATTAGAAATGATATAACTTGACACACCCAGCTGTAATATTTAAACCTTTTGAACATGTTAACCAGATCAGCTGGGTTTGATTTGGGTGGGAATCTCCTGAGAGCAGTTCAGCCTATTTTTTTCCCAGGAAAAGTAGTGCTTAAAATATTTTCCAGACAGATTAACTGCTATTCTTACTTGTAAATTTAACCAAGAAGAAGTGTGCAGGTGGAAGATACAATGGTGATCATCAGTTGGTTGTTGGGAACATAAGCTCACACAAGCGCAACTCAGTCATATAACCAGCAGCTGCAGAGCTGTGTTGAGTCCAGGACAGTTGCTAACATCTGTTCCAAAGGTCACTAGCTTTATCGCTAATCTCTTGACCATGAAGTGGTCAAAAAAGTCAGCAAGTTGTTAAGCTGGCATCACTGCCAGAGAGATGAACTGGGTATTAGATTATACCGAGGAGTGTTTACTCACCCCTTGCTGCTCAGATAGTTTGACCACCTGTTTCTGCAGTCTCTGGCATTCCTTGTATTTCTCCTTATAATGTTCTGCAGCCATCTGCAACCTGAGCTTTAGGTCTTCCACTTCCCTCTGCAGCTCAGCCACAGCCAAATCCTCAGACTCCTTACGCTGCTAAGAAGCAGACATGTTACTTTTATACCTCTTTTATGACTACAAATTCAAACTTGACACCTAAAGCTGGTTGCTCAAATGGAGTTTTGGAAGTGTTATAGTGCACTGCAACTTACTGCCTCTTGCATGGCAGAGTTCTTCATATCATCCATCTGTTGTTCCAGACGGCTACACTCAGCCTGTGCCTCAGCTTGGCCCTGTCTGAGCGTGTCAACCTCCAGCTTGACCCGGTAGAGCTCAGCCATGCTGCGATCCCGTGAGCTGGAGGAGTCCCGCAGCTCTGCAGATAGCATGTTAGCCTGCTGCTGAGTGGCCTGCAACTGCTCATCTTTTTGCCTCAGCTGCTCCCGCAGTGCCTTGCACTCCTCCTGACAACAAACACATAAGCATGCAGTCACTTGTATGCAAACACACAAACTTTCAAAATACTCTACTTTACCCAGATGGGGCATCATCTGCATAATTTTACCACTAAAGCTTAAACTTTGCATCATTCAAAGTTTCAAACCATTTCACTGGGATGCATGAATTCACATTTGGCATGAAATCAGCTTTACACAGGCTGCAAATTTTTGTTTAGAACATTTCACTTTGTTTATCTTCTGTGTCAACAGTCTACTGTCTTTACAATATTCTGCTAGTAGTTTGCTCAGAAATAAGTGCAGCCAAAACTACTCTGTGTGAATAGCCATGGGGATTGGGGACCAAAACTTGACCAAGACTGTAGCTCACTACCAATCATGTCAGTTTAGAGGCTAGTTTGTAGCTAGCAAGCAAACTCTTAGGATCATAACTTCAGAAAAAATAATGTTTTAATAGCTCAGTGCAGGTCTTCTCTCTCATTAGTTTATGTCGCCTCAGCTCTGCCATTCCCCACTTTTTGCTTTGCTTGCTTCCCCCAGTCCCTTGCCTCCCCCTGACCCTGAGCTGTGTTTATGTCACCATCAAATTGGATACAAGGCACGATGATTTCTCAGAATGGATTAATAAATAAAGTGTGTTTTTTCTTAATGGGGCGAAATATACTTGGCCGCTCGTAAATATACCTGGGCTCAGCGCCAAAGTAAAACCTATGTGTGGGAAACTCTGCGCTTGAGTTAATACAGCAGGCACCCAAAAACTTTAAAGGTGTCGGTTTCCAAAATCTGCCAAAATCTCCAAATAGCTTTTGATACACAACACAATCAGTGGTGTGCCTAGACCTGGTGTGCAAGAGACAGTGGTGTGCAGACTTATATTACCGAGGGGGAACTGTTAGCCAGTAGCTGGCGATGCTGCTTGTCTTTCTCTGCCAGGCAGGATTTGGCCCGCGCCAGCTCCTCCTTCAGCTGTGCAATGGTGTTCTCCTTATTCACATCCACAGATCTCAGCATCTGCAGCTCGGCACTTAACTTCGTGTTCTCTAGCTCTCGGTTCTTCAGGTGAATCTGGGTCACACACACAGAAAGAGAAAGATAGAGAATTCATAGCCTCATTTGTCTAAGACTCTCAGACTGTGGCACTTCAGCACAAACACTCCATAATTATCACCAGGCTGCATTTCCGCTCTGCAAGGAAATGCGCTGCCTAACTCTAATTATAAGAGCAATAAGAAAGCACCGGCAGCACTGGGCTAACCCACACAGCCAGGGGCAACAGCAATGAGGTGTGGGCCTAGCTGTGTTTCCGTAGCTACAGCTCCATGTCACGCCTAGTTCCTGTGCCCACCACAAAAAAGCAGCACAGACATGTAGAGCTTCCTGCGTGAACAGAGCCAGGCCTGTTCCCTGAGAGCAGGTAAACCCAGGGGGTGGGGCTGTTGTGCAAAATGGAGCACAAACTTAATTAAGGTCTGCTTTAAGAATATTAGCGGTTAGATTTATTGGCTCTGGCCACCAGTGTTTCTTCTCTCCAGACACCTGAGCATTACAGCAAAATGTATTGATAGATCTACAATGATCATATGGGTTGTGTTGAAGGTGTTACCTTATAAAGCTCTTTCTCATCCTTCTCATTCTTCAACTGAGACTCCAGTACTTCTTTCTCTTGCATGAGCTTCTTCACTCGATCTTTCAGGCTGTCAGTTAGAACATGAAGTAATCAATATTCCTCACTCTGAATTCTTACTCAATCTATAAAGGTACTGTATTTCTTTGCTAATCACTAGTAGTTGGTGTTAGGGCTTGACATTTTCAACATAGTGGTAAAATATCACAGGATCAAGTAAATGAATGATTTAAAATGAACACACGTCAATGGTGTGAAGCACTACTGTACATATGTGACATCCAAGAGTGTAGCAAAAATGTCACCAACCCATCCCTGCAGGTCCTAATACAGTCACCGCATTTCTTAGACCTATTATACAGATGTGTAATATGCCACTTCTTATAAATGGCTTGTTTATATAGTATTGTATAATGCAGCACAAGCTTTAAAAGACAATGCAAATAAAAATAGCAGACACAAAAATATTTGGTCACAAAGGAGGGCAGTTAAGGCAGAATGCACATGCAAAAATGGTTTGGGATTTGTTCTTATATGGTGCCAAAAAATTAGATTAAGATTAAAAACTGTAGGTTTTATTTACCAGCTAACAATATAATAAGGCCCAGAAAATATGCACCATATATATATATATGTATATATATATATATATATATATATATAAAATGTGATTTGTGGTGCAACCTGAAATACATAAAGATTTTACTTAGAAAGCAGCAGTGGCAATCATTTAATCTTTTTCTGAATAGTAGGCTGCAGAGGACCTTACATAGTGGAATAGCGCTGGAATAGTATTTAAATGTTGGTTTTTAAGAAAAAAAATGACACACCAGTCCAACTCTGTCTCCTTCTGCAAGCCTTTCTGGGTGACTCCAATCAGGTCCTCTTCCAGCTGCAGTAGCCGTGCTGTGTTCTCCTCCATCCTCTTCTTCACCTCCTCTCTCTCTTCCTGTAGGCTCTGAGAGGACAGCTGCATCTCCTAAGATATACAAATACAGTTCTAAGTATTTTTACAAATGAATAATGAGTCAAGGAAAGAAAATTTAAACAGAAAATATTCTAGCACAAGCCAGCAAGTACATCAGTGATTTCTGATACTCACATTAAACAAATTTTAAAACTCTCCACTTTATCCTGCACTGTAAAATTATACTATTTTTTATTTTGGAAAAAAAAATTGTATCATGTGAATAAAGAGAATAAACATTCATCAGATAAATTGCAACAAAATTGCAACATTCCTTCAGAATTCCCATTTACTGTATTCTTTCAGGAGCGAAATCTTTTTTAGAATTATTCTAACAGCACATAAAACAACGTATAAAAGTGCAGTCATAAAATTAACAGCCACAAATGGGTGGGCAAACTCATCTTAACTCAATTTTCCCTCTGTGCCCATACAAGTATACTTCTAAAGACTGCACTTCAAGTCACCAAATGATAGCTGCAATTATATGAAAGAAGCCTGTATTTGTCCCACACACACACACATTATTTATATATTTATATATTTATATACATATAGTATTTTTTTATACTATATATACATACATGGTCAGCAATGATATGGTAGGGTTAAGGGCCTGGCTTAAAGGCCCAAAAGTGGCAACTTGCTAGTGTTGGGGCTTAAACACACAACTATCTAATCAGCAACTCAAAAGTCTTAACCTTTCAGCAACCACTGTCCTGAAAGCATTAAAGTCATTTGTTAGTTTGCTTTCCATTACAGGAAGACCCAGGTAAATCATGCAATTTTGTACAACTTATAGAAAGCTCAACGTTGTGTCAACATGGCACACGGTTGCATTCTATAGCATTTGATACTTTAGATTTTATTTAAACTGGTCAACACTATGCTGATGTTCTACCTTTGCCTATACGCAAACCAAATTGAGCGTGCTGATTTGACTTGCACAGTGGCTCCAGCAGGAAGTGCAGATAAAGAAAACAAGTGTCACACCCTCAAGTTGTGAAAAAGATGGACGTGAGATGACATGAACAAAGCAGTATGACAAATGAGTTATAAATACATACCACCAGTGCAAAACAGACAATCAACTTAATGAGAAACATTCACTGACTTAAACTCAACAGATAAGACAGTTAAGCTTTTTATTCAGGTTTAATTCAGGCACATAATTGCTTTTCCTGTGGAGTTAATCGTCTAATTTTACACTGCTTAATGTGAAAGGAATGTGACTGTAGTATTGGTGTTCGAAACAGGGATAGGTGTTCTGGCTTGTATGGATTTGTCTGGTGAACAACAGAAGCATGGTACAGCTACAGCATTCTACTACAGATAAAAACAAGGCTGTCCAACAGCCATGGCTAGATTTATTAGTGTTTATGAGTTATAATTCACACGGCTTAGTACACACATTTGCAGCACTGTTACAACATTCTGTATTGGTGCTGATATCCTAGCTTGTTACATTATGAGGGTAATCAAGTGATATGGATACATTTCTATCATTTGCATTAACGTAGGTGCAAATTAAAATTAAAGATATCACCACTGCTTTTCCTCAGTTGGATGTGACTCATGTAGCTTCGATGTAGTTAGCTATGTTTTCTTAGTAGATTATGGTGTATCTAGGTGCATTATGAAATGGGTCATTTGGCAGTAGATGTTAAACATGACAGTTAAACGTGACAGTAATGTTAAACATTCCAGCAACTTTAACAAGAGGCAAGAAGAGACCCTCAGCTCTGACCTGCACATCTTTCTTTAGCTGGACATTGCTCTCTCTCTCCTGCTCATACTCTTTCTGAATCCTGTCTCTCTCCTCTAGTGCTTCATCTCGCTCTTTCTGCAGGAGCGCCATGCTCTTCAGCAGCTCGTCCTTTTCCAGGCGCACCTCCTCCATCTTTTGCTGAAAAACAATGCATGGAGAAAATGCAGCAGTCATAAGCACATACAGGAAAAATGCTGCACATGATTTGTTATTCATCAAAGCCTCACACTGAGAGGTGAATCAGACAGGAAATTGACTGGAGTTGAGCAAAGCAGCTCACACAGGCTCACTTAACATATGCTTTATATTAGACAATGTACAGCATTTCATCCGCACTCAAAAGAGTGAAAATCAGGCATTTGGGACTTTTATTTACTTTTCTGTAACACAACTTACTGACTTACATACAGACTTGCTTACCTCTAGATAGCTGGCTTTGGTGGTGACAACCAGAATGTCTGATCCACCCTCATCTTCCACAGTGAGTAGCTCTTCCTCAGTGGGGCTGTTAGCACGGAACTGGAAAGGTGTACTGGCCCCACGAATCTCTCCTTTATGAGTGACATAACAGAACTGGTAGAACTCGCCATCATCGTTGGGGACGTAGTAACCTGTACAAACATTTATAAACACAAATCCTTCTTGTATCATCAATGAAGGAAAATTCTGATGGACGATTTTGCCAGCAGCTTATAGAAAGTCCTCTGGAGAAAGATAAAAAAAAATTGTAGCCTCCATTTAACACCATGTTTTACAACTCACATGTGCAAACTAAAAGTGTGCTAGCTCATAAATCGTTTTACTATATCTTTCTGCTATCTCCGGACCATACTGGTGCACCTTTATCTTACATTTTACAAAGTTTCCAGTCTGTGACCTAAACCACTGCTATAAAACAGGCCCATCAACACTTGGGCGTGCTAATAGGGAGTTTGAGTGTTCCATATTTTACTGCATCTGTCATTTGGATATTAAAAGCTTTTAATATACCTCTGAAGGGGCCCATGCCACAGTGCTGCATTCTGAGCAAATGAAAAGGCAAAAAGAGATGCAATACAATATTATATTTATGTCATGTTACCTTGAAAGATCACTGATCTGTTGACTGCGGTGCCTTCTGTGTACTCGTCTGGTAGAGGAGACCACAGAAATGTGTAGTAGTCACGAGCCGTGCTCCAGCCAACCTATGAGAGAAAATGTTTTGCATGGTAAAGTAGCAAGATCCACTTAAAAATGAGAAGAAACTGTAGTTAATACATGTTAGGCTTTGTATGGTTCACTTGATATATGCTTTTTAGTTTCAACTCCCCATTACAGCTAAAAAGAAAAAAGGAATAGAAAATGTATGTCTATGAAATATAAGGAGGTCTATTTAGTCTGTCACATGTGCTGACTTATTCAAAGACACTAGATGCAGTGTTCAGTTAGTCATGGCATTACACACTGCCTGAATCACTTGTTTACTTCACTGTTACCCTTTCAGCGCCAAAGCCTGAAAGATACACAGAGAGATGTGTGCACACATGTGAACTCTACAAGAGTTATAGTGGGATGATTGATACATGGTTCTTCCCCATCTGCCACATGTGCCAAGACCTTGTTCGTTTGAGGGAGCGCGGCTACAACTCAGGCTTAACAGGAAGAGGAAAATAGGTGAAAATTTTACACATACTTCAAACTGGAAACCAAAATGTAATTATATGAATTTTATGTGTTGTTAACTGATGGCTGATGAGGGGGGTGCACAGAAAATATATCCATAAGTTCAGCCGTCTGCCATAAAACTGTCAAGCAAAATCAGACTCACGTTGTACTGGCTGTGGGTCCCAACACACGTGCACATACGCACAATCACACACACACACTCACACGTACACTCATCCACACACACTCACGTGCATGCGCGCGCACACACACACTCACGTGCGATCATACACACTCATGCAAACACACTCATGCGCACACTCTCGCTAAACAAGCCTGCTGCCTCATGACTGTGCACACAGGAAATCTATAGCGAAAAGTGATTTAACATGCATATGTACAAATCCACAAATGCAGAATCACTGGTAAATGGTCATATTTAAGAGCTGCTCTCACTGTGCAGTTCACCACAATTAAAGTTGCTGTAATCCCCTGACTGTACAAGGGAGAGTTGCCTGGGGTGCTGGAGCTGTAAAGAACAGGAAACCATTAAAGGCAGTGTCATTACTGCACGCTGGACACCGCTCACTCATTAAGCCCGTTTAGGGTGAGTGAGGGCGAAACTGAACCTCTGTGTGCTTCTCATTTAAGCCCAGGGAGCAACTCACAGCCAAGGAAAGCTAAAGTGGCTGATCTACACACCAAAATATAAATGGAAATCTATGACGTTTACTAAGTAAGATAGATGGTTTAAAATATGTCTGTCAATATTTATCTCTAAAATAACATCTTTGTGAAGCCTTTCTAGTTCTGATTACTGTATACATGACACTAACTACTAGTAATAGCCCTATTATCCATCCCTGCTTTCACATTTGATCAGCCTCAAAGGCACTGGATGACTTCTACAAGCATGTGTGAACTGCAAGCAAACCATGCCAAAGACTGTGTTGCATGCAAACAGCCCCCTTGATGCCTTAAAGCCCCACTCCAGCAACCTTTTTTCCTGCTGTTACGCCCCTGTCTACAAACACCATCTGTGACCTGACGTAATCACTGGTGGGGGGTCGCCACAGAAAGGCACTCTATGTTATTTAGCTGCTGGTGGAGCTATACAGAGGTGTGAATTTTGGTCAGTTTCAAATTCTCATTAATGTTAATTCCTGAGAGCTGATCAGGACTTTACAAAGTCTATTGTGTTGTTTGCCTTAACAAAACTTACAGCAGACGTTTTGGCTGTTTCACAGTTCAGGCTGTGCTGTCTCTCTTGTGTCTTTGCTTTTGCTTTGTATGTATTTGATTGTGATGTGATGAAATCCTGAAAAGAAGTTAAACGCTCGCTGAAGTGTGTGAAGTGGCTCACTGGTGCCACTTTCCTTTTCCTTTAACAGCTTGTATTCAGAGGTAATTTATTACATCCAAAACAGATCATTTGCACAGTGTATTTATTTAATCACAATGAGAAAGCACCCAAATGAATCTCAGTGTTCCAGTGCATGAAAGACACCCAGTGTGAAATACATGAATGAGTCAGGTTTTGCCTTTGCAATAATAAAGGGTTACTGCTCCATTTAGTAGTTTTTCTGGTTTGCCAAATGATTTGTAAAAGTTTTGCTCAATAGACAACTGAACAAAAGTGAAAAACTAAAAGCAGTCTCAATTAATTTAGAAACCCAGCTTTGCAAGATATTATGTACGAACACAAACAAATCAGACAAAAAAATCTTTCAGTCCCTTTCAGTGGTGCGTGTTTATACACAGCTTGTGTCTGACTATCATTGGTAGCCTAACACAACAGAAACAGAAACAGAAACACCTAGGCCAGCAGTCAATAATAAACTAACCTCTCAAAATCTGTTAGCCGTGATAAACTGCTGTGTGTGTGGAATTTTTTTAGAAAAACCATTCTAGAAAAATGTTTAAAAAAAATTCTTAATTAACGACAGGAAACTGAGGCAGAAAACATAATACTTAAGTGAGGTATTTTTATGAAAGAAAAGAACGCAGCCTTCTGAGCTAAAGTGTCAGGAACAATGAATATATCCAGCTTCCCTATTGTTCAAAACAGAGCATTTTGAATTGGTAAACACATAAACTGCAGAATACATGGGCTGAAAAGTTACTATTATCATTCATATAGTGCATTGTTGAACTTGCCTGTAGAAATATTTTTATTATTGCTGCAATAATTAGAAGACTAAGAATGTAGTGTTTTGGAGAGTAAAGATTTAACCTCACATGTGAAATAAATCTAATTACTTTTGGGTTAGGACATTATAATAATAAAGGACAAATGTGGTTCCTGAGGCAAAATCAGTTGACAAAAACAAATCAGATCAGGTCAGACTTGAATCCACCTGCAGCTGGGGGAAGAACATATATCAGGATGCGATACTGACTGCTGCTTCTTCTCTGACAGGATAATTATAAAGCAGTGTTCGCCAGCTCCACCCTAGTGGCATGTTCTGACGCTCCAAACATGACGTTCACAAATTGCAAATCAGGCCTCCGCTAGAGCTCCAATTTCAAAGAGCACGAGGTTGGTGCTCTTTGAAATTGCCAATTTGTTTAGGCCGGAGGATTGAAAAGACAAACTCCATCTAACAAACGGGGTATTGCAAAAGATTTCAACAGCCAAGCAATCTGAGGACATAAAGGAGAATCCTGAAATGCAATCATGAACTCAAAGGCATGGCTTAATAGGGCACCTCATTAATTTAAGAGAAGGGTGATATGAACTAAATTTTAAAGGAAAACAATATACAGTTTTTTTCAGGCAGTGAAATCTGTACACAGCCAAGATGTACACAGAAGTTAGAAAGACCAACCAGTTGCAACCAGGGCTCTATTTCATTGGTCCCAGCTCAGGTAGTGTGAAGTCTTCCCCTGAACACCAGGTGGCAATAACATCCTACAGGCAGCTGTGAACCCAAGTCACAGCTCTAGGCCAATGACTCACGGATCAGGTATCCATTTTGGCATTGTTTAGTGTTTGGCACAGAACCCACCCATCTTTCAGCAAAGCAATGGCCGTGTGAAGGATTTATAGCACATAGGCTCTTCCTCCCAAGGGTTTACTTCTGCGTCAGAAGGTTTGTGTGCACTGCTGAGGTACAGATGAACGTACGTACCTCCAGGGCAATGCTGTGTTTTGTACACCACAAACCTCAACCTTGGAGAACAGGCTTCAAGCTCCAATCAGGATCCCACAAAGGTAGCAATGACAACAAAAAGATATAAGGTAGCAGCTGTAAGTGACAGAGATACAATAAATCTGTTGTGCATGAAGTTAACTCAGTGATATTTAGGCTTTTCAGAATCTGATCTTTGCTCCTTTCCCACATTGCTCTAGGTTATAAAAAATACAGGAAGCCGTTTCAGAGATCATAAAAGTTCTTCCATTAATCAAAATTGCTCATCATCAACTTTCTTTGAAGCCATTTAGCCTAAAAGGCTGGAACTTAGACCAGTTTTCACCGGAGGTTAATCCCGTGGCTCTTAATGAAGAACACTGCCTGCAATGCAACACAGCTGCAAAGGAGGAGAAGCCCTTCTGACAGCTTGTTGTAAAAAGGCTTCATCAAACTCTGTCCACCACATAGAAACCCTCATACACACACAACCCAGGAGGCTCTAAAATTCCTCTTTGATCTCATCAGTCCAAAACCCAGACACTGAATCTTGTCAGTTACCATCCTTACTTCCATCTCAAAAACCATTAAACGTTAAGTCAGTCTTTCTCTCTGTAGCAGCGCTTCCCTTAACGTGGCCAAGGCAGTTGTGTGTGTGCTTTTTAACCAGCAGCAGCTGGGGGAAACTGCAGCATGCAGATCAAGCCAAAACACTAAGCTTACCCTGCCAGCAACTATAATTCATACCTAAAAGCTCCCACGGCCATTAAGCTACAGCAGTTCTCCCACATGCATTCAGGGATAGTAGGTGAATGTTCACCTACATTCCAAGCAATTTACACTCCGACATGAAGCAACGCATACTGTCAGTCTCAAGCTCATGTGTAACAAACAAAGTGCTAGAGCTGATGTTTTTACCTCAAAAGCAAACGGACTGCTTTAGAATCACATAAGTCACACTATGCATAAAGACAATAACATATATACATGGAAATACATATATAAAAAACATATATATATATATATATACACACACACATACATACATATATATATACAGACATATAGACATGTATACACACCAATCAGCCATAACATAAAAATTACTATATCATGTAGATCCCCCTTGTGCTGCTAATACTGTTCTGACCTACTGAGGCATGGACTCCACAAGACCTCTGAAGGTGTGTTGAGGTTTCTGGCAACAAGATGTTAGCAGCTTATCCTTTAAGTCCTGTAAGTTGTGAGGAGGTGTGAGGAGGGGCCTCCATGGTTCTGACTTGTTCTTCCAGCACATCCCACAGATGCTCAATTGGAATTAGATCTGGGGAATTTGAAGACCAAGTGAACACCATGAACTCCTCAAACTTTTCTTGAACAATTTTTGCAGTGTAGGAACTCTGACTGGTCTGCAGCTACATAGCCCCTTACACAACTTGCTGTGATGCACTGTGTGTTCTAGCACCTGTCCACCTTAACCAGCAATAATTTTATTAGCAGTTTGTGCTATAGTAGCTTGTCTGTGTGATTGGAACAAGAAGCCTAGCCTTTACTCCTGACACACAATAAAGAGCCTGTGGCACCCTTTGGTTGCTGAGTCACCAGTTCTCTTTCTTTTGACTAATTTTGGTAGATAATAATCGCTGCATTCTGGGAACAATCTGTAAGCTTGCCCATTGTTTTTAAAACTATCTATCTATACACACATACATTTTTTTTAACAACAGGCCCAAAGTGAGGATAAAGTATAAAAATCCCCACACTATTACACCACCTCCATCAGCCTGGACTGTTGACACAAGGCAGGCTGGGTTCATGAATTCATGCTGCTGGTGCCAAATCTTGAGTCTGCCCACTCTCTGACATCTCTCAATATGATGTTTCAATCCACAGAACTGCCCTTTACCATTCTCTGTAAACTCTAGAGACTGTTGTGTATGAAAATCCCAAGAGATCAGCCGTTTAAAAAAAAAAAAAAAAAAACTCAAACCAGCCTACCTAGAACCAAAATCCATGGTACAAAGTCAATGACAATCTCACTTTTAACCGATTCTGAGGTTTGATGCAAATATTACTTAAAGCTTTTGATGGGTATCTGCTTGGTGTGTGTCTGCATCCACATTATTCCATATGATCAGCTTATTGAATAAATAAATCTCTAAATGTGGTGAGGGAGTGTATTACTGATGTTCAAGAAATTAAGTCATCCTTTCAAGAAAAACTTGAGGGATTTTCCCCTCAAAGTCAATTCTTAAAATTATTTAAAAAAAAAAAAAAAAAAACCTGAAGTTTGCTAAAGGATTTGGTTCTAAAAGTCCATCACAACAACCGAATCATTGCACAACAATCTCTTTAACTAAAATAAACCTGAAACCATGCAGCTTTACCTTGAATATGCCAACCCAGTCCTTGGGATGTGGCTTGATGAACTGTGTCAGTGTGTAGTGGCACTCCAGAGCAGCATGAGGGAGATAGCTCTTCCCCACGTTCTGGAAGATGACGTGAGCAAAATTAGACGTTTCCATGGTACTTGATGCTGATGGTCCCCTCCTGTAGAAGTTTATCTGTCGATCAGCAGCTGGCCCTGTTTTAAAAACATAAGAAACAAAAGAGTAGATGGGTTAGTTTTAGAAATGACACATCCAGTACTTCCCCAAATAACACCATAACTCACATACAGGCCAAAGAACATTCGGACTTTCCAAAACGTTAATGATAAACAATTGCGTTATAGAATAAAATTAATTACATGTCACGACACGACAAGCCTTACATACGATGATTACTGACAACCCACTTTTTAAAGATGGGAGATAACATCTTATTGGGCGTGTAAGCATAATCCTGTTCCAAAGAGACATGCTCTGAAAGCATTTAAAAATGGCTTTAACACTGGTTTCAAGTTGCTGTTACGTTAATAAATCATAAATTATAGATATGATACAGAAATTATATATATATATATATATATATATATATATATATATATATATATATATATATATATATATATATATATAAATAAATAAATAAATAAATAACATGAAACTCTGTAAATAAAATAGTACCTGCATGTCTTTGAAAGCATTGTTTTAACTATCCACAGACAATTCTTTCTTTCATTAACATTTCTTCTTGTTTTGCCACACTGACAGCAATCAAAATTCGTATTAAAATGTTTTGTTATGTATAAGCAGTCTAACAGCACGTGTACAACTCGATGTATATGTTAACATTGACACTTAACATTTCAAATATTATTATTATTAGTAGTAGTAGTAGTAGTAGTAGTAGTAGTAGTAGTATGTTCAACTATAACTAGCTACGCTGGCTAAGTAGGAAGCTGATTTCATTAGCACGTCATTTAATACAAAGTTCGTTGCTAGTAGCATGAGCTAAACAATAACAAACCAAGTTCACAGTGATTATCCAACCATATTCAGTTATACAGACATACTATCTGAAAACAGAAATCATAACACACAATTCAAGTCTTCCTGTCGTCCTAACCATAAGATTATCGAGCTGTTGTCATTAAAACCCCTGTTTATATAAGGAGTGGATCTGACG
Source organism: Hemibagrus wyckioides (assembly GCF_019097595.1). Classification (NCBI taxonomy): domain Eukaryota; kingdom Metazoa; phylum Chordata; class Actinopteri; order Siluriformes; family Bagridae; genus Hemibagrus; species Hemibagrus wyckioides. Next base: position 13,303,082 of record NC_080710.1, read on the forward strand.
GATCTATGAGCAGCTAACATGCTACTCCGGACAGAGGATTAGGTCGACAGAGACAGCGTTAGCTACTAAGCTTTTATTTAACTCGGACATACATGACATGAGAAATAACATTTATACTAAGAAAGATCTGTCACAATGCGGTACACGTTGGTATAGTTTTAATGTATAAATATACCAAGCATGGCCTACCCCATGTTTCCTAACAAGCAGAAACCCTCGGTCGTGTTGTTGACGCACTTTCCAGTCTCAGCTGTACATTCCCCACTCCGCTTCCGGGAACATGGCCACGTGACTGCCTTACGCACGCGCTTGAAATGTGGCTCTTTAAGTCATACTTTCGAAACTGTTTTCTCGTGTATGATGTGTAGGTTCAACACCTAAATGTTATTGTGAGATCTGATGAACAGGCCACGTTTAACCATGTGCATGGGCAACCTAGCTCTTACCACTGCCACTGTAGCACGAGAGCTCCCTTATGAGTCAAATTCATCAGTGTTTACAATACATAGCCAGTTTAATTAGCAGGTGTATCTCAAGTGCATTTTGTAAAGAAATTAAAAGGGTGAGGTTTTTTTTTATGCATCTTGGAAAATATACGACAGTTGTACTGGAGACTATTACACTAGTTCTGTTTTTGCAGGTCAAATCTGACAGTCAGCATTATGGGGTTTTTTTAGTCAGCATTATGGGTTTTTTTTGTGTATTACATAATATGCTACTTTCTTTACTTTTTTTAAATAGTAGTGAAATCTAAAGTTTTTTTCTAAAGTCATAAAATAAACAAACAAAAAATTTTTGTAAAAATAAGACTAATGTGTATAAAAAAAATATTCGGGTACTCAAGACATTTTCATCGTACTGTATATCTAGGTTGATGTTGATTGATAGATAATATATATACCGATCAGGCATAACATTATGAGAATTGACAGGCGAAGTGAATAACACTGATTATCTCCTCATCATGGCACCTGTTAGTAGGTGGGATATATTAGGCAGCAAGTGAACATTTTGTCCTCAAAATTGATGTGTTAGAAGCAGGAAAAATGGGCAAGCATAAGGATTTGAGCGAAAGGGCCAAATTGTGATGGCTAGACGACTGGATCAGAGCATCTCCAAAACTGCAGCTCTTGTGGGGTGTTCCCGGTCTGCAGTGGTCAGTATCTATCAAAAGTTGTCCAAGGAAGCAAGCAAGGAACAGTGGTGAACTGGCGACAGGATCATGGGTGGCCAAGGCTCACTGATGCACGTGGGGAGTGAAGTCTGGCCCGTGTGATCTGATCCAATAGATGAGCTACTGTTGCTCAAATTGCTGAAGAAGTTAATGCTGGTTCTGATAGAAAGGTGTCAGAATACACAGTGTATCAGTACTGCAGGACCAAGACAATATTAGGCAGGTGGTCATAATGTTATGCTTGGTGAGTGTAGGTAATGCTCACAAACATCACCAGATATTTCAGAAAGCTATTATTATTATTCATATTCTTAAGTTAGTTTTGTAACATAGACTACAAATAAAAATGACATCTTACAGTCCAAATGAAAAGAACATTTACAGAAATATACATCTACAGATATATCAGGTTATATCCCATACATGAGAAGGGGAAAAACAGGCCACACATAGGAATTTATTTAGATTTGCACAACCTCTCTTAGCTGATGTGTATTTCAGTATATCAGCATCCTCTACTAAACTATCTAAAGCATGTAAATTGGTTATTATCATCAAATATCATGACCATGTTGCTGGGAACTTTGTCCTGTTGTTTTAATTACTAACCACTAATTTATTTTACTAATTCAATTTAGAATAATTCGTGATCACCAAATAAGTGAACACCTGCGAGGATTACATAATCATCATTAGTTATATAAAATGTGGCTTTGTTATTGTTATAAACTTATAATCTTTCTCGCAGCAAAGCCTCACTTCCGCTGGAGCGAACTCCATAGCAAGTCTCGATATTGCTTGTTATACTTTATAACCAATCGGATTACAGCTCTGTAGGATGCCCCGCCTTTACCTTGTTTTCATTGGTGGAGAAGGTGAGAAAACTCAACCCTGTATGGACAGAAGTTACATCATTCATTTGCTGTCCAATGCAGGCGCTGTAAGTCTGAGGGCAGCAGTAAGGCAGCATGGCGGCTCTGTTAAGGGGCTCTCGCAGTCTTTTAGGAAAGTGGCATAACCATGTCGCTTCGGTGCAGGGTATGCTCGGTCATGTTTATCTCACTTAGCGCGTTGTTTTTCCTGCTATTGTGAATTATCTTCTGCAGTGTGGGGAATTGTGTAGTGTGAAAAAAAGGCTGTTCTAAATTAGCCCATTTCATAGTGTTTAAAATAATAGAGACACAGTTGCAACTTCAGCGCTTTGTAGAGCTGCGATTAATTACAACGCGTTACAACAGCTTTTGCTGTCCATTAAGACGGTCAGTGACATGAATGTGTCATTGACAGGTTACGGGTTCATCTGTTAGGCTACCGCTATCTCCATATCTAGGCTTTGTCAGATTTAAGAGCAAGCTTTAGGTTTAATCCAACTTAATATATGGGCTTGCTTTATTTTTTTCACTGACTAAACAATATCCGATTGCACTACAGGATTTTCAGAAAGTCTGGGGTTTAAATCACTCGCCCTTGTTCTCTGGAAATCTAAAATAAATAAGTTACTGATTTTCTGTGTTCACCTTGAGATTAGCTGAAGGGCATCACTCTTGCACCAGGACATTTGTGTGTGTTCATTATGTTATGGTTTTTGTTTCAGTCTCCAGATCCATGGCCTCCAAGACCCAGGTGGGCTTCATTGGTTTGGGGAATATGGGAAACCCAATGGCCAAGAACCTGATCAAACACGGCTATCCTGTGATTGCTACAGATGTTTTCCCCGAGTCATGCAAAGAGCTACAGGAACTGGGTGCTCAAGTGAGATCAGACATGAGTGCATAACTTACATTGTTTACACATTTTGCTGTTGAACATGTTGGTAATTGAACGACGGTGGCTCTTCAGAGTCCATTGTTCAATCCTGATCTCAGGTTTCTGTCTTTGTGGAGTTTACGATATTGTGTCCAGTTGTTAAATTTCCCCATGTTTGTGTGTGTTTGCATGTGTGCGTGCTGATGAGCTTGATGATTTACCAAGATGGTGAATCTTGACCTGTGACCCAGACCATGATAGTATTTACTGTAAATTTTAACTTTTTCTTGTGTTGTATGATCTTAGATCTTGGACACCCCTGCAGATGTGGCAGACAAGGCAGACCGCATCATCACAATGCTGCCATCAAGTCCTAATGTTATTGATGTGTACACGGGTCCCAACGGCATTCTGAAGTAAGCCTGGGTTTGGTGTTTTCATATCCCTGACTTTACAAGTTTCATCATTGTTTCATCAAGTGATAATCATTATGGGTGTAAGGATTTCAATAAAATAGCTAAAAGAATAAAAAAGTCGACATGCGTAACCAGTGTATCTGAATTATTGTTGATGCTGCCTGTTGTCTTATACTTGAATTTTTTTTTTTATGTTGTCATTAATAGAACCTGGTCATCTGTGTTCATTATGTTAGATAATAACATGCGTGAACTGATTTGAAAGAATTTCTGCAATTAAATTAGTAGTATTTCCTAACATATTCATCAGTCACTGTGTGTGTGTGTGGGTGGGTGGGTGTGTGTGGATCAGTTTCTGCTCTTCAAACAGCCAAGTCAAATGTTTTAATTAGAGCTTGATATAATAATTACACTTTAACACAATTAACACAAACCATGAAACAGAATTCTAAAATCAGGCCAAATTTTTATTTAACTTTGTATAACATTATTTTTTTAACATTTTATGCTTTACCATATTCCACTTTTAGTAAAAAATCTGAACTCCTTAATATTGTTTAAGTAAAACTTGGCTTTATATGAAGCTATACAGTGCTATAGTTCATCTGTATACTGTCCAGAGTAAAGAGTTGGGAGCTGGGAATCTTGATCTTAAAACTATAAAACTAATTCCACATGTTATGCTCTTGTATACTCATTGCTCTTGCTACACAGGAAGGTGAAGAAAGGCTCTTTGCTCATTGACTCCAGTACCATTGATCCTGCTGTATCCAAGGAAATGGCTGTTGCTTCCGAGAAAATGGGTGCTGTTTTTATGGATGCTCCGGTATCTGGAGGTAAAAGCATGTACCCACCACAGTGGTTAATGTGACCAAAACCAGACAAAACTGTTTTTACTGGAGTTTTATTGTTTTCACACCCACACATGTTCTGAACTGAAGTGATTCATCCTAAATTGTTTTTTTTCCACCTAAGCTCAGTATGAAAAAAAACATGATCCAGCTTTGATTCATCCGTTACCATAAGTGGTGTCCATGCAGAGGCAATTAGCAGTGTTCTGTAAATGATGCAGTATGGGCAGAGGCTCTGTGCCCTTTATGTTTTCAGTGTGTTTATTCATACACAGTTTTTCCATTTTCCATTTTCATTTTCTTCAAACTATTTTGTTAATTTCATTTGTTTTCCAGGAGCATCATGATTTTTAAAAGTGCAAGTAAGATTACTCCTTTGATTCCCAAGTTTAGCTCTCGAATGTTTAAGTTGGTGGGTCTCATAATTGAAATATCTCCTTGAGACAACCCCACTGATAATCCGCTCTCAGGATCTTAGTTGTCTCTAGAATAGAGTATCTATAAAATAACCGGGTACAAAACATAAACAAGCATTCTGGACCACAATCAGTTTTCCAGATCTTTTTTTCTTTTTTCTCTGCCACATTTTCTTGTTCTGGGTTAAACCATTAGAATATAGTTAACAAAACAGATTATATCAAGTAATGCAAAGAAATTAGGGACTTTGGAAGTTTTAGACTTTAGTTTGGACTTAAATTCTTTTAGTAACCAAATAGTTTCATTTTCAGATAGTTTTGAAGGTCATATTCAATTCAATTTATTTGTACTGTATAGCGCCTTTTACAATGGACATTGTCTCAAAGCAGCTTTACAAAAGTAGAAAAAAAATATTAAATTAAATTAAATTATGAAACTATTTTATCCCTATTTTATATATATTAAAAAAACTTGAATAAGAATATTGAATCCACATCTAATGCTTACTTTTTATTTATTCATTTTTAAAGAATGCCTTTCTCTCCTCACTTAATTTCCAGATATTTTTAATGACAATTTTTACAGTATTTATTTCAATGAAAATAAATATTTATAAGGCAAAACCAAAGTGGTCTTTAATGTTTGTTAGTAGACATAAGCGCCAGATGGCATAAGCCAGTATTGCACGCTCAATAAGAAGAGACGCATTTTGCTTGTCAGTATATTGATTTATTTTTTATTATCAGAGCTAATTCATCTGCGGGTAGTCTTATTGAATGTTCTGAGTGTTTAATAAATTTACATTACAGTTTTTCTTAATTCAGTGTATTGTTGGGAAATTGTTTACAAATCTGTTTTATGATGCATAAAGTCCCCTCGGAAAGTACTGGAACATCAAGGCAATATCCCCCCCCCTGTCTTTTGCTCGCCTAAATTGGTTGATTGGATTTATTTTTTATTTATTTTTTTTGCCATATTTTAAATTTTTGGAAATATTTGTCAGATTTCATACTAAAGAGTATGAAAATGAGTGCATCACGAGATGTTTCATATTGTTTAGTGATCTACATAATGAATGATAAAATGCTGTTTGGGAGCCTTAAGTTCATTCATCTTGAGAAGTGAGTTATTCAGATGCATTGTTTATATGACACACTTGCTTTTGTGTTAATTTACAGATATGCTCCATTCATTGTGTGTTCAAAATTATTTTAAGTTGAATAACAAACACAAGGTGCATATTTCACATTTCTCTGTATTGCAACAACTCTTTATATATAAGAGAGAATAAGCTCTCCACTCTATCACTGGACAGTCATGTCACAAAGTTGATTTATTGGAAGGCGGAAAATTGGTCAAGTTTAAGGATTTGAGTGATTTTAACGTTGTTGCTGATCAGTACACTGCTTTATGACAATGGCATTCCCTAATTGCAGTGGCAGGACAATGGGCCTTGACACACTGCATAAATTGTTCAGGAATGATTTGAGGATTGTGACAGAGTGGGTTACTGCAACAATCTAATAATTTGATTAGTATTCCACAGTTAAGTATTCTTTTTGCTTAAGGCTGACTAATTGCTGGCTGGAAATAAATGAGCATTGAAAACATTTTCCTTGAAAAAGGAAATAACGTGTACACATGGAGAGAGGCCTGTCCAGTTTCCACTGTACTAACGTTTGCTTTTAGTGTGTTGGAGATGCATGGAGACTTTGCTGAAAATGACTCATGCTATTAAATTTCCCACCCACAGACTGACTCCTGGGGTCTGAACACGCATACATGCACACACATACATCATGTACTCACACGCACACTTCATACATGCTTTCTTTTTTTTTTTGTTCTCCTCTAAGCTAAATACAACCCATGTTCTTTGAGCTCCTCAACACTTATGATACCACCCCAGCAGATTAATGAATATTTATGTTTTCAGTCCCTTTTCTACTGCACTGTGATTAAAGCTGTTCTGCTTTATATGCTTAACCTCACTGTTCTGCATTGTATTGTGCAGACCTTCCAACATAAGCTGCAGTATCTCCAGACCAACAAGGGAATGAGGCCAAGCGTTGTCACTTGAGTTTTAAACCTTTCAACTCCACTTTGAGGGAGGTTACATATTAATGGAAATAGTAAATCACAATTTTGAACCATTGCCGATATGTACACGCCTTTATCCTGTTTTCATGTATTTTCCTGTTTTCGCTACAAATGTTGGACACCTGCAGTGACAGGCATAAGCCACTCTCACTATACACAAGCATCAACACATACACAAACACACACACACACAAAAAGTTAACATTTTTAAGTAATTCTGGCAGTTACTGTAGTACATCCTTCTTTTCTTATAGGCTTGGCTGAGGTGCAATGGCTACCTCATGTTCTAAGACAGCCGGTTCTTATACTGAGCCAGCACCCACTCTGTGCTTTATGGCCCTTTTAATCAGGAAGTTGTTGCCTCTGGCTTTTCGGCACGTAAACAACAGCACGCTACTAGTTTTCTTTCCTTAAATTGTTGCCTCTCCCGACAAGACTGCGTCAGCATGGTTTGGCATGGGCGCCGCTGAAACGGCTTTTGGGTGCGAAACAGTCGTAAGAATTCCACAAACCTGCTCAGTCTCTGTACTTAGCCCCTCTAGTAGACATTATTCTCAGCTCTACCCTTGTGCCTGTGAACCATCCGTAATGAAAAGTGAGCCACAACAAAACTGAACATGACGTCACCTTCATCCGTGTGTGAAAGTAGATGGAGCTGCACTGCTGTAATTATAGAACTTTTTCCCTGCCTGTGTAATTAAGGCCCTGAGATGGAGTTAAAGTGAAGAACCACAGAAGTGCTCAGTTTCTTTATTCCTAACATGTTTGTTATTTATTATTTATTTATAACTGCTGTATACTGTAACCTTAATGTTCATTGGACCTGCAGTGACAACTATGCATTGAAATTTGCAGGTGTTTTCAAATTGTACTAAAATCTAAGGTGATTTAGGTTAACATGCATTATTTTATGTCTTTGCTGGCAGATTTTTGGAAAGACAGACATTTGACTTTTAACCAGTGTTAAGAGTTGGCTTCGTTTGCTGAAATTAAAAAGAAAACACTCTATATTTTATATTATACATATAGCCATGTTCTTGCGAGTCCTGCACTGCAGATCTAACCCATCATATGAAGGGCTTTGTCTGGGATTTTAGTGAGGAAACAGCAAACGGTAATAGCATTAAGGGCTCTGTAGTAATATTAATCCTGGACCTACTCAAAAATGCAATTAGAATTTAATTTAAAAGCCCTTTATAAGATCAACTAGGTATGACTTAATTAAGTACCACTTTCACAAGGCAGTTTTCTGATTGGCGCAGGTGTCGGAGCCGCCACTTCTGGTAAGCTGACCTTCATGGTGGGAGGAGCGGAGGAAGAATTCACAGCAGCCAAGGAGTTACTAAGCTGCATGGGAGCCAATGTAGTGTACTGTGGTCAGGTTGGCACAGGACAGGTATGCCTCTGACTGTGCATTTGGTGTTGCTCTTCTTGTTCATTTGTATGTCAGAAGCTGTGAGTTATGTTGTATTTGTGTAATCCTCTGTTTCTCATCTTCTCTGAACAGGCTGCTAAGATCTGTAACAACATGCTGTTGGCAATAGGAATGATTGGCACTGCTGAGACCATGAACTTAGGCATCAGGTATAGTTGGGCAATTTTAGTTTTATATTGAAGGTGAGAGAATAAAATATGACAGTGAAAATGCTATATATCACTCTTACTCAGCGTGTGCATTTAGGTTCGATTTTTGGCCAGGTTACTTTATTATTACTTTTTATTTGCATGTTTGTAGAAACTATTGATCTCAGACAAACTAAGCAGTATAAGTAGTTTCAGGTTTGGTCTCCTCTGACAGGCTGGGGCTCGATCCCAAGCTTCTGGCAAAAATACTCAACATGAGCTCAGGCCGCTGCTGGTCCAGTGACACCTATAATCCTGTTCCTGGAGTGATGGAGGGAGTGCCTTCAGCCAATAACTATCAAGGGGGGTTTGGAACCACACTAATGGCTAAGGTAGAATCTGTCTGTTTTGTTTCCTTGTTTCTTTCTGTCTCTCTTTTGCTCTCATTCATACTTTCCCAGTTAACACTAACTTGTAGTAAACCAAGATTTTGTCTGTTTTTTAAAACAAATACTGTATTAAATTTATTTGTAGCATGTGTATGTACTTTTAATGTTTAGCTTGTTCCGGTGACCCGATCTCTGACATTTTGCTTTAATAAATTTTGAAACGATGATGTGAATCAATAATTCCTTAAAATAAAATCATGTTTTACTGCAGGATCTGGGACTTGCACAGAACACAGCAACAAATACAAAGACTCCGGTTCCACTGGGTTCACTAGCTCATCAGATCTATCGCATGATGTGTGCACGTGGTTATGCCAGCAAGGACTTCTCCTCTGTCTTCCAGTTCCTGCGTGAAGAGGAGGGCCAGTAGGGGGTGTCACTTACTATTGTGGCCTAATCCTACTCTCCTGCCGTACCAAGACCTGGCGAGAGTAACATTTGCACATAATGCAACAATAACCTGTGTGATCCCGAAGACTTCAGGTGTATGAAGTCAAATGAGTGAACAAGTAGAACATAGGAAATGAATGTATAAATCTAAAGATGTTCAGTCCTTGTCTCTGGAATCATGTTACCTGTTTGGGCCTGCCCTGTACACACCATGTTCCCATGTTTAACTCTTGACACTGTGAATCTGAGGCAGTAGTTACTTTGTTTCTTTTTCTTTCTTTTTTTTATCAGATTCTGTAGCATTGTGTCTTGTAGTCTGACTTTCAGTTATATGTGTGGTCATGTTGGAATTGCTCTTATGGTTTTCAGCTGAATGAACTGGCAGCAGCTCCAATGGGGAAGTGGCACATTTAGACTCTACTAAATATAAACACTCCTTTGCTTGAGCTAGCTAAGACACAACATACCTTATACTAACTTTCTGTAGCACTTGCTCTTTTTTTCTGTTTTAAATGGTAATGGTTTTTTTCTTTTCTTTTTTCTTCTTTTTTTCAGAGTAATTGCTGTCATGTGTAACAGGTTTGCAGTTGTGTCTGCATGTCATAAATCTTATGTCTCTACTCTGAAATTAAAGCAGAAAGAAATGTGTTCTGACAATGAAAGCTGGTTTCCTCCAGGTTATGCTTAAATTCCAGTCTAACACTAACTAATGAATGCCAAATAATCTGTTCTCATGGTTTTTATGAGTTCTGCTGCTTGGTCAGTGTCTTGATTGCCATTGCCAAACTTCCCATTAATTCCCATATTATGGATTATCACTGAGCAGAAGTGTGATTTTGTTTTTTTGTTTTTTGATATTTGGACCAGGTAACCAAAACAAAAGAAAAGCTGTATGTATACATGAAATAGTTTTGGAAAATGATTTATATAATTGTATCTAATCATTTGTTCATCACAGGTTCTCCATGCTCTGTGATTTTTGGGATTTCAGACATATTTTCTCCATATCTGAGATTAATATTAATATTAGATTAATATCTCAAGATTATCCGTCTCATTATTTCGGCCAAATTAATGAAAACGTTTTGCGAGTCTGATTTCAGCCATGTCTGTCCTTCATTAAGAGTTGTTTTGCTAATTTATTAGTGTTGTTTTTTTTTTCTTTTCAATATGTGCTTTTTGAAACAGAATCAAATACATTAATTTCGTTAAATTCGGATCAAATAGACTAGAAAGAGTGAAAGCGCCATCATATTTCATCTCCTGTAATTGCACTGTCCTGCCATTTAATTAAGGCATAACATAATCGCAGTTCTGACATGATTACTTTGGGAACAGCCAGGAAATAGAAAAATAAGAATCAATGATCAATTCGCTTCTGTGTAAAGTTGCACTAGTTATTCTATATTTCAACTTTATGGTCCCTAAAATTATCATGGTAATTAAATTGAGTAAGCATAAATATCAAAAGCCTTTTCGTTACTGAACATCTTAAGACTAGGGGTCCAAGTAGCATGTAAACAGGACAACATCTATTCAATACGACACTATGTTTGATTAAAATGATTGAACTTTAACTGACTTCAAGCGCTTACATTTCTTTTCTATTAAAGGTGTTGTTTTTTCTTTCGTTTCATGATAAAGGCAAAAGTATGTACTTGACTGTCAAATGCAATTTACCCAAACTTAACTATTCTTCCAGCACCCGCCTTTCACTATGTTTTCAATCAATAAATGTAAATTATGGGTTTGGGCCATGTAAATATTTTTTACATGTGCAAAGATAAACGCCTCCGAACGAAAGTTGTTTTTTTTTCCCAACAATTGAAAATGATTTTAAGGCAATTTGTCAGATTTTATGTTAGAATTTAGTTTCAGATAATTGCAGAGTAAAGGCTCACGTGCTTCAGAGTATAAATAATCACCCATTTTTAATGTATTTGCCTAAGAAATGAATAAAATATTACAACAAAACATGCATAGAACACTAAAGCAAATACATATTGAACTATCATGGCATACAAAAATTATTTGCAACTGAATGTGCAACCGAAAAATAAAAGACATGCAACTGCAAGAAATGTATGATTTGTTTACATTAAACTTAATTTGCATCCTAGTTTAATGGATTTAAATAGTATTTTTCTGGACAATATGCAGGTAATACTTTAACACGTTTTAGGCACTTAAACAAAAGAAAGTTGCTAACCAGTGTTAGTCTGCTGACCAAAGTAACTCTAGTTTATATGAATGAAGTTAATAAAATTCTTACACAATTGTATTTATAGTTAACAGTCAATTAATTTCAACAAAACTCATTTCGGGCTTCATAAACTGTTAAATTTAAACTAACGTTATCCCCGATTCAAGTTATTTCTAATACTAGGTTTGATATTCGCTCCTGATTTCAGTAGTACCTCGGGTCCAATAGTAAGTTATTATGTTTCATTTGGGTAAAGCTGCTTTCATGTTTTCTCGTTTTTGTAGGGAAATAAGTTGTCTGATGTGTCTTTTGTGTGGATATATTGTGGTAGGCGGGGTGTTTGTAGTGGCACGGGGGTGGGGGTGTAGGGGTTGGATTGGGAATTCTGCTCACGCGACACGCACACGGTTGGATTTAGGTAGCTCAGTCCAGATTGCACCAAATATGTCAATTTTAGGCTCCAAATACTTTAAACAAATGTATACAGATTGAACTATATAAGTCGTCTATATAATCAAGCAAATATACTTGTGGATATACTACGAACCAATAATGCTGCATATTTATATAAACATTTATTTCATCCTGGTTACAAATCAACCTAATGCAAACCGTGCGCGTGGATCGTGCACTGCAGTACGACTGGCACTTCCATTACATTTCATAGATGAAGTAATCATGTTTCCACTCATTGAGTTTGGAAGAAAAGTGGAAAAGAGAATCCGTGTGTACTAGGGACTGGCTTGTATTTATACTTAAATCTGTAAATTTTGGTTTTGACATTGTTCTACAGAGCAAGTGCACTGTAAAGATTGGAATGACAAACCCAAACAGGCTTAACGGGAACTCTCCTTTCATTTTCTCACCTTTGCACTCCTTGCATACCACCAATGTCAAACAAAGAGAGAGACAGACAGACAGGGGAGGGAGGGAGGGAAGGAGAAATAGAGAGAGAGAGAGAGAGAGAGAGAGAGAGAGAGAGAGAGAGAGAGAGAGAGACTTGGAGCAACAATTCAGACTGACATTATAAACAAAATCACAGTTGATTACACAACCCGTGAGCATATTTTTACGGGTACCAAAACATTTCCCCTACAATAATAGGTGAAACTGGTATGGGTGGCAACTTGCTTTTGGTATAGGTGGCAACTTGCTTTTTCGATTATTATTGTTTTTTAGTACTTATTTCATCCAAATTAGAAGCCCTTATGCAAATTGTCACGCACTATATATGTGTATAATTACAACACACATTATGTGACTTTTTCACATCGCATTTCAAACAGGTAGTGTCTATTTATTCATGCAAGGAAAGGAATGCAGTTCCGGTTATCCGATTATTAATGTGTACTTCGTCACAATTTTTATATTATTTTTTCTCCACATATTTAATTTTCTCATGTTGTGCGTGTGGTTTTATTTTCCACTTGTGGTCTGGTATTATTCACGTCATGTCACGTGTTCGCAATTTTTAGGGCATAACATGGTGAAATGCACCTTCGCGTAGCTGAATAATAATATGTGAACATTATGATCGCATTTTGAATTAATGTGATTTATGCGTAAAGATAATCAGAAATACGATGGTATATTATTATTATTATTATTATTATTATTATTATTATTATTATTGTTGTTGTTGTTGTTGTTGTTGTTGTTGTTGTTATTTGATTGTTATAACGCGTTATCCTTGCCACTATTCTCAGCATGTTTTCCAGTATGCATTAGATATTTGTCCCTTTTACACGGTCACATTTGTCTCAGTTTCTAGAGCTTTTTTGCCCAATAAATACTGGTCAGCCTCTCAGACATCCAAACAGAATGTTCCTTTTTAGTTTTTGAGGTGGGCCTTCCTCCGATTACTGCTGCTGTCCCCTGCCTAAGCAGCCATGAATAACAATTTCATTGGTCTGACTGAGGATACAAACAAGACAAACAAAACCGAAGGGAAGTTTACATCATACAGCACAAGTCTCGCCTTTTCTTTTTTGCAGGACATGCCAAATGAATCACCGACTTGAGCTCTGGGGTGGATTAAACACTATTTCTGGATATGCAGGCATAGAGTGACTGTGACTATGAAGATGGAGATATATGGATAATTCAATCGGTTGCAGGCTTAATCTAATTGCTGTACGTGAAACCTTAATGATTAACACTACAAGAAATGCAAAAATAATGTACTACTCTTTTTTTTTTTATAAATTATAGTACGAAAAAGTAGGGGTGTACTTTTGCCTTTAAATGAAATTTCAGTTGGACTATTTTAAACTGATTAGTCGATTTCTATAATTAAGGTGCACAAACCCAGTACTTATAGCAGATCTCTCTCTCTCTCTCTCTCTCTCTCTCTCTCTCTCTCTCTCTTTCTTTCTCTCAGAAAAAAGAACAGGAACATAAGTATCTGCGTGCTTAAGATCTAAGCCTGTAGAGAACCACACAGAGGTTCTAATGCCAGATGTCACATGATCACAAGGCAAACCCATAAAAAGTCCATTAAGCTAGGAGGACTAAGTGCTGCCTTATCTAGCTGACAGTTCTTCCAAACAGAGCTTTGTGCTGGAGTTCGCCTACACTCAGTGTGCTTAACCACTGTTCATTTGAATTGCTTTACTTAATACTTTATGGTTAGCTTGTTACTATGTGACCTTCTTCGTGTCATTCAGTATTGCCTATGGTACTTCAGTCTTGCTTTGATTCAGATAGGCCTATGAAATTAAATTCTCCAGAGAAATTAAAACGGAAAGAATAAAAATCGCTTGGAGTTATTTTATCTTTAAGGCTCCTTTATTACTGTCACTAAAACTCGCTTCATGGTAACCAGCTTTCTGACAGATTAATAATTTTCCTGAGAAATTCGGCCAAACCGAAATCATGCTGAAATGCAGTGTCATGAGCTGAGGATAAGGATGATACATTTCATCCTGTCAAAAAGATAAAACAATACAAACAATACTGCAATAAAATTAATAGATTTTAATCAACTTAGTTGTTGTTTTGTTGTTTAGTATAACCACAGCCTTAGAATAACTTAATTCTTTTACAGAGTACCGAATCTGTATTATTTTAGGACAAAATAATTTATTGCTCTGTTTCTATGATTAAAAGGGGAAAAAAACTAAATTAGACTAATATAATTTTTTTTTTGCTTTTTTGAGAGAGAATAGAGAAAAAGCCACATACGTGTAGTCACATTAACACCAGAAACTTCCTCTTTCTAATGTCTAGTCTAATATTCTGGTAGCACTAACGAGTCTTAAAAACGACCTTGGGCTTAAATACATTTCATTTAAACGGACTGACCACTGACCATGTTAAATAACTTTTCTTTTACGGTGTGTATTTTTACTCAGGATGCCCGTGTGCTAATGACTACTGTGAATTATTAAGCTCTAGATGCAGCTCGCTGAATTTACCTATTTTGATGGGAAAGCCCACGTTATGTGTAATACGCATTTAGTTCAACCTTTTATTAATTGGTTGCCAAATATGTTAACAATTATTATCGTCCCCCCACACAAGAATACCTCATTAGACCACCGATGTGGTAAAATACACCGGGCACGTTAGTATCACAAAACCTTGAAAACGTAAATTAAAATAATTAAATGTTAAAAGCATGTACATTTAAACTTAACATAATTTAAAAATTCGAATAATTTGCCCTACCGGACCAATAACAAAACTTTAAAAAGTTTTTGAAATTTTGATAAACCTAAACAACGAAAGCAAAATAAAACAGTTTAAACTCTAAGGATAATATCTACCAATATTTGTTAAAAAAAACAACCCTCGGATTAGATATAATTACCATTTTCACAATATATCATATATGTATGAATGCATTTATGCTTATTAATAACAGCATAAATGTGCCAAGTGCTTTAATGTTGGTTGTAAATAGTGCATCAGTAATGTAGGTGTTAACTTCTGATCTACTACTGGTTCGATTTCTACTGTACCAAACTTAAAATAGTTGAATATGCCTATTATTAAATCGTGTACTAAATGATATACGGTTCTGGCTTATATCTGGGCTATAACTGTATAGAAGTAAGCTATACTTAGACCACGACAGACAGATGTTAATAAGAATTTTTTTCTCACGGTTAATTTAATATAAGCTCTAAATCAATTTCTGGGTAGTATTTGGGATGTTTTCAGGAACGATAAAAATATTACCAGTTTAATCTACTGTAAATGCTTTAAATGTGTTTTGTCAGAAAAATAATAAATAAATGACTACAACGACAATCAAATGGAAAACAAAAATATTTAAAGAAGATATTGTTTGATTTAGTGCAGGTACTGTTATACATAAATAAGATAACAACAACAACAACAACAATAATAATAATGAGCATTATTATTATTACCGGTATTATTATTATTATTATTAGTAGTAGTAGTAGTAGTAGTAGTAGTAGTAATAGTAGTAGTAGTAGTAGTAGAAGAAGAAGAAGAAGAAGAAGAAGAAGAAGAAGAAGAGGAGGAGGAGGAAGAAGAAGATTCTCGTGCATTACATTTACTTTGAAATATATTATAAGATTTATCCGACCAAAAATTATGCATTTGACTGCCTGTCTATACCTCTACCTACATATCTAGCTATCTACATATCTAGCTATATATATATATATATATATATATATATATATATATATATATATATATATATTTTTTTTTTTTAAGAGAAAATATTGCTTAGGTGTTCATATTCAATCACACGACAGCTAAATAAATAAACCCGAAAATATGGAAACTGTTTCCCATAATGAGTACTCTAACTGTCTACAGAGGGAATCGTCCCATTTGTGGGACAAATTAATGTCTGAAAAGAAGTAGATTACAGACCCACTAATCCGATTTTCTTAACTGTAAAACCAAATTTTACAAAAATAACTGTAAAATATTATTACCCAGATTGCCTTAATTGTATTATTATTTTAATCTGACAGCAGTACTGCTGAATCTTTTCTCAGGTTCACAATGAATAAAAGTTATGATAAAACGTCAAAATCTTTCTGAAGACCTATACTCAAGAATATATTAAGCTTTAGGTATCAATTCTACCTAAGAGAGGCAATAATGGCTTTTAAACGTCTTTCAAAATCTATCATAAAGTCATCCAGTTATTTTCCTCAGTGTTGTGGCTTACACGCCTCTTCATTTTCATGCTGAGATGTCCTACAGTGTCTGCTCTTAAAGACAAATAAGTCATCACACCATCTTAATAATGTAATTAAGTGTCTTATCGCCAACACAAATATCGCTAAATCAAATCTACCGGAAATCTATTACTTCAAATCTGTTAGATCTACTCCAAATATATTTCCATCGCCTACTCTTATACAATTATTTTAAACAACTAACTTTGAAATAACAACTAACCAGAAGCAAAAGTTAAATAAATCATGAATGGCACAAGGAGGATTCAGTCCAAATTTAGATTAGGCCACGTCGATTCCCAAAATGTTCTAAGGAGCACATATGAGCTTACTTATTTGGAATAAAGCAAATCACATTTTCTCACTCTCTTTATATTATATGAGAGAGACAGTGAAATATAAATGGGGCAAAAAACCATCTGAAATCTGTGTTCCAGATCGGGGTGGTCAGGCAAGTGTAGTCTTTGCCAACAAATCGGCTCCTAACTCATTTTAAGAACAGCTCTAAAAACTGATCCAGGGTTTTTGGTATTTTTTCTCGTAACGCTAAATAGGTTTATAGGTTTAGGTCAGAACAATATTAGACCAATTTAGCAGCACTTTTTAGGAGGCCTTCGAAAGCGATGTATATTCTGACTTTTCAGTAGTTCACTATTATTATTATTATTATTATTAAATTATTAATGTAATAGTAGGATGAGGTAATAGTGTTTGTAGTTGTAGTAGGAGTAGTATGACAGTACAACATCATCACCAGCATCAGCATCATCATTATCATCGTCATCAACAACAGCAACAACAACAACAACAACAACAACAACAACAATAATAATAATAATAATAATAATAATAATAATAATAGTTATAGATGTAGTAGTAGATGTCGTTGTAAATATGCTATACTAAAGTGGAAATTTAACTGAATCGTGTTCTTATTACTGCTCGTATCAATCACGTAACAAATGTTTTACTGGAAATTTCACAACATAACTTACTGTAATTCTCTTCTCTTCTGTTTCTCGTCTAAGTTCTACAAACGAACGAGATAGGCAATCGTGAACTTGATGTCTGTAAGCTTTTTTAAACAAATGAGTTTTCTTTTTGTTATATTTACCTTCGAAAACTTTAAGACAGTTTAATTTACAGTTGGCTACAAAATAAAATCATCTGGTAATTAGCGTATATGTTCTTTCAGCCAACTCTAATTACTGTTTTTCAGATCCAGACTGAAGCTCGTTTCCTATGTCTCTCTGCAATTGCTGTAGTGCGTCTGACACCTTAACCAAGTTGGCTGATTGGTCAGAATTGGGGAAAAAAACCAGTAAAGAAAACCCAACAGATCAGTACCTGTTTTCATCCCCCTGTTTTTTTTTTTTTTTACAATGCTGAGAAAGATGTGTGGTCGTTTCCTGTCAGACGGTCAAAGGCTTCAGTGACACGGAAAGCGCCTTGGCTAGACTGCAACTTTCAACTTGACCTTGGCCTCCAGCCGCGCCTAAACTCTTCTGGAGTCTGGCTCTGCCAAATTCTGGGCAGAAATACCGCAAATTCTTAAAATGTACAGTTCAATAGGTGAGTGTGATTTGCTGTAGCCAATGTGACAATTTTATGAAGGACTTCGCCGCTTTCTTTGATTCGCTGTCACTGGCCCTATATTTTCCACCACAACTTCGAATTATTAAAGTGGTATTAACTGGAAACAAGTTCAGCTGGTCATTATAGTTTTCATTTATGATATCAAGTTTCATCCCTGCATTTCAGAGCAAATGTTCCCTTGGATTTCCTAAACGAGGAAAGGAGGCCTATAACAAAATGTAAAATGTGTAACACTGGTGTAATTTTGTCATCTACCAGCATGTTATGATGCAAGTCATGAAAATGTTTCTTTATACACTGAAAATGCATTAGCATCTGGGCAGTGCGTTGAAAAAACACCGAAAATTGCTCACAGCGACATTGCTCTTGAACCTGAAAAGCCTGTCATTTGAAAGTGTTCAGTTTTGAGAAGGTTGAAAAAATATTTTTTTTCACAAATATTAACAGCCAGATATATATATATATATATATATATATATATATATATATATATATATATATATATATATATATATATATATATAAATTCTGCCAATCGAACTATACAGAGATTAGTTTAGATTTTAATAGAACTCCACTTGGTTCCAGTCAAACGTTAAACTACATATAATTAGCCTCTCTTCTTTATCTCACTTCATCGGTGAAAAAAAATCATGCCCGTGCTTTGCATTATCTTCTGCCTTGCACGCTTATCGTCCTCCTTTGCATATCACGTGCTTCCCTTCGTCCAATAACCGTTTGCGTTTAGTCTGCACGGGCGCGTGAGCGTCGCTTTACTCTCTCAAGTTCACCGTCGCATTTTTTCAGTCGTGGGGATTCCTGAAAGAGCTGGAAAAGGCTCAATGTTGGTCGTGCTATGACAGCATCTCTGCTCCTCCATTCCCGCTGGATCGAGCCGGTGATGTTTCTCTGTGACAGCGGCTGCTCAGACGACGTGAGCAAGAACATGGAGGGATTCGCGGGAGGCAATTTCTCCGCCAACCAGTGCCGGAATCTTGTGGCCCACCCGACTTCTCTTGCTCCCGGTGCGCCCTATGGATCGAGTGAAGTACCTGTATCTGGCGTGACGGAACCTGTCAAGCAGTGCAGCCCGTGCTCGGCGGCGCAGAATTCCCCCGGTGCTGCTTCTTTGCCCTATGGATATTTCGGTAGTGGCTATTATCCGTGCCGAGTATCACATCACGGCGCAGTGAAGTCTTGCGCGCAGCCTGCCGCTTACGCAGATAAGTACATGGAGACGTCTGTCTCCGGAGAGGAGTTTTCTTCTCGAGCTAAGGAGTTCACTTTCTATCAGGGCTACTCGTCCGGACCTTACCAACCTGTGCCCAGTTATCTGGACGTGCCAGTGGTGCCTGCTCTAAGCTCTGCTCCGGAACCGAGACACGAGTCAATTTTGCCCGTGGAAACTTACCACCAGCCTTGGGCCATCACGAACAGCTGGAACAGCCCTGTTTACTGCCCAAAGGAGCAGACCCAATCAAGTCATCTCTGGAAGTCTTCTCTTCAAGGTATTAGGCCTAGTTAGCCAATGCATTCATTTAACCTATCGTTTGATCATTATAACATTTCTGAGTAAACTGTGGTGAAATGTGAATCAATATTTAACTGTATTATGTGAATATGGGCAAAACATTATTAACCTACATTAATGTGCAACGTTTTGCAGCGTTAGGGTTAAACTATATATCGAATACAGCTTTTACAGTTCAGCTCCCTTAGTTCAGTTCAGATCAGTTTTTATATATATATATATGTATGTGTGGATGTATGTGTGTGTGTGTGTATCAGTTCAATTTGACCTCGATGTGTGTCTCCTTTACCCCATATATATATTATGTAATATATATATATATATATATATATATATATATATATATATATATATATATATATATATATATATATATATATACATATATATTATATAAGATTATTAATAAGAGATTATCTGGATACAACCTATTCGTACGTATTTTCCTGTTAGTTTTTGCCATCGATTTAACCCTGAATTTTTTTTTTCGGCCCCTAGACAATGTGTCAGGAAGTGATGGCGCTTCCATTCGACGCGGGAGGAAGAAGCGCGTGCCCTATACCAAAGTCCAGCTGAAAGAACTGGAGCGCGAATATGCGGCCAATAAGTTCATCACGAAGGATAAACGGAGACGGATATCTGCTCACACAAACCTAACCGAGCGTCAGGTCACCATCTGGTTTCAGAACAGGAGGGTAAAGGAGAAGAAGGTGGTCAACAAATTCAAGAGCATCACTTAAGGGGCTACAAAATTTGAGACGGACAGAGTGAAGGAGACACTTCGTTATTTATTATGTTCCTCTGGGAGTGACTGTGCTGAGATGTGTAACCTATATCTTCCATGCAAGAAAAAAAGAACATTCTGCTTAACTTTGAAGACCTTATATGTTACACGGTGATCGTGATGAGGAAGCAAATAAACTGACAAAACATTTGTATGCCTATACACAATTTATTTGTTTTTGTGGCAGTGCTACCAGCCACATAAACTCCGTTTCGTATTGAAACATGAAACCATTGTGTTAATTGTAATTGCGCGGGAGACAAATGCTGTGTCTAGGCTCAGTAACATGAAGCTACAATTAACCCAATGTTGCAAGAACATGTTGTTAAGGCTATAGACCAGAGGTCATCTACTCCAGTCCTGGAGGTCCGGAGTCCACCACAATTTTGTGATTTTCAGGCTCAAAGACACCTTATTCTGGAACTGATGACCCCAGCTACAGACCGCCATCACATTATAGTTTATGTAAATAAATAAACATTGTCTTAGATATGACTACATAGTATCTTAAATATTTTAGGTAGAAATATAATTGTTCACAGTTTGTTCAATGTTTGTACCCCGCTAGGTCTCTAGTCCAGGTTGTTTATGGAGCAAGCTCCTATTTGTTGCTGAAAACAATATTCCAATAAAACTCCCAATTTTAATATTTCCAGAAAGGATTGAAAATGCTCATTGTTATACATAGGTAATTTGAGCATTGTAAACGTGTTTTTATCTCTCAATATATGCTTATATTTCGAGATACAGGCAGAAAAGCTAGAAAAAAGACAGCATTTATATGACAAAAAATGAAACTTGAATGAAAACCACAATGTTGCCATCTAGTGGTAGACTTGAGTCATTGCATCTGGAAAAGAAGGAGCTTTCGGGATTAAGGTGAAACCTAAAATTAAACACGGGGACTTTGTACAGATCTATATGCAGTGTAAATCATACTATTTAAGTGTAATATCAGGGCAGTGTACGGAAGTAATAATCAACATGATACAGTAAATAAACAGGTATGGGTATTGCACACAACAAGATAAGACTCGGGACAAATCAGACAACCGGGGAACACAAATTATTATTATCGTAGAATAACATTTCCCTATGTAAATCACATAAATCGCACTTTTGTCATCAGACGTTGCCTCTGTGTTTTGGGAAGGGGGAAAGACGTAATGGATAAGACACTCATTCAGACATACTTTCCGCTGTACAAAAGTAGGGTACAAAAGAAGTTTTACAGAACATTTTCACTCAAGTGCTGAGTGATATGCGGTTCATTCTGTCGTAGTGACAATATCATATCCAAGACAATTAGTCATCCTTAGGAGTTGTCAACCCTATTGTGTTGTAATTTTGTGAGGCCTATTGTAATACTGATTGCAGTAATGCAGACCTATAATAACAGCTAGATTTAATTATATAATGCTATTTTTTTTAGCAATACACAACATAAGCTGATGGGCCTAATGAGGTCCATAACATAATTCAAACATTTTTTTCTGATTTCTCATGAAATAAATAAGTTAAATGTACATAAACCTGGGAAAATAGTGTAATCAGACATCAAAATCTCACGAAACAGAAAATTATATTCTGTTCGACTTTTTAAAAGATCACTTTCCCACAAGTTTCTTTTTTTGCTGTTTATTCATTTAGGCTTTCTAACATGTAAAATAAAAGAGAAACAGATGATGCGATAAAACACAAATACGCAAAACTTAAAAAGACATAGAGTCAGTAAACAGTCTTTGATTCTAAACTAAATGGCAAAAAATTTTTTTTTTAAATAATGTTTAAATATAAGTCACATTATAATCCTATTATCCATTATAATCCTAATGATGATCCTAAACAAGAAAAATCATATGATTACCTGCTAAATAAACAAGTTTTGTAAATAAATTTTTGAAAACAGTTTTGCACCTTGGTCTTACCATATGACACATCCTTTAAAGTATTTCCAGAACATACATATTTTCTTCCTTTCTTATTAAAAAGTCTAAAATCTTTGCATCGAAATCTTAACATACTTTTCGAGTACCTGTCAATTTTGTGATTTTAAGATCTTTATTGCAGCTATTAAGTTTAGAGCATCAAGAAGTATGACACAAAGGATAAACTCGTATACATTTATGGACTATTTTGTTTTAAACCTTCTTACTTTTATTTTGTGACATGTAAACAACATATTATGTTAAGTTGACTAAAGGCCCAATTCCAAGGTCCAAATGTAAGCCAGAAACTAATAATGGAACAGTAAGGTTCAGATGAATCAACATCGTCTAAATATTGAATCAAACGTGTTTTAGACAAATGCGTCTTTTAAGGTAAAAAACAAAACAAAACAGTGTTTAAAAAAGAAAAAGGAGGACACCAGGGTGGAGATGACAGCATTACATTTTTATTAATGATTCTACTCATTTCATTAAGTTAAAAAAACAAAAACAAAACTGCACAAAGTAATGTAGAACCTTCAAACACTAAGATGCAGGAAACAAGAAATAAAAAAGAAAGAAATTGGGGCCGTATGTTTTCATGGTAGTTTAAATGAACGTGGTCAGCTTTTGAAGTGGTGAATAAAAAGCGACTTAAAAGACAAAACACTGCAAAGAATTTTCCCACACTTGTCTAATCAAATATATGTGCGCCAAATGTACCTATTTGTATTCGGTAACCGCTATTTTAATGGTGTAGTAAATAGTGTCTCTATGTGATCCCATCAGTGATGTTTCATCAGCGTCTCAGTTACAACTATACACAATAAATATATTAGATGATGGAAGATGTCGAGTGCATTTAGTACAAAAAAACGAAAAACAAAAACAAAATCCGTTTCAGTTGCAAGCAGCAAACTTTGCAAGTTGTAGACAATTATTCCAAGTGTGCTGATCAAGTTGATCAAGATCAAGATGTCTTCTTCAAATTATTTGTCACAAACATTGTTCATTTGTATTTATATATATATATATATATATATATATATATATATATATATATATATATATGATTGGATGTTGCACATGAGGTCTCAGTGAAAAGTGAAAACACGCGGACGTTCCCCTCCTAGGCCCCTGCACTGCAGCAGAAACATATCACAGAAAATGAACCAATAAGCAATGATGCAGGAAAGTTCCCGGATAGAAAGAAACAGGGCGTTTGCTGCCACCCAAAGGTGGAAATAAAAACAGCATTACTTTTTTAAAACTGACGGTGCACCTATCATTTACTCGCTGTTGTACATGTCTTTTAAGGTGATTCATATAATAAAATAAATCATACAGTAAATAAGGCAAGTAATGCAAGGTGATCTGTTCTGAACTTTATTAAGGAGACAGAAGACAAACACATCCAACATTAATGAATCA
Organism: Hemibagrus wyckioides; assembly: GCF_019097595.1. Lineage (NCBI taxonomy): Eukaryota > Metazoa > Chordata > Actinopteri > Siluriformes > Bagridae > Hemibagrus > Hemibagrus wyckioides. Next base: position 13,326,829 of record NC_080710.1, read on the forward strand.
TTGATCCAGATTCGTACAAACTATTTGAACCACTCAGAGAAAACCCCATTATGTTATTCACTGCACATATTTTATTTCTAACAGTTCCACAGTAAGGTTAATTATGTTGCTTCTTCTCCTACCTCTAGCACATCAGTGTCTACTTTTATAATACTGCTTCTATGAAATCGCTACCATTAATTGTTAGTATGCGACTTGATTGTCTACTAAAAATATGCTACCTTGTCAAGCAAGTACGTCTTATACCAAACTGATAAAACTGGTTCTGATTATTAATGAATTACATATACATCTGATTCATTAAAGGGTATTTTTATGTACCATAGATTTATTAAACAACACCATATTAACATCTCATCTGGTCGTGATCACATTTAAAGCTAAATATAAAACGTTGTTACTTATTGTGTATAAAATAAAATAGCATTACTTAAAGCCATTTACACTCGTTTAAATACTAGAATTATTTTAATGTGACATTTTATAATAATCAGACGCAAAAACAACAGCAACAACAACAACCACAACAACAAAAACAACAACAACAACAAAAACCTTTAGCGAAACAAAAAGAATATTACATTTATTATGATACAATAATATCAAATTCAAATACAGATACATTTGATTCGGCTCATATTAGATTCAAATACACCTTAGATTCAAATATATTTTTAAGATTAATTTTGTTACAGGATTTTTGACCGGCACCTGTTGTACAAATGGACAGGGTTTGAATTTTCGCTTTTACAAAGCGAAATTATTTCTTTTGGATATCATAACCCATTTAGAAAAGAATATAATTCCGTGAGAGACATAGACATATGGACACGATATTTATATTTCTGACCAAATTAATTAAGCCAATGTGAGATAGCGATAGTACAAAAAAGAAATATAAAGACAAAAAACGAAGATCATTCTCTCCAAGGCGCATTCTCCTTTAAACCAAGAAATTATGGAATTAAAAAGAAATAATCCTGAAACTGGGAATATTTAGCACTCATGTCCTTCTAGCTCCTGTCACCTTGCACCTGAAAAGACTATAAATTGAAATCCTCCGTATACTCAGGATCCGGTTCGAAGGGCTTTAGGTATTCTAAAATAGTTCTTAAAAAGATGCGCACTGAAATTTGTGGGTATTTCATTTATTATTATTATTATTATTATTATTATTATTATTATTAGTAGTAGTAGTAGTAGTAGTAATAATAATAATAATAATAATAATAATAATAATAATAATAATAATCCATTCGGTATGCTAAAAGTGTTACACATGCGTAGTATCGGTACATTATTAACATTAATCATATTTTGCGGCGAGCTTAGACTCATGTGAAAGTGTGTTTTCGCCGAATATTATAATATAATACATATTTATTCTATTTTAATACAAAAAATGTTCGCAGTTTAAAGTGAACATGTATTGAATGCGCTTCACATTTATAATAAGCATATTATTTGTTTATATTGTTGCACAGTCTGAAGCTGACGAGGTGGTAACCTGCAAATGAAATTTAAAAAAAGTAACAGAAACAAATATATTTATATATTATATTTATATATAACAAATATATATAAATATATACAATAGATCAACCTTGTAAATGTATTAAAAAGATATCAACTATTCAGAATTAGTAGGCTGTCTACCTTTCGGAGCGGGAACAAGTGCAAGGCAAAGGTTGGGTTTGGGTTCAGACAGTGCCCATGGCCCCCAAACACACCACTAACATCAGCAAAACCTCCCACTCCACAGACACCAAAGAAGCCACGGCAATTCAGTCTGGCTATAACGATTGGACCCTTCGTTTTCGTAACACAAGGGAAGTATTTGTTTTTATCTTTGATGAATCTTATTCAGAATGTATATAAAAACGGTTTTTTTTTCCTGATTACACATTATTTCTGTCATGAGATGTGAAATAAATAACCAACGAAGCAAACGAGTGAATAAATAAATAAATAAATAAATAAATAAATAAATAAATAAATAAATAAATAAATAAAAAGAAAGAATACAAAAACATTGAACTACACTGCACCAATCAATACAATGCCTTTTATGACAATCAAACGAAAACGCAGAAAGGTCCGATCAGTTTTTTTTATTTATTTGTTTTTTATTTACATATCTGTATTTGAATGTACTACTTTTAAACTATACTAAATATAAAATATTTGAACAATTGCTGTATAGTTTCAATCCAATCAATGCAAAAAGAGCGAGAATTTAACCACTCTAAATATGAAAATTAAACCAAATTAAAATACATGAAGGAAATCATTCCAAAGAAGTGATCATTTGTTAACTAAACTCTAGCATAATTAGCAAATAGATATCAGTCACTTCTGTTGTTCCATTTTTGTGAAAGATTGTGGAGAATTTCTAGATGTCTATCCCTTTAAACTGAATATTTATATGTTTATAGGCCAAATGTTTTTTTCTTCCAGGTGTGTGTAAGCGCATGCGTTAATTATTTTACCACACACTACGGGACATGCAAGCAGTCTAGTACAAGATATATATAGTACATATTTTATTATACAAGCAACGAAGCATCTACTTGAAATACTCGATTGAAGAAATAAGTATTCGAGCGCCCCTTGCGTATGTGTTTGGTGATGGGCGCTTTGATATTGTGGACATTTCTTCGATCTTCATTTCCTTGAACCGATGACAAATTACCCTGGAATATAGATGACGCCAATTACTATTACCCGTTCATACCATTTGTATTTGAGTAAAACATACGTACAGTTAAAGTAGCTTTAATAGTAAGACGCAAAAAGGAGTCACTGGGCTATTTTGTTTCCCAGAGAGAATCGCTGTTTATATTGTAAACATGTGCTTGATCTCGCGCACAGGACATTTTTAGGCTCCGTCTACACAAACTGCACAGCTGAACATGAGTTATACCCATATCAACGTGAACGTGAGCTCTCTTATTCAAACGGGCCTGGCTGGCGTAGTAGAGCCGTTCTGTACACTAGTTACCTTCACAACACTCAATAAAAATACTAAAATATTTAACCAATTTAAATATACACAATTTTAATAGATCATTGTTCACAATGATTTTGTATCTGACAATTAAACAGAAACGTTAAAACGCGTGTGTATCCTACCAGATATGTAAGACGAAGCTGGAGGCTCTGTTTAATCTCCCTTTACCCGTGACTTCAGGTCTAATTGAAGTTCACGAAGCCCATGTAGGTGGTGTCTCCTAGTCGCACTCGGCTTGTCTGTGCGGACAATAAGCTACTGCAGCTAAAACCCGCCATAAAAAGAGCCTATATCTCCGGCTGCCTTTAGTGTTGGTTCCCACCCTGCCCTCATTGAAGCTTTAAAAGTCGCAACAGCATGAAAGAAATTTGGCCGTGAATATTACTTAGTGAGTACCTGGAGGAGAAAGTCTAACAAATCAATGCTTAAAGTATGACATTGGAATTATTGAACAGACCGGACTGAAGTTTGTTTATCACCTTCTTTTTCGGGGTATTGTGTTTAAAGCAACCCTCATTTATCCCCATAGGCCTGAACGCCTACATAAGGATACCATCAACCGTCGTTCTCTATGGAGGCCAATGTAATTTTAACAGGGCCGCAGTCCAAGTTAAAACTTTATGGCCCTAAACCGTGTTTAGACCACTCGGTTCCTCCACTACTGCTTGAGGCCAGACACGACAAGACAGCTCTTTCGGTAGTTCTTTCCGGAAAATTCATAGAACCAATGATAACATTTGAATTTTAAATAAACATGCTGATTTCAGCAAGTGGCATTCGATGCATGAAGCAAACGGATAACCTAAAGAATGGCAATATTATGCTCCTGAATTTAGCTGCATTTACACCTCCGTCTGATGCACGACCTGCATTTGCACGGATAAGAGTAGTGAATTAACTTCTGTAGCCTATGACTAATCGACCGTGTTACACATGTTGCATAGGTTCAAATAACTGCATAAAGGCGAATGTATGTAAACCTAGATTTAATAATAACACCTAGATAAACAGCAACGAATGTAAGCAAACTCCACAAACACTTTCCTTTAACCCTTGAAAAATATACCCGAGTGGCCAACCATGTACTATTGCGTTCTATGATAAATTGGTCTGAATAAATTAATTCCCGTAAATGAGTCGTAAAACCAAATAAGAGGGTGGCAAATTGGGAATGGATTTAATGACAGAATTTCCCTTTCAGCAAATAATACCCTATAAAGGAGAAGCTGTGGTATACAAAATTTACAGCAATTCTATGCATGATTGAAAAAGGACAAAGATATAAAATCACATCAGTTGAAGTTCTCGAGCAGTCTGCTCATATTTTTTACAGAGCACATAGCATTTACAGAGACATGACATCGCTCTTTTTCTAAGTAGCTTATTTGGGTGGAAAAAACAAAACAAACGTCTACGGCGAGAAATGCAAATAGACTTTATTTAGTTTACTTGGTTATCAATAAAATGTTTCTTCTTGCAGCACATTTACAAATGCTGGCACAATATAGCCTACACTTAGGAGTAGATGTCAATTTCTGCTCATGGTCACATGACTTTCTGCTCTCTGCAATGGATGGAGATGGATCTCCACGTCACCTCACTGCTCAAAATTTGTACTCGGCGATTGCGCTCCAAACCCACTAGAGCTCTGCTCGGCACAACGATGTGAAGCAGGACCGGCGCTTTGGTACGGGCCATTAGATGATGGATTATGATGAGCGCGTGCCCGTTGGGTCTAATATGTATTTACCTAACTGCACTTACTACGTTTCTGGAACGGACTTTTCCAGCCTTCCTCCTTTTCTGCCCCAGACCCCGTCTACTTGCCCCATGACATACTCCTACTCATCGTCCAGTTTGCCCCAGGTTCAGTCGGTCCGAGAGGTAGCGTTCAGAGACTATGCCATTGACCCTGCCAGCAAGTGGCACCACCGGGCCAATCTGCCACACTGCTACGCACCAGAAGACATGGTGCACCGAGACTGTCTTCCCAACCCGGGGACTTTAGGGGACATGTTCTCGAAAAACAGCTCGGCTGTTTACCACTCGGGTTCCGGCCATGCTTCCGGCGTATATGGCAGCGTCGGAAGGAACGGGGTTTTGCCCCAAGCTTTTGATCAGTTTTTCGAAACGGCTTACGGCAACGTGGAGAATCAAAGCACCGAGCAGGCAGCGAGCAGATCTAATAGCAGTAAAGCCCCTCCAGCAGCTGCGGCAGCACTAAGCTCGGGGACAGAGCCATGCCGGGATCTCGAGGAGGCAGACCGCCGCGAGGAGACCAGCAGTCCCGAATCGTCTTCCGGCAACAACGAGGAAAAATACGCGAGCACAAGTACGTATGAACACTTGAGTCGGTTATGGGAGAAAGTTTGTAATCTCGCGCGCCCCTGTTAAACATTTTATGTGCTGTTTTATAAGCATATAAGGTTTATGGAGGGCCTGTAGATTTACTCTAACAAAACTTTGTTATAAACGCAGGATCACGTGCTTTAAGGTTGAAATTGGCCGTGAATGATAGGGCATTTCCTCTCGAAAGTCATTTAAGTCTTCTTTAGATCTGTGATTTTCAAAACTTACCAGCTACAAAATATGCTAACATTGAAGGAGAATTCAGTGCGCAACTATGATTAGCATTCAGATTTTAGGCAAGATGCAAGTGTATTTAAATCTCAGTTTATTCAACATTTACGCATGGTAAATGTTGTAGCCTACTCAACACAGAACGAAAGTTTTCTTTCAAAGTAAAACTGCAGACAGAAATACATAAAATTTACCTTTCCCCGTTTTTTTTTATTTTTATTATTATTTTTTTTTTTAGCTATTACAACATCCATTTACAACAGTAGTGATAGTGTTGGATAGGATTTGGATGGGAGCAAAGTACACCTTTCTACATTGTAAACTGCAGACACCTCAGCAGTCTGAAATTAACTTAAAACGTGAACATTTAGGTTTATTTCAGTGATCAATAATTGCCTGCTCTATATTTATGTTTTATATTTTTTCCCTCTCAGATGGACAAAAAACCCGCAAGAAGAGATGCCCCTACTCCAAGTATCAAATAAGGGAACTGGAAAGAGAATTTTTCTTTAGCGTTTACATAAACAAAGAGAAGAGGCTGCAGCTATCCAGGATGCTTAACCTCACCGACCGTCAAGTAAAAATCTGGTTTCAAAACAGGAGAATGAAGGAAAAAAAGTTGAACAGAGACCGTTTACAGTACTATTCGGCAAACCCTTTGCTGTAAAGGTTGTGTGAGAGGGAGATAGGGTGAACTTCAAGGTCGCGGCGCCTGCACATTCCAGGAGCGGATCTGAAGGTCCAAAAACCTCATTTCACCATATATAGGCTATGCAATACCGGCGATATTATTATTATTATTATTATTATTATTGTTATTATTATTATTATTATTATTATTATTATTATTATTATTATTATTTCTGCATCGCCATTCACTCAGCAGTGTCAGATACATTTTACAGGGTTTTATTTTTTATTGTTGTATGGCTTTATTTTCTGACGATCGTGTGTACTTTATATTTATAAATCTGATATGTATACCTGTTCAAAACAATGTATAGGGGGGAATTCGTTCTACAGAAGGAAATTCACTTAAAGGAAGGATCATTAATTTGATTGTCTTTATATTGACATCATTGTTTTGCTTATATTTCTTTTTTTGTCATACCAAATTAATTGGTTTATATGGATCATCTTCTACTTGAATTTTTTTTTTTTGCTAGACTTTCATCTAGGCCTAAATGACCTGATATAATGAATACAAAAAGTGTAGGAACTATAAGATTATATGAAGAACAACTTAAAAGCAATAGCCAAGTCGACAAGGACACTGCTTAACATGGTACCATTTCACTACAAATGTTAGGCAAATATCTTTGAATTGTCATACTGTAATTTTTCCAACTTGTGATACATTATGGACTATGCATTCAGAACTCGTATATAAATCGATTCGTGAAAAGAAACAGTCTGTTTTCCTTTCTCTTCTTTCTTTCACCTAATATAGGATCAAATGTTTGATTGATATTTTTTATTGCCGAGGAAGTTCAAATTGATTCGGGGATCAAATAGCTGCCATTATTAATGCCTCGTATCCATTACGGAACTGCCCCAAAACACTGCAGTGGATGTCTTAGTGAATCAAATCGGCTTTAAAACCCCTCGATCCAATTTCGACCTCCCAGACGACTGAATGTATGCTGACAATGCTTTGATGCAAATGTAGCCTACAGTTGTTCTTTAAATAATCGGGAAAACAATACAGTTGAAGCGTATCAATCAAAAATGTGATGACTTTCATCGCAAATACTTAGCATGTAACCTATATTTTACAGTTTCAGTGTGACCTATCAAAGTGCAATACAAGAGATGGTCACAAACCCTGTATAACGGCTTCATGCCACTCTCAGGTCTAATAAATAAAGACGAGCGTGAAGTAATAGCGAGTTCCTCGCGCATCCTTTGAGGCTCTGTGGAATTTGGACGTCCCTCCCCCACCGGCGTTGCTGTAGCAACTTGGCCATAAAACCCATCTTAGTCTGGAGCATTTGTACAATTGGGGTGCGGTGCAATAAACTGTCTGAGAACCAAGGTTATTAACTGTGACTAAGAGCGCGAAAAACAGCGACTGCAATCATTGAAAGCTTGTGTTCACCGACTCTTCCGGCATTTGTCTCAGACTCGTGGCCGGAGTCCTCAGCGATTAGCCTTTCCGAACACTGGAGTTTTCTCCACCAGGTGGCGCCATTCAGCTCAATGTCATTACCGTGGATTTAAAATATACTGCCGAAAAACAATTTACGTCTGGTTCTGAAGATGGACCATGTCCTCATGATATAACAAGGTATTTCAGGTAGGCCAAATATCAAGTTATTGTTAATCTAAGTGCTTGTAGTTACTGGTAAAACTGGTAAATAGATTGCCTGAAACTCCACGATAACTAGATATGTTACACTATGTTACTTATGTCTGTGACAATTTTTTTACAGTGTAACTCATAGGGATTAATATCAATGACAATATAAGTAATTTTAGTTTACCTAAAAACGAGGTTGTTTTAAACAGTATTAAGGTAACGTCTCGCCAAGTACAGTATACACAAGCAAGGCCCGGACCAGTAGGCCAGGATGAATTTCCCAGTTTCAAAGGCTTTACGATATTTACAGTATTGCAATATGAAATAATATGTGTTTATTTCGCGAAAGACTGTTTAGCAGTATCTTAGAAACAAATGCTAAACTAAACGTGCAAAAGACATTGGTGCCGCGTGGAGAAAGAGAAGAAAACCGTGCTGGTTCGTCTTTGATGAAAAAGAAAACATTCCATAGGTATCGATAAGTAATCTTAAACAATTACTATGTAGGGAATATATTCTTTTGTTAATATATAAGGAAATCTCTCTCTCTCTCTCTCTCTCTCTCTCTCTCTCTCTCTCTCTCTCTCTCTGTGTATACATGTGTTGTTCACTGAATATCACTAACGGCATAATTTTGTTGTAAGTAAAACGTCAGACGCAAAATATAGTCTAAGTTTATGTAACTGTATTTGCAAGTTTAGTTTTGCAAGTTATTTGTTTATATATAACTATTATAAAAACTATTATGCTGTTTAATTATCAAACACCAACGGGACGTTTTTAGAAATAGATTAACTATTAAACAAGTATTTAGTTATGCTTTACTGTTACCCTACAGGCTGCATTGTATATCTAAATTTTGTCGGCTTTAAATCTATAAAAACAACGGCTTTTTATATTTAAAGGTCACTTCGCGACACTGTGATTTGCTTACATCATTTTTTCTAATATATGTTTTATCCTTCCTGATTTAAATTATTTTTCTATTTTAAAAAAAATCGGTACAGTAGAAGTGGTAAGTCCAGAAGATACTAGAGACAGACAGACATACAGATAGATAGATAGATAGATAGATAGATAGATAGATAGATAGATAGACGATTAAAATGAATATATTTTATTAAATTCATTTTTGCATTCAAATGTAATAATGTTTTAGAATTGATACATTCAATAAAACACAACGAAAAAAAATCTTTGAACTTGAAAGCGGTTAAATCTGCTCTTCATAACAAAAATAAATTTAAATCTCTGAAGATCAATTGTAATTCGCTTTATTTTATTGCCTTGCTTGATTAGTTAGTCGGTATTATTAAGGTTTACCATTTAACCCAAGCTGTTTTATAGACACATTGTTTTTTATTGTGCTTTTTAAAAAAAAAAAAAAAAAATCTGGGGTGCTCTGGCTGAATTACCAGTGATAATGAACGTGTTGAAAGTGTTAAATTTCCTTTACATGTGTGTCATACAAAAAGAAGTACACGAATACAGTAAATACTTATTTCACTTTCTTGTTCAAAAAATGGTAGACCAAAGTAGAAGCAGTACACAACAGTTAGGCTACGTATTCACAGTGGGAGGGGCTTTTGGCTCCGATGCGTTTTAATTGGTTGTTAGCTCGCACTGAGTTGTACGGTTATCAGTAATTATATTCAGCATGTTTTACCCAAGAAATGACATCCAGAAAGGGTTATCTTCTTCGACCGTCAAATTATACCGCGAAGATGGCATGCTCCGACAGCCCATCTGCAAACTCGTTTTTGGTAGACTCTCTGATAAGCGGCAGAAGCGAAGGAAGTGCTCACTACTACCAAAACGGTGGCGTGTACTTGCCACCCAGCTCCGACTATTCCTATGGACTGTCTAATTGTGGCTATTTTCCCGGACCCAAACGGACTGAGAACCAAAATGTGGTACCTACAACTGGCCCATATATGCAAGGAATGGAATCATGGTTGGAAACTTCGAGGTCGTGTCGCACTGAACAGCTTAGCAGCCAGAGCATTTCCCGGTCGTTCTCCCCTGCCATAAAAGAAGAAAACTCGTATTGCTTCTACGAATCAGGGAAGTGTCTAAAAAACACGGGGACTGAAGACATATCTTATTCCCGGGTGACGGCGAGCGTATGTCCATCAGGGAGTAACAGCAGCGTTCCTGTACCTGGTTACTTTCGCTTGTCACAAACGTGTTCGTCGTCCAAAGGTTATTATCCAAACGACTTGTCTGATTCGAGCCATTTTGCCCGTTTTGAGGAATCTCGTCCAACCCTTTCTGCAGAAACAAATGGGACAGAAATCGAAGAGCCGGCCGCCCAAACAGACGAGGAGAGCCGGAAATCACCGAGCGGCCCCTCTTCATCTCCACAACCACCAGAAAGTGAAGCAGAAAATTCTCAGAAAGCAAATGAAGGTATGTTTTTTTTACTGTATAATGTGTTGGTTGCAATTTCGGCAATCCTGTGACTCAACTACAGTACTCACTGCAGTCATACAGTACCTCTAATGTAAAATCATTTGTTGGGTAATAGGACTTTCAAAGGATTTTTAAAGCTTCCACACCCTACGCGTTGTCATATGGTCAATTTAATAAGTTTTACTGTACACTCCTGGATCAGATTATTCTGTAGAAGTTTTATTATGTGACTAACCATAGTATGCCCAGTCTACTTTATCTGTTCACTACAAGTTGTCTGAAAGTCATCCCGTAAACCTGATGTATGTTATAGTTATATAAATAAATATCTAATTAAACAGAAATACATAGGTCCATATTATATTACATATAACCTATGTTAATAGTTTGTGAAGGTCAGAAAGTTGTTTAATTTGTTAGCATGAAAGCTAATTCAGTGTAATATAGATTGTGCTATTTCATTAGATTAAAAAATGTAATTAGAATATTATTCTCTTGCACTTCTGTTATATACTTCCCTAATCCGTCATAATCCAGGTAGGCTGTTATACACACACACACACACACACACACACACACACACACACATATATATATATATATATATATATATATATATATATATATATATATGTATATGTGTGTGTGTGTGTGTGTGTGTGTATATAATATAATATCTTCATAGAGAATTGTATGAACGACCTCTATCAAAGTTAACAAAACATTAACTAGAGAATAGTTTATTAAAGGTGGATAAATAAACAGTGCAACAGTGCACATTACCTCCTGTATTGCAACTAAGTTCTAAGTTACATGCGTAGATATTGTGTGTTTTTCTACATTATTTAACAGGAGAATGCAAAAGTGACAGTACGGCCAACTGGTTGACGGCGAAGAGCGGCAGAAAGAAGCGCTGTCCGTACACCAAACATCAGACTTTGGAGCTGGAGAAAGAATTTCTCTTTAACATGTACCTGACTCGAGAGAGACGTCTGGAGATTAGCCGCAGTGTTCACCTAACCGACAGACAAGTAAAGATCTGGTTTCAAAACCGCCGCATGAAGTTAAAGAAAATGACTCGAGAAAACCGCATTCGCGAATTGTCGGCAAACTTCAGCTTCGCCTGAGGAAGGAGCTCTGGCGCCCTCAACCAGATAAAGCGCTTGCTCAGATTGCTTTCAAAGCGCACACTTCTGACCTGTACATAATATTAATAATAACTTATTGTGTCGTATATACTACAGTCTGAATCTTTTTATATGTCCGTTTTATTTCACATTTTGGTCCCGGTACCACATCATCATTATTTATGAACTCTGCAAAGTGCATTGGACGTAGTCTACAAAGTGAAGAAAATAATGTTGTTTTATTATTGACAGGTGTATATAAACGGACAGTAGTATGTATTAACTGTATATAATATGGCAGTATTTGCATGATGTAAAATTAATTGCAATTACAATCATGTTTTAAATTTATTGATTGTAAAGTATTGTTAAGAACATGCTGGTGACTGTTTTTGAAACAGCGGTTATGTGACAGAACTAGCCTGAACTGTTTTTGAGATTTCAGTTTTCATTCATCTAAGAGTAGATCAGACAATTTAATCACAGATAACGTTATCTGTGGCTCATTGTTGTGACCTTACAGTATGCCTAGGTGTTTTGGAAGGCCACAAAGAAATGTCCTGCTTGTAGATATCACGGTCACTGAGGTGCAATATGTGGTTCGTTTTCAACGAGGGAACAGAGGAGAAAGTTGATCGATACGATTTATAATTTGCTGCAAAAGAATTACGTTTACAGGCTGTTTGGGCAAAACCTAATAGCTTATCTTTGACAACGCATTCTGCCAATCTTGTGGTATTCTGTGAATTCATTTGAACTAGTAAATATTAAAAAACAAAAAACAAAAACAAAAACATACCTAAGACACGTTTGTAACACCCTTTTTTCAGATGCCTGTGTGTCTGAATAAAAAAATAAATCGTTTACAAATATGAAGTTTGATGTTATTATTATTATTATTATTATTATTATTATTATTATTATTATTCATGTATTTATTTATTTTTGTGTTTATTTTGCTCCAACGGAAACGAGAGGACTGCTGAGTGATTTAGGTAGTTTTATGTTGTTGGGCTCCATTTCGAATCCCCACAACACGAAACTGTCTTAATTGCCTTGCAGTGAATTTCGCCTCAGCATCTAACTCATCTGTTTGAAACCTATTTAATAAACTTAGCATTATACCATTATACGCAACTTTCCAGACAGAATATGTGTGCGTAATTTGGAGACAGAAGCACTACGCTAACGGTATTTTCTTTTGGAGCTGTGTGCTAAATGAAGACTTTATAGGTATCAGTGTATAAACATTAGTTTCACTCTTAAGACCGACAAAACTAGGAGTGTCCTGTAACTGCATTTTTCCGTGGAGTGCAGTAAAGCCACCGCAAGGCCTAGGTTACGATCAATGCACTTTGGCCAAAGCCGTGTGTTTTTGCGTGTGTGTGTGTGGTACTAGGGGACTGTATGCCACGCCTACACCGCCGGATGCTTCCGCCGCACTGTAGAAGCAACACAAAGGCTTTATTGGTGATATTCAGGCCAGACAGCCAAATAACCTGCAGGAAAACAGCGTAATAGCCCTATTATAAACGCAGTCTGTTATAGTACCCAACAATCCACACGCTCAGTGGGACAATGTTAGTAAGGAAAAATTATGCTGTGAACAAACAGAATAGAAAGCTTGACTATACCACGGGCCTTTTTTTCTCAGTTTTTTGGTTATATTCTCCGATTTTATTTCCTCATAAGAGGATCATTCAAAATATTTGCTTAATTACTAATAACTTATGTTGTATGATAGTGATAAATATACTTTTATCAACATTGCTTGTTCTACATGCAATAATGTAATATGTCTGGTTATTATTTGAAACATCAGTGCACTGCTAAAAGCCAGACAAAAGGAATTTTAATAGTGTTAATATTATAAAGTATTCTAAAAATCTATAGAAGCTGCTATTTGCTGCTAAGAAGTGGCTTTCATATATAGGCTAATGCTATTACATTAGCACGAATGAATATATTCAAATATCTACACTTTAACACAAGTATCAACTATGCCATACAACTAGGCCATATCTGTTATCCCATGATTAGTTTCTGTGCTTTATACTATTCAAGTAGCCTATTAGTTGCATTACTAACAGCAACATGTATTAGTATATAAATGTGTATAAGTTTTTTTCTGTTTTGAAAATGGATGGCCTATTTAGATATATTTTTTGTATGGCATATCTACCATCTCCCGAAACTGACATTTCAAAATAATTTGCTAATAAATTTCACCATATTTTTAACATGACAAATTAAACAGCTAATTAAATTTATTTGAAATGCGCCGCAGTAGAAGTACACACGCCTTCTGAGCCCGCAACGATGTTGAAAGACTGCGGTCACTGGCTAGTAGATCATATCTCAACTATTCCATGGCACTTATTGCCGTATAAAACTTACATATGGCTCAAGTAATGATTGTCTTTATTTCTTAAACATGTCTGTAATATTTTATGTCACCTTGTGCTACTATAAACATTACGTGTTGGCTACAAGCAATGTGTGAAGTCTGCAAAATACTGCATTTCTTAGCATCTAGAACATTAACAGCCCGGGGTAATTTAGGTTTGGAAGATTTCTGCATTGTTTCGTGTTATGTGGACGCATTCCTTTTTTAAAAGTAAAAAAATAAATTAAACAAACCTTAAAAATCTGTTTTGTGAGTAATATTGATACATTAATTGTGGTCATGATTGTTTGAATGAAATAGCTTATATATTTATTAATATAAAAAAGAATAAACCTAATTGCACAAATAAAACCAAATTCGCTCACATAGAAGCATAGAGCCCTGCCATTAACAATTTTACAGCAAAATGGAGGCTATGTGAAGCTCTGGTTTAGGCGACCCCTTTATTGTTCTCTCCTATGGTCACGTGTCCGTGTCATCCAATCCTGTCTCGGCCGCCGTTCAACTTATCAAAGGTCTGTAGTTCACAGTGAAGTCGACCGTTCCTAGATTTGCAGATTCCGCGCTTGTGTCTATTCTGCGGTGAGGATTGTACGCACGGTCGTGCCTGTGTGCGTTGTTTTTTTTTTGTTATGTCGACCCTGGGCACTCTGGGTTACTACGCCGACTCGCACATTCCTCACGAGGACGATGATCATTTGGCGCCGCGGTTCCCAACTGCACCGGCGATACAGAGCCAAGCTCGAGAGCCATCTCTGTCTGAATATGGTGAACCCGATTCGTACCCTTTCCAAAGCAAGTCGGCTATTTTTGGCGCGTCGTGGAGCCCCGTGCCCGTGCAGCCGCCGGGCGGTACATCTATCGCATACCATCCTTACATACATCAACCGTGTCCGACAGCCGAGTCGGATGGAGCGTCTGCGCGCGCCTGGGCGCTCGAGTCGCTTTCTGCGTCCGTGCCTTTCGCCGGATTATCGACAGATGTACATCACGATATTAAACTCGAGCCCTTGGTCGGAAGCGGTGAGTGCACCACGCTTGATGCACGGACTCTAATGGCCCCTGATGCTCAAAACAACGCGAACCCTGCGGTGAAGGAGGCGGATCTGAGCCATGCGGATGTGACAGAGCCAAGCGACGAGAAAACGTTAACGGAGACTAAACCGGATCTGGACCCGAGTAAGTGCAGCTCTATTTCATCTGGCTTCCAGATTTTTTAATAGTTTAAATCGTTACCCAGCGGCACAATTATACTTCAAGGGTAACTTCAACGCGGCATACTGTAAATTAGAAATCAGTGGTGTGTCTGCAGACAGCACGGTGCACGGCCAATGGTAGCATCTGTTCCCTAAATTATATAGCATTGTAATCTAAAACTAACGGATGGTTTAATCTTTTTGCACCAGCCTGTTTTCACAAAATATGCAGATTATTTCCTGCATGTCTAAATTTGTTGGTTAACTAGTGTTTATTGAATTTATTTAGTTTTGAATAGGGTTGATATTTTATAATCCTCCAGTTTGTTATAAGGTCAGTATTACAATTTGGTGTGCTGGGTGCCACAATTTTTGACAACAAAGAGCTATACTGTGATTGCTGTCTTCAAATGTTCCTTATTTTCGTATGACGGCTTTCGACCATATCACATCCCACCCTCTTGTTCCGGACAAAAAGTTTAATTAGTGCCATAAACCATATTGGACACGATTCAGAATTATTTGCCCACAAATTTCAAAGGCCTTATTTTCACATATGCTTAACGGTGAATAGAAAGAAAAACTTAATGCCCTCGCAAAATATTTTGCACAAAAAATACGCATTGTACCGTCAAAAAACAAAATAAAACAAACTAAACTAAAATAAAATAAACTAATATAAAATAAAAGGCTAAAACACAGGAAACAGTCTGCTTACTTTGAGCAGGCATTTATTAGGCTGTACATCTTTCCTTTGCAGGCTAATCGCGCACCAAACAGCCACAGGTCATAAAATGGCCGCAGTCTATTCCTGAGGGCAATATCACTACCTCTGTTTTCCTTTTCCCGACCCTTCTTTCAGATAACCCTGCGTCCAACTGGCTACATGCGAAGTCCACGAGAAAAAAACGCTGCCCATACACTAAGCATCAGACTCTCGAGCTGGAGAAGGAGTTTCTCTTTAATATGTACCTGTCTCGTGACCGTAGATACGAAGTGGCAAGACTGCTAAATCTCACCGAGAGACAAGTTAAAATATGGTTCCAAAATCGTAGGATGAAGATGAAGAAATGCAACAAAAATCGCCCGAAAGACATCTGAAGTTAAGGAATACTGAGTGCACACTGCAGTGTTTTGGACAGCTTTCTTTCTGCGCACCGGTTTTGTGTTATGCCTCTACAACAGCAGAAACAACAACAGCAACAAAATTATTTTCCCAACATTTTTCGGTGTGAGAATGTGCCGGTGTAATGATTGCGTTTTGTTATAAGGCTGTTTGTTAGTCCTCGTGTCGTGTTTGCTTGTGGTAGGTCCAAGTGTTTATAATTGTGTATATTTTGAGCCTCATCCAGATATGAGGAACTTTCCATGTAGGCTACTGATTTCAGGGACATATACTAAATGCTCGATATATTTAATATTGTTGATTTGCATGAGTGTCAGTTGCTTTTTAAAATGCCAGAATGACTTCTGTCCAGATATTTAATGTTTAATGTAATGTTTAATGTAACTACCTAGATGTATTTGAACTACCTATTTGCAGTATGAAAATAAGTGTTTTGTCATTGAGACATTGGTGAATTTTGTATCATAAACATGCTTGAATTTTTTTGTGACTGGAAAAAAAGCCTGTACACATAAATACCTCAAATCATCAGTTAGCTTAGCCATTTTCAACTGAAAGTTCATCTGTGTAGATGACAAATAAAGTTTAGAAAATTTAATAGTTTGTTACTGCTCTATTTCCGTTTGAAAAACAGCATCACTGAACTTTTAAAAAATAATGTATTTGTTTTTACATGAAAAGACATTTACAATAATTACTGTTATGCACTGCTATCAGTGATAATAGTAATAGAATAGAATAATTTATATGAATATCTTATATAAGAATACATTTATACAAGAATCTTTAATTAGGATTTAATTTAGGATATAAGGGATTTGAATTATGTGGTAGTCTTAAACCTGTACTGGGTTTCAAAAAAGGAAAAATGTTACAGCTTAAATCTGCTCTACGTCACGTTTACCGTCCCATATTCAACTTTTCACTATTTATATATCACAACAAATTCCCTGTTTCGTGTCTCGTTTGTGTCACATAAATCAGGTTTAGTTTGTTGTCCGTGGACAGGCTTGAGTGTGTTATG
Source organism: Hemibagrus wyckioides (assembly GCF_019097595.1). Classification (NCBI taxonomy): domain Eukaryota; kingdom Metazoa; phylum Chordata; class Actinopteri; order Siluriformes; family Bagridae; genus Hemibagrus; species Hemibagrus wyckioides. Next base: position 13,344,010 of record NC_080710.1, read on the forward strand.
TGTACGTGCATTCGCAAATGATATTGGTGACCATACCGACAATAAACCACAATCACAGTCTTAACAGTTTATGGGGTGCAAAGTGATTGAAGGCCGACCTGTAGGAATTTTTCAAACGCCACTTCCTTATCGTCATCAATATAATAACACACACGGACTATGTTGTGTGACAAACATGGGGTGTGAGCAATTATAGAAGCAGCGGTCTACCGCATATAGGTTGCATCATAAAACTTTAACACACAAAAAGGGCTTAAACACAAATTCCCTCGCGCACATACAAACACAGGCACCCGCAAGCATCTTCTTTGAAGGCATATTAGAGATTTTAGGTCACAGTAAGGTACAGTAAGAAAGGTTATCATTTTATCTGTCTCTAACAGCTGTTAAGGAACAATGATTTGGAGACATTCTCTTGATTATTGCACTACAGGCTGTGCCTTCAAAGCTATAGGCACAGACAGCACCATAAAACCCGAGGCTTTCCGCACTGTCTGGCTTTTTCTCTGCTAATTACTTTATTACAGCAACAATGACGACACTCCTGATCGGGTCGTCCGTTTGTTAACAACAGACAAAAGCAAAGAGAAAAAAACAGACATTTTGACCCAACGCCCCTGTGAGACTTGCGGTTTGCTCTAGCCAGTGTTCACTAATACTCATAGTTTTTTCCAAGAACAATTTGAAAATTCTTCAATAACAGTAGAAAATATTCAACTATTTAAGGATAGCCTATCAAATGAAAAAAAAAAACAAAAAAAAAAAAACAAAAAAAAAACAAAAACCCACCCAAAAACCTAAGGCATTATATGCATGCCCAAACAGGAATCGTGAAAAGACAGGAAGCTTTTGGATATCAAAGAACGAACAACAATTAAAATCAGATTTCCAGCATTCAGCAATACAAAAAATAGTAGACATAACAACATTGAGCATAAATGCGTTAAGTTTGATTCCAATGGCAGTCTACGGCAGAATACTTTAATGTGAGTATTAGTATTTGGCTTCTTTGACGCATATTATCTAGGCTATAATTAACAGTCGAAAAAGATGGAAGCCATCGCTGTTACCCATAATACCCGCCAGGTGGAGACAATGTCCAGGTCAAAACTTACAACAACAAATTTGCCTTTCAGAAGGACAAATGAATCTAATCAACGCCAACTTGACTGACCCAAAGGATGCATTTTGTGTCTAGGAAAGTTTTACGTATGCTATGTCTTGTCTATATAGGCGATAAATGAAATTCCTTCTGTTATTAGGACTACAGAGTAGACCTACAGCTTAACCAGGCTGAGAATACAATAGTCACAAGATTAATATGAGACAAATATACAAACTTGATAGGAACAGCGATTGCAGTGCGTCAAATTAGCCTACATAAACATGAATTACATAGGTTACTCCACACCGTCTGTGGCATACACTGACCTGATCGTCAGCAACCACGTGAAAATATGACTGAAATCACATGACTGAAATGACGGAAATCAGAAATGACTTAATTCTATTGAACGATGCTTGATTATTTACATTTTAGGAATACCAAAACCCATTATAGACTTTATATTAATACACCAACCATATTAATACAACAACTTTTTAATAGCCCAAAACATACTACAGTAAGTTGCTGTTTTCTGGTTGTACTCTAAATACATAATGTAACACATACTGGTTAAGTATACTCTAAAAGTTAAATTGTCTTTTAAATGATCTCAAATGGTCAAAATATTAATGTATATTGTAACCTATATTATTGTATACCGTATTGTATGTCTTATTGTATGTCTACGTGTATTATACACTATATGAAAAACAGATCTGATAAATGTTTAGCAGCTTATCTGCTAGTAATGTGGTGCATCATTTGTTAAAGATATATGTTGGTTTTACCGGTTGTAGACAGTAGAAATTAAAATCGTTAGCCCTGTATTCGCGCAGAAGAGCTCCCAGAAGTAAACAGAGAAATTGTCTTGTGCAAACTTGAGTAGCTAAGCAACTTCCGCTAGAGGCAGTGTTGGGCTTTCAGCTAAGATTTATAACCCTCTGTTAGTCTCAGCTTCCCCAGATCTTACATGTTGCCTCATGGAAATTAATATTTATGAAAATAAATCATTACTCATTAAAAAAAGCTAATTTTACATAATAACAATGTCTTGCTTTATGACAATGAATAAGTTAGCGTAGTGTTGTTGGCCCTAGATATGTTGCACATATTTGTATACTTAGAATTAAAATAGGATTTGTTGGTATTATTCTACTTCAGTATTAAATAGTGCGTCCCAAATATGCAAGTCACATGTTTGCAAGTCAAACCTTACAAAGAAGCTTACATTTAAAAGCCTTCCAGCATCCATGAGACTTCCGTGAGGGCTAGTTTTCAGTGCTCTTTCCTGACCCTACGACCTGCAATACATCAAACTCGAGGTCAGCTCCAGACAAGCGGGGTCTTTTTCGCTTCGCTCTGGTGCAAGATGTTCAAGTGTTGGCTGTATGGATCAGCACCTGGTTTCAGTAGGGGTTCAGTGACATGGTCATAACACCACATTCTACAGAGCCATGGTCATGTTCTGGTCACGTATACCGAACGAATAGATAATAGAGGAAATATTAAAGGATTTTTAAAAATTATAATAATATTAATTATTAATAACTTAAGCGTTTTGCTATTTCATAATTAAATAATGCGCACAATACTCTAGATTGTATTACTATTTTGACTGTGCATTGTGCGCCGATATTTCGTGAATAATATAAGGGATGTTTGGTGTCATTATGGTGTCACAGAAAGCACTAGTGAAATGTGGTTTTGATATATATTTTATGCATGTACATACAAGACATTGGTGTATAAATACGCATTACAATATCCAGTAGGGTATATTGCCCATACTCTGCTTAGTGATGTGTTATGAAAAACATAGATCTAAAATGCTTTCTTTCACTACAATTGAATAGCGTCAATGACCGCAATGAGATGCAAGCATGCATTTCACAATATTGCATATAACACAACACAAATAAGCTCATTTAACGTGGGAATTCAGGCTTAGGCTTTCTTTCTGATATTCATTTTCTGCTAACTGTCCGTCCGTTTTACTTGCGCACACATCACCACCAATTTATATATATATATATATATAATGTGTATATTTCAGCCACGCTCAGATGTACTAGAAAAATGTAGACGTTAATGGCAAAAGTGAACAAATCTGTCAAAAATAAAGCAGGACAATATGTATACCAATTACGTTTTATATATACGTTGCAAGACATAGAGTAAGGCAGCGATTTGATCATAATATGATATTTAGTTCAGATTTTGCTTTCCTGGGTTGTGCTGTTTAAAAAAGACTATTTTACAACGTCATAATCTGTAAAAACCTATTATGGTCTATATTGCCGGAAATGAGAGACACCTCCAGAGGAACAATGGTGGTATGGATCTCATTTACAGCTTTGTGTGTGTGTGTGTGAGTGGGCTGAGGGTCATCCATCAAACCCTACTGTCGAGCGCTGCCTCTGCACACACTATAAACAGCCCATATACGCCTTAGCCGCACGCATTTACACAGCATCCACGCTGAGGAAGAAATAAACAATAAGAATATCGAATTGCATTAAAAATACATAAAAAAGATAAGTAAAAAAATGATGAATAATAATTTGCAGTATATATATATGTGTACAACAAATTAATATTTACACTGTAAATCTGGTCATACCTTGGTGGTGTATTTCCAGCTCGGAAATGTTGCCTATACTTAAGTAACCCTATAAGCCAGATGAAACATTCTCGTGGGTAATATTTATTTTGCAGCTTTGTTTAATATATCATAGCGCAGATTTGGCGAATATAGCAAAAAACAAACAAACAAAAAAACAAAAACAAGCAAACAAACAAAAACACAGTAATGGGTTATAGCGATTTTAACAACAATGTCAGCAACACATAAATAATAATAATAATAATAATAATAATAATAATAAAAAGAAGAAGAAGAAGAAGAAGAAGAAGAAGAAGAACTAGTAGAAGAAGAAGAAGAAGAAGAAGAAGAAGAAGAAGAAGAAGAAAAACAAGAACAAGAATACGAAACCAAACTGTGCAGTATTCAATTTTACATACAAATTTAAAGAATCAATTCAAGATGTTTTATAAAACATTATTCGATCCGTTCATTTGGATGACGAAGTTTTCCTTTTTAATTATGATGGATTTTGCAAATGACTAAGATCAGCATTGACTGGTATGTCTAACAGACGGCAAGCGAGCGTAACCTTGCCAGACCCTCACAAAGAGATTGTGCTGGAAAACCTAAATTAAAGAGAAAGCAAAACGCTGTTTATCCAAATTTATAACAAAAAAGAATGACCTTAATAAACTGATGCATGAAAATATAAATGAAATAGAATATCAGGAAAACCCTTAGACTAAATGATAACTTCTGATAAGTCTGACTCATTTAAAATAGGGGCTGTAACATATTTGATCGCTGTGTATTTGTATATAACAGTGTATATTTTATTACAACAACAACAACAACAACAACAACAACAACAATAATAATAATAATAATATAATGAGAAGACGAAAAAGAAGAAGAACAACAAGAAAAATTAATGTAGCTACTTGTATGCTTCCAAAACATTTTCATTCAAAATACAGTAGGCAGTACTCACGCAACTGATTTCATGTTTGTTACATGTTTAAAAAACTTACATTTTGTGTGTACAATCAGCTAGGTGTATAATGTAATGTACACAGAATAACGTGAAAGACAATCTCTATAAGATATACAATTTATCCTACAAAACTAAGAAAATTACTAAACCTGAAAACTGAAAATACAGACTAATATTTTAATGTGTAATGAATATAAAGGTTATATTGACTTAATTTAACTGTTCATCGCTTGTATCGTGAGAAAGCACGCCAGCTTTGCCGCTTGGTAGAAAATGTGTAGGAAGGAGTGGGGATTTTTTTGAAGAATGCCTACACCCACTTCTTTCCCACACAATATATCCAGAGTAATTGCTGAAAATCCTTTTTTTCCTTCTCACAGTCTTTGGTAAAATATCCATTTTTAAATCCTTTTCCTCATTCTCTCTTTTCCAACACTAAAAAGAAAGAGGGCAAACGAATATATGGTCCACGAACAAGCAAATATCGTTCTCGGGCATATCCGGTTTGAAATTATAATTAAGATAAATCCATTGTTAGATAAAATATTTCAAAAACGAATATATAACAGAGAGACTCACATCGCGATCCCTATGCTGTTTCCTTCTTCCTGAGCACATATGATCTAAGAGAGGGCTAGATGGTTTAAATGTGTTTCTTAGGGCACGAAGCTGTCAGACCTTTTGGCGAGCAAGATTGATAGCGCGCAGGCTTCCAGGGCTCTTTGTTTGGAATATAAGCAATAAAGAGCTCATGGCCCACTGCCACTTACAGCAGAAAACAGTATAGGTATAAAGTCACCAAACAATCTATGTTCCATATTTATGCGTTTATTTTGCACTGACATATTTAAAAACTCATCCTGACCAAGTATCCTTCGAGGCTTATTCAAATCCTCAATGTCATTGTGAGGTCAGTTAAGGCAACAACGTATACCTTCATAATTGCAAATAGATTACGTGTCACATACTGCTAGAAATGTAGGACACTTTTCTAGTTCAAAATTTTGCGTTTTAATGCAAAGTAAAATAGTTTTAAATATTTATTGTAAAAGTCTTATTAAGATACACATCTGAGACCGTTCCGGCACCCCATGATAAAAGAGCCCAATTACAAGAACACCCCAAACCCAAATGTGTTATTGTACAGTTTAACAAATGAATCTTATCCATTTAAGATTATAAATATGGGACAATACCCATGTAAATGCCCGTGTTACAGCTTCATGAACGCGCGTGCACGCCCCTGTGCGCGTGAACTGCAGACTGAAATTCAACTCACCCTTGTGAACGCGCACACAAGAGTGCGCGTGCAAGGGTTCATACGCATGCGTGTATTTGGGAACGCGCGTTGTCTGACAAAAGTTGGTGGTAAAACTCGGTCGCAAGATTAATGGGTTTCTTTTGAGCATGACGGTTGGTGGATCTTATGTGGTGAGTTTTTTTTTTAATGTGGTGTGGCCCACAATCCAATTTGAGTTGGAAAATACTTCGAAGAAAGTAGGCGGCGAGCATTTTCTATTTTAGATATCTATATATTTATTTACATTTAAGAAATAGCTATACTTATCAGCTTGCGAGCATGTGGATAAACTGTTCACAAAATGCGTAAATAAACTAGCCCGTCCCTGAGAATGAGGCGTTCCTCTTCGACTTTTCTCGATCAATCACGCGGACAGTGGCTCCTTTTGATTAAACCCCAAATTGTCATTGGACAGAGGTAATCATGTGACAAGCAATACGGTCCAATTTCAACCTTGTCTCCATGAAAGCAGTTTAATGGTATCGCGGTCCCCATACGGCCGTAATCAGCAAAATAGTGATTTTTTTTTTACACCGGGCACAATATTTCATTATTTCTTCTAAGGTCCCAAATCTGTGCGCGGGGAATTCCTTTAAGACTCGGAGGAGATGAATTACGAATTCGAGCGAGAGACGGGGTTTATCAATAGTCAGCCGTCGCTCGCTGAGTGCCTGACATCTTTTCCCCCTGTCGCTGATGCATTTCAAAGTTCATCAATCAAGAGCTCGACGCTTTCACGCTCGACACTGATTCCTCCTCCTTTCGAGCAGACCATTCCCAGGCTGAACCCGGGCAGCCACCCTCGCCACAGCCGCCCTAAGCAGAACCCGAACGGCGTGTGCCCGCTGCCCGCCGCCTCGTTACCCCCGGAGTACCCGTGGATGAAGGAGAAAAAAGCTTCAAAGAAAAACCAGACATCAGCTGCAGCCACAACCGACCCTGCACCACTCTACTTCTCTCCTGAAGGTAAAAAAATGTAAATCTCATTCTTATACTTTACGTTTCAGTTATACATAATGTTAGACATATATTTAAGTTATATTTAAGACGTTACGGGCAAATGTCTGTGGAAATTGCTCTTGTATTGGTGCGTCTGAATTCAAGAGTGTATGCAATATTTAATATGTGAAAGCATGACAATTTATTTGCCAGGGAGGGTGTTTTTGCACAACTCCAAAACTCAGTGTGTGCTACTTGTAGCGCAGGGCGTGAATTTTAATATTTGACAGTAATGAAGAGTGATAGATTGGTATTACTCAAGTCGGCAGCTGGCGTGTTCATTAATCTTCTCGCGGGCTCGTCCGCACTCACACCGCACACATCACACACACACACACACACACACACACACACACACACTGCTTCTGGCACCGGGGCCGAGGACACAAATTATTCTCGTGCCGTGGCTTCATTCCCACCGACGATTTATGCCCCTTGCGAACCGCAATATATTGGACAAGTTTTGTGAGGTCAGCTGTATAGCCCTAGAGCGCGTTGTTAACAAAGGACGTGTGGTAATTAGTGGCATATTGATAATATATAACGTTGCATTGCGCGTGCAGGTTCGCCGGAGGTTTCGGATGGTGGCGGAGGTGGCGGCGGCACACGCAGACTGAGAACGGCCTACACTAACACACAGCTGCTGGAGCTTGAGAAAGAATTCCACTTCAACAAGTACCTGTGCCGACCACGGAGGGTGGAGATCGCCGCCTTGCTGGACCTCACGGAGAGGCAAGTAAAAGTCTGGTTTCAGAACCGGCGCATGAAGCATAAGCGCCAGACGCAGTGCAAGGAGAACCAGAATGGCGAGACGAGAGCTGTGAGCCTGGAGGAAAACACTGCCCATGGCAAGGTTTTTTACGAACAATCGGGAACGAACGCCGTTTCCGGGGCTCTCTTGGAGAACGAGAGTTACGCGTTCCAGCAGAACACTACGCAGAATGGACACAATGGAGAGTCTCCAAGCTCTACTGTTTCGCCCCTGAACAGTAATGACAAAAATCTGAAACATTTTCCCAACCCGTCACCCACTGTTCCCGTGTGCGCCCCTACAATGGCTGTGGACGGCGCAGCTGCTAGGGACAATAGCACACCACCAGGCCTGGACGGCCCCATGCACGACTTTCACGTTTTCTCCACAGATTCCTGCCTGCATCTCTCAGATGCCATCTCTCCGAGTGTGTCTGAGACGGTGGATAGCCCTATGGGTTTAGGCACGGACTCATTTGATTTCTTCTCGGAGACGCTCACGACGATCGACTTACAACATTTGAACTACTAACAGTTTTTGAGCACAAGGAAGCCCCGTTATCTTTCTCTACGGATGGTCAGTCTGTTTTAATTATAACGTTTGAAAATTAGGCCTAGACCATTAGCCTGCGAAGGGTTAAGTTTAATATGAGTGATTGAATGATTATTTGTGTTTACAGCGCAAAAACAAAAAAGAGTGATATTTTTCGTTTTATTTTTGTATAATCTTTGCGGCAGTGTGCCATATTTTCTTAAAATAAAATTTTTACATTGCTGAAGATAAAGCGAGGCCGCTGTGTTGCACAATTTTTGTAATACTTTGCTCCGCGCTAAAGGGAATTAATGCTATTAAACAAAAAAAAATCGTAATAAATTGATAATGAGAAATAAATAAAATGTATTTATATGCTATGGGATAACGTGATTACATCGACTAGTGCGATTTAAAAAAGTGAATAAAATTTTTTTAGCCGTAGTATCTATTGTTTCCACAGACCCCATAATTTCTAAAGTGCCTTAAATATTGTTGTCCATGTACATATAAATCTCTGTAACACTCTGAATCTTAACAAATGTAAGCTTATTATTAATAACCACCACATGGGCTGCAAAGTTTAATATAAGCAAAATACAGGCAGAAAATATATTTCTCGAAAATGGTTTCAGCCTTTGGCCTAAACTGTTGCATATTAGATTCCATTAGGCCTACATGTGCAGCACAATAACAAACAAACAAACAAACAAACAAACAAACAAACAAAAGGAATAAATAAATAAATAAATAAATAAATAAATACGTAAGTAATGAAAGAGATGTATGTCCCTGCTGGTGCATGGCCGAGAAAACAAACTCTCACTGTATCGGAAAACACGGGTAGCACCCTGTCCAAAAGCTGTAGCGTTCAAGAGTTTAGCAATTAAATTTTATAGGCTATTAAACCTTCGACAGCGGGGTTAGTGTCGAAGCCGCAGTACGAGTAATTCAATCTGGAGCTAAGGACGATCACTGAACTCTACTCACTATTAGTCACTAGAAGGAAATTCAACTTGTTTTAGGTTCTTTTCGGATACAAAATATTTATTTATTTATTTAATAAAAACATGATCAGAAATTTCTTTTTTTTTAAACAATAGTCATCAGAGCAAAAAAACAAACAAACAAACAAGCTTACACCACAAAAAATAAAAATAAAATAATAATAATTAAAAAAAATACTGGGCTACATATCACGATCTTCGTGTGAAGAATATTTTTTGATATATATATAATTTGTGTGTGTGTGTGTAATTACTGAGCTTCCAGTTTGTGCAAAGTTAAAACATCTCAGAAAGCTACTTGTCTTTACAGCCAACACTTGCATGAGGCCCAAACACATAAACCTACTTTCAGTAATGGTGAGCTGCCTAAGCATACAGCCGAAATTCATAGCCAATACTTAAACTTAAGTTTTTCCTTAATTATTTTACAAAAACCTTTTTACTTCCACACTTGTTTGAGTTTGAGTTTAGTGCTGTTGGCTGTAAATGCGGATTTACTTGTAAGGTTGTATTAAAATCTGCATAATTAAAAGTAAAGTTACTTTATACCGCTTTAGAATTACTGCTTTATAATTACTGGTTTAACTCATGACTTCAATGAAAAGACTATCTAACATCACGCTCACTTCTTCTGTAGAATCTATAGCTTATTTTATAGTTTTATAGAATTTGAGAACATCGTAACTAAAAACAGACACGTGGGATTTTACAAAACTATTAATAGCCTATACATCACTTTTAACGATGAATTTATTTGCATGTCGTGTTTATCAGTGGGCCGTCGAGCTACTTTTCAAACAGCTGAAGCGTTGCATTCCCGAAGTGGGTATTAAAATGGAAATGAGTTCCCTCTACTCTCTGGGGTCTGTACACTGGTTTTCTCCACAGATAATGGAGCTAGTGAAAACTGTTGACTGCATATGAACTTCTACAAGAAACTTTCCCTGCTTTTCCAAATTATAGGCCAGATTCCAAATTTACGTTCAAAAAGTGATCAGTGATCAAATGTTCACATATAATTAAATTCGATTTAAATTTAATTCTATTTTGCAAATATTTATAACTATACATTAATAGACAATTAGGTGTGTTATCAGGTGTGTTACTGAATAGACCATGAATAAATGTGATAATAAATGTGATAATAGGTGGACCTAAATGTTTCAACTTTATGAAACAGTTATCCCAAACTGAGGCTTTGAGCCAGTCTATTGATATTCAAGAATGCAATTTAAATAATTCAGCAGTCTAAATGGTTTTTAGTCATACTTACACATTTAGGCTATATTCCACCATTTATATTTCTGTATACTTGAGTGAAGCTTGTGTCAGTGAGTGTATCACTCAAGTATAGAGAAATAAATATACTGCACAATAGATGCCATTTAAAGTTTACTCACAAAGTATACTGTATTAAAGTTGACTAATCACAAACAATACACTCTTACACCCACTGGGCATAGAGCCACAATGAAGCAGAACAACAACTTGACTGATGTATTTGGACAGCAGAAGACACAAGATCGACATGCTGTAGTTAGGTTACAGACCGGTGTTACTCTGGGTAGGAACTTGGCATATGAGTTGATTTGCAACAAGTTTATTCACACATAAGCTTTACCTAAGAAAGTTGTTATCTCACAACCTATAGCAAACTAATACTTTGTTTTTGTGTTTTATCATAGCCATCTTATGTTATAGGCAACATCAAGTCACCTTATATATATGTAATGTAATAATTATTTGAACTTTAGACAAAAGTCCTATGTCATTTTTTTATCAACATCTCCACATGCTATTGGTTGTATTGATTTGTACAAAAAAACTTTTAGAATAACATTCCTTATTCTTCTTCTGTTTTCCCTATCAAAATATATCAATTGCAAATACCCAGTAACACAAGAAGAAAATACTTTAAAAATTTCACAGCCACTTTTTCACTGTTTAATGCCCTTCTTATGCCTATTAGCTGGCCATAAAGTTTGATAGTCAAATCTCATGCCGCATATCCTTTGGCTGTATGAATAACTGTGATGTAGGGCAAGATAGCGACTCTGTAAAGTCTGTGAGTGGCACAGTTTACATGCTATCTTAGAACATTTCAGCAGTCAATATGACATATATAACCCTGTGCCTTTTGACTAATTGTACGCTTTAAGCTGACCTTATGATCTGATTTTAAAAGAGCATCTTAATGTCCATGTAACCATGCATGTTTGCAGCTGTAAGAATATTTGATGTCAGTAAAGTAAAGTAAAATGACATTGCTCTTTTTGCAAAAAGATATATAGACAGAAAAGTACATAGTTCCTCCTTCACAGCATACTGATGACAGAAAGGGAAACCCCATGGCTCCTCCACTAGCATTGAAGCTTATGCCTATGCAGCCATTTAAAGTCACAGTGTTCTACATTCAGTGGTTTCCATGGAAACACAGCATTCATGTTTTTTTGCAGTCTGTGCATCATTCCCATGCAGGGCTATGCTTCCCAAAGGCATAACAGAAAACAACCTTCATTAAATGGAAGAGTGAGTCTGACTTTGCACCTTTAATCTACTATAGGGACATTCATACTGTGAGGCTTCTAGATAGCACATACTGGCTGGGGCTTTTACTGTATATAAGGTTAATTCGATGAAGTATGAAGACCAGAAAATGAAATAACATGAATTACAATGTATGAATCACAGCCATGGTAAGTAATTGAAAGAGCATTAGCTGGATGTATTTACACCTCAACCACAGTGGTGCAGTGAGTATTGTTGTTGCCTTACAGTTCCCCAAGTCTTATCCTTAGGTTATAGTCTGAGCAGAGTTTTGCATATTCTCCTTTCCTCTGGGTTCTCCGGTTTCCTCCAGTTTCAATGTCCAAAAACAGGCAGCTGGGTAGATATCTATGCTAAACATTCCCAGGTTTGAATGAGTATATGATATTTGTGCATGGTGCCCTGTGAGAGGTTGAAGTCCCATCTAATGTGAATTCTCCAACCTTGCACACAATGTATAAGGGATATGCTATAGATCTAACACATCCCTGGCAAGGATAAAGTTATTTTTGAACATGAATGAATGTTTAGACCACCTTACAAATGTCATATATTAAGCAAAGACCTGTCACAGAACGTTCAAAAACAAACATCTATTATGAATATCACAATACAAATATACATCAACATATATACAAATATACTGCTCAAATGATACATTCTTTGGGTTGACACTAGTATTGTGGACAAACTTGTTATTAAATGTTATTGTGTTGATGTTTCGGTTGTAGCTTATGTTATTCTGTATATAATAAGAAAAAAATTTCATCCAACAGCTGGATGGAAGTCGGTCACAGCTGCGTACCCCGCAGGTTTGAGCCAAGTTCATGAGCACTCTCTGAAGAGGTGTTGTAAGCAAAACCAGACAGTGAGGGGGTGTAAAGCTCAAAGCAACTGCATGCACATTTCTCTTACTACAGCAGCAAGAAAAGGGATTTCTTAGCCTGAATGGATTAATAATAAATATAATGTCCATCAAAGGTGACCTTTTGTCTTCACATTGCTTTTTTTCCCCAAGATGTTAGCATCAAAAGAAAGAGTTGAGGTTTCTATGTAAGCTAATTCTGAGCTATTTAAAAACAACACCTGAGCAGCTTAATCCTTTGAAGGCCAAAGGGTAAAAGTGCCTTCCCATCCACCTCGGGAGTTTTCACTTCACACATTTCACTGTACCCTCCAGACAGGCAGAATTACAGCAGTAAGTGCAGATTGTCATGTGTTTAACCTCCAGGCTTCAGAGGCTGCTTAGATGTTCGGATAGTGAAATGAGCTACCTGTAGCATACTGTAATTCATCTCAGTGACCTCATCCCTCTTAACCAAAGACCTCAAATCTGCAGTTATCCTGATGTTGTTGTGATATTTTGAATGCATCAATGTAAACATTGACAATCATTTACAATTTTATATTCATAGCACAGTTTAAATCTAGAGACTCAGATAGCCATTGTAAAATACCAAACTTGTGTTCCTGTAATGATTTCTCTGTTATATGGGGCATAACCTTGTATCTATGGCTAGATTTTAACTTCCATGCAGGACCAACCAGCTTTGGGCTTATATATCCTGGTACATAGCAGAATTAATGATACAATTAATCTTTCCAAGAGCCCCTGGACCACAAGCCACACAGCAGACCCTACACATCAATGATCCACCATCATGTTTCACAGTGAGTTTGGGGACATTTTGTTGTATGCGGCCCTCTTTTTCCTCTTTTTCCATGCTGATAGTGTGCCTCACCAAAATGGTGACTTACATGTCCTCTGATCACAACACAATAAAAAATAAAAATAAATAAATTAAGCTCAGTGAATTTTGTGGTTTCTTTTGTGCAAACGTGACACAAAACTTGAAATTTCGAAACTCTTTTCCCTCTCTCTCCTTAATCCAGAAAGCTCAGTACAGTTACTGGTAAAAGTTTCCAAATATTCTCTATTAAAGCTAGGAACAGCCCATCAGTGTCATTCCTGATGACATTTTAACTACGTTTTTTAAATGTTTGATATAATAACTATTAATATCCACATACTTATAAGATACTTAGAAACATAAATCTATTTCCCCATAGTGATGCATAACAAATGGATGAATTCATCATATATTGGTGCGTTGAAAATAGCTCTTATGTCAAAGCTTTTGCATATATACAGTACTTTGAGAGAGATTTAATTCAAATTGAGAATGTACATTTTTGATTGTAATAATAATGTTTTTGTTATAACAAAGAAGGCAAGTTTCTCACTGAATTAATTTTATAGGATAATGTTTGTCATTTCTCATTTATAAAAGAGTGAAAATAATTCTGGATGGAAATTATTATAAAGAAAATGTAATTAAAGTAAATTCTAAGAACATAAAAAAAACCCCTAAAAATATACTATATATTAGCTTGTCTTTCAATTATTGACACTGGAGGCCTCTTTCTAGATCCTCCACTACTTCTTCTCTTGTGAACCTCTTTAGCTCAAATCACAGGATTAAAGTGGGGTTTATGTCAATGACCATGTCAAAAGCCGTATTATGAGTATGTTATATTGTTATTTGTCCTACTGTAAGATCCAACCACAACCCAGTCGTGGGTTCTTGCTGGAGGCAGCTAGATTTTCATTTAAAGTATGGTGTCCATGATGCCATGATTAGCTAATGAATTTTCCAGGTCCTCTAGAGGAAAAGCAGTCCCACAAAATCACAGCCCCTCCACCACACTCAAGAGTGAAGATTAGGTTCTTTTCTGTATATCTGTTTTTGATCCTTATGACCAGGGAACCTGGATTCCGCCAATGTTCCAGTAGCGTCTAGTCAATTATAGACGTTAACAAATGTGGCTAATGGTAGAAAAATTTTGTTTGTAAATTTGGTGACTAAGAGACTTCAAAAATGTTGAATAAAATGAATCTACAAATGGTAAGCTCAACATAGAAATAGTATTACCAGTTAAGGAGTTTGGTTTTGTCAGTCATAGTTCAGCCCAGAAGTTACATTTTTGTCTCATCAGACCAGAGTATTTCTGAGATAGTTGCCTTTCTGGCATGCTTAATGTGGCTATCGATTTCTTGACCAAAGCCATTCTAACCTGCTTATTGATTTTAAGCACACAGGCAGCTGTAGGAAGAGTCCCTATTGTTCCAATCTTCTTCCATTTTGCATTCAAAGCCTTAGGACAGTGCATAGTTTATACATTTACAAATCAACTGTATCAAATGTATTCCATTATTTTAAGTCTGTTGACACTTCCTTGTACTTCGTAGCTTACTCTTTGGTCTTAAAAGTCATCTCAAGTTTATCCAAGCAAACAGGACACAGAGTTCAATTTGGAGTGCCTTAGCCACGTGTCTAAATACTTGTATAAATGATTTAGCTTGCATTTATAATAAAACATGTTTTGGCAGAAGATGAATGAAATAAGGCAATTCTATAACACAATAAAATGTGAGAAACTGAAGGAATCATACACACACATGAAAAGGAGTGAAATTACTTTTAATTTTCAGCTAACTAATAGACACCTGAAAGTTGTGCCACAAAATCGACTCACACTATGATGCTACCACCACCATGCTTTACTGTTAAGGTGGGATTGCACAAGTGATGAGTGTTGCTTGGTTTCCTTTACACATTACACTTGGACTTCAGGCCAAACAGTTCAATCTTTATTTCCTCAGTCTGAGATTCCTTTGCTTTTTTAGTAAATTCCAAGCAGGTTTTCATGTGTCTTGTGTTAATGAGAAGCTTCTCTCTGGCCACACTGCTATAAAAGCCTAGACCAGTGGAAAGTTGCAGTGATGGTTAACCTTCTGCCAATTTCCCCAAACTCCACACATGATCTCTAGAGCTCAACCAGAGGGAACACTGAGTTCCTGGTAACCTCTATTATCAAGGCTTTTCCCCCAGTTTCTCAGTTTGGCCTTGCGGCCAGCTCTAGGAAGAATCCGGGATGTTTCAAACTTCTATTTAGAGATTATGGAGGCCACTGTACTTGAACTTTACACAATTGTCTCTGATGTGTGTTGGCAGTTCCTTTGACCGAATGATAAGGTTTTTGCTCTGTTATGCCACAGATGGACTCCAATCCAAGTGCAGAAACATCTGACATCTCGTACATGATCCAGAGAAATGGGGTGCACCTGAGCTAAATTCAAGTGTTATAGCAAAAGATCTGAACACTTAAATCAATGTGATAGTATTTTTGTCTTAATCAAATGAAGAGGTCTCTCTCTATACATGTATACATTATGGAATTCAATATGTATGAAATACAAATCAAATTTCAAATTCAAATTCAAATTTTATTTATCACATCCGAAATCATACACAGTACGACATGTAGTGAAATGCATTTTACAACTGTCCTACATTTTGAAGAAAGAAGAAGAGTAAATTTAAAGTGTGTGGACCTGAAAAATATTAAAGTATCTATTTTATATAGATAAAATGTATAGAAAAATAAGAAGAATAAAAACTAACAGTAGAAATTAAAGACATGATAAATTATGAAAATCCAATAGTTATCGGATATGCATATATATATATATATATATATATATATGCAAATATGTATATAATATAAAATATAATATATATGTATAAACACACACATATATATATATATATATATATATATATATATATATATATATATATATATATATATATATATATATATATATATATATATATATATATATGTACATAATCATATATGTGTATAATCACATAATGGTTACATGTGGATACAACCACAGTAGTCTCTCTCTACCACTATCTATCTATTAATCCATAACTATTTAAAAAAATATTTTTTTCTTTAAAGTATAGTGTTTTTCATCCATACCTAGAAAAAATTTATGTACCAGTATAGCATAAAGGTCAAAGTTTAAGTTCCTTCTCACACCTTGCAGTGCCTCTCAATCATATGTTCAGGAAAACAATATAAATATTTTCTTTTTCTGGAATACCACACACACACACACACACACACACACACACACACACATTCCTCCTCGGTAGGTTGGTGCCAGAAGCTAAGATGTGTGAACTGAGGTGAGTCCAGATCAAACAAGGCTGTCTGAGAGGAGATGAGATACGAATGTGCTGCCCTCTTCTTCCACAGGTCAGAGGTCACTCCATCTCTCCTCTCCCCCTGTGTGCCGGATAGAGCTGTGGCCAGGTCAGCTGTAGTTCAAGCTGCTGAGCAGTTTTTAAAAGAAAGTGAGCACTTTCAACAAAACTTTAATGATGTAACTTCTACAGAAAATGTGTAGCCTTAATCATCCCACCTAGACAAATTATTATTTTGATTTCCGCTTGGGATAAGTTAGTTTGTGCTGTGAGAAAATTCTCTTTAAAAAGTGTATGGCTGCAATGCAAGTTTATATCCATAACCATTCTCTCTGCTATCAGACTTGTCAGTGAGGAACGTAACCTGACTGTTTCATGATGTTTGTTCCTTACAAAATGTACAGTATATGTTCATGAAGTCAGACAGTAATTCAAATTGTTTTGCTTCCTGAGAGGCAGAAAGGGAATGAGAGAGCAGGGGATTGGGATGTGACACAGTGCAGGTCTTCTGGCAGGTCATCAGAGATCTGTGATCTCTGTGAAAATGTGCAGGACCAAGGAGAGGGAGAGAGAGAGAGCAAAGAATTAGAGTTGGATGGTGGTGTGTTTTGTGGAAGCCCTACATCATCCTAAGTCTTCACCTGCTTCTCTTTTTGCAATAAAGGGCCCCTTCGACAGGCCTTCTGCTTTTTCACCAGGCACCTTGTGTTGCTCTAACACAACATCTGAGAACATAATATGCAAAAACATGCTCATAATAATAGTAATTATATGTAGCTATAAATGGCTTACTGGTATGGCTATAGTTCACACAAGGACCTCCAAAGAAAAGAGAAAGAAAAAAAGAGAAAGAAAGATTTCCTACCAAATACTGATAATTATTTTTCACCATCACTCATCGTTAAACAGTGATTAATTCATGAATGGATGAAACGAGTCCATGACAGCTGCCAGAAACACTGAGCGCTGAGCGCATACAGTCGTTCTACACGAAAACACACCTTCTCTGCAGCCGATACTATCTAACCTAAGCTTGGCTACTTCCGTGTTCCTCAATCAGACAACTCTGAAACTTCCGTATTTCGAAGGCTACTGCGGCCGGAGTCGATAAATTCACTGTCCTACCCGTATTCCTGTAACCCCCGTCTGCCCGTGGTAGGATAGGCTAGAATTTCATACAGACAATAAGATCAAACGTACAGGGTGCGTGTGAGCAAGAACTAATAGCCAATCGCAGCACAGGAGGCGGGACTTTGTCGGAATACGGGCGAAAATCTAAAACTAAGGCTGACCGAGAGTGAAGAGCGCCAAGTGTCAGAATGAAGTCCATACCGGAGGATTTAACCACACTCGTTTCAGGTAGCAGATTGTCGCCATGAACGACAACAACATTTACAAATATGATCATTTTTCAAATCCTCAAAGATCATAGCGGTACAGAAATATCACAGCAACATTTGGCTCTAGTTTATTAGCCTCGGTTATTTGGCTGAAAAGAGGAAGTTGATGGATGATATGTGCAAGAGAACTGCTAGAACACAAACCAGTGAATGAATAGACTTCAATTCACGAAATGTTTTATTTTTTATTTTTTTAAACTTTGTTGTGCTGACCACTAAGTGAAATGTTGTATTTACGAAAGTTTACAATTTCTCATTTTATTCTTTATTTATTATTTATTTGATTGATTCAGAGAGTAGTGTACTTCTGGTTCTTCACTGTTATTTAGATACACATCGACAGACCTTTGTTATTGCTTTTTATATCCAACTAGGTTGATGACAATGAAGTAAGTAAAGTATATAATAGAATCCATAAATCTTATCTGGATTTTCAGATTTGGAAGCATTTCTGACAGAGGTTCTGAAAGGGGAAAATCTGAGCAAGAAAGCGAAGGAGAAAAGAGATACCCTTATAAAGAGAATAAAAGATGTCAGAGCCAGGTATGAACGTATGCATTTGCTGTATGACATGATACGACTGTCCATAAAGAATTCATTCGCGTATGTTTGCCTTGTAGTCGTTACATTTCAAAATATGTCTTTTTTTTTCAGTTACCCTCAGGATTTCAAGGAGAAACGTAAGTTTTTAGGTTGTATTTCTTTGTTTCTGATATATGGATAGGGTTACATTCACGTTACACAAACTGGGAAGTTTGTACTGAGCACATCACTGCAGTTTCTTCCTGGCACACAAGAAACTAAATATACTGTGTATGCAGAACTTCACGCTCAGCAGAGGAACTGCTGACACTGGTTTGTGCTTATAAAAATACATTTGTATTCTAACAGTGACAAAATGTGCCTTTGAAATATGTTTGATTTTAGACAATATTGAACAATTTGCTATTTTCCACTATGTAAGAGCATTTTCTCCTTTTTATGCCTGTACATATTAGGATGTTAACCATATGACAAAAGCCACAAGCAGTTCCCCTTCATGCCATTTGCACATATTTCCCTAAACAGGACATCATAGTGTCCTGAAATATTCTTTTATTGTAAAGGCATGAAAAGGTTGGGGTAACAGGTGCACTATTCACTCTCATTTTGCATTTGGCTATCCAAAATCTATGCAAAGTAATGTGTCTTTTGTATGTCCATATGTTTTGGTTGATTGCCATTCTCTATGAAGTGCCAGTTTAAGAAAATTAGTACTGTGTGCCTTTGAGGCATGACAGAGTATCCTGAATGCAATCACATATGTTTACATCTTACTTATGTACTGTCAATAAAGACACCCCAGTTTGCTGACATTCATTTCTTCTAGTGTGGCTTGATGATATGGCAAATCAGTGATGAAAACTTTGTCATGTAGGAGATGAAGAGTGGGATGAGGTTGAGGAAGCAGACAGCAACAATGATGGCAGTTCTCTGCACTCTGAGCGCACGGATAGAGACGAGGAGTCGGCATATGATGGTACGTGCAACAATAATGGCCTTGTACACAGATTGTAAGTGGGGTATAAACTACAACTTCCTTTAAGCATCTTTCTTTGTTAGACACATGCCTGACTTTGGTGCACAGTTTATACTGCTGGATTGATATTAATGCTATGTTCAATGTCCACTGAAGACACAAGATCTTTTTCGGTTAATATTACTCTGTCACACACTTCACATGCTTTTTCACACTTAAACTTAGAGAGAAGAAGTGAAAAAGTTCTGTATGATGCTAAAGCATCCACACTACCTGCTTGTGTCTCAACTAACGCCTCTCTGTCTTTTTTGGGAATCGCTGTAGATCAGTACATGAGTTGCAACGACTGTTTGAATGGTTGCTGTAGCCTAGCAACAGGCCCGTGAATGACTAAAAAGCACAGGCGACAGAGACTAAGCATTCCTTTGTCTTGGTGCGAATGCTTTATGACATGGACCTCAGACAATGCCGCCCACAGCCAATGTCATTTCAGACTGCCGTTTTCATTGGGCACTGCAAAGAACATCCTATTGGATGAAGCCAAACCAAAGAAAACCTGTAAATCTCCCTTGTTTCATATCATGGTGCATATCTTATCACATGAGCCACGCAGAAGCTCTGGCAGCGCTGCAGATTACTGTGTTCAAATGTGTGTGGTTTCACTGTGTCTATTTTAGGTATGCATGGTTGTGTGTGTCTGCTTGTGTGAAAGTTGTGCGGATGTGTGTTAGTGTTGTGTGAGTTTTTATTGCCTTGAAACGTGGGGGTGTTTTATAGGCCCTTTTGCCCCCTGATAGCACAGCTGTTCCTGCAACCAGGAGAAAGTGCTCTGAGCCAACACTGCTTTTCAGGAATGAGATTAAGCAAACTTTGAGGTTAGACCTAGGGGTGGTTTATTTTCACTTGGTTCCATTTCAATCAAGGCATGCCATCTTTTTCGATAAAATGACATGTTCAGCGAAGTATAAGTATAATAAGAATGCTTAAAAATGACAAGAGTAGTCATGTAAGTAATGTGAATTACGAAGATGCTTTGCTATCTATTTGGCAAGATTTTTTTTTTGTTCTTGTAGAATGCAGTTTATATTCTTACATATAACTTTTGATGCAGCTACTGTAAGATTAGCACAGAATTTTGCTCAAACATATCACCTCAATAACCGAATATCCACAGATAATAATACGATTCGTTGGAAAAATTAAACATGGATTTACATTTTTGGAAATAATAGCATAGGTATTCAGAAGGCTTTTGTCTTATTCACTGTCTGCATGGTGTATTTCCATCCCTCTTTGTCAACAGTAGTGATTGTGGTAAGGTTTTTTTTTTTTTTTTTTACTTGAAGAAGGTCATTCATTATCAGGACTCCCACTCTCATTCAGCCATGCAAATAGTGGAATATAAACAAATGGGTTAGATGGGTTGTTCGGCTTTGCAATGCAAACAAGGGCTGTATATGCGGTACATTCTGGTGATCCTTGGCTTGTCGAGTGTAGCCCTATGTAAACCAATGTACATGATTGAGTAACCTTATTTTCATTCTATTATTCAGCTACAAAGCTTAATAACAGCAACATGACTTTGATAAAGGTTGTAAGGCTGGTATAAACTCTATTCTAATCCCTGTATGCTGGGTTTCCTCAGGAATTCAGCAGGCCCCTCCAGTAGCAGCTCAAGATCTTCAAGCTGTGTTTAAGAGTGGTTACCTGGAAAAACGAAGAAAAGGTAGGTGGTCCTTCATGCCTTCTAAACAGATGAATTTCACGTTGTGTTTGTTTTAACATACCGTAACCTGTAAACATGTGCCTTCTGGCAGATCACAGCTTTTTTGGCACAGAGTGGCAGAAGAGATGGTGTGCTCTGAGCAACCACACATTCTATTATTATGGCAGTGAGAAAGGTGTGATCATTTCTGTTCCTGATGGGTTCAAATATATTTCAGTTAATAAATTTTTCTAAACTGCAGGGTTTAATGAACTGTACATCAAGTATGAACATTTACATGCTTATCAACAAATTAATTTTATCAAACAATTGTTATAATTCTGATAAATCTCATCAGACAAACAGCAGAAGGGAGAGTTTAATATCAGTGGTTATGCCGTCAAAATGATCAACACATTGCGCAAAGATTCCAAGAAAGACTGCTGCTTTGAAATATCTGCTCCTGACAAGCGTGTTTACCAGGTAAATGTCATCATCAATGCTCTGTTTATATTAGATTCCCTATTCTTCCTTAAACAATAAAATATTCACTTATCTGAGCTGTAGTTGGGTCTATGATTACAGCTAAGTGCTACCTCCCTCTTTCTCTTTCTAGTTCTGTGCCTCCTCACAGAAAGAGGCAGAGGAATGGGTAGAGCAGATTAGCTTTGTGATAAAAGGTGGGAGAGGTTTTTTTTCTATTATTATTTGATTTTTGCTTTCACAGTGTATTGTGAACTAACACATCTCCACTCATTCATAGACATGGAAGGCATCATTCCTTTGGAGGAGGAGCAGGACTTCTATGATGACTGCTTACCTCTGAATATGAATGTGAATACAGCATCCATGCCTGCACCTATTGATGACGATATCTATGAGGAGCTTCCTGGTTTGGCATCTTCTATAAACTAATAGAAACCTTTAATTGTTTAATACTAGTTTAGTTTAATACTAAAACCTAACACGATCATGTAAAGCAATTCAAGACCATGACCCTATAATGAATTTTTTATAAATACTTTTTCAGGGTGCATGTAGGATACAAATAACTGTTATAGGTCCCCTTAGCATATTTGTAATGTCACTAGAAAATCTTGAGGGGAAAATATCTTCAATTAATTAATTTCTTTCATTTAACTTGTATTTCCTTACTTACCCTTTTCTGTCTCAGAGGAGGAGGTGCCTCACACTAATAAACCAGCACCAGAGCCAGTCAGCAAACCCCCCGTAGCACCTCCAGTGACAGGTAATTGCACTGAGGCCACCAGGCCTTTCCATTCTCTTTCAGCCCTGTAAATCTTCACTTCTCTGCTGACTCTGTGCTGACCAGCAGAAGAGCTCTGGCCCTTGCCTTCTCTCCTGTGATCCTGTGGATTTTAATACAATGATTCATTAAAAGTTAGAGAGAGAGATAGTGGGAAGGGTAGATGGATGAGTGCTGGTTCTGCAAAATAGAGACAGAACCAAAGGATAAGTGTTTGAGTTGTTTGAGGTAACTTTTTTTTAGGGGAAATATAAACAATGTCAGTCAGAATAAAGATGGATAGATAGATGAAGGACTACAAGAATCGGATAAGACCAGAGGAAGACAAGATGTCTTAGGTTCAACCATATTGGACTGTAAACACTGTATCACTGTAAACTTATCTCTCATCACCTGTACAGGTTTGCAGAGCTCTCTCTCTCGCTCTCTCTCTCTCTCTCTCTCTCTCTCTCTCTCTCTCTCCCCCCTCTTCCTCCTTTTTACATTTACATACTGGTACACATTATTTGCTTGTGTATTTGCAAAATCATGTACTCATTTGGCAGACACACTTATCCAAAGTGATTTACAAGTGAGGCAAAAGTACAATGCAACAATATTTGTTAAAGGAATTAAATGTATCATATTTGCTGCAAGGTTTCACCACCAGACCAGAAATAAGGACAAGATACAGTAGTTGTTAGTTGAAAGTTCTCAGCTAAACACAACAATTGCAAGTGCGAGTACTCAGATGTGTCATATTAAAGCCGGTCAGTCTCTCAATGACGCATAACTCTAGAATTAGTGGCACCTTTTATAAAACTTAGCAAAAAAATAATTTATTATGAACATTACACAAAACTGCTTGAATTATTGATTCATATTTATTTTTCCATTGGCTATGCCTGTTTTAATAATGCCTTTAAAAATCATTCTCATAAGAATAAATGTAGTTTTCTCTCAAAAATAAACCCATGGCAAAGTCACTAAACCAAGATTTAGACTAAGACAAAGCTAGAGAAGTCTCTTTTAACAAGATATGCAAGGATATGCAATAACATCTAAATAAACCTAAAAATAGTTGCAGGGAAATGATATTTTGCAATGGTTATCTCAGGATTTATGCCCTGTTGAGCCACATCTGTAGGCTAAAGTAAAGAGGAAATTCCACATGCACAAGCTTAAGAATTACAAAGGACTTTGAAATAGTCAGCATGAAGGAGAGTCCAGATCTTCTACAAGTGTCCATAGTGTCGTACATTACAGGAAATGTAAAACATAAAAAAGCTAAAATAATAATGCTCAGCATAGTTATGTGTTTAATCTCAAAATATCATTCCTTGCATTGCTCATTTTCAGAGAGTTTGCATAACTCTGGAGTTGACTAATCATAATATAATTCCAAAAAACTTTGAAGCTGTTTCAAATGCACAGTGTTACCTAAAAATATAATTCATCTCTTGGGAGCACTCTGTTGTGCTGTGGGACTATTTTGATTTTTTATGTGTGGTTTATGAAGGGTTTTGTGTCCCTACTTGAGTGCAGTGTATGCCCTGGTGAGTTTTGGCCACTGGGCAGGATTTGGTAGGCACTGGCAGGAAGTGGAGTGGAGAGGCTGCCAGCGGCGCTGTGGCCCTCCCCGGCCCTCTGCTCTCAGCTCACAGCACAGGAAGTCCTGCTGACAAGAGCCATGGCTCAGGCAGGATCTCATGACAGATGCTTAGGAAAAGGGGCCAGCAGTACAGACAAGCATGGTGTGGATAAAACAAAAGCTATAACCATAAGCCCTTTATGTTAGGATAACTGTGAATTCACATTCAGTTTGATGTGGCTCAAAACGTGGTAGCATGATACGTACTATAAAACTTGGGGATTAATTTGGAAATCAATAAATAATTTTAATATGATGATATCAGTGCATTAAGATCAGCAGTGTCCACACAAATACTGTATGTTAACACTCTTTCAAAACAAAATGAAGGTAATTGACACAATATGATGTTAAAGGATGCCTCACACTTTTTGCTGGGTGACTTGTGATGTTTGTCATTATGCTGTTGTTATAGTTTAGCTAATTCTGTGAAAATGACTAACATTTAGGGTCATTCCCAAATATCCCAATAAAGATTTTAGTAGATAACATCTGAAAAAAGTTGATATTTTGGACCATGGGTTCTTTGTTCCATACCTGGTAATCCTCTGTCTGGCACAGTTTTCGTTAGTGCAGACAAATCAGCTGATTATTAAGTCCTATATGAGTTAAATCAGGTGTGTCAGCAGTAAGGGAAACTTCTGGCTATGCTGGGTAGCAAGTCTCTAAGATTTAAGAGCCCTGCTTGGATCTTTAGAAAGTCGTTGCTCTCTGCTGCCCACTGCTGGTTTCTTAATGCGGTGGAAAAATGAACTAGCAATGCAGCTGCAGATATTCTTACTGAATTGTTATATGGTACCTAGAGCTGAATTTGAATTAATAAACCACGTATATTTAAAAATAAATCAGTGTCTGTGACAGAAGTGACACTAGTTTAATAAAAAAACAAACAAACATTTTTGGCATTAGATTTTTTTTTATTAGGCTCATATTTATTCTCCAATGTGCTTGACACTTTGTAAAAATTCTTTTTTCTCCCCTACACAGCAGTAAATAAGAGCACAGACTACCAAAACTTCTTCCAGGGTTTGTGGGACTGCAATGGAGACCAACCTGATGAACTGTCTTTCAAGAGAGGAGACGCCATCTACATCCTCAGCAAGGTATGAGAACAGCTGGGAAGTTCTAGAGGCTTTAAACACTACATTCCAGGTTCAGATCAGTACATACATCACAAGGTTGTGTTACTGTGTACAAATAGCTAATAGATTTGCAAATACCTTTTATAGTAAGTAGTACTGTTGCAATTGATGATGTGATGATAGTGACTGTTAACAGGTCAACAGTGCTTCCTGTCAGTGCCAGTACTGTACTCTAAATGTTAAACTGAGATGAACCTTCTCTTGCAGTGCAGTGATGGGATTAGTCTTGTCACTCAGGAAACTGTTTTAGTGATTTTGGCCTGGAGCGTCGTGTGACCTGGCAGCCTGTAACATTCTGCCGCCTCCACTTCTTCCTTATCCACAAGAGTGTGTGTGTGTGTTTCAACAGAGTCCTTCTGGGAGGCTTGATGCCATGTTTGGTTAGGTCTGCCATCCGCTTACCGTCAGCATGGCTCTGTCACTCCTTGTAACTGTGTATGCCTTTAATGCCAGTTTGTGTTCTGTGGAAGCTCTGAATCCAACTCTAGATTTGCACCAGGTGTGCTGGAGAATAAGTTCCTGTACCTGTCAAGTGGGATGTGCAGGCCAGCTGTGACGAGCCAAGCTCTGAAGTTTGTACCTAGCTAAGAGTATTAGCTAGATAAACTATCAGGTTAATTTAAGACAAGGGTGGCTTTTTCTGTTCCTGTAAGCATGGCATGTCTAGCTTCAAAACTTTGTGCTGACATTTTCACATCATAAAAAAGGTTTTTTTTTCTTCAATTACACTTCAATACACAGGCCTTTTTGTTTTCCTACTTGTAACATGTAACAACCTGCACTAACATGTGTTCTCAAAATTTGCATGGATTAACTCATGGTCCTCCGGTTTCTTCCCACTGTCCATTAGCTACACTAAATTAAGGTGTGTGAGTGTGTGTGTCTGTCTGTCTGTGTGCATTTATATTGTCTTGCGATGGACTGGTGTCCCATTCATTGTGAATTCTTACCCCTTAGCACCCAGTGATACAAGGACATGGTAAACTGTGGATCCAGCGCAACCCTGAATTTATTGTCTTTCTCAGTGTGAACTGTTCAATGTTTCTTAAATTTACATTATCAAATGCGAGAAAGTTAGACGGCAGGCATCACCCATCATCCATCACTGCACAAGCATCATCAAGGAAACTCTCAATTCTTGAAACGTGAGCTGAATAAGGGGCATCATTGTGTATTTTTTGAGCAAGTCTGCCACCTCGTGGCTGTAAATGGTAACGAGATAATTCACTAGACTGAGAAAGTTCATGAATATATTAAAAAATTCATTCTAAACTCAACATTATTTTTTCCCCACACGAGATATTTAAAAGACTATTAACATTCACCTAATTTTTTAGTTTTTGTTGTATTAATAATATTAAAGATCATTGTAAAATTAATGTAGATTGAATATCTACAATAAAGGCCTGAGGACCTATGTATTTCTCTAAACACACAGTTTTATAATAACACAAATGTTATTATTTGCTGGCTGATGCTGTGGTTTGTTGTTACTGTTTTTATTTTAGTGTCTGTCTGTGGTTGTTGCTTTGGCTCTTTGTGCTAAAGACCCTTCCCCCTCTTCTCCAGCCGCAGTGACCATAAAGCTGGTTGGGTTTTAGTGTCCAGCTGCGGCTTATGGCCAATTCAGTGCAGTCTGGAGAGCAGACTAGTGGGGCTATTAGTGTCCAGGCTCCTTCCCCTTGGCCATGCAGCAGCTGCAGGACTTCCCCTGCCCCCTTCCTCACTATTGCCCAGGCAGACCCAAAGCCAGTCTTAAAGGGTATTGACCATCAGACCAGGGGGAGGTGTTAGGGCCCTAAATCACACACTCACACACACACACACACACACACACACACACACACACCTCTTTCCAAAGCTAGCCTAAAGTCAGTTTGAAGACTTGATGAAGTTATGCTGCACAGTATGTCAGTCTCTATAATTTTTTACAGTAAGGCCATCTATTCTGTAATTTGAATAAAAGTTAAATATGCACAGTATATCTGCAAGCTTTGGACGTTCTTTATATTTAATCAGTTAGGTTGTGGAAATTTTTGAACATATCCACAGCACACTTTTTATATGGTTTGCTAAATGGTTTTTTATATATATATATATATATATATATATATATATATATATACATACACACACACACACACATACATATATATATATATATATATATATATATATATATATATATATATATATATATATATATATATATATATATTATTTTATCCTCAATCTACTTATGCATGCATGCACATACCATGCATTAGCTAATGAGTTTCCATCCATGCTTAAATCACTTGGTACTATGCATTAGACATTAGCAACAGACCCATATTCATTAAGCAAATCATGTGGTCCAGGCTCATACATGTTCCATGAGCTGCATAACAGTGGAGCCACTCTGTGCATGTGCAATGATCCATAGTCTCAATAGAGTTAGTTCCTACTGAAAAAGCAATTAATCTTTAGCAAGAATCTCTGTGTGTGTGTGTGTGTGTGTGTGTGTGTGTGTTGTGGCATCTGTGTGCATTTGTCTGAAGTTGTTTTGGCTGAGTGTGGGGTCTTTTCCTTTTGCTGTTTCACATGTCACACATGCCTGCTAATCTGTGAGTGTGGCCATTCCTGCACACACAAACACCATGCAAGCCTTGATCAGTGGGTTCGGCTACGTCACCAGGCAATACCCCATGTGGCTGTTTCAAAGGACGGCAACAGGAAGCATACCTTTCACATGGTGCACGTTTACTTCCTTAGCCAACTTGCACAAACTGAATAACTGTTGTGCTATTATGCATATGGCAGTCTGTATAAAAAATTTGTTTGTCCTTGAGGTACCCAGATAAGAAAGCTAAAAATGTTTAGAACACACTTCAGATGTGATTTTAACATCACAAATATGACTGAAAAAAGACCAACATGTTTGATATTGCTTCTTTCATGTTCTTTGCTGCTATTTATACATCAATGTTTTATGATGATAAAGAAAGGAGAACACAGGTCTAGACTGTTGTGGGCCACTGTCTGTTTCTCCATTACAGTTTATATCTGTGGGAGCTGTCAGCAGCAGCATTAAGTTGCCTGGAGTTTTATAGGTCGATATGTGCTCATATGCACTAAGAGCTTGGCTATCTAGAAGCAGACATTTTACATCTGCCTCTAGTGCGCACCCGGAATCACTTAAGTTCCTGTGGGTCAAGTGGAGGACCGCAAAAAGTTCATATTTAACTTCTGCACTGCTATGATGTAAACCACATCTCTTGTTTCATTCCACGTGGAGAGACGTTGTCTCCTGCAATGAGCCAGTGAAGGAGGAAGGATGGATGGTGGGTATCTGGCCTACTCTGTGGAGATCAAAGCCTGGTGTGTCAGAAAGAAGAGAGGCTATAAAAGTCACTCCACGCCATGAAGAATCTGCTGCTGTAGGATGGAGTACTCTAGATAGAGATGTTTGAGGCCAGACTAGTTTTAGTTCTTGTAAGGTTGGATTTTTTAGTTTAAACCTGTTTATAGATGTTCTGTTACTGAAAAGTCAGCTTTAAAAACCATACAGTGCACGCAGAAGGGAAGAAGACACATTTAAGCTCCAAATATATACAAAGTTTCTGGATTAAACCAATATTAGTAGTAAATCTGAATTGGAAGTTTGCAAGTTTTGTAAATAGAAAACATGTTTTGTGTCTTCAAACCCAATAGACATTTAGGATCTGAAATAATAATAATAATAATAATAATAATAATAATAATAATAATAATAATAATAATAATAATAATAAAAAAAAAATAATAATCATATTTTGGAATATTGGCAATCTAACCCACTGTGTTATTTTTTCATTTTTTTCCCTGTGATCTACTATTTAAGTGATTCAAAGCAAAGTTCATCAAAAAATAATTTATATAATTAATCACATTCTTTCTGTGAAACATTTCATTTGTAATTGCTTTTAGGTGGTTTTCTTTGCATTTTAAGAACTCTGAGCTCCTCTATTTTGAGCCTGTTTGTTGTTGACTATGGAAAACTGACTTGACTTGTGGGCTGACCCCTGATTCTTGAAGATGTACCAGTGCCTATGACTTAAGTTGTTTTGCGTAATTTATTATAATCTGTCCTCAGTGTTATTGTGTGTTTAGGATGTAGAAAAATACTCTCTGCCACAAACAGATTAGACTCAGTTTTACTCCTTACCTTATGTGCATTTAAACATAATAAAACCTTCTCTATGCATTGACTATACTGTCTTCAAAATCCCTGACAGTCTGAATGTAATGCAATTGATACTGAGCAGCTACCCCAAAGATTCATGTCCAAGCCTTCACACAGAGGTCAGACTACCTCAGTAGTAAGGCAGAGCTGGTCCTTCATTCCTCTTTCCTTAGATCCTCCACATCATCTTCTGCTATTCCACTTCTTTTTTGGCGCAGAATGTTTCTGACGTCGTTTCATTCTGCCTCACTGTTCTTTGTCAGGCAGCAATGCATTTGTCAGAAAATGGGGCTGACAATGTCAGTCCACAATCTGTGTATTAGCAGTGTGTGTATGTGTGTGTGTATATGTGTATATGTATATGTATATATATATATATATATATATATATATATATATATATATATATATATATATATATATATATATATATATATATATATATATATATATATGTGGGTTTTTGGTGAATATTCTGTTATTGTATTGCTTGAAGAGCTGGGGCATTAGGGCATTAAGGATGACAGGAGAAAAGACAGAATTTTTAAGTGAACAAAGCTGTGAACTCTAAAAATTGACAGCTGCTTACCTTCTGCTTACCTTCTGACTGCTATAAGGTTTGCCCTTGTCTTGTGTCAAAACACTGATGGTTGATGCTTTAATAAAGATGTGGAAACTGGCTTCAGTCAGGTGAAATGATTGAATTTTTTTTCCATTCTCTCCCCCAGGAATACGATACTTTTGGCTGGTGGGTTGGGGAGATGAAAGGTGTCATCGGTATAGTGCCTAAAAGCTACTTGACAGAGCTTTATATTCTGTGAAGGCCTTAATGTAGGTATGTGACATGAGGACTTGTATTAGTCACAGCATTTCTACCTTTGTACTTCAATACTGAAATAATTTCAATTGGTCCTATTTTACCAACACCAATTTGTAGTATAACTTTCTCTTTGTGTTACTTGTAGGGGCCTCTGAACTTCCTTTAATCCTGCCTCCTTGAGGTAATGCATTTCACATTAACTCCAGTCTTTTTCTTGCCAAGATGCTGGATTGTCACTATTTCTGTGTGTACCACAACCAGACATATATGTTTAAAATATCTTTTGCTTAAAAATATGTTTGCTTAAAACTGTTGCTTTCTGTTAATTAAGCAACTTCTATCCAAAGTGAAAAATAACAAAGAAAGAAAATTTATGTTTGAATCATGAATTATGTTTGAATTATGTTGGAAAACTATGCTTGTTAAGTTATATTTAAAAATGGCTTTATATAAAACAGTGAGCTATAAAAATAAAGCTTGTGAAATGTAAAAAGTATTTTTCTGTTATCAATTTATTTTATGATGTTTGAGATCAGATCCCTGAGCAGTGAAGTATTCATGTTGCAGCCACCAGGTGGCAGAAGTGACTCAGTTTTTGATGTCTCGTGTCTCAGTGAGGCTGGCTATTTCTATGCATGCAATCAGATTTGATCAAAACCATCTTACGATTCTCCAGTAGTGTTTTGCTGTGTACTAACACACAAGAAAGAAAGGATTTGACCTTTTTATGCTCACACATACAAACAAATCAAAAAGCAGTTATTTAGCTGTGGGATTAATTGTCTCATGTTTGGCATATTGGATTGTATCTTCATGGTTCATGTGCACTACTGCACTGACATCCACAGAACGTCTGGCCACTGAAATGTAAAACTTAATTAAAAACATGAGTCAGACCATTACCTACTCAGAATGCTCCCGAGTTGTTTCTATTAGCATATTAACTCATTCAGCCAGGCTGCACACAATAAATAGCGCAGACGTTTTTTAATTCACTGATTACACAATGT
Source organism: Hemibagrus wyckioides (assembly GCF_019097595.1). Lineage (NCBI taxonomy): Eukaryota > Metazoa > Chordata > Actinopteri > Siluriformes > Bagridae > Hemibagrus > Hemibagrus wyckioides. The sequence goes on from NC_080710.1 coordinate 13,375,588, forward strand.
TGCAAAGTGTACTTATGCAGACTCATTGTACAGGCTCTATGTAACCAGCATAGCAATTATCCCACCATGACCACTGCAATCTACAATTCAGCAACTGTAAGTAAACAAGATGCCCCTGTAGAAATATCCATTTGAATCTTATTTTCTAACCTTAAATCTGCATCATTGTGGTAAAGTCCACATTCTGTTTATTTGTGGGATCCCTCTTTTTCCTTCAGATGTTGTCTGGGTGAAAATACATTAAAAATCATCAAGCAGGATTTGAAAATTCTCCCATACAATTAAGCATATATATAAAATATAATATAAATTGAATTTATTTGCACCCGTCTGCATACGGCTTAAGAGAAAAGCATTATACAGGATCACTTCCCCTCTGACTATAATCATGTTTGTTTGGTTATAAAGGGGAAATGTGAAATCCCAGACCTTTTTAATCATCACTGTCATAGCAATGGCTCAATCTTAATTTTTTATTTTTTTTTTCTGCATTAACTGTGCATATCTAACAATTAAAAAAAAGATTATTACTAAAACATATTAAATACTGAAAACAATGATAATTTAAAACTTAATACTGAAAAAAAAAAAAAATAATAATTCTTTTAAAACCTTTAGATAAAATGAATATCCAATAAAATAAATATTTCTATACATTCTATACAACTAACTGAGGAGAAAATACTAATTCTAACTTTTTTGTATTTAATTAAGCTGCATTTCTGTTTTATTGCCTCAGAATACAGCACTTCATGTGTTTGTGGCTCTTTGTCAAGTGTGGTATCAATAAGTAGATTCCCTGGGACAAATTCATAAAAATGAGGATGAATGCATCTGATGTTCTTCCATGGACTAACTACATAAAGCCTGTGAATCATTCACATCACCAATGTTCCAGTTTTTTCCTTTCTATTGCCTTGCCAGGCCTCTACTGAAGCCAGTTTATGACTTTCTGGCCTCTTTTTCAGCATGTAAAAATGTATGCATAATTTAAATCAGGACATTTACTCAGTATAAAACATTTCCCCTTTTCCTTTAATGAACTCTGTGGTTGTGCTTGGCAGCATGCTTTGTATTACCACCCGGTCTGGAAGCTTTTTTTTTTTTCCAGACTTTTGAAAATGGTGTACGTTTTGTCTTCTATAGTTACATCATTGACAAGCATACTGCATACAATATGTTATACTAATTTAGTAACAGGTTCAAAACCTTTACATTACTTAGAAAGGCTAAAAGTGTGTCTTCTTCTAATCTACCCATAAACAGTGCTTTCGGGTAGATTTCCATCTTGCAGTGTAGTCATTATAATTCTGCTAGTGAAGTCCTCCACCAGCAGAGTATCGGCTATCTCAGCACTGATTAACAGTATTTCCTTACAGCGCCGTTATTTTCTTTGGTACACTTTGTTGCTGATTTTATAGCCTATTCTAGATTGTTTTAGTTATGTCCAGTTATTTGCTTTGTTTAATTTCTTTCAGGCTCAGCTCTGAATTATTAATGTTGATTTATTATTGCAGGCCAATTGTGTAATGAAGCACAAAAGCAAGGACTTTAATATCTAGAAAATAATTTGTCTTTATTTATTACAGATGTTTTGGCGAATGCATGCTATAGATGAGCTAAAACTGCAGTGAAAAAAATAAAAGTAAAATGTTCTCATGTAAATATACTAACATTTACTAAATGGTGTACCTGTAACTAGCTTATGTCTGAGAAAGCAAAAGAATGAGAGAGAATGAAAGAGAGAGAAGCTGCAAACAGAGTGGACGTAAGGCACCTGTGGTGGGAGGTGGGGGTTCATTAGTATTCATTCTACATTTCTCTCCAGTTCCTGGAGACAGAAAGAGGAGGGGGGAGGAATCATCTGTCCCCCCCACAGGCTCTGCGGCTCTACTTAAGAGACTAAAACAAAGAAGAGAACAATGCTGTTGCGTAGTCTTACAGAGGAACCAAATTAAAGAGTTTGTTGAATTCATCACACAAACCCTGTTTAACTTAATTCATAGCCTCATACTTTAAAGACGTTTAGAACAATCACTTGTATTCTCTATTGTCTTTGAGTTGCTGACAGGGCTTTAGTTTTCTTTCTGTTCTCTATATTGGTTGCTGTGGTCCTGTTTTATAGGACCTGGGAGGGTTGAGGCAGCAGATGGGCTGCCCCGCTGTGTGCCTGATTGAAATGCTGGAGCTGAAGCATACAAGTAAGCACACTCCTCAGTTTCAGTCAGCACCAGTCCAGCCTGCGAAACAATCAGCCTTGCAGGAGCTCTGCTACACAGAGCTGGATTCTGGGTGGAGGACGAGTGGACCCTGCCAGGGCACTGAGGTCTTGCTCGGCCCATGACTCCACCATCATTTATACACCTGCTGCCTGCCTGACTGAGTTGGCTGAGCTTTGAGAGGACCTGTGGTCGCCTGAGTGATGTTGGCTTTTCTCTTAAAAGCGTTTTCTTCACATTGTGTAAACTGGTACAAGTATAAGATTGAAATAAAATCATACAGCCAAGGATTATCAGCTGCATAAAAGAAGATTATATATTTATATTGTAAAAGTAGCTCTATAATTGTTGCCTGAATACAATAGGATCTACCACCTATAATTATTTTCTTGTACAGAGTCAGTATTCTGTTTTTCTTTTCTCAAATAGAAAATATGGATAAGAAACCCAATGTTCAGATTTTAATAGTGTTAAATAAATAAAATAAGTGCAAACACATTTATAAGACAGCATAGTCAGCATTCATTGCAGTACCAACAGGAGACCAGTCAGATGCTGAGACAGAGACCACTAAACAAATATGAGTGCACAACAACCCCCCCCCCCCAAAAAAAAAAACGTGTATGGAATATGAGTGTAAAGAGGTTTTCAGCCGGTTCTCATGTTTTGAACAATATATAAAAATGCCAGAAATTAATGGATGTGTTTCATAATTAATAGAAATGATCAAAAGTTAAAAAACAGTTTATGTAATATGTATAATACTTATAATTAAATAAACAGGTTAGTTGTAACATTTTAATATTTAATAATTTAATGTTATCATGGATGAAAAGTGACACCACTATGTTATTTACTCACAAATTTTTTTCCTCTTTCGATGTTTTTTGAAGGCTTGTGCAAGAAAGGAATTTTTGTTCAAAGGCGTGAAAACAACTCTGCTACTTAAACTCATTAGTCTCGGCTGTAAATACTTTTTTAATAGTGGGTGTCAAGTGGATTAAAATATCGTAATAGCTTCAGATAAATAATGAAATAATAACAGTAGTGGGCTTAGGATTAAACTCTACTGTAGATATACTAATTTGGGCTATAGGTACTTAGACTTATTGAGTAGGCCTATAATTCTGGCTACAGTGGTAAGGATGGGTACGTTTGGCATTGAGTAGAGCAGGATGGGGCGTTTTTGTGTCTTTGTGATGATATACAGTGCTTCAGGCTGGGGGCTGAATGATGAGGAGCCGGCCCGCTGTCCTCTGGGTGACATTCAAAGCCCCCATAAATCCTGGCCTTTATAGTACCAGATCGCCATAAATCCCACAGTCTAATTGGAGGTGTAATGAATTACCATAATTAGTCATAGGCGATATTACATTAAAAGCAGGGCGTGTGTGCTGCAGGGATGAGTCCACTATGGCAAAGGGAGCTTAGTGTGCATGCAGAATAGATATGTTGTGAGAAGCTGATTGAACCGGCTGATCTAAAATCAGCTTTGATTTTGCTTTAATTGTGGATTTTTAGGATTTGAAATTTATGCTATTTAAATTCGGAACCATACATAAATTAAATATAGCATTACTTACTGGATTAGTGTGCAGTGATGCAGGTTATGAATTCTTATTAATAATGTCACCTGTCATCATGATTTCTGCTTCAGGTAAAGGTTGTGCGAAATGCAAATCACTGATGAGATGTTTGCAAGGTGCCACACATGTTTGGATGCTTAGATCATTTAAAACAAAACCGAACAAAAATATTCAGTGTCCAGATTAATTGATCTATTAATTTTTGTCTGACTTCATTAAAAATTATTTAAACAATTTGTGTAAAACCTGTGTGACCTGTTTACTACCATGTACATGAGTTGCAAATGACTCTTGCAAACACAGGGCAGTGTGGTCCACTTATCCTTTTGCCCCACTGCAAATTCTACTTGGTACTGAGAGAACTACACTGGGGTGCCAAGGGCTGTTTGGCAAAATATTGCTCGTCAGTTTTATGATGCTAATAAATGATGTTGTTAATGGATCCACACCATGTCCTGTGCCCAGCTCTAGACAGCTCCATCTATGACTCTTTTATTACAATTTGATCCTAAAATATAAGGTTTCATAGATAAAAGCCATAAACCAATTAATCTTGTGGGCGCTAAATTCCATTAATGATACTGAAACATTTCTAATTAAATTGGGCAACTATAAAAGGATACGTTTGATTAGACAGAGAGGAAGAGAGAGTTATAGAGGAAGGAAAGAAAGGTCAGAAAAAACTGAGAACTAAGAAGCTAAGAACTGCAAGTCCAGACAAGGTGTTCACTTGGTCCTGCTTTTTGACTTGCATGCTGTATTCTACAGTGATTGATTTTAAGTAACTTAATTGGTTAAGCAGGGTTAATAAATGTATGTGACAGAACGTGGTGGGTGATAAGACTATGGTTATGGAAAATTTGTAATCTTCCTCTTTAAGACTCTTGCAATAAATTTTTGGTCTATTAATCTTGACAACTGGAGAACTCTGATAAAGATCTTCTCTACTACAGTCTCTACTCACCCAAGTTGTTCACATCTAAATCATTTTTATCTGACCTTTTTGTAATCTCTCTCTCTTTTTTATCTCTATTCTTTAATTATTCACTTACTCTTTCCCACACCTCCTCTGATGTACCAATGTTGTATTCTTAAGCATTTCTCAGGGAAATATATATGTATATATTTTTAATTGGCCTACTGTCAGCAAACCATTAAGGCCACATCTTCATTTGTTGCCACTAAATCTGACATAGAAGCTGCTGAAATGTAAGCAAATATTAATTGGGGTCATCATCTGGAGACGCAACTCATTCTGAAGACTAACATAAAGCACTTTGGTGGGACCCGAAGCTATACAGACAAGGATGCTGATGCATTACATTTCTCATGATTGCTGGCCACAGTCGTGATGATTCATAATGACCAGTGAACTTCGCCTTCGTATTTTAGGTGCTGAGTGTTTTAGCAATTAAAAAGGCCTCTGTTAGTCTGAGTGGCTTTTAAACTATAATCTTTGAATATGTTTGTTCTTAATTATCAAATAAGTTGTTGTTTTGGTTGTTTGTTTTTTTTATGTTGTCTTCCATTCATCCTAGTATATTAAAGAAATAATATTCTTCTGGGTTTTTGAAGAGCAAACCACTATGAGCCATTGTCTGCAATCAGCCTCTTTATTTTAAATCAGGAGTCTCTTCTTTTGTCTGGGCAGCATTGCTAAGAGGAATATATGAGCAATTTGTTAAAAGCACTATGTCTACTGATCCCTGGCTGTTATTAATTGCTGCCCGTTAAGTGCCATTGGGAACAGTGGGCCACCAGGTCTCAGTAACAACCACATTTTCTACTGAGACACCTTGGTTTTTGAGATAGTACTCCAAGTTTGAGATGCCCTTGTGACTCAGACATAATTAACAGCAAATACCATATCTTACAATTGCTTATTCTGGTCCTGTTCCAAATAATTTAAAACAAAGAGATTTTAGAGACAAATCTTTATTGTAAACAGTGTTTAAAAGTGGGCTCGTACTTGGCAGTATCTTGTTATTATGTTCACTACTAGAACTACTTAAGCTACAGATACTCAATGCCAATGCCTAAACATCAAATGGAATCAAATGGACTAGCAAATATTACATGTAATTTTAACTTCACATATAAACTAAGTGGAAGTTAAGTTCATAGCATATAGAAAGTGTGATTTAAAGTGATCTACTGAGTTAACACTTCACTTACATGAGTGAAAAAATGGAGTTAGCGGCAAACACAGGCTTGCAAGGGCTCACTTTTTATGTGCCTCTGACACACCTGGTATGGATTGAGAGACTTGTTAAAATTGAAGCTTAAATGTCACGTGTAAAAAAAACACATTATGTGTCCAGTGTGAATTGGTCTGAATGGAGCCAAAGGACCACATAATGTTACCAAAGAATGAGTAAGTGAAATACTCATACATACATACTCAAACATACAGTGTCAAACCACATGAAATTGTAGAACCACACTGATGGAGAAGACAAAACCTTAACAGTTGGCTGATAGGAGGTTAGAAAAGTAATATATTTCCCTGAGAATTTTTTTGGAATATTTGGATAGATATATATTTTTAAAATTATTTTATAATGCAAATCTAATTTTTTATTCTCAACACTACAATGCATAAAGGTTTTTGCTGAAAAAGAAAGCATACCTACTGTTTCAGGGGAGAAAATATTGCATAATCTGATCCTGAGCTTCTGTGAATCACTCTAATTCAGTCAGTTCTTCTTCATTTGTTGGACTTTTTGAGAAATGATTGTGCAAGAATAATTACATCAAAGGTTATCATGGCTCAACTTTAAGTGGGGGAAAAGGACTCTTGGTTTTAGTTTGTTTCTTGTTGACGAGAAAGGCTTGATGATTTTTTGTCTAACTTTGTGTGAAGCCAATAATCATGGATCAATGATCATGGTTTAAAGTTTTGCTTTAAAAATGATAAAAGCAGTCTAGTGATTAAGGGATATTCTATTATTGTGTATCAAACTTCCTATTTTAGGAAAGAGTGCTTTGATGCCTCTACTCATGTGTCTTTGAACCCTCTAGTGTGGGTTTTAGCTATGTCATACTTACACTATCCAGTAAATGCCAAACTTTTCGTTAATAGCCTGGACAGCAAAATAAACAGAATTAAGAGTCTTGTTAAGAGATTTTTGCCCTTTGTTTTGTACCAGTATGCCAACCTACATCAGCGGTGCACTGGACACCAATATGTTCCTCTAAAAATGGGTTTCAATAGAGGTGGCAAAATTCCAAAGTCTCACTTGCTGCAGTTATAGGTAATAGGATATACGCTAAACAGTATGTTCTAAATGTTGCCAGTTTAGTGTCTTATGCACTGCAGATTATATAATAGTCTGCTTACACCTCCACTATACCATCCCAAACAGAGGAGCACTGGCAGAGAGAGAAAGAGAGATCAGCTTGGCAGCTAGAAGAGACATATGTGCTGAAGTTTCTCCCAGAATAAATCAGCACTATAAGTATGACAGGTGTTTGTCCACCTGCTATAAACATCTCGCCCATGCCCTTGGCTGCCTCATCATTGTGTGATTATTTACTGGGCTATGGTCCTGTTTACTCTTATGGTGTCCACGAATATGATTGTACTCCAGCTGTCCAGTTGAGAGACCTAGTGCTTGTTAGTAAATTGATGGATGGGTTTGCATGCCCATAGGGTGAGCTTGTCAGTGCAAGGAGCAGCCTGAAATGACAGATGATTCTACAGTTATCTGAGATGGGGCATGAGCTGCCAAACTGTTTTAGCTGGTGGATGTTAAACTTGCAGAAACACACATACTGTCACTCTCACAGATGCCTCTGGCTGTTAAACTAAAACTAACCCTAAGTCAAGCTCAGTGCTACACCTCCTCAGTGTAACACCACCATGGAGTGAAGTGGAGAAATCATGTCCAGGGTGGAAGTGCTAAGCTTGGCAGCATCACTGCTGAGGCTCATGTCTTTTCATTGCAAGTGCATGATTCTCTTTGTAGATGCCAAGTTCACAAGAGATGACGTAGCACCCTACTCCAAGAGATATCTGTGAGGTTACTAAAATGAATTTGTTTGGACAAGTGCTAAGTCAAAACCTAGCCAGGTAAGAAGAGCTGTGGTATTTATGCCTAGATTGCAGTGACAGCTATTTGATGTTAGGTCTCCAAGGTACTAAGTGGCCTTTTTTAAAATTGTGGTTATCAGATTCAAGTAGATAGGTGAGCATCACCTTCAGGGCCTAAAACCAACACCATCAATATTTTTAGTACCAATGATGCCCTTTACATTTTAATTGTTTGATAATTCCTCATAAAAGTGCACAACATCACTGCTATGTCTCATGCAAAACCGGTCACTAAAATGCATTAATAGACTTCTGCCCATATGTGCAATGTAACATTAGGTTGTCCTTCAGGAATTCCTGTCTAAATTACGTGAGTATGAAGTACTCATAGTAAGAGCATTATATGAGTAGCAGGTGTGGTAATTTGAGTCATTTGTGCTAGTGCGATGATGAATGGCGTCTGGAATAAACAATCAGACCTGGGCAGTGGATCTATTGCCGAGTAAGGAGAATTTAGTTTCATCATAAAAGAATTCTCCCTCCCTCTATTTCACTCCGACACTTTTATGCTTTTTTTATTTTCTAGCTCGTTGCGGCCGCAAGCTGCATGCTGATTTATATGACCTGGCAGGGATACAAGGGGCCCTCGAGAGATCGAGTCCTCTTCTGAACACCCCCTCCCAACACACACACACACACACACACACACACATAGACACGGCTTACCCAGCGAACACCAACCTTCATTCCCTCCAGCTCCCTTTCCGTATTTCCCCCCTCTAACAAGATATTAGCTTAGTGCTATTATTTGCCCCACTGTGAGGACCTCAGGAAACCGTGCTTCTTAAAGGCCAGCACAGAAACCCATTTAAAAGGTGTCAGAGGCAATCACAGACACCCACTGATTCAGGCATGGGGTATAACTAAGCCTTTTTCTAAGATGGGCTTTTTTTCTAAAGAGATCTTTCTTAGTGTTATTGCAGAAGCCTGCTGTAGTGCAGACCTTTTAAAATGTGTATAGGTTCGTAGTTGCAGGTTGGATGTCAGTTGAGATGTCTCTTTTGTACAGTACTGTTAAAGACATAATCCTGAGAGGCTGACTACACATCAGATTAATCCTTATTATGAATGGAGAACATTATTAATGTGTATGGATTATGCTGGTACTTTTTCTGTTTTTTTTCTTTGTTTCCAACAGCTGCAACAAATAATTTATCCACAAATACAGATCATAACAATGCATCATGTATACTTAATATTCTATAAGGCATTTTAGGAAAATGGTCCATATGTGTGGAGGAGGTGCTCCCCAGGGTCATAGACTAGAAAATACAGGTCACTGATGACATTTAATACTCAGTCGAACGGTGCTGCACCAGTGATCAGCTGCAGTAATTTCTCTATAATTTTGCCATCTGAAGTTTGTGTGTACCATCACTGTCTGCTTCATGCTGCTGGCACCCAACCAAGCGTAGCCACGCAAAGGTAGCCTGTCAGACTTGATGAATGAGGGACAAGCTACATCCAGCTTCATTTCCCACCCGACGTATGATTGACAGCAGGAAAATGTCTGGATCAGGTAGAAGTGACAGAGAGAGCTGTTTCTCAGATTGAGCTCGATGTAGAGACGGAACACATAAAGCCAAACCCCTCCCTAACTTCTTATGAAAGACAAATGAGTTACTGCATGATCTTACTTGTGGATCTGAGCTTTACTATGTATCTGTGTGCGTTCTTAATTTTCCAGGTGGTTCCTCCAACACAATTGAAAATCTTCATTTTGCAATGCTAATGACGTACATTTAACATTTAATTGCTAAAGGTAATTTCTCAGCACAGTGTTTTTATACACCAAGCACCTGACCTTGGTTGACTCATTTTCGATATGGTAGTTTACTTAAAGGGTGGTGATATAATGAGAACAGATTCTTATTTGTGAAAAGGTATCTGGACATTTGTCATTCACAGACTTTGACAACAAGGAGAGATGCATAGATACTGATTTGCATCTCATTTCATGCTCTCTTTATAGCTTATGACAAAGTAAAGGTCAAATTCAAGGTGTGTGCGCATGTGTATGCATGAGTGTGCTGATTTGTGATTGGAATGGACTGAAGCGATGATGTGCCCTGCAGCAGATGGTTGAGTCCCCTGTGGAGCCGTTCCTTTCCCATCTCTCCTTCTGCAGCTTCTGCTTGAGAAACATTCTGCTAATTCAGCACAAATATATAACTTCCATACTTCCATACATATCTCAAAATCCTCCTGCAAAGTCTTTTTTCTGAAATGAGTCACATATGGAACAGTTGTTCAATAATGTCTGGTCTCTGACATTTGCAAGGAATCTGTCCTCAGTGTGGAGGATTTTTTAGCATTGTCATGGCAGCTGATTGGCATTAACAGCTGAGGTCACCATTGCCCTCTAGTCCTTTTTAGACAGCTCAAAGTAACTGTCTAAAGACAAACAAAGCAAACATTTACAGAGTCAGTAGGTCTTGACTGTCCTGTGAAAACAGATACATTGTTTAGATTCACAGAACATTCCTTTGACCCAACTATTCTTATGGTGAGGCTCAGTACTTACAAATTTATGTGTAGTTTCTACTGAACTATTAAGGTTTTGGAAGAACTGCATTTAACCATGTTTCTAGTGAAATATATATTCAATGCATTAAATTAACATTCTAACTAGCACAACAATATGTCCATGTGCATGCATCCTAGATGTGTACCTCAGATCTTAGTTGGTAGCTGCTAGTAGTATCCATACATTACACACAGCACAGGAGAGCAATTCATACTGTTACAGCTGGCCATGGATCATCGTGTAAGTCCGCAGTGAACACTGAAAAACTACACTGCGTTTGCTCCTCTTGGTGGAGGTACAGGAGGCGTACCTTTGCCTGGCCCTGGTCTCTGCCCTCTGCCTCTAATTGGACTGTACTGTCAATAGCAGGTGATGGCTTTCCCATTTGAATATCAGCCACATCCACACTATGGCAGCCATGACAGCTTCATTACTACAGTGTGTGAAAGGGACGGGAGGGGTAATGTAAGCGGTGTACACACACACACACACATATTCTTTTTATGAGCAAGTCGACAGTCCCTGAGAGGATTAATAAGACAGCTTCAGTAGAGAGTCCTCCCATTTCCAATTTGGTGCGCTCGCCCCTGCCCTTCTAGTCCATAGTGAGCACAGGAGGGCTAGAGGTGCCTTTACCTGTCTGTCATGGAGCCAGGAGCCCTTTGTTTCTTCTCATTATGAATTTATAATGAATATCACTGTCACTACTGGAAGACACGATAATCTAATTAATGTAGCAAATGTGTCAGACATGTTACAGCTTATGGCATGTTCCATTAGAATAGTGTAGCCTCGGCTGCAGCTCTGCACACATATATAAAGCTTTTACATACAGTGTAGTAGCACAAGAGTAAAATCAAATTACAGATTATTACTCAGTGAAAATATTAGATAACAAATTACAATACTTTATAGTAGGTCCAACCAATAAACACCTTAATGAAATATGAAATAATAATAATAATAATAATAATAATAATAATAATTATATATATATATATATATATATATATATATATATATATATATATATATATATATATATATAACTGATGTGCACTTAGACTAATTGACTAATTAAGGAATAACCAAAGAAAGAATTAAAGAATAACCAAAGAAAGAATAACAAAAATGTCTGGGTACATGAAGTTTGCTGTTTCCACTGGGTACTCCAGTTTTACTCCATGTCCAAAGACATGCTTAGTAGGCTGATTGACATCTCTAAATTGTCCATAGGGTGTTTGGTTGTATGCCTGTGTGCATGTGTGATTATGCCATGCAATAGATTGGCACCTTGTCTAGTGAGTACCCCTAGGAGTCCCCTATGATAAATTCAAGACTCCCCATGACCCTGTGTAGGAAAGGCGCTACAGAAAATGGATGGATATATATTATATACATTATAAGTTACATATAACAAACAGATGTACTTGTAGTCTAAATTACATTCTATTAAATTCATTCCTCCTCAGTACACAAAGACTACCTTTGTATACAGGAAAACCAGAGAAGCAAGAGGGAAATCCACATGGACCAAGGGGAGAACATGTAAAACTGTGCACATTAACCCATGCTCAGGATTAATGCTGGAACCCTGGGCTGCAGTTGGCATTCCAGTTCATACAAAAGGTGTTCGATGGGGTTTGGGTCAGTATTCTTTGAAGGCCACTTGAGTTCTTCTACACCAACCTCATTTTGGACACCTTGGTTTCAATGAAAGGAAAATGTATGGCTACAATATAGAGAAACAACCTGTATAGTTTTGTGCTTCCAGCTTTGTGTCACTGTGTGGGTTTCACAAATCTTTGTCCATACAATCTTTTCAATGGTTTTCCTTTTATCAGAGTGGTATGCACTGAACACTGAAACATCCTATTAGGAATTAGATGCTGTAAACATTGCAGTATGATGGAAATGTCACCTGCTCCATCTGGGCTGCTGAATGACTGGCTCATGAAGAAGTTAGCCCAGAGGCCGAGTGTTTCAGCATGGTAGGTGGACAGAATGATAGCTTAATGACATTAACCAACACACCTGTCAATGTGGTGGGCCACTCACACAGCAGCAAGGGCTGCTCATACAACTCAGGTATATCTGCGTTTGTGTGTGTGTGTGCATCTTATGGCACTCCACTGGGAGCGCCCCGGTCCCAGGTCTGTCAGCTTTACTAAGAGGCAGCTGACTGTGTGGGGAGCTTATTAAGACACTCTCCATTGTTAGTGCGCCAGTGGCAGGCAGCTGACACGGTCCTTATGGGAACGCCTGAGTGTGAGGATGATGTTCAGGGAGCAGGCGATTAGAGGAACATTTCAACCTGTTGACTAAACCTGAACATACTGTATAATGCTTTAACAGAGAAAGACAGGAGCAGGAGAATCATTAGGATGGGAGAGGGGCAAGGTGGTCTCATCTTTTTTTGACTTGTCTAGAAATATGGAGGATGTAAGGAAATATATGGTTAATATCATAACAGATATTACACAAAGCATCAGATTCCTGCAGTGTTTAACATTTTGTTTATATTTTTATTTTTTCATTTTTTTTTAATTTCCATGATCTGTAGTGAAATCATTCAACATGTCCAAGTCACATCCAGACAATGTGTATTAAACTCCATTATACTCTGATCTGCACAATAAAGACTAAAGTGGACCAGAGAATTAGAGAGCTCAGTAGTGTAGCAGACATTGAGAAAACAAACATAGTAGAAGCGCCACCTGCTGGCAAAAATCACACAGCGTTTCAAACAGTTGTCAGAGTTACCAATTGTGAAATCAGTTTTTAAATACAACTGTGTTATGAGTCTTTCTGGCCTATGATTATGACACTTAACAGCATAACAATGATCTACACAATCGCCAGAATTCATCCCTCAGGGGGCTCACTTAAAATATCCTTTAGGTTGGCTTGTTCAGAGACAGTTAATGATCATTTGCAAGGGTACAGTAAATTCATCCTATAAAACACTCAAGAACCATCTGTGGTTCAAACATTAAAATATTTCATACAGGGACCACACGTTCAATGTTTTCTCACAAATTCAGTCCCAATAAGGCTTTATTATTGGGCAATAAAGATAAATATTATATAGATACAGTATATATTCTCAGCACAAAAAGGAAAAGGAAATGTAGCTTGGATGAATCATTTAGCAATTACACTTTACATACTTATTTATCCCATTTTGGGTTGGATGGCTTGAATTCTGGATGCTGTAGCAAATACACTATGATTAAATTTTTTCAGAGTTTAACCATGAGCCATAACCAAAATAAATGAGACAGAAGCCAGTCACTCTGAGTCAGTTTCTCTCCCCTCTTGTGACTTCTCTTCAGAACCAAAACGTTGTGTCTGGGAGTTCTGAATGGCCTCAGCGACAGTGTAGTGACTCTTGCCCTCAGCACAGGCCTCAATATTCTTTACACTTAGCTGAGATTGCAGAAATAGGTGCAGGCAGCTATCAGACAGCAACACTGTGTTTCGCAGAATCCTACAGAAAAAACGCATGACCGATAGTTGGTTGGACTTTTGAGCAAATCTTTAAACCTTCAAATGACCCTATTCAAACAAAATAATGAAGTTTAAGCTACACCAAAAGCACATATGGTGTTAGAATATGAATTGTGGTTATACAGGACACTTACTCTTCCAGGAACTGCCTTAGTCCTTCCATGCGAGCAGCGATCTGTCTGGCATTGTTGAGGCTGAAGAAGGGGTTCTTCGGGGGAAGCTCAGGTAGATTCACCCTAAAGGTCACACAACAGTCCAAAAAACCAGTTAATGTATGGTAATATTTGCAATGAAATCCATGTAGTATGTTTTTAAGCACAGTATTTCACAACTTTTATGCAAGAATTGTCAGATATTTTACAGATAATTTATATGGCCAAAAGTATGTGAACACCTCGTGATTGACTTGACTTGATCAGACCCAAATGTTCTTCTTGAACATAACATTTCAGATCAGGATGTTAATATGGATTTGGTCTGGATCAATCTGCTTCTGTGACAGATTCTCTTCTTCTGGGAAGGTTTACTAGATTTTGGGCCAGGGCTCTTTGTTGGCCCCTTGAGTTCTTCCTCAAGAAACTTGTCAATCCATGACAAGTTTTCTTTATAGACCTTCCTTTGTGAACTTGGGCATTGTAATGCTTGAACAGGTTTAGGTCTTTTAATTCTAGTGAAGGGAATTGTAATGTCTCATACTTTGTGGCAAGAGTTTGGGGATGACCCAAATATGGATATAATGATCAGGCATACACTTACTTTTGGCCATGTAGTGTATGTCAGTAATAGAACATAAATACTAAAAATAGTAAATTAGAGAGACTATAAAATCAAGGATCAATCACTTTACCTTAATGGGGTATCTTTAAAAAAAAATGTAAAAAATGAGATAGTAAATAATACAATTTAAAAAAAAAAGGACCTAAAGGGTACATACACAAGCAAGGCATTCTCCTGCAGCTTCTGCCTCAACCATACAAACTCACTGTACCTCCGTCGCACACAAGAGCTCTTCTTATTGAAGGCCAAGCTGTTTGTCTATGAGCACCACGAGAGACATAGATTTACTGGCATCATACACATCCTAAACAGTAGCAAGACTCAGGATCTTATATAGTTAGTCAGTTAATTAGAACACTTACATGTATGCAGATTTCATAATCCAGATACGCATGCCAGAAGTCCACCTTCTGAATGCGAGGATCCCGAACCCACACACTGATTAACTCCTGCATAGGACTATAGAGGTGGACCGGCCGTATACAATGCCTACTGCTACAAGTACAACAAAATGTCTGAGAGACAAAAAAGGGAAGTTGTCAAACTATAGGGGGAATTGGTGCAACATGTAGCAATCAAGGAATTACTCATGCTGCTGAGCATTTTCCCCAATTTAGATAGAAACTATACTTCTCACTTTTCTGTAATGGTCAAAAGGTTCTAAGTTATAACAGCTACTACAGATGTTAAGATTAAGCCCATGTCAAACAGAAAAACAATAAATACAAGTTAAAAATGTAATTTTACAAAGACATCTTTTCAAAAGCCAACAAATCGAAATCGTATTTTTTTTTAAAAATTAAGATAACTAATTTATTCCCTATGTGTGGTAATCTATCCTTATATACACATATTAGAGACAATTTAATGTACATAAAAGGAATGACACGTTTTCATGTTAATCTGACATTTATTATTCTTGCTCTTGATTAAAAACCACAAATAAACCATAAAAAGACCATGAAAGTGAAACAGAAACTACATTTTGCAACACAATGCACTGCACTGGCAGAGATGTAATAAAATATCACACTATGTTATCAGTGCTTTCAAAGAAAACATGGTCTTAAAATGCTACATTTGTATTTCTTTGTGCAAATGAACAAAACTACAAATTTCACAGATCACTGGTCTTAATCACAGTAGAAGTGCTAAAACAGTTACACAGAGACCAACAGTAACAGTGATTACTCCTAATATCCACATTCTCATTAGTATATGATCTGGCCCCTTGGGTCTTTTTAAGTCAAGTCAAATTTGAAAGACAGTAAAACAATAAGATAATGCTTTTTAAACAAATCTACAGATCAAATACAGCACCGATTATCCAACCATTTAGCCTATACCCTATAAACATGTCATCCTACAGTGCAGTTCAGTGTGCTATGACATGGTTCACAGTGTCTGGGGATTTACACACTTTCACAAGACTTTTCACAGACAGGAAACCCCATTGGATGTGTTTGAGGGGAAATGATAAAAGCTGCCATGATGTATTATTTAGTTCATTGTTACTGTTCCTCTTCCTCATGCCAGCTCAGCTTATCCTCATAGAAACTGATAACCATCTTGGGCCATCTAACACTGGCCTCCCTGGCTGACAGAAGTGCCACATCGTCTGTGTCTTTCCTGCAATAGGACAAGCATTTAAGAACAGTCATTAGCTGTTAAATGGCAAAACGTAAATGAACATAAAACCTCACATACTAAACTTTAAATAATAAGCAAAAAATGTACAAGAGGAACCGTGCCATTTGATGAGGAACATGAGCTCTCCCTGTCGGTCAGTGGAGCCAACAATGCGTTCTGGTTCCTGCATAAGTGGTTTATTGTTGATGGTCTCTGTGCTGTGATCTGCAGATTCCCCAGTCTCACACAGTGTCTGCTCTTTCTCAGAGTGATGCTGCTGCTGCTGCCAGTTACCAGTAAACATACAACAATAATTAAACACATGATGAAGTCTGTTATCTGTATGCTACAGTAGTGACAGTAGTATTGACTACAGTAAGTACTAGTTGCTAAAAAGTAGCCCTATATCATTCCTGGAGATAAAGTGTGGATATTTCTGCATAATTTTGAAGAGATCTTATTTTTACTTAGCTCATTTATAATATATATGGTATGACTATATGGTATGACAAAATGCCTAAACACTTACAGCGTTAGCATCAAGCTCTGTCTGTTCTTCTTTGGGTTGAATAACAGGATCCAGAGTGAGATTTTCCTTGCTTTCTGTCTCACCTGAGACAGCCAAGTTTCTGAGAAACTCTTCAATCAGCTCAGGGCAGTCCAGATTGTCCTCTGGCTCCCAAGTATTTTCAGCACTGCGGAGATAAGTTGGTTAAATTAGGTTCACATTTCTAACGACAAATTAGAGAACTTTTACTGAGCTGATGCTAACGATTTAAAGTCTGCTCAACATGAAAAATAATAGCTAGCTTGGAGAATGTTTATTTTAAAAAGAATAAAGGATTATCTGTATAATATTATAATAATAATATAATAATATGATCAAATCAGTTAAACTTTAACAGAGCTCCACCACTGATCTAATGTACAGTAACAGAACCTAAAAAATGTGTACATACATATATAAATAGCCTGTTAGAAATTTCCAGACACTTACTCAGTGAAGCCTTTCCACTTCAGATAGTATTCCACTTTTCCATCATTGACTCTTCGCTGAATTATTTTTTCCACAGCAAACTCCTGCACAACTGTTGTCTCTTCTGCCTTCCTGTTTTTCACATTCTGCTTTTTCCTCATGTTTTTTTCTGAGACACATCAAGACACATGTGGGCATGATTAAACTCTAGATTTTATTTGTCATGTACTCAGATACTTATACACTGTAAACAACTTGCATGGAAAAGAAAGCCCAGATTACTCCTCCTTAGACCGTGCATATAAATAGAAATTAGAAAATAAATAAGAACAAAAAGAATAATATGATGACAATAGATTACGATGTGCAATTACGTTACATATAGTAACAGTTCAGAATGGAAAGTGATTACCAAATGTGCAGGCGTGTTACATGTAGTAACAGTAAAAGTGCAATGTGCACAATGGCAATGGAGTAACAGTTGTAGATTAGATTTTGGTAATTCAGTACTGTATGCACTGATGTGAATGAAAATCAATAGAAAACACTGGCCTATTTTGGTGCCAGGCAATGTGTTTATTGAATGCTGCAACAGAAGAAACTGTCACTAGGTCCTCGGCTGTACCCTTTACATAAACGCTACATACACTACTCACAAAAAGTGAAGGATTTTTGTCTTTTGGGTGAAATTTATGGAAAATGTAAAAAGTTCACGCTACAGTGATATTATATCATGAAAGTAGGGCATTTAAGTAGAAGCATACAATGGTGATTTCCTCATCTTAAACAATTTACTGAAACAAAAGCCAACAACAGTGGTGGGTATACCACAACAAAAATGTCAATGTCTCAATAATTTGTCATGTGCCCTTGACCATCAATTACAGCTTGACAACGACGTCTCATGCTGTTCACGAGTCGACTTATTGTCTGCTGAGGCATGGCATTCCACTCTTCTTGAAGGGCGGCCCTCAGGTCATTGAGGTTCTGGGGTGCAGGGTTACGAGCCTCTACACGGCGACTCAGCTGATCCCATAGGTTTTCTATGGGATTCAGGACTGGAGAAAGTGCAGGCCACTCCATTTGAGGTACCCCAGCCTCCAGCAGCCGTTCCCTAATGATGCGACCATAATGAGCTGGAGCATTGTCGTCCATGAAGATGAAATTAGGCCTGTGTTGTTCATGCAGGGGCACAATGACTGGATTAATGATGGTATTCAGGTAGTATTGGCTTGTCACTGTACCATTCACAAGATGTAGGGCAGTTCTGTATTGAGTAGACACACCTGCCCAGACTGTAACACCAGCACAACAGTGGCTGATGTATAGCGCTCTCCTTGACATCTCCAACATCGTTGGCAGCCATCATTTCTGCTCAACGTGAATCGACTTTCATCAGAGAACAGCACTGAGGCCCACTGGTCCCTCGTCCAGTGTAAATGCTCCCTGGCCTGGTGGTGTGGTCAGGTACCCTTGCAGGTCGTCAGACCATGCTGATGTAAACGGTTTTGAATGGTCTGACGTGACACTTGGGTGCCTCTCACCTCTCTTAAATGTGCCTGCAGTTGAGTGGCTATCATCATCCGGTTCCGCAGGCCACTGTTCACAATGAAGCGGTCATCAACGTGGGATGTGGCCAAAGGACGTCCACTTCTATGGCTTTCTGTGACTCTTCCAGTCTCTCTGTGTCTCTGTCGCAACCTGCTGATGACACTCTGTGACACTCTAAACTCAGTGGCCACTTCCCTCTGAGAACATCCTGTTTGAAGCCTCGCAATGGCGAGGTACTGTTGATCAATTGTTAGATGTCGTCTTGGACTCACAATGTCAAAATGTGAACAGCAGGATGAAGAGGACTGTTTAAATACCAATTCTAATAGAACCAGAAAATTTATTGGTCGATTCATGAATCAAACACCAGTTGTGAATTTTGCCGTTAAGCACCTTGTTAGAGAACAGCAAGTTCTGCAAAAAGTACTGAAACACTGAACAGTTGGACATGTGCATTCAAAAGTGTAGAGAAGGTCGAATTAAGTTCACCTGTAAAGGTTATAGTGCATTTTAGGTGCATCCTGAAATTTCACCTGAAAGCCAAATATCCTTAACTTTTTGTGAGTAGTGTATATGGTGCAACTCAAACCTATATCACCATTTCTCGAGTCTGTACTGCTGATGTGTGAGCCAACAGAATAGGAAATGCCCAGGAACATGCCCACGTCAGGCTCTCATCCACACTGGCCAATTATGGGCAGTCCACATCGTGCCATTATGGATTTGCACATGACCCCCACAGAACTGTCCCCAATGTGTGCTGCCCACAGAAAACTAAGCTAATGTGTATGAAATAGGTATTGGGCTAAACCATAGTGGTCCTGCATGGGGTCATTCTGGGATTTGTATGGGTTAGCTCTTGCCCCTAAACTTGCCAATATGGGCAAGGAACAGTATGGACATGTTTGCTAGGTATACAAAAGCGACATGACAGAGAATCAGTTTCATCTGCCAGGCATACATTCACAGAGCACTTTGTTAAGAAAAACACACTAATACCAGGTATGGTTTGCTCACAAAACAGCCCCAAATCTGTATGAGTTTATGCTTTGCACTGCTGCCAAATGATTGGCTGTTTAGATAATTTCAGGAATGAGTAGGTGTTCCTAATAAAGTGATTAGTAAGTGTATAATCACACAGTGCATAGTGCACTTTGAGCCTGAAATATCAAGCAAAATGAAAAGAGCCACAAGCTCTTTTAATATTGTGATATTTAACGTCAGGCTATATGTTAATACTGCCTTGCTTTTTTCCACCTCATTTTTCTATGATTGTATTGCTTATTTAATTACTAATTTGTTTTGCCTATATGACTCTTAATTATTGAAATGTACCAGGGGGAAAAAACAAAGAAGCAAATTTACAAAAGAAATAAAGTTGACAAAGAAAATGATTTATATGCCAAAAGGGAGTGCTTTAAAAATATGTTTTTGATTTAATTCTTATGCCTTGTGGTCTGTTTGCAGATTCTTAGTTCTTGCAATATTTTAGCTGTTCATGCTTCATAATTTGCTTGTAATTCTATATAATACTTTTGGGACAAAATCAACTCCATATGGAAGTTAAGGCATTAGCTGTAAATTCACAGGTTGCCAGGCTACTTCCTTTGATTGCGGTGTAAAGTTAGTTTAAAGGTTGGTCACAAAAAACGCCAACAATAAATAACACTGATGCGTTCATTTCCGTCCTCACTGCCAGCCTTCTTACATATAAGAATGGAGAGATTTATGGAGATACCACACACGAGAACGCCTCCCAAACCGCGGGTGATCTGCGCATGCGTTTCCAGAAGGCGGCGACAGAGCGGTAGTAATAATTGACTTCCGGCTTTCTTCAGTGATTCTGAGCACTCGGTTCATCTCATCTGTAAGAGTCGACTCTTCACATTTTTAAAAGTGACATCCTTGTGTAACTTGTGATTATCCAAATATTATTACAGGCTACTTTTAATTAAATAAATATGAACAAAACTAGAAAAATATGCTAAATATTTCACTCACAAATACATTAAGCAATACTGAACAATTTTTATTGAGCCTGCTGTATCAACGAGATTCTGTTATTATTATTATTAGTAGTAGTAGTAGTAGTAGTGTTATGATTATGTTTATCATTATGATTATTGTTGTTATTACAATTATTATTACATATATGTACTAATGCAGAGGTCACAGTGGCTTAGTGGTTGGCACATTTGCCTCAGGTTGGGAGTTTAATTCCTGCCTCCATCCTGTGTGTGTGCAGAGTTTGCATTTTCTCCCTGTGCTTTAGGGATTTCCTCTGGATACTGCCCCAGTCCAAAATGCCAAGGCTGACTGGCATCTCTAAATGTTCTGTGATGTGTGAGTTAGTGTTTGTGTGTGTGATTGTGCCATGTGATTAGTTGGTACCCAATGCAGGGTTTCCCCTGCCTTGTGATGTGAGACCGTTGGATAGGTCACTGGGTTCAAATGATCTAAGTGAACCGAACCAGAAACAAGTATGTAATATAATAAGAACAAGAAAACTTTGCTGGAAAACCAAATGGGAACTAAAATAAGATATATCCTGGAAATGATATAGGAAAAACCCTATCATCTTTTTGGGGAAAACCTATTTTGGAAGAATTTAAAGAAGCTTAATGTGCATATAACACTCTCAAAAAAGTGCACTTACACACATTATTATAACAAGTAAGAATCTGCTGCCATACTGTCTTTAAAGCACACCTTCGCCTTAACAGTTTCACTGGACGCTTTTGCGGTCAAAGTTGTACTGTAGGCTATATGATAAATGTTAGAGAATGGTAAATACAGAATAAGCTACCGATACTTTTTCAGTTAGTATTACGGTGTCTACTGTATTTGTCTCGTCCAAAAAAAATAAATAAATAAAAATCAGAATTGCGAGTCGGCTCCCATCAACTAAAAGAACCGATTCATAGATTCGACTCGTTCGCGAACTACACATGACTAAGCGATGGCCCCAAATAGTACAATAAAATAAAATGCTTGCACGCTCAGTGGCAGTGTATTACGAGTAACAGCTGTTGAAAAATTAGTAATTATTTTAGTCTAACAGACACTAGGCAGTCGTTTAACCTGATCATTATTAAGGTGTCTAAGTGTTTTTTTTTTTTTAATAAATGACGCTGTCTTCTATATGAATATAGTATGTCTTAGATTTCAGTGAGAAGATATTTGTAGCATTAATTTTAGTGCTTAATGATGAACCAAGGCCACTGGTGAAGGATATTGTGTGTGCACTGCCTACCTGATAGTAATGTTATCGCAGGCTCTCAGTGTTCTCAGTGCAGCCCACAGTGCTGAGAGGGTCCTCTTCCGACACCTAGATTTATTAAAAAATCACATTTAACGATCATACATATGATGTGTTTTTGGCGTAGGTGACCATCAAAGCCTTTAGTAGCTTTGTTGTGTTTACATAAGTTTTCACGAAAGAGTTAAATTAAAAATGGCCGATAAGGAGACGCGGCGGAAGTGACGGAAAGAGGGAGGGGGCCTTAAAGCGGTGGCATTAGCTTACTTCTGTTCTGGACAACAGCCACACATCAATGACTTAATAACCTGTAACAGACTATTTTCATGGGTTTTTTTTGCCTTTTAGTTCAGGCATTCTCATGAACAAAATGCAGCCAGAGACCATTTAACTATATAATAAATTTTAGACATTTTCTTGCTCCAAACTTTGTGGGAACAGTTTGGGGATGACCCCTTCCTGTTCCAACATGACTGTGCACCAGTGCACAAAGCAAGGTCCATCAAAACATGGATGAGTGAGTCTGCTGTGGAGGAACTTGACTGGCCTGTACAGAGTCCTGACCTAAACCTGATAGAACACCTTTGGGATGAATTAGAGTGGAGACTGTGAGCCAGGCCTTCTCATACAACATCAGCGCCTGACCTCTCAAATGTGCTTCTAGAGAAATGGTCAAAAATTCCCATAAACACACTCCTAAACCTTGTGGAAAGTCTTCCTAGAAGAGTTGAAGCTGTTATAGCTGCAAAGGGCTCCATATTACATTCATGTGCCTGTAAAGGCAGATGTCCCAAAACCTTCGGAAATATAGCGTAGCTAAATATCAGGCTCATTATTTTAATTGTTAACAATCATCCTTTGGCTATTTATTATTATACAAGGCTATTTATTAGGCTCATAGAGCTTCTTATTCCTCAGACAGAGCACAATATTTTTGAACAAAACAAACAAACAAAGTAACAATATGCAAGATTACAGTTTGATTTTGATTTCTTGGGCTTTTGATTACATCTATTTAATTCAAGTGACAAATAAAAATAAGTAAATAAATAAACAGACAAGCAAGCAAACAAATCAATAAAGTAATAGTGATAAATCTCATAGTTATAAAATAACTATATAGAACTCAATAATAAATAGCTTATAATAACTTTAATAATGGTGGGTTGTGATTCCTAGTAATGTAACAAGGCATAGAAAACAGAAACAGAAAAGAAAGAAAGAGACAAACAAATTACGAAGCACCAGGCCCCCCAGACCCTTGAGGCCCATCTAGTTCACTTTCCCTAATAATATAATTTAAACTAATTTAAACATAACAGTCTTTGCATAAATGTGGAGTAAATAGTAGACTAATAGTGATAAAATGAACAAGATGAGTAAGTTTTCTAGTTTAGTTAATTATTTGTCTTATTGTTAATGTTTAAATAACATATGAGGAAGAAACCAGATCATCATTATAACCTTTTAATTACATAAGCTTTCATATATATGGTAGCACATACATTCTGTATGTCTCAGCACCCTCACAGGGCGAACATATTTGTTTTAAAAAATCCTAGCATGTGGTATTTGCACATAATATAAACCACTGTTTCCCTTCTTATAGACTATTTGTAAGATATATGTCTCTGCTCTGTCTTTTTGTAGTAGCACCTGGTGACCACTAGATGGAACTCTTTATTAATGGCAAGAATTTGTGTGTCCGGTCTTACCGTTCCCATTTTTTCCCTTTTTTTTTCTTTTACATTTTTCTTACGGAAAATGGAGAATAATTTTACCTGTGATTAATTAATGTTAAAAAGGCTGCAAATTGTTACATTAATTTTTTAATTTTATTTTTACGTTTTGCACCCTTACACTTTTTAGGTTATAAGCATTTCCATACGCATATTTGCTCACTGTTTATAAGTAAATATTCAAAAAGAAAATAAAAACACACCAGAAAAATTGTAAATGGTAAAGGTTTTTATAGACAGAATTTATAAGCATTTTGTTTAG
The DNA here is from genome assembly GCF_019097595.1 of Hemibagrus wyckioides. NCBI lineage: Eukaryota > Metazoa > Chordata > Actinopteri > Siluriformes > Bagridae > Hemibagrus > Hemibagrus wyckioides. The sequence continues at coordinate 13,399,716 of NC_080710.1, forward strand.
CAAGTTTTACTATATGTCTAAATTATTTATTTTAAGGCAGTTAAAATTGTAACAAAAAAACAAACAAACAATAAAAACACATCAGGTAAATGTTTTTATAGACAGAATTTATAACATTTTATTTAGCAAAAAAAAATCAAGAGTTTTACTATAGGTCTAAATTATTTATTTTTAGGCAGTTAAAATTGTAATCTTTGTTCTGCTTTGCTACATTTTCTGTTTATTACGTTGATTGACAACTTAATTGACAACCTAATAATAAGTTGATTGACAACTTAATTAAAAGTGAAATTACTAAACATTTTGCTAACTTTATTTTCAAATATTTAAAATCTTTATAGTACAAATAAGCAGCTCTTCCTCGAAGGAACCGATAGTGGGCAATAGATTTCAGGTATGTTTTAGACTCCGCCCCTTTAGAACAGAACTGATACTATCCAATCAGAGAGCATGCTGGACCTGATTGGTTTACTTGCTTAACCAATTGCAGTTAACCTAAGTTTAAAAGAAAGAGAGAGAGAGAGAGAGAGAGAGAGGTTCTGAGGTGCAGGATTATGAAGGTACATTATAATGCATAAGTTTTAACAATAACCAACAACATATTCACATAATTACCTTAATATTAATCTATATAACTACCTTTTATAGTTACACATAAAAAAAATTAAATTGCAGTAAACAAGTAAACAATATTTATGATGTTTCTTGTAGTCTTTCTCAGTTGGTTTTCTTCCTAGAGCCACAAGCAGTGAGCCAGTAAAAATGAGCTAACATTACAGTACTGGTAAAAATTAACCATCATAAAATTTTATTGCATATTAAATGGTACATTTATGTTTCAATTTATTGCATCCATTGCTTTAAGCCACAATGCAAATCCAAAACCAAAAACAAGAGGCAATTCTGTCATATAAATAAATATAATATAAAATCCAAAATCAGGCTGTACAGTACAAGTGCTAAATTTCATTTCAGGATGATGTTCATGGAAAACTGTAAAGAAACAAGTAGGAAAACATGCAGACATTTGCATGGGGTAACAGGACACTTAACCACATTTCACCATCCTCATGCAGTCACACACTGATTTACAGGCCATTCAATAGTGGAGTCACTTTTCCTACTACCTTATTTACGATTGCTTAACTCCACAGAAAAGGTGGAAAGTTTCTAATCACCCTTTATTTTTCTGTTATGCCCCGAATTTTGCTTCTTTGCTTTCTAGTACTATACACATGTAAATGTTTTTCCCCTGTTGAATAAGGTATGTTGGCTGTAACCGTTCATGTTAGAAAAGAAGTAGTGCTGGTGTTTATTTTCAGATACGCTTCTGATGTTTTTGTAGTTGTAGTGTAATTTGGTTTCAAAATAAACTAATGTGCAAAGCTGTGTATTTGTACATAGAAGTACATGAAGAGAAACAATGAAGTACAAAAAGAAGAAACAAAACAAAGCAAAATAAATAAATAAAATAATAATAAATAAAAAATCTATAATAATAATAATAATAATAATAATAATAATAATAATAATAAAAGAAAGCACTTAATATGTATAACATGTATAAGTCCATGATCCAAGTAATTTGGTTCTGAAAGTCAAAAGGTTCTTCACACACAATATGCATGGCTTTGCTTCATATTTGTGTGACAGAGCTTTTTTTTTTTTTTTTTAATAAACCTACACTCATTGTTTCTATGAGCTATAGCAGTGCTTGTCACCCTGAGGGCTGTGTGCATAATGGCTGACAGATGGGTTGCGGTGTGTAAGTGCTCCTGTGTTTCTGTGTCAAATCCCCGCTTTTTTGCAGTCCCTCTCCCTAGTCTGTTTTATATCTAGTGCAGAGTGGCAGTTTTGGAACGTGCCTTGGGTGAATGTGCTCTTTACTGCAGCCATGGCCCCTGTCAGGCTAGAAATGTGTCCAGATGGAAGAACCCCACTGTGCATGCCTGGCCAACACGCTGGGGGTCCAGAGAACTGATCCGTGGTCTGTTGGTCGGCTGTGACTGGGCTTTTTCTCTGCATTGCGTTCCTGGACCCTGGCACGCTAGTTCAGCCCAGCTCAGGTTACGGACACGCTCGTGCCGGTTGTGTCAGACATGTTGTTTTTGCAGTGTGTCAACCCCATGAACCCTGGCCAGATTAGCTGGAGTTTATTTAATGAGAATGTTGCAGGCACACTTAATTCATGGAGAGGTTTCTGAAAGGGTCAACTGATTTACAGTGAGGCATCTTAAAGGTGGTTAAGATCTCATACAGTGCATTCTTCTGTTCTAGCCATAAACACATAAGTCATGTTCAGTACATTTCCACTCAGTTATATATTAACTCACTTATGAATTGAGTTATTTGATTACTGTCAAGTCATGTAACAGAGTCACTGAATAACGCCACTCAATAAGCCAATTCCTCTGGTATGGAACAAATTTGTAACTAACTTCTAAGTTCCTTTATAAGAGAATCATTTAACTATAACATATGGCAGTAGAAAATAATTCTAATTCCATGCTTGACTTATGCAACTTAGCTACAGGAGAACAAAAACAGTTACAATAGCACACATAGAATGCATAGAACGACAACTTTACAACTTCACAGAAATTCACTACATTATTAGGCTTCCGGTGTTGATTTTTAAAACCCAAAAAATAAATAACCTTAAGTTACACGTGCCGCTGTTCACTGTCACTGTCAGTTAGATCAGTGACCAGAAACTAATAATGCAACCTGAACATACTTTTACATTAATTTAATTTAATTTAATTTAATTTAATTTAATTTAATTTAATTTAATTTAATTTAATTTAATTTAATTTAATTTAATTACTTTAATTTCATTTAATTTCATTTAATTTCCATTTTTCTTTCTTTCTTTCTTTCTTTCTTTCTTTCTTTCTTTCTTTCTTTCTTTCTTTCTTTCTTTCTTTCTTTCTTTCTTTTTCTTTCTTTCTTTCTTTAATTACTTCTTTTACTTTTTTTGTAAAAACTAAATTGTAAGGACACTGCAAAAGACAGATAAAACATATCTCACCGAGTGAAAAGATCTTGATTACTGTAAGAAAAGCTCCATTTATTGGCATTTATTGCTTTATCTCTAAAGCAATGAATGTCAACAATGTAGTCAATCCATAATTCATAATAAAACTTATTTCCAAAAAAAAAAATAATAATAATAAATTACTGAGTCAAGCAAAACATTATTACCTGAATGATGAAATTTGACCAGAAGTACAAGTTAAGCAATCTACAATTTAACATTTCTGGGTCTGTGTCATATTGTCTGGTTTAGGTTTGACTAAAAAAACCCAAAACAACAACAACAAAAACCCTGCAACAATAATACTGTCTCAGTATGCACCAGCTTCAACAGAGCTACAATCAAGCATTTTTGCAAACGTAGCACTACAGACATTTTTACAAGGATTTTATTCCTTGTAAAATTTCACCTGAATCGGAGAAACGGGCTGCTCTCAGTGAAAGCGTCTCACAGTCCTCACAGCAGTATGTTTGTAATAACTGTCTGCTCTGTGTGTTTTGGAGGAGACTATCTCCAATCCACATCTCACTTTAGCTTTCCATATCAGCACTCAAATCGTCATTATCAGCGTTGTGTCAGCCACACTTAGAGCAGTCATCTGTCATTTTGCACTCTTTTCTTTGAAAAGGCCGAACCTGACACCAGCTGACAGCCTCTGTTGTTTACCCTGCTGCACGGACACGGCCGATTGTTCGGTGAACATGACACTGCATACTGGGCGGGCGCCTGGGCCCCCTCATCACCTCACTCTCAGCACCTCTGTCAAGCTCCAAACCCAACAGAGTATCAAATTTATGAGTTCATATTCAAGCAATCTGTGGTGTGGGCGATGATTTACGCTGGAGAACAGAAGATGGGTTCAGATTGTAAGTGACGTCCTGGAGAAAGTCTGAGGCAGTTGGTGAAGAAAGACCACCGAATCAGCTTTCAAAGAGCTGTCTTCTGCAACTCAATGCTCTACAGGGCATTTTGTTCTGTTCCGTCTGTTTGTGGAGGCCCTTAGACACATTAACCAGATCTAAATGTAGTCTTGAGCCTGACTACAATATTAACGTGATTTAACTTTGGCAATTAAACTTCTGCCGTCTAGAGTTTCTTGAGTGGCCTGTATAAAGTACACTTTACTCAGCAGAAATCTCTTCATTGTCACATTATTCTAAATTTATTGCAGATATATCAGGTTATCTCACCTTAAATTAAAGAAGTTGTCAGGTTATTAAAAAATGTGTTGAGAAGCAAATGAGAAAAAAGAGAAAATATTGTTGTACAGGTATATATCTTTTGGTTTTGGTAAGGAAGATAATAGTCTTTATATATTTTTATATAATTAATTACCTTAGTGCTAATGAACTAGTAAATAAGACTTATTGTCATATTATTGTGAAGTTTCAAATATATATCAGTTTATGTGTATATATAAATAGAACAGGCAAGAAAATGAACAAGATACTTGTTTGATGTATTAAAAAATATTTTAATAGATTTTTTTATGTGTTCAGCATGCAGTACTGCTGCACAGACACAGTAATGAGAGAAAGTGATAGATCGGCAAAGACAGATGAACTAGCATCGAGAGCGAGAAAGCAGAACAACTAGCTGGGGAGACAGTGAAAGATAAAAGAGGGGGCAACAATTATCTTTTCCTTTTCAGTCTTTTCTCTTTCGAAAGTCTTCAAAAGCCCCCCGATTATGTGCTGTAAACCTACTCCTCTTCTGAAGATGTAAGGTCTGACAGCACATCTAAGTCATGTAAGTGCTGTGCAACACTGTTGAGCAAGATTTTTACTTTTTATTTAATTTTATTTTAGGGTCATTAAAAAAAATAAATCTCCAAAAATTTCCAAAAAGAAGTTACAGTGCATCAAAATGTTTTGTACATCAAGAAAGTAACATAATACATCACATAGTGCTTACTGAAACTTTCCAGACAGCTTACTTATAAAACTGCTTACAGTGTAACTGAGGCAGCTGATATATTTTTAAGAAGCAAAGGTTGTAAATATCGACCAAATATTGACTTTGTTTAGTTTATTACTGTTAATAGGTCTTCACAGTTTTATAGATTTTCTTTATGTAGAAAATGTATTTTCTTTTATTTTCTGAACGCAAATTTGCTTTATAACATTTTTTACATGCTCCCAAGACTTTTGCACAACATTGTATATTTTTTACATTTGTCATCACTTTTATTGTTGCACATTTGCTATTGTAATAAAGTATAACTGAAAATATTATTTCTACAAAACACATTACTGGCAAACCTCAGAGAATTTCACCAAGATGAAAGGATGTGTTATTTAATCTTTTTAAAAGTAACAATAAGGTTTGGCTGCAAATATTAGTGAGGAAGGAAACTTGGCCTTTAACTCATTTTATATATCAGTCAACACTTTAATTCTGCTTACACACGGATGAACAAACATTTTCATATTACTGTTGATGTTATGCTCACTGCTGAAATGTTCTTTGATGGTTCCTGTTTTCTTTGATAGTCTTGATTGAATGTGTGAGAACTTTGAGTATGTGTTTGCGTGAGTGAGGAGGGGTGTTTCAGCGTTCTTGAGTGGAAGGGCCTCTTGTTCAATACAGCTACATGAATGTGTGTAGATGTGTGTGAAAATGCCAACAAAGAGAGATCTGTTGGTGTTGCTCCTGGATGATAAAGGCTTTTCTGGTCACTCTAGCAAACTGTGGGTGCCTCTACATATTTGAGCAAATTGGGTGGGAATCTCTCTCTCTCTCTCTCTCTCTCTCTCGCATTCATACCATTGACCATTCATTTCATTGTCACTTGTTGGTTTTATATTAATATCAATATCAGCACTTTAATATTGAAGGTATCTAGTGTTAGTTATAAAGTAGAGCTAGTACGGCTATGTCGAGTGGGTGCATGTGTGTGTATAGAAATATGAGTGTTTAAAGGGGGTGGGGGATCAGTGACTGTGAGAGAGTGTGCAGACATCCTGTGTCTGACAGGGATCACATTCAGCACAGAACCCCACTTATTTCCCCCCTGCAGGCCACACACAAACCTCTCACTCACTCTAATTAAGAGAGAATGCTGTGTGTTCAGCATGCAGTAGTGCTGCACAGAGACAGTAATGAGAGAAAGTGGTAGATCGGCAGAGACAGATGAGCTAGCAGGGAGACGGAGAAAGCAGGACAACTAGCTGGGGAGACATTGAAAAATAAAAGAAGGGGCAACAATTATCTTTTGCTTTTCAGTCTTTTTTCCGGTAAGTCTTCAAAAGCCCCCCGATTATGTGCTGTAAACCTACTCCTCTTCTGAAGCCGTAATGTCTGTGGTCATATAAGTGCTGAGCAACACTGTCGAGCAGGACTAGGTATTGACCCATGACTCCAGGATATTCTCTGAGAGGAAACCAGAGCATCAGGATCTGCTCCTGTGTTGCCTGCATTATTTAAAGTCTTGCCCGAGGGGATATGCAGCCTAATGGGCTCCCTAAAAGCACCTGAGCAGAAGGCTGTGGTCAGTGTGCACATTAATCTTGACATCACCTGTGGCATTTTGCCACATGACAGCTCATGTGGTTCACATTGTAGAGGTCACACATATAAGAAGCAAAATTGTTGGGGGTATTTTTATTTTAAATTTTTTTTTGTAATAACAAATGTCAAATAACACAAAGTAATGTAATGTAGCGTGCAAATAGTGGGTTTTATTGTAAGTGGAGTGAGGCTCAGAAATTATTAGTGCCTATTAGTAAGTATAAGTAATTTTCAGATTTCAGATATTTTTACATACACTATCAGTGAAGAAAAAATAATTCCGCTCTAATTGTGAGAACACTGTGTTCCCCATTGAGCTCAGTGTTTCCAGGATAGACTCCAGTTCCAAAAGTAACCATGACCAGTTACTGAAGATATATGAATGAATGAATGAATGAATGAATAAATGGATGAAAGGAATGTGTAAACATGAGAGCCCTGTGCAAATACCATGCAGAAAAGGTCTGTCAGTCTTTATGCAACCTTCTTCTCTATAAAAATAAAACAAAACCTACATTGAATCCCAGGGAATCATGATTTGACCTGACCAGTTGACTTGACTTAACCAGTAACACATACCACAGGTATTTGGCAAGTTGAAACAAATACAGTAGTATTCTGCCCTTCTGCCAGTTTTCATTTCAGGTAAAGACACTAAGAGCTGAAATGTTCGTTTTCAGTGAAGAAAGCAAAATCTGTAGAAACATTTATCGTAGCTAAATTTTTAAATGTATTTTGCAGTTCAAAAGAATATACTTCTGACAGAAAATAGACAGCAAGTGGAAGATGCTTATTTATTTTCATTTCCTTTGTAGTTACCTTGTTTTGCCTCATTTGATGAATAGGCACATAAAAAATCAATTCACTGATTTTTTTGCAATGTATTTTTCTAAACATTTAATATTATAATGCAGATTATGCATTTATTCTGAATGACAATTTTCTTAACATGATATTACTTTGATGTGTAATTCTAACTTTAAAAAGTGGTGTTTTTACATGTTAATTTTGTTCAACAAAATAAAAAGCATTCATACTTGAAAAATACACGTCTCATAATAATAAGTCTTTCATCAGCTGTGCAAGCAATGTGTCTCTGAAGAGACCAGTTTATATCCAAATTGAGTATATTTTCAGTGAGCCTCTGTGTGTGTATACATGTGGAAAGAGAGTTACATTTGGGGAAAAAACACACTAGTGGGAAACTGTGACTGCTCTTTTACTTCAACAGGTGTTGATCCCATGGCAGGAAGTTTCCGTAGCACAACACGAAGCCCATTGGAGTTGACATCAAGCTGACAGGCGGGTGAATGACACCAATGAGAATGGAGTACTATCCTCCCGGCCAAGCCACCTCACAATGAGTGACAGGGTGCAGGCGGGAGAATAAGCTGCCTTTGAACCTGAAAAGAATCTTTTTCCTCTTTTTTTCTCAGTCCTTTTCTCTCTCTTTCTCTCCTCAAGGTGCATGTTCCCCCAACCCCTAACTGCTCCATTCCATTCTGTTCAGCAGCATTTGTTTCTGTGTGTGTGTGTGTGTGTGTGTGGACAGAGTGGAGAGTCAGGCGTGTTAAATGCTTTCCTTTCACTAGTGCAACGTGTCAGTCAGCTCACTGCCCCTGTTTTGTTTGGAGCTGTCAGCCCTGCTGGAACTGGGAGAGGAAAAAACAGAGGCGTGGAGAAAGAGAGAGAGAGGAAAGTCACAGGGGAGAGAGGGATGTGTGGGTGGAGGTGTAGAGAGGCAGTTGGCAGGCCTATAGGAGAGCTTGACCCACCTCAGTGGCACACCTACAAGCCCGTCTAAACAGTTTTAGAGAACTGCAAAAGCTGGAGATGGGAGAAGATGTGATTAAAACCAAAGGATGTGGTCACATTTATATATAAATTTTTTTTTTAGAAAATTAAAATACAAATACTTACTTACTCTTCTAAAGTAGTTTAGCACAGACCTCATTTTTTTGTTCAAGCCACCAATCATTTTACCCAATCTATTTTCAAAATCTTCATAAAAACAATCTTGTTAACAAAATGATGTCCACAATGTAAAGGTATTTACAATGTACTTCAAAGCACTGTAGGAGGATATTAATATTAAGCTTTATGCTCTGCTCTGTTTTGTGTGTCAAATAATGATTTGTTATATAAATAATATTCCTTTTTAAATAGCTAAACCTGTAGGCCTTTTGTGGCTTAAAATCCCCTGTGTTACCCTAAATATATGTATGCATATTCTCTGCAGAGTTGCTGTCATCCATCTTACCCTCTCATCTAGGCTCCTGCTTGTTTGATTATGAACTGGTGGAGCATGCCGTGCTTCTATCTGCCTGTTTGCTTTGACCTGACTCATCTTTTGTAGCATAGCCTCCTCCACTCTGCCTGAAGAGCTTCCTTTAAAGAGTGCCAATCACGATCAGGAGAAGGAGGATGCTCTGACAGCTCATGCTCCCTTTAGGGGCCAAGGGTGGGAGGTTAGGGTCAGGCTACGATGAGTGGGCTCACTGAAAGAGTGAGCCTGGGGAGGAAGAAAGCATGAGGGAATGAAAAATAGCAACAGATTATGGTTTACAAAATTGGATACAAATATGAAAATACATTACAAAATCATGTGAACTCAAACATCGTTATATTTTTCTGTTATACAGAGTATTCAGGTTATACTCATGAGTGAGTTTGCTGATACACTCACTCTCCAGGCTGGGACTGAGCTGGAGACTGGCATACATCTGCCCTGGCTCTATGCCTCGCTGAGTGTCAGACTGCAGATGGAAGTGCTTATTTGTAATAATAAACCCTGGGAATGGGGGAGATCTGTGGCCTCACTTCTCACTGGTTGCATGCGTGACTCCACAACTGAACTGCTTCTTATTTTCTGCAGCCAGTCCAGAAAGGTCAGGAACAACCTATATATATTTCTTAGACATCGTTTTTTGTACACACACACACACACACACACACACACACACACACATAAGGCTTTCTGGCTTGGGACATGAATTAGTGTTTACGTATATAAATAGTTTAATGTTATTTAACTACTACTATGTTAACAGGACAGACTTACAATGGATGTAATTATAGTATCACTTTAAAATGCTGTTCAATAACTCATAGGTAACTATGCAGGGACTAGGTAGGAATGAATCAGTAGTATTATGTTAATACCTAGAGAAAAGTTATTACTATTAGCTATTAATTAATACTGAATATTTACTTTGTACTTAATAATAAAGTTGGTAGCTCAATATGAATGAATTTTTATTAGAATTTGATACTGTTTGTCTCCTGGGGAACTGCTAAATATGGATAATTATTATCACATCAGGTCCACAAATGCTGTCATATGTACCAATTAAAGAATTATGAGCTGATGCAAAGCAACGTCTAACATTTCAGTGACTACATAAATATTTTTATCTGTTATTATTATAAAGAGAAAAAATACTATGTAATTATTGCTTATTTATTAATTTTCTACCAAACCATTACTTTTGTATTATTTACTGAGTAGTTCCTACTAATAATATTACTACTATTGACTACTAATGAATACATATTTATTCCTGCTTAGTCCATACATTACTAGTTATTTATTATTGAAAAGTACTGGAAAGTTTTTTACAATAATATCAAACAATTCTTAATGATGTTTATGGAAATCTTATGAAGCAAAACTTGTGCCTTTACTAGTCATCCATAGACTTAATCTGGAGAGAACATGTAGAAAATTTTAGTGCTAGTGTGTACTTTCTGTCAGGTTTGTGTGGTGTAGTCACACTAGACGTTTATTTTTTTTTTTTATAAAATGTTCCTCAGGGCCAGTTGGATAAACTGGACATTTCTCCACAGTCACTGAAATGAAGTCTTTCATCTCTGTTATTTGTGGGATGTTGACAAAAAGTAAAAATGAGTTGACATTCAGCGCAGTGCCAAAAGCAATGTTTACCATAGAGTGATTCATACATTTCTTCTCTGGTATTGTCAGACAGAATTTACATCAAAGAAAGTATGAGCGACCACTCACAGCCAAGGAAAGACTTGGATTAGTTGGTTTAAAGTGTTGAATGTCCACAAAATGTCAGCAATTTCCCTCTACAAATAAATACATGACACTCCACGGTGGCTGCAAGCTCCCATCCCACAGCAAGAAAAACAACACCTTCTTCTTTCTGAAAGTAGCCTGAACTCTTACTGCCCTCATAGACAGCAATATACAAGCTGAATCAGATAACTCTATGTATGATATCCACATGGTTAAAGAGGCATTAGTTTTAAGATCAGAATGCAAAAATACACATTGAAAAAACACAGTTGTAACATGCTGTGTCTGTTGATAGTACACAAACACTTTCCCTCATTAAATGGGTCAGCAAACCAATTATTGTACTACACCTTAATCAGAAGTCAGTTCACTGAGAATAGTCAATTAATGCCAGGCCAAGTCTACTGGCCACCATATGACTCAGTCTCAGAGCGGCTGTCAATATCAGGGAGTATCATGGCTCTGATTGGACTTGCTTTTGTTAACGAGCAGGTTGAACTGACAAGCCTGACAGTGCTATGGCATGATGTCTTTGTGGACAAGAGAAGAGTGAAGTCCTGCTAGGCCTCACTGTCACGCTGCAGCTGCTGTCTGTCTCTTCTCCCCCACCCTCGCAAAGCTCCGGCTCTGCGTACACAGTCTGTTGACCCTCTGAGCTCTATGCTCCCTCTCTCTCTCACAGCTGTGCAGCTTTGAACTCTAGATCGGTGTGTTAAAAGCAGCCGGGGCCAAATGCTGTTCACAGTGTCACCCCAAGGCCTCACAAGCTGTTCTGAGTGATCCCGCTTTCTTTAGGCAAGAAGATCCGATATGCTGAAGGAAAACTAGATTGTGTGGCTGTGCAAATGCATGGTGTTAGATACACCATGGAACACAGTCAGTTATCAAGACTTGGAGAAAATTGTGCACAACAGTGAGATTATCCAAAACAAGACAAAGAAAAGACTGGTCAGGAAGGCTGTCAAAAGGTCTACAGCAACATTAAAGGAGCTGCAGGTCTTTCTGGCAAGTACAGGTTGCTCCCTACAGTACATGTAACAAATATCTCCCATGTTCTTCATCTGTCTTGGCTATGGGCCAGAATGGCAAGACACAAGCCGTTTTTTGACTAAAAAAATACACCCAGACCTAGGTAAACTTTGCAAAAACATATATCCAATCTACCAAAACCATGTGGAAAAATATGTTACAGTCTGATGAGACCAATATTTTTTTGCAGCATGTAAAAGGTATGTTTGGCACCAAAAACAAAACAGAACAACAGCAAAACTTGAAGAATGGTGATTGCAGCATCATAGTTTGGGGCTGACTTTCTTCACATGGAATTGGGCGTTTAGTGAAGGTGGATGGAATGATGAATACATCCAGTATCAGTCAATTTTGGCACAGAACATTCTGGCATCTGCTAGAAAGCTGAAGATGAAGAGAACTTTCACATGTCAGCATGACAATGATCCAAAACACACATCTACATCAACAAAAGTACGGCTTCAGCAAAAAAAAAAAAAAAGATGAATATTTTGGAATGGCTCAGTCAGAGTCCAGACCTGAATCCTGTAGAAAATCTGTGGGGGGACCTGAAGAGGAAAAGTTCTTGAAATTTGTCAAATCTGGAACATTTTCACAAGAAGAGTAGGAAAATATTCCTCAAAATGTGCCAAGCTGATTGAAGCTTATCCAAACAGACTGAGTGCTGTAATAAAATCAAAATGTGTTCATAATTTTCAGTATTAGTTCAGAGGGTGTGCATTCAGAAATGTTTTCTTTTTTTTATCTTTTTTTTTTCTTCCTAAAATGCGTCAGTTAACTTTTAATGGCATTGTACAGGATGTAATTTTTACATTAAAGGTGGAAATATTCACAAAAGTTTTTTTTTTTCAGGGGTGTGTAGACTTTTTATATTATTTGTATTTCTGTGTTGAACACGAGTGACTAAGCAAGAGAAAATATTTTATCTTTACAAATTATGTTATTTGTATATAAAACATATTAAACATTACAAAATATATGAAAGATATTTTTTTATTCCGCATTTATCAAATCTACAATTGCTCTTTTCTTCTGACAAAAACAAGCAAATGAAGTTTGTTTGTTTTTTCAAAATAAAGTTAAAAATTTCTTCATTCAAATAATGTGATAAAAATTCAATTGTCAAAAGCAGTTGTTATATTTATTAATCATTTTCAGATGTTATAAAATCAAAGCCTGTGCAGATCAAATCTATTCAGTTGTGTTTTTGTGGGGTTTTGTTCTATAGATTAAAAACAAAGTTGTAGACATTCAAGACTACTGAACCGAACAAAACACGCAAGCCTTTTTCCTGCGCAGCAGTAGAGGCAGGACCCTCTTCTTAGGAAAACAAAGCCAAAGTCCACTCTTGTCTAAATGTGCACTAATTGAGTGAGACAGGCCTCAGCTGCCTGCCAGTCACAGAACTCATGCTTTTTCAGTGGACCCGTTCGTTTCCCTTGATTGCTTCCAGCATCATAGCATGACTCCTGTCATCTCATTGTCAGTCTTGTGTCTTGTTTTCTTTGCAGTTTTCCTACAGTATGTAAACAAATACGCCAGTGCTTGCATTTGTTGGGTTTTTTTTCATACCATGGAAAATTTTGCAAGCATTGGGAATATTGCGTGTCAAAAATGTTCATAAGTCTGGCTTCAGGACATGGAAAATTACATTCATATATGTGTGAATTTCAGTTCATGTACAAGTAAAAAAATGTTGAAAAACAAAAATAAGATGATGACAAGTTTAATCATTTCACTCCCAGGATCTTTGACTTTTTGCACAGAATCAAATCCAGATTAGATGACCAAATATATTTTTAATTGCTTCTTAAACATTAAAGGCAATCAAATTTTTCTTCATAATTAAATACATTTCAGATCAATTACTATAGAGAAATGCGTCTTGTTTGCACATGTAGGTTCACATTTTAAGATCATAAGATCATTTTATTTTCACCTTTAAGCATTTAAGCATTGCTTTGAGTCTGTCTACTTAGAGATGTGAGAAACAGATGGCAGTAACCTTTGTTTTTTTTTTTCCTCAAATGTAGCAATGTCACGTAACAAAAATTTGTCTCCATTTGGTAAGATTTTATTCCCCACAAGTCCTTGAAGACGTAGCCTGCGGCTCTTTCTCCAACCAACTACCTGGAACTGACAAAACCAGAAATGGATTTACTTCATCCATACTCTGAACTGTCTCTCTTAATTTGGAGGCCATTCTGAAGCAATCTGGAAACTGTTAGTCAGTCAGTCTTCACCATAATTGCATGCAGCTGAGAATTTAGTCCCATGTGGCCAGTGTATGGTTTTGAGGGGGCCTTGCATGTAGAGAAAAACTTTAGATATAATAAGTGCAATTGATCCTGTTCTAATTCCTTGTGGGAGCAGAGTAGTGCTCAGGAAACTGGCTGGCACACGGAAACAGGCCTCTGTTTTTCTACATGTTCAATCACACTTGTACATCCACCACACAATCACACTAAAGCATAAACACACATGCATGCACATTCCTACACACACACACACACACACATACACACACACACACACACACAGTCTCTCTTTCTTATCTCTCTCTTTCTGGTCATTTCCAAGAGCGGAAGTCTGCTGTTTGTTGTTTTGGCATATGTGACACAGTAAACAGTCCAGCAGTTTGTTTGATTAGCCCTAAGTGCTGGTGACGGCGGGTGGTAAACAAAGTGGGCTTTGGGGCTGTCTTCAACTCTGAGGTCAGGAAGTGAACAGGGAGAAACTTGATCCCCACAGGAGAGGTAGGAGCTCAGGAATCCACATGCTGGTGGAGCACTGCCCCATGAAATTAACACTGATGGAAATGTATTCATTGTCTGTGCAGTAATCTTTGGAATTTATTCAAGTGTAGTTAAGCATCCAGACTGTAAGAAAGACCAAGAAAAAAGAAACTATCTTACTAACTACCCTACTAATGGATATCAGCTGGTCTTGGTCTTACAGATTCATACACAATGTGGTTATATCACTGCTGATGAAAAACTTGCATGTATTTTTGTGTCCAAATTCTGCTCATTTACAGATAATCAATCTCTATCGCAACATGGTCTTAACATTCTATCAAACATGCGACTTAACAACATATTATCTCATAAATACGGTATAAAAATATATACTTTTTAATGTCAGAATTCACATATGCCTAACCGCCTGGATTTGTGCATTCAGCCTTTTGATGCTGTATCTCAGAAGTATTTATGTCAGTATATATGTTCTATGTTATCTCAGAGCAAGAGAAAGAAAAAAAAGATCAGAGGGAAAAAAATATGGGGTGAGACAAGGGAGCGGTAAAAGAAGGTCAAAGGAGGTGAGTGCAAGTCAGGCCAGTCAATGAAGCCATCATTCTTTTGGGTTGAAGACCTGTCTGTGCAGCAGATGAAATATGGGCATTGTGTGTGTCTGCGGATGAACGACTGCCCTGATCTGTAATGTGAGAAACACAGCTCTATCTGCAGCCTCTGCACTTTCCTTGAATCACACAGAGTCTCTTAGGTAATATACAAGTACGTTGATGGCCACCCAAGCACATTTTATCTAATCATGTTTTCCCTTCCCCGAAACACTAAAACACACACACTTTAAAGATGTATTGTTTCAAAAAGAGCAAGAGTTGGAGGACTGCAACTAACATACACCCCCAATTCCCCATCCCCCCAAACACACACACACAAAGGCATAATGTAGGCTTTTCGGCTTGAGACATGCGCATATCGAGAAAGACGGTAAATGAGGCAGATTAGACCAAGTCTCAGTATTCCATACTTCCATTTCATTGATCAGTTCTTTTGGAGGGGTGTTAAGTTTTAAAATCAGCTATACATCATGCCAGTAAGATATGTGGAGGGGCTACACAAAAGCAACATACAAAATGCAAACTTCACTAAGCGTCAATGTAACTTCTTATGGATTCACGTATGGTTGTCAGATAAGAGACTAAAGTCACTAAAGATAAGCATTAGGATATTTAATTCCAAAACCTGTTTGCATGTGCCCAGTGGTTCAAACATGCCTATAGATAGAAACAAACAAAAATATGACCCAAACATTTAAAAATTGTGGTCTTAATTAAAGAAGAATTGAATTGAATAGGTCCACATGTACAAAAGATATAAATAGCTTCAAATGTTCTGTAGGTGGGAGATCCGAGATCCTTGATGTCTTTTACCTTGAATGACATTACAGAAAGTGTCTCAGTAAACTCAGAGAGTTTACAGAAACCGTCTGTAAAATCTTCTATTACTCTTGTGCATACAATGGAACAGCATGTAGTGTTGCTACCTCACAGCTTCAGGGTCCCAGGTTTGAATATGAGTTTGTATGAAATTTATGGATATTTTTGAGACTGCCTCTAAGTGATTTACTAACATCAAGCACCAGATCTTATATATATAGCTCATGCCAACAGATGCAGCCTAAGTTTTTCTCAGTTAATTCCTGTGTAATTAAATATTTGCCTTAAACCAGATTATTTTGAGTTTTGCACAGAACACCTGTGCATTTTGTAAGTACCACAATCGTTTAGGCTGTTATTGTTTGGAAGAATATCAGTGCTGGCAAAGTAAAAGAACGGTTATGCAATGTGTATTTAATGCTTTTTCATATCTAAATCACAAAGCAGCAAACATAATAGCCATTTTCCAGGTCTGATCCTTTTTCATTTTTCTGACCCTGTTAAAATATTCATGCACAGTGGAAAGTGTATCCCCCAGTGAGGAAAAAATCTATGAGCATGGCACTGGAACCTTAATCTATCACTAGCCAGCCATTATCGCAGCAGCTCTCGTACATGAGTACTCAGAGACTGAAGGACTCCACAGCTCCTTGCCCCTTCACTTTTTTACAGCTCCTGTTTCACTTAATGTGTCCATTAGTCTTTGCAAGGCAAGTCAATTCAATCAGCATGCATTTACACACGGCATTACTTCCTAATCAGAGTGGAATTTTTCTCATAAGTTATCATTGGGTTATTACGCCATTTGTAATGGTTTCAGGTTATCAGAAATGTGTTAAAAATTTAAAAGCAATCACAATGACCTAACAGCTGGTTGGGATTTAATATCGAGAATGTGGAACTTTACAGGGCTTTCAGAAATTTTATCTTTCCTGTACTCTACCAATCTCTCTCACAGTTGTCTTGTGTCATTTAATACAGCATTACACCAGATTGATAAGCTTAAAATTAATAGGGGGAAAAACCTTCAATATTATGGCAGATT
The DNA here is from genome assembly GCF_019097595.1 of Hemibagrus wyckioides. NCBI lineage: Eukaryota > Metazoa > Chordata > Actinopteri > Siluriformes > Bagridae > Hemibagrus > Hemibagrus wyckioides. The sequence goes on from NC_080710.1 coordinate 13,416,562, forward strand.
ATAGTGAGAGAGAGAGCCAAGAGTGAAGAAAAAAGGTTTGTAGACAGGTTTTGTTTTGTTCGAATGAAAAATTGCTTTCCTTTGATGAAAAATTAGTGTAACATGACTGGAATGAGCTTTTGCCCTGTACGCTGTAAAACATTTCAAGATGGTTAAAATTAGATATGAAAATTCAACTGTTGCCATAAAAATATGAGTAAACTCAACCAGATTATAAGGTTTTTTCAACTTACAAGTAGTCAAGGCAATGGATTATTTTAAGTTGCAATTTCGAAAACTTGTCATGACACAATTGGAGTTAAAGAGTAAAATATAGTATAGGCCTGATTGTAATAATTTTAAACTGTTTCAGTTCTTCATTAGGCAAGCAGGCGAATAAGGTCCAATATAAAGCAAGCAAGTCAAAACTGAGAGCATGTTTTCACTATGTTACTAACTGCCATGGAGCTGGAGGGTATCTGTGCATCAACAGAAGCAGCTCTAGAAAATAAGATTACATCTTATATTAACAGACTAACCGCTTACATAAGCAAATAGCTGGCTAACATTACTGTAAAAATACACCAATGTTGAAGTGGTTCCTAGCCCCAAAGCAGATCTGGTTTGTATTTGAACATGACTCCCTGTATAGTGTATAGTCTGGCTGTCTGAGGGTCCATGATTAAGGGACTTTTAACTAATGACAATGTAATTTCAGTGTCCTGCCAGCAGAATGATCCACCACCCAAATATCTGGTCAGCACTGATCTTATGGTGTTTCCTTTTCTGGAATATTTCAGAGAAGGATCTAACTCCCAACTGCTAGTTTCAGCCTCAGATGCTTCATCTATGGCCGACAGATATCTTTTATACATTTTGTTGGCCAATAGCTTCCGAATTTTGAAAGTTGCTCTCCTCTTTTTAAGAACCGATTTTTAATCAGAAAACAAACACCATGACATTATAAGTTTTTCAGAGCAAGACTTGATCATTGGATTAAAAAACATTCATACTATTACATCATTAAATGTTATTGCAGGGCTTTTTCAAAGCAGTTAGTGGTGAGTAAATGAGTTTCCTGACAGGCTCCAGGCAAAATCTGTAGTTGGTCATTTGCAATTTCTGTCAAACGGCCTCCTCCTGTGAAAATAGAAGGTTCTTGGCCATGTTTAGTGATGAAAAGTAGCATACTCTCCAGTGACAGCTAAAAGCCTGGCTTGTAAGACTAGCTGACTGCAGACCTCGGGGCATGTCTCTGAGCTCATATATGAACTCAAGACCCTTTAATTGGTATATGAATCATATGAATTCAAACCCATATATGAGCACAGTCCAGACAGCTAGCAGTAACAATAAAGATTACAAACGTTTAAAAATATTACTTAATGGTTTTTAATGAGACATGTATGTTAAGTACTTGGATAACGTTAGGAGTGAAGTTACTTCTGCTTATTGGGGAATTGAATATTAAACATAATGTCAAATCATATAAGCTGTAAGCACTTGATAACACTTGCTAAAATATTTGCATTTGCATATTTGCTATCACGTCATCATGTTTTCCATTATACCAGTGCCAGTGCTGTAGCTCAATATTTTTCGGATAGCCCTGAATGTTGCAACACCTATAGAACAAAATCTATATAATTCTTAGCTTGTCCGAGGACAACATTTCAGCCCAGAAAAACATTTAGCTAGAACACAAATGATTTTGACTATGTAATTCATTACTGTAGGAAGCTCAGTGCACATATTCCCACCAATTTACACGAGGAACTGCCTTGTTTTTTTGTGCTTTCTTGAGCACAGAAAACAATGTGCTTATTATTTACACTCATTATATTTACTCAGTACTCATTTCTATTTACTGAGTAAATATAATGTGCCAATGTCTGTTTTTATTGTTCAGTTCTTATAAAAACTAAACACAATGTTTATTAATCTAGTGCTAATTACACTCCTATATGTGGAGGCAGTTAACTTTTATATAAAAATGAATTGAATTTTTAATTCAAACCTGTTAAATTAGATTTTATTTGTTATACCACTTACTTATAGCATAAACAAAATATTGTCACTTACTAGCTTTAGAGAAATCTGGATTTAAATGTAGATACCTAATGAGCAAACATGAGGATAAACGTTTCTAAGGAACCAGAGTCGAAAGGGAACTCATCATCATCAGGGTGAGACCGAATTGTTGGATTGTAATTCATTATAATATACAGGTGTAGAAGAGTAAAGGAAAACAGTGCTCTGTATGTTGAAAGAAAGTCATTATGAGTTTTATGAATGAGAGCCTTGGGATGAGCCAAAGACAGTTTTATGTTTCCAGCAGCTGTTCACAGGTACAAATCTACAGGATTCAGTTGAGATTATCCACTAAGGATAGGATAAGTCTTGTTCTTAAGCTGTTTTTTGGGAAGTGGAACTCTTTGCATATTAATGTGAGACCATTCAAAGCAGCAGAGAATGAATTGCAAGTGCAGAAATAGAATATCAAGATACACAACCAAAGAAATGTGTCAGAATCTGGCAATGGCATCATATTGGTTAGCAGAAGTACATACAAAGAAATGGAACAGACTATTACAGATATACTCTCACTCCTACGGTGGTTTAATTTCTATTTTGAGGGCTATGACAGCATAACTAATTCAACACTGACATGAGGGCACTCTGGGACATAAAGTTGCCTAACATTCCACTGGCAATTAACCTGAGTTATCTCATGAGAGAAAGCGCACCAAAACATCCCAGTTTACCAAAACTCTTTTTGTCTATGAACTCCTCAAATCTCCTTCTTAGAGAAAATATTCATTCCCTTCTGAAAATACTGGAACAGAAAAGTTTGAGATCAATTATTATCTGAGTGTGTTAAACCAACCTTTGGTAGCAAACCATGTGAGCAAAAGTATTAGAACAGTATTTATGTTTTAAATTAAATGAAAGCAAGTAACACTTAATATTTGGTTGATTTGGTCTCTCACTTGCAATAACTGTATCATGCTGGCTTAGTTTTTTTTTGTTGTTGTTGTTGTTTTTTGAGGGGGGGGGGGCTTCAGAGCACCCATAATGTTTCTTTCATCAACTGCTGTTTTCCTTGCTCAACCAGTTCTAGTTCGAATAGTGCAGCGGATAAGATCTTGGACATGCGGGACTTCATTCTGAACTAAAGATTTAAAATTTTAAAGATTTTTATTTTTCTGTGTAATGACATTATATTTCATAGCTTAGCAATGTTAGCAATGAATAATATAGCAATGAAAAAGGTTGTTGGTTTGGAACTAAAACAAAGTCTTTTTCTCACATATATGGTACAAGTTCATCACAGTGAATATTCATTTCTTGTCATATCCAACCTTCTGATCAAATAAAGAATAATTTGGGGTGTGGTGTGTTTGCCATGTGAAATATTACTGCATGTTATGTCTTATATAATCAGTTATGTCTAATATAAGCTTCTTTATAAGCTGAGGGTTTCACTGGTTTCATAAACCTGCATAATTCCCCTCACCTTACTAATAACGGCAATACAGAAAAAGATGCTACCATTTTAACACAGAATGGACGTGAATTTCAGCAGATTTTGTTGTGTATTTTATTGTATTGCAATTTCAAATAAAACAAAAATAAAGTCATGAAAAATATCAAAAAAAGTCATCAAAAGTAATGTTTCATCAGTTTATTAAGTCTTCTTCTGCAATGCATACTAAAATGTACTAAACATGAATATGTTTAAATGTGATATTGTTTTTCAGTGTTCTACACGTCCTTCAGAATGTTACCAATACTATGTAGATACCATGTTTTGCTGAGTTACATTTGTCCAGTTGCACATATTGACATAATAGATGGCAAGGAACTTATTTGTAATAGTGACAGCAGTGTGTAAGTTTTGGCTAAAAGGCTCAGTTTTGGGTGGTGTTAAAAAGCTTTTGGTACTACTATAAAAGAACAAATAAATAAGGAACAACATGGTGGCAGTGACAGAGGGGAAAATGGGGATGAAGGTTGTGTTGGCTGAGGTGTTGGTTCATTTTGCAGATAAAATAATAGACAGAAAACGTGAGAAGTTGATGTGTTTGAGTTTTTCTTTGAATGTATTCTACCTGCTGCTTTCAACCTCAAGCACACAAATGAAGGAACTGTAAAGCAAACTCAAATCTGGACCAATCAAAGACAGGGGAGGTCTTAGAACAATTGTCAGTTACTTAGAACTTAGTTAGTCACTTAGAACTATTCTAGGATGCATAGTTCTCACTACGAAGCAGCGTGGAGATGTTGTCTTCAAAATGTTCCACCACTGTTGGGGTTAATCTCAAATTTTATACTTTGACCTTATATCTAAAACTTTTCCTCATATGCTTGGTTTTTGTTGATGGTTTTTGCACCCATGCACTCTCAAGGACTTGGGGACTAGTATTTCATAAGACCTGCACTTAGCCAGTAAAAGTGTGGACTTGGAGGTGAGTGCACAGGGCTTTTGTATTTTAGTATAAAATAGTAAAGAAATACTGCTAACAATTTAAATCTTGTGCTCTTAGCATTTGGAACCAAAATAAGGCCATGTCAGCCATATGTTTGAGTACGTATGTTTGAGAGGCTAGCACTAGACAGGAACGCCCCAAGCCACCTTTGTGTGGCCGTCTGTTTTCGGCCTGTGAATATCTTGTTCTGAGTGAGGTTAGCGTGTGAATGACAGAGGTCTCGCACATGTAGAGTTAACGCCTCACTTGTTACTATCTGGGGTGAAATACCCACCCGTCCGTCACTCTGATGGCTGTGACAGCCATTCAGCAGAGCCCAATGAGCCCCAGTTTACAATCAGAGGCCTTTGACTGAAGGAATCCAGGCCCACTCTGGCAGAGAAAAGGGGTGGAGCAGCCTGTCACAGTGATGAGGCCCTGCCCCACTGAACCAGTCCTAAAAGAGAGAACCTGCAATGACGAGTGGCGCTCTTCATCACTTTTCATTGAGAGCACAATGCTGCAAAATCAAGTCAGTTAATATTTTTGGTGTACATTTGACATCAGTGAGTAGCAGTTTTCTCTCAAACACACCATTGTACACACTGTTTTAACAAGTTGCTGAGAAAAAGCAAGAAAAGACATGCATTAAGCCTATTGCATGGTTCTCTTTCCTCTGACTGCAGTGTAAGGTCTATATGTTTATTATTTTCTCATTATTGATTAACAGTAGAATTACTAACTGCTTCATAATTTCTCTTTATATTCAAACCTCAGTGCCACTGGAGGGCAGCAGTGAACAGTGAATTCAGATTCTAAGAATCGGCTTAACATAAAATGATTAGTATTAAATGTTTTTTTAATGTTTTGTCTCAATATAGGCTGAAATCCTGAAATGTTGTGGACTCAAAGCCCTGCTAATGCATGTGATATTCATTAAACAGTTATTTTCCTTCTCTTAAGGAAGCACACATAAATGTATTCTTTGTATGAAATACACCCACAGTGTGCCATTAAATCTGTGATGTTATTCAGTACTGACTCCAGAATGATTCTTACATGAAGGCCAATAACACAGCTATTTTGAAAATGTAAACTTTGAAGAATGAGAGTTTCTAGTTACATTTGACAGAGGATTAAACATGTAGAACTACTTGAAATCTGTCCTGTGATGTGTTGCTCTAGTGTTTAATAGTCAGGTTATCCCCTTAAACATGCAGGACCTATCAGTGGCTCCTGACTTAACCTGAATATAACAGTGGAATACTTAATGAATGAGGTATGGTGATAATATATATGATGGTATGTAATAGAGATGTTTATACAAATATATGAAAAATTGTGTGTGCGTGTATGTGTGTGAGTGTGTGTTTCATTACTAAGAAAACGTATACAGATTTCCTTAACATCTTGTTGGAATTGGAATTTTGCCATGAAATTTCAGGTCAGTTCCTCAATATGTGTACCCTTGAGAGATGACTGTAATACTGGCAAAGAACACACCTCTGTGTAATGTGCTGATCTCACTCTTGTGGAACGGACAAGCTATCCAGTTGGAAAGCTTGCAAATAATTGTCTCTAATGTATTAGAGAGTTCTGATTGTGCTTAAAGCTGGACTGCAGAAGATAAAATATATTCAAACCTCCTCGTAAATCAACAAATTTAAATTGTGGAAACTATTAAATATTGTTGTTACACATTCAGTCCCAGACACTAAACAAAAAATGTTTAGTCCTTACATATACAATTGAATGACGAAAAGAGACAAATGCTATAAAACTGTAAAAGGTTTTTTTTTCACAGTCTGTATTGCAGACTGTAAAGAAAACTTTTATAAATGCTGAATACTGTTGATTATAACTAAGTTTTAAGACAAATTGTAATTTAAGTAAGAGATGCAGAGACTTTTACTGATGAGTATAATAACATGGCCTTGATGTGTACACTGATGTAAAATTCTGAATTACACCTACATATGCTGTTATTAACCATGTATAAAAAAAATAGTATTACATAATGTGAGGCATGGAAACTTCACTCAGATGAATTTTTCAGCATCATGTCAAAGCTTGGAAATCTCTTTTAGTGCAGTCTGCCTGCTGAAATTTTAATTCCTTGCTGTGCTGGAGCACATTCAGGCTCTCGTTTCTCACATTTGAAGAGTCTTTGAACAGTTTGGACTTGAGTACGTGTCATTACAGAGCACAGTACACATAAGCATACAGACACAAGGTCAATGCATCAGACTTAATGGTTGAGAAAAGGTTTGTCTTGGTGAAATAATCATCCTCCAAAATCCTCTAACAGTCTAATTAAGTGGTGTTGAAGAAACGGAATCACAAATTCATGTGTAACTGAATTTTTGAGCTAGTTGGAAGAAATGTATTGAAATATGAGAAAACTTCTACACCGGAAGCATAGTAGATCATCATGGGGTGTACAGTATAAATAAATAAAATAAATCCTGAATTATATAAGGTTCTTCTTTCTAGAGAAAAATGTTATATAGCCAGCATATTCTTGTTCTTTAACAGGCAGTGGTGTTGTTTTCTGCACTTTCAATCTTTTTTTTCTAGCCAAACGATAGACACCAAACAAAAACCACTTTATTATAAAGTGTTATTGATTCCTAAATGTACTGTAATATGTTTTACCAAACAAATTTTTGGTATAATCTTAAACCTGAAGCCTCTCATACAAAATCCTCTGAATTCACAGTGTGATTTAATTTATGAATATTTGATATCAGACTGGTAACCATGTCATTTGTAATAAAACCATTCTAAAGGCAGCTACCAATTGATGTAAGTAATCAAGCAAATGTCTTTGGAGTTGAATTTATTCTCTGTGTCATATGCTCTAACCTGAATAAGTCACTTTGTTATGGTTTCCTTTCCAAATTATTGCAATTTCTTAAACTGGATATGAACATTAATAATAAAAAAAAACCTGCTTGAGTAAACAGTATCTGTAGATAGATATCTGTAGCAGATATCTCTAGCTGTAGATAATCTATAGCAGTGTACATACAATTCCCTAAACACTCCATTCCCAATGCATTATAGATGCATTAAATATACATTATGCATCATTAAACCCTGCCACTATTTTTCACCCATAGGTCTTTCACATTTAAAATAATTACCTAATTAAAGGAATCTGCTGTGTTTTCTGTATGTTTAGCTCATTTATCTTAAGATGTAAAGAAGTTATAAGATTTTATACCAGTAAAGACAGAACACTGCTGTGGAACAAAATGAAGAGCAAAATACAGATCTATAGTATGAAAGCACTGGAGCATTGGATCATTACAAGGTCAGTTCTTTTGTTAATGCAATACACAGTATGTAAAACATAAAACCTCTATCTATCTATCTATCTATCTATCTATCTATCTATCTATCTATCTATCTATCTATCTATCTATCTATCTATCTATCTATCTATCTATCTATCTATCTAGCTAGCTAGCTAGCTAGCTAGCTAATTCCTGTTTCCATCTTTAAAAGTTTGGAGAAAGGCAAAGTAGTTGTGCTGAATAATAGATTATAAAGTGTTGGGCTGGTTTTTGCCTGGTTAAACTCTAAAGCTTCTTTCTGCTGAGTTAACTCCTAGCTTTATTAAAATCACTACTTCAAACACTTCCTATTCTCAACACCCCTTAACCAGACCAAATGCCTACATGCAGTCTTAAACTCTTAAGACGTAAATAAGGTAAACAGTGTTTAGAAAATTTTGAACCCTTAATATTCCTGCTATTGTCCCTCTTGGAGAACCCTTACTTTCTAGAAAAAAAAAATTCTAAATAGAACCATTTTTGGAAATGTATAAATCCAATGAAACTTCAAGAACCTTTGGAGAACCTTTTTTTGCTTTGAATGTACTCAGGTAAAAGTGAAGTTGGTCCTCTAGCAATGAATTAATAATAAAAAGTATGCTTTTGTTTAAATCAATTTAAATGTCTTAATATAAAAATAAAATATTGGTTCCACCATATTTCAAATCCAAATACGCAAAAATGGGTTCATAAACAATGTTTACATTTGTCTTTGAGTGAATTTAGCTATTGTTTATTTTGTGAATCCAATATACACATGCCAACAGCAAAGAAATAAATTAATACATTTTAAAAATTACTTTGTCAGTGCCTCAATTATTAAAGGCTGTTTTATCTATAGACACTTATAAAAAATTACAAATCTTCATTAAATCAAATTCAGTATTCCTGCTTACTCTACAATCATATAATAATAATAATAATAATACAATACAATAAAAAATTACCTGCCCTGCTTATCTCAAATACTAGGACTATTTTACAATCATATAATATAATATAATATAATATAATATAATATAATATAATATAATATAATATAATATAATATAATATAATATAATATAATATAATATAATATAATATCTGTTTACATGTATCATTATACTGTATTGGTCATACTATTACTATTGACTGCCATATACGGATCCAGAAAATGTGTTCATAAATCATAAATCAGATTAAATAAAAACAAAGAATTTAGCATTACAGCAAATTTTATTTACAAAACTTGTCTTTTTTCTAAACATTAGAGAATCATATAAGTGCAAAAATAATAACACAATCATCAATTTTTCAGTAAGGCAGACAATGCTTGGAGCACAACAGTATGCATGCTGGTAACTTTAGCAACAAACTGCAGTACATCTGTAAGGTTTACACCCCCATTAAAAGCAGGAAGCTATTTCAAAGCAACAGACTGCAGCATGCAATACTGTGGATTTCATTTGCATTCACAGTGCTGGTACAAATGTTGTGGCAGTTTAAGTGCAGTTCAGAAAGGAACTTTGCAGGTGTCGTTTGGTGAAATGAAAACATTACATGCTGATAATCACATGCAAACAAACTGATTCATATGTGTAGCCTGTAAATTGACACATTACTTTGGTGAGAATGATTCATTCTGTCACCAGTCCTTCATATAAGATATTTGTCATCTTATATACGTCAAAATCAAACAACCACTGCATAAGCCATCTGGTACTTATGAATGTCTATATTACTAAAAGAAAGCCATAAATAACTTAGTAATAAAACAACACTAAAAGCAAACACAGTGTTTAACAATTTATATATTCATTAAAGCTAGGATGTAGTTAATTTAAACTCTCGTATCAATGTGTCAACTACTACACTGGCTGAAACTGAACAATAAATCAATCAACCAAAGTAATGAGGCGTCATGAATGAATTTCACTAAAGTCCATGTTTAGTGTCACTCGGTAAAAGGCATTTGTCTGAATAAACAGCAGACCTCTACATAGAATAAGTTTGTAGTCATGAACAAAAAGTCAGTGAGTGCTAAATATCACAGTTCTTTAAATTCACAGTGAATTAAATGTTGATCTGCAGTAATATGATCTTATGACCAATTATCATGGTATAACCATGCCATCACAGTATTAACCTTAAGAAGTTGCTCATTGTCTTCTTTCATTTCAGTGCAATAGTAACCATTCCCTTCCCCAAAGCTCAGCACAGTATAATATGCAGTATGTTCGTATCCTTCTTTGTTTTTTCTGAAACAGGTCAGATTGATTAGGTTATACTGTTTACAGACTATTAGCAAGGCTATTAATGTTTTATTATATATAAGCCAAAATTAGTATGCTGTTGAAATCTTAAAGCCTTTGCACTGAAGCTTTTTTCTTTTACTCTCCCTCCCCTGTTCACCCTGATTCGCCATCAACACTGACTTCTGATTCGTTGCTGTCTTCTAGATTGACTCCACCCTGTGGGTGAACTCTATGCTATGACTGGTTGCTGCAGGTTCACATGACTGTGTAAGGGTGGAGTCTGTACATTCAGTTGATTTTTCTTCTTCCACTTTTGCACATGGATTGGAAGTCTCTGAGACTTGGCAGGCTTGCTGATAGGACAAACAGAGTTCCTCCCATTTTTTTCGATTGGCATGTATCCCATCTACCATTGGCTGGAGCTTCCTATTCAGCTTCACCAAAGCCTTTTCAAAAGATGACTTCATTAGCTATTAAGCCAAAAATACCAGTAGGTAAAATAATTTGGTTCATTTGTTTTGTTTTGTTTTTTACCTCATACAGTGGCTTACAAATCTTATCGATCCATTCAAGCTGAAGTGCAGGAAGTTCATCTTTACGATTGCGATCAAAAATGGCCTTGGAGAGAAGGGACATATGGACCATGGTTTTTTTTTTTTGGTTCTTTGTTTCTTTGTTTTTTTACAATATATTACCATTGTAGTATGACTGATTGTCTTCAGCATCTTTATAATTATTACCAGTAATAGATACATTTTCCAATGGTACAGGCTTATATTAAAGTCCCTACATTCCTAATGCATTATTACAAAGGATTATGGGCTTACAAAATTAAGACAGAGACTCACTTTAAAAGCCCAATAGAGAGCAAAAGCACTCACAGACGGTGTGAGCTTCAGCTCAAATCGCTCCCTGTCACCTTGTTCAAAGAACTCACTAGTCACCAACTCTGCAACCTGCAGTAAGAGACAACACTACAGTGAATTTACATTCGCTACATACTGATGCTTCATCTAACAACCAAATAAATCTTAGAACAGAAATAAGACAAACGGACCTGTTTAGATATCTCCCATGGTCGAGTCACAGCACCCACATCACATGCAGTCATAAGCATAGACCTGTTATGGAGGCAGTATCATGTTTGTGCTTATGGTTTAACATAAATAGCTTTCTATATCTTTAAAATAAAGAATAATTGACCTGAAAATGTCTCGGTGCTCCTGATTTGACCAGCTGAAGTCTCCAGCCAAAACATACTCGAAGAACTTGGTTCTTTTTCTTTTAAGGAGAATAAAAACGGGACATGCTAGTGTTTGTAAGACAAAGGATAAAAGATAAGGGCAGGCTTAAAACTGAAAAAGAAAACATATTCATATGCATATACATACAGCGCCACACTTAAGTCTGACCAAAGAAAACTAGGCTTCTAACATGCCTCTGTTCTAGTGGCGCCCCTCTGTGGATGCTTTATATATTGTATTTTTAAGGATGCAGTGATGTATTTAAAGTGCATTTGTGCAATTTCGCCAGGGAATATTAACGTAATGCTATGGAGTTCTTAGTGCATGGTCTGTAAAACTTACTGGAAATACAAGTTGAGATCTGTAGACAGGATGGCCTGCTTCAAGAGTTGCATCATGTTGCTGTACTCTTTAGAGCTGAGATTGGCAAATATATTGTGCCCCTGTTGGAAATAACAGAAATAATGAAAAGTCAATAATGATCAACATAGAGATGGAGATTATGATTATGACTGAATTTCCAGGGAAATTTATTTCAAAATGAGCTGAACAGTAGTGACACAGACAATATGTACAAAATGGCACAGTAAAAATAAATTCAAAATGTAGGCTCATTCTGATAGCTCAGGATTACAGTGCTTAACAAGAGATTAGATTTGTTTGAAGGAGTCTAAGTTCCAAGCTAAGATCAAAGAATAACGAATCTCAGATGTTCTGTAATGAACAAATTTAACAGATTTGTGATTATGTGTACATGCATGTGACAGCCTGAATATGCAATACAAGTTGAATATGGTATGTTTCCACAAAGTGAAACATTTAGAGATGGAAGCTTTAGATTCATACAGACAGTAAATATGCTGGTTAGACTGTGCTTGTTTTAGATGAAAATATATCTTTTATTTGTTGGTTTTGCAAATCACCATCACTAAATTCATAAATAGTTTACTAAGCACCTATCACTACTACAGGATGCAAGTATTGCTGTAAGGCAAGAAATGCTGTAAGACAGCTTCATTTCTAATCAAAGACAGAGAGAAAGCAGCATATGCACAAAGCAGCATATGTAGACCTTGAACATTCCTTCCCTCTGAACTTCAAAAGAGGAATTTTCATCTCTAAGGATGACCAAATCCTGATGCAATGTGTGCATATACTGTAAGTCCTAGCTGGCTCAGTTCTACAAATAGGCATAAGACTTTGTTATTCAAATCGACACAGTCCTCCATGCTTTTTTAAACAAGTCCTGCCTTTATGAAACATTCTTCCTCTCTCTACTTCAATGGCACAGGCCCAGAGGGTCTCTTCTTACCTTAGTTAATTGGCTAAAGGAGCATATTATACAGCAACAGGAAATCAATACAGAGGTTGGTAATGATTTAACAGCTGGGAGCTAAAGCACCCAATTAATCAACACTGGCAGGTCTTTAAATTTTCCCCTATTGCCAAAATATACCAAAGGAAAAAGCTTATGAGCTTAGGAAAGTGGTAGTGGATCATTTCCTATGGGGTATATGATGTACAGGACAGTACTGATCTTTTTAATGCAATGCAAACATAACAGTCACCTCACTCTGCAGGATCATAACAGCATGGTTGAAGTGGTGATGTTCAAGAGTCGCTGATGTTCCATACAGCAATGCCAGTGGCGATCCTGACCTGCAGTTGCAATACAAATCACTAACAAATAACTACAAATAGCTTCAAAACAATAAAACAATGCTGCCTTTTAGCAAGATGCCTCTCTGTTAAATAGACATATATTTGCAAAAGATGGGTTTTGGGCTCACTTGGCTTGAAAAGCATTGTTGGTGCCACGATGATCCAGGTCATGGCACAGACATCCAACCATCAGTGCCAGAATCTCTGTGTCTGTTAGAACATCCTGGAATCCTGCAGTCTGACAAAGGACAGAAATAAGCTCACTGAAAAACATATGTATGTCTGTTACCTGTATTCAAATGGTTTAAATCATAGCTTTTTCCACTTGCTTATAATCACTGTCTTGAAAAAAAATTGAAAAGGCTCTTCTCTTTTGAAAAGACTCACAGTTATCATGATGAACATACACTGAGAGACATTAAAAGCATGTCTCCAGTTATGATAGGCCACAGTACGGTAGTTCTTCCTCACAGTGAGCAGCCAGCGGCACAACACCTGAGCAGGCGAAAGAAGAAAGTGTGACTAAGTTTTGATAATATTCCCTACTACTGAGTATTCAATCAGGCTGAGTAAATCTTGAGCAGCTCAGACTTTGCTTGTCTGGGGATGCATTAGTAAGTGATGACTAATACAGATGGGAGTATGACTTCTTCCATGCCTCCTCTCCTCACCTCATAATCCATCTTAAATTTTTGCACAACACTAAGCTCCAGAAACATGCGCAGAGAGGCGGTGATCATGGCATCATTGTCCAGGGAAAAGTCATTGAAATGGAACTCGTCGATTCCCAGCTCACTGCTCAGGGGGATCTTAGCAGCCTGGGAGAGTAGACAGAGAAAGTTTAGGGGAAAATGGCCAATAATACTAGACAGCAAATAGCAGTCCTGGACTTACTGGGACCAAATTTCCAGTATATTTGAATTCAACTCAATATTTATATTATTTTTAGTCCCCAAGGCTGATAGAAATCATTGTAGTAAGACAACTGAAAAGAACATCACACAACTAGAGCAATGTTTTAATTAAACCCATGAGCCAGTAATGCAGGACAGACTTTATCATTATAGACCAAACCAGAATAAGTTCTCCATTCAGTCATAAACACTTTGTTTAACTATTTTTTCCCTGCCAGGACCATTTTAAATGCTTTTATTTCTAAGTTTAAACATTTCTATAATAGAACCACTGGCTGAGTGCAGTGAAACCTACCAGAGACAAAACATATCTAAATCAAAAGACTCTATTCAATACACCAGACAGCAAACATTTTACAGACCAAATCACAGGAAGTAGGATAGACCATGAGGGCTTTTTAAAATGACATTGGCTTTAGCATGATGTGTGTAGTTTCATTAAAAAATCACATCATTCAACAGCAACAGTCTAAATACCACCTGCTGGATTACTGCAGAATGTGGGATAAAAAAGCAACATTAATAGAAATGAATAAGCACTGTGTTCATGGGTTGTGAAACATGCACACACAGGTCCATGTACACATTAGTACTTCATCTGTACAAATTTCAGCCTTGTAAGATAGAGAGGAGTTAATGTCTTCCCAATGACAAATGAGTTAAATATGCAGTAATAACATTCCAACAATCCAAAGAATTTATATAATCAGTTTGAACTATGGCTTTACATCACTATCTGTCTGACTTGCACTCACATTTTAAGCAAGATGTAGTCCTAAAGCTCATATATTAGAATGTTTCACTAATGGGATTAACAAATTTTCTACTACCAGAGCTCTACAAAAACACTATGCTTTCTAATAAACATCTGCTGCAGGTAATAACTAAATCTATACAAAAACAGGCAAAGGATGACAACAATGTGGTTGTTTTTGATTTGATGGTTTTGTGTGGTTGATTTTGTTTGATGTTACCTTTAGTCTATCCACTTCAGCTTTTGAGCATGTAGCATGATAAGATAGCATCTGAGGGCACAGACGTAAAGTAAATATATACTTTAGCTTCACTCCATTACCTAAATGTCCAATCCATCACTGATCCAATGCGTATAAAGACATTACATTCTGCTTACGTCCAGAGCCACAGACTGTTTTGCCCAAGCTTTCTTCACTTGGTTGTACATCATTGTATTATTGATGCCAAGGCCACAGAAAATAACAAAAGCCTGTCACAAACACAATGAGTGATTATAATAAAATCTCCATTATCTACAGAAATAAAACATTAATAATACCGCAAAACTCACACCTCAAATAATCTTTGATCTGCATCATTAAAGGTCTTCCTGTCCAAACGATTAAGAATCTGGGCAACTCCTTGAACAAATAAGAGACTTTTTAGATGTAGAGTATTTTATGGAAGTAATTTGTAGTTTCAGCTGCTCACTAACTCAAATTTGGCAAGCAAAAGTCTGTCCACAAGGTTGAGCTCTTATTCAAATAGCTTTTGTCTGTTAAAAGAAAGAAACTGAAACACTCCTACACATATACAGTGTAATGCATATGTCTGTGAGATGTACTATGGTGGATAAACATTCATTGCAGCAGTTTAGGTAGCAAGGTTCAGCAATGTTGCTTTTTAAACACCTTAATATTTGAAGAGGGTCTAGAAACTACACAAACCAAACATATCTAGCTAACTGCAGTGCTGTGGTCTGACACTGACAATGATGAACTGACTCTAGATGATGATTAATACAAACTGCTCATGGAAAAAGAGTAGCAGCATTTCTAACTGTAACCTTCAAGATGGACCATTTGATGTATATGATAAGTATAAAGAGTATTTAAAACCTACAGTACTGCTGCGGTGCCTTATACACACATACACTATAAAAAACACTGAATCCTAAAACTCAATCAAAGTTTTTAAAAAAACAGTTGTCATTGTTTAACATAGCTGTAACAAGTAGTAGTTCACATCCAATGATGGATAGGCTAGGGCAACTGTATACTTACTAAAGGTTATTAACATGGTAGGGTAACTTCATAGCTAATAAGGGCAACAAGAAGGTATGTCTACCTAATAAACAGGCATATGTACATATATGCATTAATCATAATGCAGAAAACTCACCAATTATTTGATGGGTTCTGTTCCAAATGGGGACACACAGCACTGACCTGATGTGAAAGCCTGAGGCCTGGTCAGCCTGTGAACAAACACATACAAGGGTGTGTGGTTATATATTTTTTTTATTAATGTTTAACCTACAGTATGCCATTCATTTTGATTACTGTTTGCTATTTGGATTCGTCTTTGAGACAACAGATAATGAACTCATCTTTAGGTTGTATTAAAGCAGAATGGTCTTCCTGGAAAATTTAAATACATCTAGAAGAAATTGGTGCTATGATATAGATCACTGAAAACTTTCATGCAACCAGTGTGAGAGAAATATTAAAGTGAGAATAATATTAAATTAAAGGTAACTGATAGAATAGTATGTGGAGTCATAGCACTCTGCAGTGCTATACATGTGTGACACTATGTACACAGAATGGCTTGACTAATAAATAATGAACAACAGTGCTATTCGAGCAGCACTATTATATCAAAAACGATTACAATTAAAATATATACCCTAATTATCAATATGTGTGTGTGTGTGTTGGTGCATGCATGTACACACCTCAGAATCAAAGCGGGGATCCTGACACACATCGCTTATGTTAACAGGCAGGCCTGTAGATGCCACCAATTCAGCAATGCTGTTATTGATCAGCCAGTCAGAACAGGACACTTTCTCCATGCTGACATCAAATCAACACACAGAAACACACACACACACAGAGAGAGAGAGAGAGAGAGAGAGAGAGTGAGAGAGAGAGAGAGGGAGAGAGAGAGAGAGAGAGAAATAGAGAGAGAGAGAGAGAGAGAGAGAGAGAGAGGGATTTCCATACATTATTCAGTATAGTGAAACTAATAGGAAATGTATGGAGCCATAAGAGTGAAGAATGTGAGAAAGGTCCTGAAAGAACGGTAATGTTTTTATAGCAATGATTTCTAGAGGGTTAAACATAGAAACAAATACTCACCTATCAACCTTACAAATATTAGTGAACTCAACTTAAAGATAAGCTTTGTTTCAGCTCATATGCTGTCAAGACAATGGATTAATTCAAGTTTAATTTTCACAAACTTCAATTCAATATCCAAAATTTGTTATGACATTTGTAGTTAAAGAGATAATTCACATAATTTAATGGGACTATCGGAAATGTTTTATACTGTACATAAAATTACAGTGGGGTTATATAGCAGATTGTCTAGTGCAAATTAAACTAGTGCAAATGAAAGGAATTTGTAAGAGGTAAATCTGTGAAATAAAGTGTAAGGATGTGTAACTGTCTAGATAATTATGATACAGCAGCATCAGTTTAAAACACTGTGTACTGTGCAAAAATGGGAAGTTTACCAAAACTGAATCGCTTACTTCTTTTATACACTATATGTCTAAATGTTTGTGGACACCTGACCATCACATCATTCTTCCCCAAACTATTACCACAAAGCTCGAAGGAAACAAGTGGATGTGTTTGTGTGCTGTAGCATTACAATTTAATTTAATTTAAAGTGTAGAAACTCAGGGCTCCTAAGTATCGTAAATATAAATGCAATTGTTGTAAGATAGTCTGAATCCTCATGACACCACAGCCATATGTGGCCGAGAACAAAATTGGCTGTGCTCTCTGCGAGGGAGGGATGACAATAAAAGTGACACTGACTAGTTGCCATTTTTCAACTCATGTATGTAGAAGAGAAGAGATTACCTGTGTGTTGTGAGTCAATTTGTGATGTAGCATGTCTAGCTGTTTGAAAGAATGCCTCATATGGCCTCATATGTCTTGGTGGAAGCATGTGCTTGTACTCAACCTGACTGATAACTGTTATGTGATAGGGGAGTGCTAGCAAGTGGGTAGGAATGTGCAAATGACCATTGCAAAACAAAGGGGGATAAAAATCCTAATAAATATGAGATCTTTAAATTTTTGGCTTTTTATAATCCAAAATCTTTCATACACCTGATCTATACCACCACAGTTGCCTTTATTTATATATCACATGAAATAAAGCCTTCACCTTATGTCATGATCCATATTGCAGTATGGAGACATGAGCTCAAATGTCTTTGAAAACTTTACCACCTGCAAGATATAGGAGGATCTGAGTAAACAGAAAGTATTGCATGACATGAGCGATTGTTTCACAAGAAACTTCATGTACTATTCAAGAATTTCTCTAAATAGGTAGATAGAAAGATACATACAACTGAAAAGTGTAGAAAGTGATAAAAAGGCATGAAAGATTTGTTCTAAATATAAATGAGCATCTTACAGGTGAGTGGATATCCTCTAGAAGCAGTACAGAGCAGCGCTCACACTGCAGCAAGGTTAGTGCTCGCTGCATGATCTTTCTCACTATCTTCTCCAGGTCTGTCTGTTCCTCAAACAGATCGTTCACCACCTCCAGAAGAGCCTGCAGAAAACACACTCCCTTAATTTTCTCATTGCACCACAGTGTATATAAAAAAATCCTCTAGGGTAGAATTTAAATCAAGCTGAAACATCCAATCCATACCACATATTGTAGTATTTAATAAGAGTTCACATAAAAAACCTGATAAGCTCATTTTAAAACAACAACAACAACAACAAAACAGCTATTTCCTTTTTTTCTGCTCACCTTTCACTAGATTAGCACTTCACAACATATCACGGAATACATTCTTAAAATCAATCTGTTCAGTAGAAACCAGACTGAGAATCAACCTGGAATTTGGTGTGCATTATTTATCAATGTTCTTCAGGCTGTGAACAGAACCAGTGTGTAACTCAGATTCTCACCCGGCTCCTATCGTATTCTTTGCGGGACTCAGAGAAGAGTTTGGCATTGGAGATCGATATACCACAGAAGGGTAGGTACATCTGTAACACCTAAGCAGAGAACAAACAGAGAGAGAGAGAAAGAGAGAGAGAGAGAGAGATATGCAATAGCAACACTTTTGTGGGGTGGCAAGAAAAAACTCCTTAACATGACTTGGGGATGAAACCCTGAGAGAATCCGTATTTAAAAAAATTTTTATCAATCAAAAAAATTTTTTCGATCGTTAATCTTCTGCTCTTTTTTTCTTCAAAATTGGATATAACAGGTTTTATAATGTTGAAAATATTGAAACCATGTTAACTGCTTTGTACAAAAGATCATTCCTCATGTGTAATCTCTTCTGTTGAAGCATGTGTTCAGATGAAACTCTGATGGATTTGAAGGTTTTGCAAACTTTGGAGTCAATACTAGCTTGAGCAGACATTGTCATTAAAGAGGACAAACCAAATCATATAATATTTGAAACCTGAATATGAAGGTACCTATTTCAATGATTTTACTTTTCACTAGTGCTCTCAGATATTTGGACCCCACTGTGTGTCAGTATATAGGTCAAATTATCCACTGAATCAAGACTTTGGTATAAACTGCTTTTGAAAAGTTCAATACTTGGTTAAAATATTTGTTAGTGCAAATTATTTACTTAGATTTTATAGCTATAACTACAGACTGTTTTCAATGTGTATGCATAATAATGACTGTAAAAATGTCTTCAAGATAACAAACACCATCAGTCAAATCTTCTACTCAAATCTCCCAATACAGAAATACAGAAGTATTTCAGGCAAATTTATTACATTTTGTTGATTACATATTTATTATATGACATGATTAAAGAACTGCGTGGTTTGCAATATTTTACACAGATTTCATGGACCTCATTACTGTAAGGAATTCAATCAACAACATTATACCTTATTACTTCATTTAAACATACTGGAAATGTACTGCTGAATCCAGTATACAGCTGGCTGCAAGTGTGCTCTACAAGCTGATTCACCACCTTTAATCTTTATGAGAATATTGAAAATGATAACAGATAAAATTATTTCTAATTTCCACTAAAACAACTCTCTAAATTAGAGTCTCTAAATTGCCCGTAGTGTGTGATTGCATAAATGAATGTGTGTGTCCGTCCAGGGTGTGTCCTGCCCGTGACCTGATGATAAATCAGATAAGTGGTACAGACATTGGAATGGAAAAAAAAAATTATTTGTATCATGATAAACATTACACCCATGCAGTGTCCTGAATTCTGTTAATTATTAGAATATTTTACACTTACCGATGGATAAACCTTTCATCAAAATATGCTATTTATATATATTTGCTCATTTTCCAGATATTTGGCAATAATTAAAAGAATACTGTGTTGACATGTCTACATAAAATGTTTAAGTGTATATTGTTATGTTTAATGTGAATTAAGGGTCAAAATGCAGTGTCTTTCATCACAAAACAACAGGAGAGAGTGTAAATACTATTTACTATTTACTGGGGGGTTTCATTCTTTCAGCAGTACAGTCTCCCCTCTAAGAAATGTTTATAGCTTTTATGTATTGTTACGACAGTGGGAAAATAATTTTATAATGATTAGCATGAAGAAAAACCAACTACAAAAATGTATTACTTTAAAATATAGTATAGTGGTTATATGCTATATGAGCAACCTTTTCAATAGCATGATACTTCCACAACGGTCACACAAAACATGTAAACAACTAGCTGGTTCAACCTTTCAGGTGGGCTTTAAATCTCTAAAAATGTTTTGTTTTCTTGTTACCAATAGGGAAGCTCAAGAATGACAGTAAAAAGAGATACAGGTTCAGAGTTTGAGTATATTCCTAGCAGAGAGAGGATGATTCAGCTCACCTTTTCATCATCCTCAGTGAAGGGAGTTCCACTGGGTTTCTTGTTGATGGCCTGCACCACTCCGATCACCTCTCCATCACTATTACAGATAGCCATGCACAGGATTGACTGAGTCTTATAACCTGTCAGCTTGTCAATCTCATCACTAAACCGATGATCCTGTGGAATATACAACAGTTACAAAAATATATCTTTTGATTTTTGTCCTAAGAAACATATTTCTAGATGCTTAAGTTTTGCTTTTTGAAGTTGTTTAATGTTTTTTAATATGCTGCCTAAAAAAAACTCCTCTGCTGTGACAAACATATGACTTTTCAAACTCTTAATATCTCTGAGCTACATGTCAGGGAACTTTTCCTGTTTATTTGGCAGTTCAAAAATGTTCTATTTTAAGTAATTGCATCACTTTCCTCCTTCATCTAGGGACGCTGTTTGAAAAAGGGAGTCTTCCATAAAGAATATCAGTAACAAAGTGTTTGATGTGGTCTATCTAAGTATGCATAACTACAATTTTTATTTACAGTTTTTGAACCTTCATTCCCAGCTGTCTACAGTGACTAATCATCAATGGAAAGCTCTGTCCACATTCTTGAGTTGACACTGCTTCATCAATACACTATATAATACAAATAGGTTAATACACACACCATGGCAATGTTATAAATCTCCAACTTATTATTCAGTTATTTACCTTGAATCATATTATACACTAACAACTATACAAACATAAAATAAAGTTAACAGGGAAATCAATGTAATTACAAGAATGAAGAATGAAAGACTGGATCTGTTGACAGGCCCTGGAAGCTTAAAGAGCTGGCACTGGGCTTCTTGTTCTGTGGTGACATGGATAAAAGATGCTGCAGATCGAGGACAACAGAAGTTCATTTATTCTAGCATAACGATGTTCTAAGGCCCTGTCCATAGAAAAAAAATGTTAAATGCAGGAGACACTTTATATAGCAAGCTCCCACTGAAACTAACTGTTCCCATTCTGTGTCAAGAAGATAGATCTCCAGTCAGAGAATTAATAAGTTCAGCATCTGACCAATGAGGAAGGCTTGCCCTTGGCCATGTAATAACGATGTCCAGAATTCAGCTACACTGGGACCTAAATCCAGACAGCAGTAAGGAAAAAACAGCACTATAAGCGTGAAGCCTTCAGGAAAAATCAGGTTTCTCGGTCACGTTGACATAATTTAACTAATCGGTTTTTAGTTTGGCCTGACAGTAGCTCCACTGAGTCCCGAGATAGACTAAGAATGGTTTGTGTTTTTTAGGACAGTAGCTCTTGACTACAAACCTGAGAACCTGCGCTGTAATGTTTCATGTTTTTTGACTTCATGAGCAGGGAATCTGTGGGTTATGAACTTGTGCTAATGAGCATGTAGCCCATGTACTTCAAAATAATTAAAAGTGAATGAGTGTGAAACACATAAATCATGTACTCATGTAACTATGTATGTATTTCACAGTCAATCACAGTTTCACAGTTGAGATTCATCAGACGAGGCTATAAGGTTCAATGTTTTGTGCATTCTGTGATGCTTTTCTGCTCACCACAATTGTACAGAGTTGTTATCTGACTTACTGTAGCCTTTCTGCCATCTTGAACCAGTCTGGCCATTCTTTGTAGACCTTTCTCTTTAAAATGTGCTTCCTACAGAGCTGCTATTCACTGGATGTTGTTTTTTCTTAATTGCACCATTCTGAGTAAACTCAAGAGTCTGTTGTGTGTGAAAATCCTTTGAGAGCAGCTTTTAGAAAAAAATACTTAAACCAGCCCAGCTATCACCAATTATCATCCCATGGTCAAAATCAATGGGATCACATTTTTTCCCTTAATCTGATGGTTGATGTGAACATTACCTGAATCTGCTGGCCCAAATTTGCATGATTGGCTGTTTGGATAATTGCATACTATACTATATATCAATACTATATATCATACATAGTGTACACACACACACACACACACACACATGAATTTCACCTCATAAGCGTTTGGGACGTTGACAGTCTCGCCGTGTTCGGCAACATAGCCGATGATACCCTTGCCCCAGGGCACTTGCACTTCGGCGAAGGGAATTGCACTAGAGAAGGGTCGCCCCACTGTCCCTGAGTGCACGTTGAGAAACTTGGACACTAACGTTCTCTCGTGCGCAGGACCTTCCACCAGGAACAGCGAGCAGCGGTCTGCGTTCACCATGACGCACACGTTTACCAGGATCTTGTACCCCAGGTTGGTCGTGTCGAGCTCGCCGGAGATGTCCTTGACGAGCTCGAGAAAGAACTCGCGCTCGTCCGACTCTTTGAGCGTGTACTTGTAGTCGAGCGCGCTAGAGGCGTAACACGGCACGTTCACGCGCGACTCCAGCAGCGCGCTCAGAATGTGCGCCGTGGTGGGCGGCAGTGAACTAGCCTTTCGCAAGAGCGCGCGCCGCCTCACGCTTGCCTGTGACTCCCGCGCCGCCACGCTCGCGCGCTCGTCGTAGGTGTGGTGCGTGGCGCTCGCCTTGGAGCGCGCGAAGGTACGCCGCATCTCCGCGTGCGACGAGCGCCGTTTACCGTTGTCTGCATCCTCGCGCTCCTCCTCCGGAGCAGAACTGTCGCACGGCCGCGTCTCCGTCAGGCGTGTACTCATAGCTGCGCGCTCGCCCTTACGGATCACGTAGTTCTCGAAGAGTTCCGGGTGGCGGTCTAGAAACGCCTCCACATCGGAGAAGTCAAAAGTTGTCATTGTTAACAGTCAGATGTTTCAAATTGTGTATTGAAATACGGTGAATCAAAAGGCGCGATTCCTTCGAGTCCAGTGTTTCGACTAAGTGGAGTGATGCGCACCTCACTAGTGAAGCTGCAGCTGGTAGCGCACTGTCACCACATTCACACACACTCACAGAGACACGCGCGCGCGCACATTAATTCATATGTCCCCGTAACGTCGGTCTCTTAGTGAAGACAGTGGAATCAGTACATTAAAAACAAGCGTTATGCAACAAGTAAAGTTTCCGCTCGAAGCAAAGTCTCAGAGCAAGAATTTAGCAAACTCGAAAGCTAAATCTACACTATTTAAGTTATTATTTAAACCACGAGTATAAAGAGCCGTATAACATCATGCACCCATTCCCTGTCAATATATTTTAAGCTAAGACACGTGCAGTGTTCTGTGTATGTTTGCCAGGAGATGGTCGCTGTGGAGTGGAGGTGTGTGGAATATTCTGTGTGTGGATGAAGAGGTGTCACAGGCGATCATTTGAGAGAGTGTGGGTGGATGTACCTAGAGAAAAGAAATGAGAAAAGAAAAGAGACAAGGTTTCTTGACCTTCAGCATTTCTAGTGGACTTCTGTGCAACACATTTACATCAAATGTCTAAGCAGAACTGTCGTGTGTTCTTTTTACAATGTTAACAATATGTCCTCTATATGAAATTGCATCTCTAATAATGAAAATTAATTTTGCTTAGCCAAGTAATTTAACTTAACTATTTTAGCTATTTGTTTGTTGGTTTATTATGACCAGTGAATTTTCAGAGAAATAGTCAAATAAATCTACTAATGAATATAACTAAATAAATTCATGAACTTAACACAATAAAGCAATGGCAACTGCAATTTACTAATATCACCGTAAGGCATTCATTCACTGAGTCATTCATCTTCATCTCTATATCTTGGTCAGATATATGATGGGTCAGAAACAG
Source organism: Hemibagrus wyckioides (assembly GCF_019097595.1). Lineage (NCBI taxonomy): Eukaryota > Metazoa > Chordata > Actinopteri > Siluriformes > Bagridae > Hemibagrus > Hemibagrus wyckioides. The sequence continues at coordinate 13,440,925 of NC_080710.1, forward strand.
TGGGCTTGCACAAACATTTACATCTATGGGCAATTTAGTGTATAGCCAACCAAACTGCTAGCATGGTTCTGGAAGGTGGGAAAAAATCAAACAGCCTGGAGGAAACAAGGTGACCCTGGAGAAAACATGACAGACTCCACACAAGCAGTACAAGAACCATTTTCATTTTATCGGTACTTTTTTTTTTCTTAGATCTGTCTATTTACTGTATGTTAGAGAGAAAAGAATAATACAGCTAATAAATCTCATACCAAGTTTGCATAAGCTGCCATATATGTGTTATGGCTATTTCTTCAGTATTTCATTGCTGTTTGCCTGATCTAGCTGACCTTGATGCCAGTTCAAGCCTTTCTTTTAAGTTATCAGTGTCTCATAAACTGACACAAACCTGTCCTTTTGAATATAACATTGAGTTTTTTTTCTCTACATTTGTTTGTATGCAGTCTTGAAAAATTATGTAAAATATTCACTTCATTTCAGAAGCAGAGATTTACTGTAGATCAGTTATGCTTCTGCACTCTGCTGTAATTTGGATATTAATTCTTAGTTTAGACTTTTGAGAAAAATGTGTTTGTGCTGCAAACATTTTATGTATAAATCATCCTTTTTTGCAATATTTAGAGAATGAAGGGTTTCTAAAATAAACTTGCCATACACACAATAATGTTATACTTAGGCATACTAGAATGGTCCTCAAATATCAAGTGTTTAGACCTTGTCCTGTGTATAGAACATATAGACAAACTTAAAACTCTAATATGTAAACTCTGTAGCTAGACCATTGAATGCTTATTATAACTAAATGAATTACTCTGAGGTGGTCCTGAGGCTGTGTCAATAACAGTCTGCAACCACTTAGCTGGACTCTACTGCATTAATGAAACATGTCCCTTAGCAGTGTATTACCCAGCAGCCAGGGGAAAGGAATCACTCCAGGCTCTGTTACATTCAGATTACAGCAGATGTAAATGTGCTGCCAAAATCCCCACAGCCTCTGAGGCAAAGCAAGGTAATTGACTGCTGAACTCAAGTTTGAGGTCTGTAATAAATCCGCTGACAAAGTCTCCTGAGGATTCCAATTAAGGAATGTGATGCAAAATAAACTGCCAACCGAGGATTACAAAACAAATCAGTGTCACTGCTTGCCAGGCATTTCTTTGTGTCACAGGATGATCCAGTAATGCTAACTGGTAGGTGCAAGTGAGATGGTGCACCTTTACAAAGAACAAACTGAGGTTTTAATGCATGAACCTGAAAGAGATGGAAATTTATAATGTTTGTAGCATCTATGGTTATGTGAGCAAATAACTTACCCAAGGTACTTAATTCTTTCAGGCTTATGCAGTAAGATGACTTACCTTGAAGAAAAATAGAAATATACAATTTCAAATGATGTAATTTTCCACCTCTGCATGTTCAGCTTGCAAAGTGAAAAAAAAAAACATGGATGCCCCCATTTTCATCTTTTGTTAGCAACAAGCAAGTGATTGGTGATACATATTTGTATGTTCTATATGTGTTATATAAAGCAACTCATCTGAATATGTAGAAGTGTACCTTGTTTATTGTTTTATACTGTGTGGATTCTATTGGATTTGGCATCACACAGTAGTGTCACTGTAAACAAGAAAGGAAATTATCGCTAAGAAAACTGGAATTTTAATTTTAGGAAGCTTTGTCTTTTACTGGTTGGAGGTTGGGCATTGCAGTGTTATTGTGGTCAAGAAGTCAGTAGCAATGATTGATATTTTAAAGCATTCTGTAAGTAGCAAGTAGTAACAAGAACTAAATCAAAGTAAGAGCTCATTGATTAAAACTCTGCGCTACTGATTTTGCTGCTGATTTAATGATTGACATTTTAACTCCTGGTGCTGCCAATCTGCCTCTTTTGGCATTGGCTAATCAGCTTAGTTGTTAGTTGCTTTAAATAAAAGCATCTACCAAATTAACACATGCAAATGCAAGGTGAAAGCAAACATACACTGATCTGGCATAACATTATGCCCACCTGCATAATATTGTGTTTGGACTCATGGATTCCACTAGCTCCCTCACGGGTGGTGGAAGCTCATGTGGTTAAGGCTCTGGGTTGTTGACCAGAAGATCGGGGTTCAAGCCCCAACTCTGCCCACCATTACCCTAACCCCACCTGCTCCAGAGGTGCTGTATCATGGCTGACCCTGTGACCCCAATCCCAAAGGATAGGATATGTGAAGAAAGAATTTCACTGTGCATTAATGTATATGTGACAAATAAAGACAGCTTAACTTAACTTGAAGGTGTGCTGTGGTATCTGGATCTAACATCTGGTACTAAGATGCTGTGAGGTGTGGCCTCCATGGATCAGACTTGTTTGTCCAGCACATCCCACAGATGCTCGATTGGATTGAGGGCTGGAGATTGTGCTCATTGTACCATTCCTGAACCATTTTTGTTTTGTCGCATGGCACATTATCCATCCTGGTTATTCCTTCAGGCAATGCTATTTCCATGAAAGGGTGTACATGGTCGGCAACAATGCTTAGGTAGGTGGTATGTGTCAAACAATAAAAAATTATAATTTATTAATAAAAGACATGCTTTTTAACCAGCTATGTACTGGTTCAACATCCCCAAAAGATGTTGAATAATTTCTGTTATTGTTTATGTTATAGCAGTGATAAACAGTCATTCCCTCACCAGTCTTTATTATCATAAGCATTCACCCTGTTACTGGCATTGTGAGTTCTGAGAATCCCAACAGTACCTCGGCCACCCATATCTGAGTCAAAAGAGCACAATTGCCCATCCTCTCAAGTTGAGAAGGATAACATACTCTCTCTTCCGTGTCAGTCAATGTGCCAAATGCACTGTGCAGAGTGCTTTCCTCCAGTGTGCTACATTGCCCATTCTCACACTCAATTTATCATAGCCAATCCACCTATAGTGCATGTTTTTGGGCAGTGGGCAGAAACTAGAGCACCCTGAGGAATCCCATGCAAACATGAGTGTAAAACTTCACACAGACATTAACCCAAGTTCAGTATGGGCCCACAGACCCTGGAGCTGTGAGGTGGCAATGCTATCCAATGCTCCACTGTTCTGTTCCAATCTATTCTAAATCAGTTTATATAAGCAAAGCATGCACTGAGTAACTCTCTGCACATTTGTGTGACTCCCTTATAGGTTGTGAGGTTTATAGGTCACTCTACTTTGACCAGGCTGTAACCTGAGCATTGCTCTCACAGGTCTATAGCTCACTCTGCAGTCTCTAGGTGATTACTGATAGGTCTACTCTAGTTTCAGCGTCTCCATTCACAGCTTAGATCAAGCTGTGGGACCTGAATGACCATGTTGACAAGCCACTTTTCATTCAGGGCTCTGATTGTATCTGGAAGTTATAGAATTATTACTCATACTGTTTAATTCCTCATCCTTTTTTCATAGATTTAAAATTCATAGTTTAAAATTTTCCTATTCACTTGTTAATTTGTAGGTGAAAAAAACTGAGTAAGAATGATAAGTTCTTTAATTTGATCCATGAAATCTGCATTGTTTCCAACTATGTTCCTCTGACAGTAGGATTAAAGCTGATCTGTCACAGGCACTGAGCTAATAAGGATCTTCTTTCAGTGCCTTAAACTGCTTTTGAAGACAATACAAAAATTATGCAGCTCTGCTTCCATAGTGTGGCCTTTGGGCAGGATTGGGTGTCACTCGTTGGTTTTTTGTTGCTGTTTGCAGGATCGTCGTCATGACCGGTCTGGGGATTTGAGCCTGTGGGGTCAGGAACAGATTGAAAGGCAGCTCTTGCCTGTCATAGGTAGCCAAGAGCGTAAGAGGGTTTGACCCAAAGGTTTCCTCCTCCAACAGAGCTGTGTCTTTTTCCTTTGCATGAAACAAGAGACTTTTCTGTGGCTGTTGAATTGCCTCCAGAACAGGAGCCAACCAAGGAGCAACTCTTTCCAACATACTACAACAAGGTGAGCATATGATCTACATAAAACACTATGATCATTCTGAATCCTGTTCTGTTGTTTCATGGTCATGGCTGCCCACTGGTTTTCCAGCTCGAAATGTGTTTGCTTTAATATACCATGCAAAATATGAGAATGAGAAATATTTAAAATCTGGTTAGCGAACTATTTTTTTTGTTTTTACACAAGCTGGATTATACCATTGGATGCACTATAGACCTAGGAGAAAGACACCTCAGATAATATTTAAATAAGCATTAATTTTTCCTAGGTGTCCCAGTGGGGTCACCTCAAAGGATCTTCATAACAAAAACAGTAATAGGGGTGGCAGCAAAATGGCATCAAATATTCACAATGGAAGAATGCCTGCAGTCATTAAAGGACATCGACACTTTAGTTACGGAGGAGCCACATTACCTGAGTGAGCAGCTTCATGTTCTCAACAATAAAAGATTGCAGGATTAGTGCAGATTAATTAAAAAAAAAAGTTTACGATTGATGCTAAAATATTAATAAAATATTTTGACTTTGAGACACATTTCCCATCACTGTTTATTTTTCTTACCTATTCAGTTGTTTCTTATTATTGTGTTTCCAGTTCTGTTACTGTAGCGCAATACTATGACCTAACTCCATCTAAGAAAAGTAATGTTCGAGTCAACGACGAGATGTGGGTTAGCTATTTTTTCCTATACCAATATGTTATATTTTTCTGAGCAGTCTGTAATATAGTCACTGACTATGATCTCATGTCTCTAACTAGAATTCCCAAGCCAACTGATATCAATGTTGGGTAAGATTATAAAAATTGTTTGCTTCTCAAGTTCTTTACAATGTTCATAACATATATATTATTTAACCAGGTTGCTAGTTTGAATCATACCTCTCCTCCTCACCATGTCTGTGATGCAGTTGGTAATTGTATTCACTCAGTCTGTCTGATACTGGAGCTCATCCTTTGTCTGTCTTCACACAGTGAGAAACAAATTAAGGTCTCCATCAGGAGAGAAAACCCATACCAGTCACACATACCTTATTGTGCCATGTTCCCCACGTTTCACTGCCCAGATGACCCAGACACAGGCGTGCGGGCTGCATCCAAACTCCCCATCAATCCTCTACTACCAGCTAATGCTCCTCAGGTTACTCTGCTCAGCAAAAGTAAAGGTCAGAGCACTGCCAAGATGCCTTGATCAATGGACATAAGCCTAGTGTACACTGTACAATCTAGGTTGCCAGTAAAGTAGTGTAAAATTTACTGTAACAACTGTAAAACACAGTAAAGTACTTTAATAACTTACATAGTATAAAATAACACATAATTCAGCACATTTGCCCATTAGACTGCTACAGGATACAACTGAGCTGAAAGTTAATCACTGAGTCACCACAACCTGCATTGACCACTAGCACAACTTGTATTGATTCAGCCACCACCACCACCACTGAATTAACTCCATTCAAAGATTGCATTTAATCAATGCAAGCTAGTTGATCTACTTGCAAAGGCTCAGGAGTTAAGGCCCTGATGTTTGACTTATCAGACATTTCAGTGTAAATAAATGAATTATTTTATCAGCACAAGTCTGATATAAAATTAATAAGGACACTGTTGGCTTTTAGTGTGAGACACTTTTCCCTCTGTTGGGATAACCTCACACTGAAGTTTAGTGGTTGATGATAACACCTGCATCTAAGAAAGCAGAAATGGGTTTAATATTACCATTTACTTTGAAGATATAAACATTTGTGTAAAAAAAAATAGCAGTTTTTGGGTTTTAGGGAACTTTTCTTTGAAAATATCGTCCTAGTAGACTAGGCATAAACGTAAAGCCCTGAGAGTCTATGATCATATGAGCCATTAACCATCACTGTGGAGTCATATGATAAAGAAATTTAGTGCATAACATGAGTACCCCAAAACAGGCAGAAATTCCATTTATTGGCCTCTGGCATAAAATGAGTTAAACTTTAGCTCAAGTGAACAAATGTAACTTTGTGTTATTTTGTACTCTGTACAACTTTTACAGTTGTTTACAGCAAATTGTACAGTATGTTAAGTAAACATTATTATTAAATTACTGTAAAATCAAGAGTATTTTTATATAGTAATTTAGTCGGTATATAATAATTTAGTCCATACTCAGATACTACAAATATTTTTTGTCCTTTAATTATAAAGTAAATGTATTTTTATTATTAAACACTGAATGATCACTGGACAGTTGATAATTGTGAAAAGCCTGACAGTTGATCAGAACTTTACATAAGTATACATTGCCAAAATTCAAGAAAAGTAAGTGACTACATATACTGTGCAGTTACACAAGCAACTATAATGTAATTACAGAGGATGTGTGTCAATTTTAGATATGACTCTTTAAGTACAAGTACAAGTGTATCTTAACATAAAAGTCAAATTTTTACATAAAACCTGTAATATGTTTACATAAGAAAATTAACACCAATCTGAATTTGATATTTAAACAAAAAAACTTTTACTCCACATATTTTAACATGCAACTTATACACTACTCACAAAAAGTTAAGGATATTCGGCTTTCGGGTGAAATTTTAGGATGCACCTAAAATGCACTATAACCTTTACAGGTGAACTTAATTTGACCTTCTCTACACTTTTGAATGCACATGTCCAACTGGGACCAGTGGGCCTCAATGCTGTTCTCTGATGAAAGTCGATTCACATTGAGCAGAAATGATGGCCGCCAACTATGTTGACATCAAGGAGAGCGCTATGCATTAGCCACTGTTGTGGTGGTGTTACAGTCTTGGCAGGTGTTTCTACTCAATACAGAACTGCCCTAAATCTTGTGAATGGTACAGTGACAAGCCAATACTACCTGAATAACATCATTAATCCAGTCATTGTGCCCCTGCATGAACAACACAGGCCTAATTTCATCTTCTTGGACGACAATGCTCCAGCTCATTATGGTCGCATCATTAGGGAACGGCTGCTGGAGGCTGGGGTACCTCAAATGGAGTGGCCTGCACTTTCTCCAGACCTAAATCCCATAGAAAACCTATGGGATCAGCTGAGTCGCCGTGTAGAGGCTCATAACCCTGCACCCCAGAAACTCAATGACCTGAGGGCTGCCCTTCAAGAAGAGTGGAATGCCATGCCTCAGCAGACAATAAGTCGACTCGTGAACAGCATGAGACATTGTTGTCAAGCTGTAATTGATGGTCAAGGGCACATGACAAATTATTGAGACATTGACATTTTTGTTGTGGTATACCCACCACTGTTGTTGGCTTTTGTTCACCATGCTTCTACTTAAATGCCCTACTTTCATGATATAATATCACTGTAGTGTGAACTTTTTATGTTTTCCATAAATTTCACCCAAAAGCCAAATATCCTTAACTTTTTGTGAGTAGTGTATATAAGGTTGTAATTTATGGACATTTCCTGAAAATCTTACTTGAAAATCATCCATTTATATACATTTTAATTACTTTCCCCATTACATGTGACATGATGTGCAGTTCTAACTGTTAAGATAAACTGTTTATGTACTTGAGCATTTCCATACGATTTGCTATTGTAATCCATCTGTAGAAGTCTGTGGAATGGTCCCATGTTTAAATCATGTCAACTACACAGATATGGGAGACATTTGTTATGAAGTTAGATAAAATAAACCTGTGCATTGTTATTTCTGCATTTGGTAATGAATTATAGCAAACCTATGAACAGATTTGGTTGTATAGAGAATAAAAAGAAGACTGATTAAACACATAACATAAAAACATAAAACTGAAAAAAATTATGACATTTCTGAATGAAGAATGAAAAGAAGAATGTATGATAATGTTTACTCACAATATGAAATATGGATTTATAGTCAGTTGTTCTTTTCAGAGGTTTGATTTGTGAATAAGCATTGTGTTTTTCAAGCTAAGTTCAGTTACATTTACATGTTAAGTGTACAAAAGTGTTAGAACACAGGAGTTTGAGCAAATGAAAGAGAGAGAGAGAGAGAGAGAGAGAGACAGAGGGAGGAAGAGAGAGAGATATGTCTCTTAATTACATATTGCTTACTTCTTATAGGTTCACCTTATCGTCATGAGCTAATTGAAATTCCCATGGAAACCAGCCGGGAATCTGCAACATGGCCGGGACAAAATGGCTACCAAAATGTAAGTTTCATAACTGATGTCACAAATCAAAGCCTCCCACATTACTGTTAAGGCCAAGCATCAAGCAAGATCAAGGGTGTACAATCTTATCCGTAAACAGCAGGTGTGGGTACAGGTTTTTCTTACAAACCAAACAAAAAGACATACCTGTCTACTGAAAGCCAGGATCAACTGATTAAACAGCTCCTGTTTGACTGGAATGTAAACCTGCACTCACATTAGCCATTTGCAGATAAGATCTGACACCCCTGAGCTAGTTACTTATTGGACTATTTATTACAGTTAAATAATATAGTTCTTCTATATCTACTTATATAGAATATAAAAGATACCTATATTTTATGTACAGAGTTGACATTTAATAATGACATTTCCTATAAACTATACTATGAACTCTATGTACTTTTTGAGTGTGTGGTAATAATTTAAGTTTTACACAAATCATAATTGTTTTTGTTTTTTTTTGTTTTTTTTTACTTGTTTTTATGTTCATACAAACACTTATTTTACTTATGTATTATATACTGTATGTCCAAATGCAGTGACATGCTCCATTTCTGAATCCAAGCCTAAGAGATTCCTTTCTATATATTAGTATACCCTGTAAAAGCAAACTACATCTCATTTATTCAAGCAATAAATAGTTCTCAGATGCTTGTCTGTGACAGCCATTCTTGCTTTCTGACCTTTAGTACATTAAACCTGTAAAAGGAAAGACACAGGTGTTTTACCCCAAGGCTCCAAAAACATTGTGTCCAAATCTGACACTGCGAAACTGGAAACACACGCTGCTCGAGCGGACTGCCAATGCACTGCGCAACATAGAGAAGTCCCAGTGGCTCACATCATATCAGCTCCACTTCACAGGTCTAGTACATCTCATAACAATATCAAGATGTGATCTGAATACATGCATATATGATGTAGCAAGGGTTAAGTTTTATGGCAAATAAAAAAGGGAACTGAGTGTTGCAGATGTTCCATGTACATGATGCACTGCTATTCAACCATATAATGACTGACAGAAGTTCAGATCCTCATTCCCTCATTGTGTTATTACAGGTGGTGCTGGGAGTGCATTTGGCTCTAGTATTTGACAGGGATGAGGGTTCCTTTCTTTCAGAGTTATAAAAGCAAGAAACCAGCCAGTTAGGGTTGCCTGCAGAATCATAAGTAGAAAGTCAGGCTGAACTAGTTGTTCAAACTCTCAGTTGTTTGATAATGCTGCCTGTCTTTAAAATGATTCAGCAGAAGATGCATGCATCAGAGAAAAGTCTTTGTGCTGTTAATCACCAAAAGAAGGATTTATCATAAAGTTTACTGTGCTCTGTTTAGGTATTAATTTAATAATGAAAACATTTATTTAATGTATTACCAAAGGAGAATAGATATAGATTCTCCATAATAAATTCATGTGGAAAATATTATATCTGAAAGACTTGCATAAAATAAAGACTCAAAACTAAATGTTCTCAGCTGTAAATGTTATCAACATGGAAATGAACTAAAATAGAGTTATGGACTCCCTTCCAGGCACCGGGCCCACTAACCCTATAAAACTGGATGACTTTAACGAGAAGACAATCACCTTGATTACAGGAGAAATGAACCCTTATACAGCACAGCTGGTATGAAACACACAGGCAGCACACCTTAAAAACAGAAATTAAGTAAATGTGATGCTACTCATCCTTGTTTGGGGTTTGCTTTTCCATTTGTCCATTCAACCATCAAGTGCTTTCCTTTCCTTCACTGTTTCTTTAATCTGTTCTCTGACATATGTTTTCATCAGTGGGGAGCCTGAATGAACACTGTATAATGAATTTGATATTTATCTCAGAGGGAGCGATCTTGTCCTGTTTTCCTGCCCCCTCGACCGCTTGAAGGACGCAAGGCCAGGATCCTGCAGAACCAACGTCATCTGGAGAACCCATGCCCGCTGTTCTCGTCTTCCTTTTTCCCAGAGCCTCCAGACACAGGCATGTTTTTTACACAAACACATGGACCCCTGGAGGCTATTGCTAACACTACGCAGCATAAACCATATAGCACAAGTCTCAAGGATGAAATGTTCAGATGGAACCAGGTTAACGAATCAAGTCAAACATGTCAGGTGGTATTTAACAACACTACCTGTATGTGTGACGTGTGCTGCCAAAGAAATTGTGTCTGCAAGCTATCTGAGTCAGATGTCACTAAACCGCATACAAGCATGAACAAACCTGCAGTGACAGTGAATGACAGAGGGAATATCAATCTGGAACCGGGTTTTGCACCAAACACATTACAGGCTGTGCTGCAAGAGACAGAAATGAACCAGAGAGATTTGTCCAATAGCAGAACCCAGAATGATGTAAAAAATAACCCTTTTGAGCTTAAGTGCACAGCACCACCCAGTGCAGAAGAAACAAACAGGCATGTACGCTTTGAGCAAACAGTGAATGACTTTGAAAAGGAAGAGAAAACAAAGTGTGGTTCTTGTACTAGTCCCTCCATCCATCCACGCTTCTCTAGAGGCAGCTTTGGATATGGAATAAAGAGAAACAGCAGGGATTTGGAGTCTGATCTGCTGGAGCTTCAAGACTCTTTTAGCCAGACAAAAGCCCACCGAATCTTCCATGAGTCTCTGCAGGATGCCACTGTGGACCTCAGGGACAACCATTACACTGGAAGAAAGCATGTCTTCTATGGCTTCAACTCTTACTATTTTCACTGAAAACCTAAAAATAGAGGTAATTAAATGCTTAGGTAGACCCAGAGGTCTGCTAAATGATATAAATGTATCTTTGCACCATTAATATCTTGAGTGCTTCCTAAATCCTTATTTTCTCTCACATTTCTTCATTGTACTTTGTGTGAATATAAGTCTACATTTTACATTTTACAAACCATCTCCAGTGTCTGCTGTACTAAATATTAAGACTGTTTTACAGCCAGCACTTTTATTTTACATTCATTGCTGAAGACAGTTCTGACAACCTGCAATCCATTTCTGTTGGAAGGTGCTATGCTGACCTTAGCCTTTCTGTGAACAATATACTGCTTATTCCCACTTCTATTAAAGCTCTTTCAAACTAGTGAAAGGCATGACTTGCTGTGTGCGTCCTTGAGAAGACAGCACATGCTTTTGTTCTGCCTTGCCTGAGCTTCAGGCATTCCAACAGGCTGAGCTGTTCTCTGCAATACTGAGTTCCTATTCACCTCCTTTTTGCATGCAGTCAAATTCATCTGTAGAAAATGAGTGCTACCTACTTGGATATGTGTTCTTTTGAAAGACCTGATTGAAACCCTGAGATAACTGGAGAAATGGAGAAACTTTCCAATTTAGCTGGACTATGACTTTATGCTTTTTATAGTTTATAGTGTTAGGTAGTCAGATGTACCGCTTTTTTTTTTTTTTATAATAAAAAAAAAGTTTTACTGCTTTAATCAGAGCTCTACAGTTGCTCAGTTGTAGTTGCTCTACAAAAAAGCTAACTGTAGCCATACATATTTCACTAGCTATATCCATGATCTAAGACTGAGCCTGGATCACACACACACACACACACACACGCACATATGCACTCATTTATACTCACGCAGTAGGAATTCTGAAAGTAGGGCTTTGAACTGTTAATCACTGGTACAAATATTTTTTATGTGATTGATTCTACACTCCCTGATTGAACCTTTGAAGAACATGGTTCTATGAAGAATCCTACAACGTTGTTTCCCTATCAGAAATGAAGCAGAACAAGACTAATTTAGAGGTCTAATAAACCATTACTTGTATACAGTGCTGCTATAAAAAAGCTTAAACAAAATCCTAACAGTGTTAGGGGGGGAAAAAAGGAAAACAATTAAATTAATAACATTTATTGTCTAATGGGTGTGTTTGGAAATAATATAAAAAACAAAAACAAATATATATTTACTTGTTGCAATGCAAACAAATATCCACTAGATGTCATAAAGTAACCGTTATTTTATCATTTTCCCCAGCATGCGTTCTGAGCGCCATCTTCCCCACAGTTTCATCTGTTCACATGTTGCTCCTGGCTTGATCAGTGATCACAAAACCTGTCCCTGGAGATTCTCTTACAGGGTTCAATCCTCTCCCTGATCTGATCAGTCTACTCGATCACACAGGTCAGCCCTATTAGAGCAGTACTGTAACTGTTCACCTATTTATACCTAATAATGACATAAAAATAGATTTACACAAGTAATTATTCATATCTTTTCATGTCATGGATTGTGATAAATGACACATTTTATCACTCAGGTCTCATCTATTACAGAAGCATAACTGTTTATCACTTACCGCAACAACAACAACAACAATAATAATAATAATAATAATAATAATAATAATAATAATAATAATAATATTCAGTATTATTGTTAGTAGTAGTACTGTTAATATTAATCTAATTAGTATTATTATTTTGGTTTCTGGAAGAATTCTGTTGGATTCCATGATTCCTGTGCCTGCACAGAGACAGCTATGTGCCTCCTGGAATTAAATTCTTATAAACCCACTGACTCTTTACTAGTTGCAAGCATATAAAGGTGGTTGCAGGACTGCATTTTGGTAAAAGCCCACAAGGCTTATACAATCACACATACCCACTTCTGATGAATGAGTGGTTGTTCCTGTGACACACCTGAGCTCTTTCTGTGATGAGGCAGTGTGTAATACCCCAGGAATGTGCTATAAATACACATACCATAGCAAACACACCCCCACAACACACATCATGCTGAACCATGACTAACAACATCTATGTTGCATCACTTATTCATAAAATTTTTAATACCACAGACAGTCATGTTTTTTAAAGGATAGAGGGAGATTGATTTATAGGTGTAAAAATGTTTTCTATCACTTTCTAACATAAGAAATGAATGTATAGAAAAAATCCACTGCTTTTCTTTATTGAAGTCCCTGACCTAACAAACACTGGCACTTTTTAAGGAAAGGTTGACTCCATGAGGGATTCACCCATTTGTGTCCATGCATGAAACATTCAATATCACTTTCATTCCTCTCCCAACATTTATCCTCTTACTGGTGTTGTCATGGTGATGAAGGGACTATACTGGGTAAAAATGAGCAGATGTAGACCACATTTAGCAGGAGGATATGGCATACTGTAGAAATGGTAGCAAGTGTATCACTGAGTGGATTTTTTTGCACAAAAAGCTTATACTTGTGTTTTTTTTTTAAATATCATAATAAAACCATACAACATGTAATATAAAGACTTAAGTATACCAATAGTCTTGTCCAGCCATTAGCATATCACATGAATGGCATTGAAAATAATTTATTTAACCATTTAATATTTAATCATTTATTTCACAGGAACAAAAACAAAAATGTAAGGTCACATTTAATCACATAAAAGGTATACAGCTCTGGAAAAAAATAAGAGACCACTGCCCAATCTCCAGATTTGAACCCTACTGAAAACCTCTGGAATGTCATCAAGAGGAAGATGGATGGTCACAAACCATCAAGCAAAACTGAGCTGTTTGCTTTTTTGCAAAAAGAGTGGTATAAAGTTTCCCAACAGCAATGTGAAAATCTGGTGGAGAGCATGGAGCCAAAAGGCATGCAAATTGGGGTTATTCCTCCAAATACAGATTTCTTAATGTTATTTAGCCAAAGCATTAACACAATTTGTTTACAAATTATTTGCATTTTGTTTTATTTGAGTTATTAAAGCTCTGCAAATACTGCATGATCTTGGGTTATTTTGATGTGTTGTCATTTCCTTTAAATATACACTGTAAATAACTTACTTTCTTACTTACATACTTATATTTTGAATTTAGGAGAAATATTGTCAGCAGTTCGCAAAAAATGAAACAAAACTGTTCATCTCACCAATACATGCACCTGTAAGAAAAAAACACTGATTATTTTGCAGTGGTCTTCCTTCCAGAGCTGTATATATATATATATATATATATATATATATATATATATATACACTTTGTTTATAGACTTTTTATATTTCTATATTTCAGTTCCAGGATCTCAAACTGCTTTGTAACAGTGGGTTTTAATGTGGGTCCTGATGCCTGTGAAGGACACCAAGGACACCAAGGACATAATACTAAAAACTTTTCTGTCAAAAGTTCAGAATGGCTCTTATGACTAGGCTAATCATTGTTGTATAAATTTAAATAATTAGATAATGTCCTACTGTAGTTGATAAGTTGTAGAAACCCTGCTGTATACACTCTGATGAGAACACATTTGCAGTACTGTACATTCAGATGGGCGGCCGCTTCTGGGAGATGCTGCGCCTGCGTCACGGAACGACGTGGTCAGGAGGCGTGGCCCCGCCCATCATTAACATAGCTTTTCTTCTTATTCGCTTTGAGGCGTGTCAATCATTCTCTGAACGCTCAGACCCACCTGATTGTGGACTGTTCTTTTTGAAAGTAGGCACACAACGGACATGACATCCTTTACTGATGTGTAGGTGATTCGCTGGAGCGAAACTCATGAGAAGAACGGAAATATATGTTTACTTTCTTCCGATCTGCTTCTTGGTGTGGAGAAATTGCGATAGTGGCGGGGAATTGCGATAGTTTCCTAACTCTATGACGTTTCCCATCTTTTTCCTGTTTTATACAAAGTAGCGAAACAGTAGCCTTCATACTCTACTTTTCTTTTCCTTTTTCCTTTACCTGCGATTCCTTCAAGACTCGCGTCTGACACGCGTACGAGTTGAGTTTTCGTCTTTGCCGGAAATCGGAACTGAAACACACTTCTGCTTAGGTCCAAGTGGGTAAGTGACCTGTTTGCCGCTACATTACGCTTTATCATTACTAGTGATTATCATGTACAACGTCTGTGTGCAATCCGTGCAATCCAAGAGCATGTTTTTACTTGACTGGTCCTGGCATGCAATCTTAATCCCGAGCCCTGAAGACAAGGTTGAGAAAATGAAGCTATCCAAAACACAGATCATTCTCTGGGGAAAAGTTTCTTAAGGCTTCTTTATACAGCTAACAATCTGAGCTTAATAAAAGACAACTTTTGCTTAAAATTGTTGGTCCTCAGAATGTTCTGGGAACGTTTATTATTGGTTCTGAAAATGATTTTTGAAGTTCTAGTTTGGTTTTCCAGGATATTTTTCTTTAAGATTATATAGTGTGCGTCAGCGTTATGATTCATCCAACTTTATATAATTGAATTCTCTCGATAATGCTAACCTTAACCCGCTATGGTTTCCTCAACGTTCAGGAATGTTCTCTGAACCATCCCTCTACAACCTTGTTACTACACTGATATAAACACGGCAGGTATCAGGCTCCTATCACGTTTGCATATAATACTACAGGAACCATGTTATTATAAAATAAAAATATCAAGAATAGTTATAATAATATTTATAATCATGTCACTGTTGGTAGCATTGCCCATTCACAGCTCCAGGGTCCTGGATTTGAACCTGTGTTTGGGTTACTGACTTTGTAAAGTATTGCATGTTTAAAAACATGCAGGGAGATGGATTGGCTACACTAAACTGATCCTAGTTGTGAATGTGTGTGGTCATGATGCCCTACAATGCATTGGAGCATCCCATGCGGAGTGAATTCTCCATCCTTATACGTACAATGTAAAACATTATAGCCCCATTAAGTTATGTGTACTTATTTCTTCTCTTTAACTCCAGTTGTCATGACAAGTATTGTCAAGTTAAGTAGCCTTTATTTGTCACATATACTTTACTGCACAGTGAAATTCTTTCTTCGCATATCCCATTCCTTGGAGGGTTAGGGTCAAAGCACAGGGTCAGCTATGACGCGCCACCCCTGGAGCAGGGGGGTTCGGGGGCCTTGCTAAAGGACCGAACAGTGGGAGCTTGGGGGTGCTGGGGCTTAAACCCCAATCAATAACCCAGAGCCTTAACCACTGGAGCTACCACCGCCCCAAGTTTATATGTTTTCAAGTTCAAAAGTCCTCAGAAGGTTTCAAGAGCAACATTGAACTTTGTGAAAATGGTTTCCAGAAAAATAAAATAAATGTTAATGTTAAGGGAAACATCTTGCTAGGTTACATCGAATATTCCGGGATTTCCCAAAAAGACAAAATTTAATGTTTTCTCTAAGAGTATAGTCATGAATGAAAACATGGTGAGACATTTCAGAACAGACAGTATGACAGTATAAAAGCTCTGACACCTGATGACAATCCTTGATGACAAAATCATCAAGGGTATTGTTAGGAAGTTTGGACTGCCTTACATATTAGTGCAATTCCCAGCCACTAATGGATAGTTTTGTTGCTGGGTATCCACTTGGGCTTCCTGTCTGCTCAGGGCTAATCTTGCAAGACCACTAGCTTTTTTCCATGTAGCCTATCAGCAAACAGTACTTTACACAGAATTCTTGAACAACTTTTAAATAGGGGATTTTGTGAAAATATTTTTTAGTCAGTTGAACATATCTTGCACAAAAACTCACTGTATGGCAATATTCAAGCATTTGTTTTCCCATTACAAAACAGTGCAAGGAAGTGTGTTTAGCTGGATGTACAGAGAGCCAGTCAGATTACAACTTTGGAAATCTTGTAAGTTGTAGCCAGAAAAGTGTACAAAAGAAAACAAAATAGGAGTGCGTGAGGCTGATACTAGCCCAGGACATGTTTCTCCCTCTTTCAAAAAAGGATCTGCTAATAGGAGAAAATTTAAATAGTGTCAGCCGACATACGTGCATGTCAATTCAGAATATTGCATATTTTACTCTAGCATTCAGGTAGTGTAACCTGGGCATTATGTGTGTTCGTCAATAGTTTTCATATTCATTTAATATTTTTTGATAATTTCATATAGTATATAATAATTAATTTTCAGCAACATGGAAGATGTGATTTCTAGGGTGAATGCTCAGCTTTAATAAAATGAAGAGGGTAAAGGTAAAGCAGGTGTCAAATTCATGTAGTTACTCATATTTTAGTTTGTAAATAATTCATATCATTATTTTCACACAGCGTCCCAGCTGAGCTTAGATTAGTTTGGCTAGATAACCTAATGTAGTCATAAGTCATTAAATATTAAGAGGGTGTACACATCATCCTTATATATATATATATATATATATATATATATATATATACACACACACACACACTCACATTCACACACACATATTAGAGCAATATATCTAAGAACAGGAACAAGCTCCATGCTTGAGTACAGCAGGAGAATAGGATGTTCTGACATTGTGAGTAAGTAGCTGGAACATAGACCTCAATTTCAGATCCACCCCAGAAAGCAGGGAAATGACCGAACAGTGCTGAACTCCATATGTCCATGACCTGAGTTATACACCTCTGAACAAAATAGCAGCATTAATGTTTCAGTTGGAAATCAGGTAATCACTCCTGACAATGTATTAAGTGACAAGAGCAGAGAACGTCAAGGAATCATTTACACTCCTGTAGCCTTTCTCAGTGAAATGATTTTTAGATGTCCTTGGCTGCAGTGCATGTTCTTGTCCTGTATGAAGTCCAGTGATGCACATATTTTGGAGACTTACTACAATTTAATTCTCTGGCACAGCACAAGTCACTATACTGTTTCTGTTCTAGTAGATTTAGGATGCTAGTAGATTTAGGATGTATCACAATATACTGTATATCTAGGAAAATATTCTTTAATATTTTTCTGTCACCATGGTAGCAGACTGTGCAATGCATGTGCAGTAGAGTCGCATGCCAAGAAAAAAAAAGATCTGTTTAAGTCCCACTGAAATACCTTCACTGTTATTATGGGTACAGCTTTATTATTGTTCATCAATCAACAGAACAATTAACCACTGTTATGGAAATCATGTAGGCCTATTTATTTTGTATTTTGAATCGGACATGTTGCCTGTTATCTCACTTTGTACCACTCAGTGTAGGAGTTGAGAGGAAGATCCTTTTTTTTCGCAGAATGTGTTTGTGTGAGAACGAGACAGCCATGGCACAAAGCAGCAAGGCACAATAATAACAGTATAAAATTATAAAAGTGGTTCATCATATCATGCGTTTTACTGAATTAATGAAACAAATGTCTATTTTTCCTTACGTCAGCGATCCAGATGGTACTGAAACATTCTGATGTTTACAGCTTTCCCAGCAGCGGTGATCAATGACGTAATGCTAATAATGACAGTTAAACATTTTATAAATATTTTACCATCCAAGTTGCTCAAGTTTGAGCATCGATCTAATGAAAAGGTTGGAGGTGTTAGCTAGAAATAGCTCTGCCAAATAAATAAATGCAAATAATAACTGTAACTTTACAGTTTCTTTTCAGTTCGGCTAAGATGTGTAGCCCAAACTTGTTCCAGTATGACTAAATTCCAGTACACAAAGTGAGCACTATGAAGACATGGTTTGCCAAGGAACTTTGAGTGACCTGCACCTGATTTGGCATCTTTGGCCTGAACTGGAACACCGACTGCACCGCAGACATCAGTGCCTGACCTCAATAATGCTCTTGTTGCTGAATGAGCACAAATCCCCACAGACACACTCTAGAATCTAGTGAAAAACTTCCCAGAAGAGTGGAAGGCTTCTGGTTTGGGATGTTCAACAAAAACGTATGGATTTGGTCTTCAGGTGTGCACAAACGTTTGGCCATATAGAGTATACATGAAGGGGTTAAATTAATTGTATAACGTATTTGTTTCATTTTCTTATGTACGATGCTTTCTGAATTCAGACCTGTTATTTACTTTAATATTCCATTTTATGGTAAAAAATGTAATAAATATCTTTAATACCATGAGAATCTATTGTTTAATCTTACTGGGTACAAATAATCTTTTGTTTATTTAGAAAAGTGTGTTAGCAATACATTTTCATATGTATGTACCTGTGTTGTTACACACTCCTATGCTTAAATACAGTAAAATAGATGATATGGCATACTTGTCTAGTGTGTTTAAGTTTTAAAAATGCACAATAATCAAAATTACTAAGAAAAACGGATGTACAATTTTGAAAGATATTAAGCCGTAGTTTCAAAAGTACCAATTAGCAGATTTTCAAAGTGTTGAGTAATTACACAGTAATAATTACACACATTCTGTGGTTCAGCTCTGCTTTAGAGATACATGATGTAGTCCTGTCTGAAGTGCTAAGCATCAAATTATGCAAAGTGGTCACTCAGCCAGCCGTCTCACCTCTTCACACTGCACTGCAAATACACGTCTAAAATATGAGAAGAATGAAATATTAGAGTCAGCAATACTGGTACAGTATTTTGGCAGTATGTCTTTTTCCACCTAATGTGTATGAAATTTGCCTAGTGTTTTTCTTCAGCTTGTTTTTCTTTATTGTTCTGTCTGGTTTGTTATTGCTAGCTGTTAATGAGCCTGTATGTGCAAAAGCCTTACCCTTGAATCCAGCTAGTAAAAGTTTTGAGTGAACTGCAGGACCTGACTTATGGGTTGCATCATGGCTTTAAGCTAGGCATACGGTACAAATCATCTACCCGTGACATCTAAGTCATATAAGTTATATGTGATATTTAAGATTCGGGAAGCTGCCTATAAATACATTTACCACAGCAATGTGCAATTCTCAAATCTGCTTGGTCAGAAGTTTTCGATTAATTTTCTAATGAAAGCCATATTCAAACCACAGGTTTATATTAATGCACTCTGTCTAATAAGCTGTGATATGCAAAGAAAATCATTTTGCTGTACTGTAATGTTTCTTCTTCTTCCTTCTAGTAACAGCTTTCTCTCAGGCAACATTTATTTAAGCTTTTTTTTTTTAAACGGAGTCTCTAATGTCTGCAATTTGTGTCAATCAGAGGTGAAGCTACAACTTTTGTAAGTTTTCTGGCAAGAGAAATAGAGGAATTTTTACTTTCTGGTTTTTATGTAACATAAAAACCAGAAAGAGAGCAAATTTTCTGTCTCACAAGTAGAATAAATTTCACTACCAGCTCTTGTGCCATAACCTTTTGGCACAAATCCTTTGTGTAGCATTGCCTTAGAGTGATATCTAGATGTTGTTAAATAACCAAACTTGGGAATGTGATCTGTGTTTTATTATCACTGCAACTCATTCCTCTGAATTCCTCTGTGCTGGTGTGAACATGTGGCTCTCTGTGTGAAGCGTTGGCCTGAAGAAACAAGCTGAATTCAGTGAGCAGATGTTGAGCTTATTCCCTCACAGTGGGTGTTGTCTCCGTCTGTCAGCCACGTCCACATAAGAGGAGGTTTCGCAATGTAAGCAGCATGGTGTGGGTTTAGCTGTATGACATGATTGCAATTCTCATTTTGTTTTTGTTTGTTTCAGTCTGTCTTTAGTTTTGAAGTGGGTTGGACATGAGGTCGTGATGTCTCTGATGGAATGTCACTATTCATAATGTTCAGAGAAATGAGCGAGGGAGATGAGAAGAAAGCATATGTTGGTTAGAGGTGTTATGCCTGTTATTTGTGCCCTTCTGCCTGTATGCAAAACACAACTATAAGCTCAGGTTCCAGGTATGAGACAGGACTCGGAGAATCGGCTTCACTGATTCTCAAAAGAAAGATTCAAAAGGGAAATAATATCTCAGGTGCCAAATGACAGGCTCTTCTGTCAGCCTCTTTTCTGGCTGCACCTTAATGTCAGCTACAGAGTGTCATTGATGCATCTGCCCTTTGAGATGAACAGCCTTATCATCCACATTCAGATAATAATGTTGCAGATGTGATGTTTGGCATATGTCTGCTTTGTGTGCTGTCTTTCAAATGATTGCACCATAACAAGATACTGCCTCCTTCCAATGTAGGTACAGCTCTGTTTTCAGCCTCCTGCTTTTCAACTTCAATTAACTTCAGGTAACTTATTGTTATATTTATTCCATTTTTGTTGGTAGGTAAACTAGTGTCTTTTTAATATCTTGCAGCTGTTGTGCGGTTATCATGTGATTTTGTCTATATTTCACATGCCGTTATCTCTGTCCCATTGCAGTTCAGAAATAAATCTTTACTGGTCTTTGATTTGTTAATGTGACATGTTCACACACCAAAATGTAGTGCCAATGCTTCCAGGAAAGGTTTTATCTTATTTTTGGGAGATCATGAGCTTGAAACAAGACAATGGCTAGAAGCCAAAAGAGTAAACACTGTCTGAGTGAAAAACATGACATATATTCTCAGCACTGGCATACACAGTGAATGTAGCTAATCATAGGTATGTGTGAGCTCTTGTATGTGGAAGAGGGCAGAAAGAGCCTTCCTTGGTGTGTTATGCTGCCCTGGGATGCAGCCTGAGCTACAGTTTTGATGCAATCAACTGTTAGAGGAAAAAAGTAGCTATGCAATATATATATAGATAGTAGATAATATATTTAACATATAGTTAGTTAGCTTGTTAATTGCATTAATAAAGAACAATGAAATTCATCATTTTATTATTACCCTCTTTATATCAAAAAGTTGCATTTGTGAAGTTCTTAAGACTTGTGTCTTTGGAGCGTGGTTTATTTAACTTTAGCTTTTTATTTGTGCAGTATTGTATTTAGGCTTCCAAATGTATAAAAGTTGTGTTCATTCATAAAGATGATCGTGATGAAAAAAACATGTAAGAATCATAAGCTTTTGTTGTTCACAGATTTTATTTTTTGCAACAATCAAAAAGACAATGGAAAAATCCTATTGGTCTTTTGTTGAGGGAATCAGGTTGATGACCACTTCCAGGTTGGCCTACAAAATATTTAATCTCTGCAGCATTCTGTTGTGCCTGACAAACAGATCTGCCTTGTCTGATGTGTGGATCACAGCACTATAATATGTATATTGTGCTACAGCATTGAAGTATGTCGTGCAATGCATTAAGTACTGATTGAAAAGTTTTGTCTAAAGGGTTTATTTTTTCCTCTTTTTTTGGAAGCATCAACAAATAAAAAATATTAATTTTCTGTACACAAAATATATTTTTCCCAGGCATCCAGAGTACTGATTTGTCCCCCCTGAACAGCACAGATGAAAAGGCATTTAAATGGTAAGAAAAAACAGTAAGGAATGAAGGAACATAATTTAACAATTTAATACCAGACAAAATTGTGCATTATTTTGTTGCCAAATCCAGTTTTTTTTTCTCGTTGAACAAACTTGCACACAAATTGGAACTCCAGAAAGGAAACAATACAATAGAATTCCTGTGTTTATTTTTCTAAGACAGTGGGATTTTTGGATCATACACTCACATTTTCTCAGGAATCCCTCCAGATGAAAGATCCTGAAACATCCTGCACTGTGTGCTTTTTGCTCAATATGATAGCAGATCATATAAATTTGGATAAATGTTAATATATGTAGTGTCAGTAGAATAAAAGATCTGTGAATTTAGAAGTGTGCCCATTAGATGTTGCTAAACATATCCTGTGGGTTGAGCTTGTCACACTCTGAGAAAGGAAAGAATACTAAAATACATGTACATCCTCCCAAAATGAGAAGTACTACTATTGGAGAAGTAAAAATATGGACTCAAGCTTTTCAGTTCTCTGTTGTTTACTATACCAGCTCTGAGTACAGGACTACATCTTTCTTTAATCCTAATCAAACTTGCATGGTATAATAATAGATTTTAATGCAATTGTAGTGTTAATTTCTACATTTTAAACTTGATCAGACCTAGCAAAGGATTTTAGCAGACTGAACCATGTACTTCAAAAATACTGTAACAGAGCCAGTAAACGTATGGATGTATGAAACATGAAAAAATGTCCATGAAGTTACATGAAACATAAACCATTGTTGCTTTAGTAGGATCTATTTTGCTGGGAACCTATACTTTTTTTTTTTAGCAGAAGGCAGCTCATAACAACAGAGTCAGGCTCCAGGGCTAGAAACATTTGTTAGAAAGTGGAGAGGTGTTTTTTTACAGACTTGACCTCATGGCTTGTTTAAAGAATAGTTTAAATCTAAAACTGAAAACTCAAAGCAAATGTCTGTTTAGAGTTTATGCTGTCCGTCAAAGGTGGTCATGTGAAGCATGACTACAAACCAATACATAACAACGCAATGTGTATTATTAGCTGTAAACTAATTTTTAATAGGTAGGCATTAAAAGGTAACAGTTGGCACTGTTCATTCTTTATAAGCAATGGATTTTTGTTAAGTTGACCTTTCCAGATCGTAGAATAGCTCTGCACTAGATTTGACTACAGAAGTGCTGTTGTTTTTGGGGAATAGGTAAAGACATGTAGCCAGAAAGATTGAGGTAAACTCTATCTGATGGCTGTTTCAAGACAGTGTTGCAATGGCCAGGGAGGTTGTTTATGAGAGCAGTTTACACTGAGGATGCAAATCTAATTTTGTCCTGATGTATCTGTAGGGTAGAGTCGCAAGACCATTGCAGTCCTTACAAAATACATTTGGACAGACAAGTGCAGGCAGATGCTACGTTACCCCTCCCAAAAGATTACATTTGCATGGGAAGCAAATGAGTGTTAGCAGCCACTCCTCTGCAAAGCAAAGAGTACTATATTTGTCTAGCTCTGTTGCCTCCTCTTACATATGTCTGGTTTCCATGTACCATCATTCAGCGCCATCATCATTCATATTGTGCCAAATGTCTGTTTAGGATTATATTATAGACGGGTGTAATAGTGATCTATGAAGGCATATGGCTGTGGATGAACTGTACAGCTGTTGAACAGGCTGTTAATGTGTTAGTGCTGGATAAATGTAACATGCCCTCTGGGAGAGCAATGAAATCGAGATCTTGCCTTTCTCCTTATGGTAAAGTGCTTTTGCTCAGACGCAGTCACGCAGCCAGTCACAGCTGTTTCACACTTACAACACCATCTTTTCTCTTTATAACACCATTGTGGCCATCCAGAAATAGTTCCACAAATGTTGTTGCAGTTGTTTTTCTATATGTGTAATGTAGGTGGCCGTATCTTTTTAAGAGCTAGCGTGCTGTCTGGCTGGAGGTCACAGGTAGTGAAGCTGGTAAAAGTTTAAGTTCACGTCACTGAGACATGGTACTTTGTGTTGGGGAACGGTAACTAAGGTTTGTTTGTGAGACACAGTGAATCCCATCCACACATCACTTAAACAGAAGAAGAAGGATGTGGTTAATGCACAGGATGCACTGCATGGGAGTTAAAGCAAATAATATAAACCTCAGGGTTTTAAACAGCTGAGAATACTCGTTGCATTTGAAACACCAGAATGAGTTTTAATTCATTTCAATTCAGTTTAATTTTACTTGTATAGCGCTTTTAACAATGGACACTGTCTCAAAGCAGCTTCACCAAACATAAGACATATAGAACAGAAAGTTCTAGATTAATATTAGACTTATATTTAAATGTATTTATATTTACTCCTAATGACAACCCTGAGGCGACCGGGGCAAGGAAAAACTCCCTTAGATGGTACGAAGAAGAAACCATGAGAGGAACTAGACTCAAAAGGGAAGCCATCATCAATTGGGTGATACCAGAGTGTGTGCACAGTAACAAACAAAATCGTCTTGTCCCAGGCTAGTGGTTTGTCCATCTGTGTGAGAGATCATTATTATTCTGTGTGGTCTGATCTGCTCTTAACTGCTCTTAGTTATTCAAAGTTACAGCTCACTGACCTTGTATTGATGGACATAGTGCTGCTTTATAGAAACCTGATTTAAATAATTGAATTAATAATTGAATAGTTTTGTCTCCAAACATTGAAATCTTTTGACAGGATGAGCCATTAGCTGAAGTGTTAACAAGGCAGACCTTTAATGGAGGTGACAGAATGATGAAGCTGTACTGATGCAGTATTCTGGGCACAGTCTAGTGACAGCATCAAGCAAGCATTTGAGTGCTAGATTGTGTTCTACTAACATGTCTTTCACTTGTTGTAGAGCCAAGATTTTTCAGGCAGTTACTTCCTGTGCTCGATACACAGTATATACATCAACTGCTACGTTTGCTTCAGTGCTTTAAGGAACCCATTTAAGACTGCCATTCTGGTGATTAATAGACCCAAACCTTTGTCCTAAAAGTTAGTATACGCATGTCAAGCCAAGTTTAGCCTTAACCTGTATGCAAAAGTGGGCTTTCAGAACACATATAGCATGCTCCAAATCTATGAGCTAATTGCTGCACTAGCAGACGCTCTAGTGTAGGCTTTTTGGTATCTTGTGAGAATCAGAGCCCATCTGTTTGGTCTCTCAGTGAGCCCATTTGGCCTAACGCACTACACATGACTAGAGGCTTGTCCTCTTAAATGGCTGGACTGATTTTAATCATGTTCAGTTAACATGGAAGCAGATTCAGTGTCAGTTTTATGTCTATAAGATGTCTGTTTCTTAGCTTTAAATCAGCAGCAGTGATGGATTCAGTGGACCGCTGGAGCCGTTTCAGACAGTGATGGAGCAAAAAGCACACAAAAAGCGTGCCATAACCTCAATAAAGCATTTGACTGCGTCTGAAATCATATGCGCTCGACATGCTGTTTGAAGTTTAATAGTTTTCATTCAGTTTATTTTGTGAATATATTTGGTGAAATTTCAAACCGTATCACACTTAACCTTGACATTGTCTGACATAAATCACCATTTCATTATTGTGGAAGAGAATCTGCTTTAATGTTAATCACTAATAGGGTGGTGATATTGAATAAGTTGAAAATGTTGTGCAGTGTATGTTGTGAAGGATAGTCATTATGATGCTTCTGTTATTACTTCCTGTAATGTGGTGCTGTAAATGCAGATAGAATCTGATAGTTACAGTAGTTTCAGTGTGAAATTGAGAGCAAAAAGCTTTTTTCAGTCACAGTCAGTAGTGTTCAGCATGCATCACTGGTGGCTTAAATCTGCAGGAGCAGGTGGACAGGTATGACTGACCATTTCCATGAAAGCCAATGGGTGTGAGTTTGTGTGTTCCGTAACGGTTGGCACAGTATGAACAGAATTAGACTGCAGCCACCTTTAATTTTTACATTTATTATTTAAGCTTGCATACTGCATTACTCTTCACAACATTAAACTGCCTGACAAAAAATTGCCATATTTATTACCTCAAATGTAGTGACCTTAATGTGAGATCGTTCATCAAGCTGTCAGCTTTAAAAAGTAAACTTTAAACACATCTACTCTATGAACTCTATTGCGATATTAAAATAATATCTACACTCTACAGTTAATTGCTGAAGTTTTGAAATAAATTTGCATGCGCTTTTTTATACCTAAAGATCACACAGAATATCTGATGATACTAAAATTACTGTAATGGACTGAGTATGGAATATATATGCGCTGAGTTGACAGGGTGTGAATTAATTAGTGAAGCAGTCAAATTTCAGCCATCAAGATTATTTGTATTAATTTTTTTTCCCTGTACTGCTTTGCATCTGTGCTTGATCCAGTACTAAATATAATTAGTTCTTTAATTCTGGAAGAAGCAGGGGAGTTATAGTCCATGGCGGCCATGTTTGTTGGCCACGGTGAAAGTAAGTCTGAGTTAGACCTTGCCACACAAATGAATCTACAATTTATGCAGTTGTACAAAAAGCTTATTAATTAGACTGTAGTGATTTACATTAAGGAACTCTTAACTAACATTTTTTACTGCACTAGTTAATGTAAACCTACAGTAAAGTTCAGTCTTGTGTCACAGAAGGAAGGCAGATGCAAATGCAGTATGAGTTTATTCTGAAACATCAACAGGCAAACTAATCCAAATCGTGAGGCAAAGTCGTGTTCCACAAACAGGCAAAAGATCAGGCTATGTGCAAACCACTATAACAGGACAAAATTACAGAGCAAGAAACAGGAACCAGCTAAAGATTGAACAGAGATAAGCAATACATAATAAAAGCTGTGGTAATGTTCAGTATCAACACACTGAGTGATTACTTCTCAATGTGAGCGTGAACTGCTGAGTCATTAAATAGTGTGTGAGGCAATTGTGTTCATGGGACAAATGGTGCATTCAAGTCATGTCAGAAAGATCGTATTTTTGAGTTGAATACACATAAAAACACCTTCCATAATGTCATAAATGGGAGTCATGATTGGGAAACTCTGGATTTTCTCTGAGCTCCAAGTTTCTGGTTTGGGGTCAGTTCAGTTAGAAAACATGCTGGAGTCAGTGAATTCATCATAAGTAGATGATGGTAAATTTGTTAAAATTGTACTCGTCTAGGAAGCTTATGAGTTTTCTGTATGTAGCAGGTTATTAAAATACAAACAAATTGTTTAACATTTAAACACTTACAGGAGAGAAATGGACTGAACCGGGACATTGAATTTTGTTTATAGATATTTTTATCCCTCTGTATATTCATAGTGTTTGCTTATTATTACTATTTATTTAGTTTTATCATATGTTCCAACTAATTGCCTGCACAACATAAGATAGCATTGTAGAATTACGGCATAATATGTAACAATACAAAAAAGTTTACAGTGGCTTGTCGTGAAATGAAGCTAAACAGCTAAAATTTGTCTGGTGAGTTGTTACACATTCTCCCACTTGCGCTTCCTATAGGTTTACTATACTGCAGTGAATCACACTCGAGAAGACCTGACTGACTTCCATATCTTTTGAAATTGTCCCTTGCAGGGCGTCTCCAGCAAATCATAGTAGGTGATGAAGAAATCTTGAAGCAGTTATGGTGCTTGTGTTGTCTTGAGTGTGTTCGCGCAATTGTGTGGATAAGCCTTTTTAAACTGGTGTTTCTCGGTGGAGGAAATTGGTGGGATTTAGATACAGTGTTTTGAAAACTCATGAAGAGGCAACTGTATGCTGAGTTTCATCTGCATGGTCATAAAGAAGATGTAGCGGTGAATAAATAGTACCAATGATTTCTTCTCTCTCTTTCTCTTTATCTGTCTCTCTCATTCTTTCTCTCTATATGTCTGTCTGTCTTGTCTGACTCTCTCTCTCTTTCTATATCTCTCTCTGTCTGTCACTTTTTCTCTGTCTCTCTATATGTCTTTCTCTCTCTTTCTGTCTCTGTCTTTCTGTTTGTTTGTCGCTTTCACATCTTCTCTCTCTTTCTTTCTTTCTGCTTCTTTATTTGTCTGACCTGACCCTCTCACTTATATCTGTTTCTCTCTCTCTCTCTCTCTCTCTCTCTCAGCCGTTTAGGTAGATGTCGGTAGATGTTTTCTTTACTACACAGAAACCCCAGGCAATCATGTCTATTATTTCATCTTTAGTGTTTTCTCCCTGAGGCATGGGAGTATCCATGGTGTGTTTGTGGTATTCCACTAACAGGCTGTTTCAGCTCAGCTGATTTAATGTGTCTGCAAAGCATATGCTCCTAACAGGCTGGACAGGAGACAATGCAGCAATATTGATGATAAAACACGTGTACATTTAAAATTACATTTAGGACACAAGTCTGTAAACTCAGTGTGGGTTTAATAAAGGAAACCCAAGACTCGTTGTCACTGCTGATATCATTGATGTCATCAAAACACATGTACACAGTGCACCAACAGAATAAAATATGATCAAAGACCAAGAAATAGCAGGAAAGCCAAGAGTCAAGAAAATGCTGAATACAGTGTGGATAACTGAAAAACATTGCCTTGATGATACAGAATTGCATGCTGAATTTGAATGTAGAAGAGAAATAGAAATAGAAATAATCTTAAAATACTATTCAAAGATTGAACTTATGACTTGTGCCCACATTAAGGAAATGAACCACTGATAAGGCAGAGGTGAGGACAGGACAGAAACCTAAAACAAAAGCATTTGGCATAACAAAGGGAAGCACATGAAAGCAACATGAAAGCAGCGCTCATCAGGATGAGAGGGAGAAATGAGGGAGATGGTGATCGGACAGTACACTTGCCAGGAATGTAATTGCTCACTGGAAAATTGTATGCTTATTAGAGAGCTTCTTTTTAATAAGTAAAGAATATTGTGATTGTAAGCGACAAATATTGGGATATTAAAGCACAAACATAGTGATCCACCTTTATAGATATCTTCACAGTAATGTTTACCTGCTGCCATTATTATAAGCTCATTAAAAATGAGTTGTATTGATGTTCTTTCCACCAAATGACTACATATTTTAAATTCTTCTGAGAAATCGGAGAAATCTTGTGAGCAGAATCACACTGAGGTCTTTTCCGCAAATGTTCAAGTCTTGACATATTGCCAGAGAGTTTTCTCTATATAATAAATTCTATTGTGACGATCCCCACAACAGAATGTTTTTGAGTCTTTGTCATCTATCACAGCTCATCTCCATTCAGTCTGAGGGTTAAACTTCTACAAGGCCAGTCTGTCTGCCCTCTCCTATTTTTCTCACTCTCTCATCATCCATCCACTTCCTGTCTCCTCAGCAGGGCTGGGCTCTGTGACGATGAAATATCAATATTCTGATAAATTATTTCTTAGTACACTTTTCTGAGATACTGTGAATCTTGACATGCATTTTTTTAGAATATTTTAATGTTTCTTAATAATAATTACGAACTCTGACTTGATGTATGTTTTGTACTGATTTGAATATTTAAAATACACTATATTGCCAAAAGTATTCGCTCACCCATCCAAATAATCAGAATCAGGTGTTCCAATCACTTCCATGGCCACAGGTGTATAAAATCAAGCACCTAGGCATGCAGACTGTTTTTACAAACATTTGTGAAAGAATGGGTCGCTCTCAGGAGCTCAGTGAATTCCAGCGTGGAACTGTGATAGGATGCCACCTGTGCAACAAATCCAGTCGTGAAATTTCCTCGCTCCTAAATAATCCACAGTCAACTGTCAGCTGTATTATAAGTACGTGGAAGTGTTTGGGAATGACAGCAACTCAGCCACGAAGTGGTAGGCCACGTAAACTGACGGCGCGGGGTCAGCGGATGCTGAGGCGCATAGTGCGAAGAGGTCGCCAACTCTCTGCAGAGTCAATCGCTACAGACCTCCAAACTTCATGTGGCCTTCAGATTAGCTCAAGAACAGTGCGCAGAGAGCTTCATGGAATGGGTTTCCATGGCCGAGCATCTGCATCCAAGCCATACATCACCAAGTGCAATGCAAAGCGTCGGATGCAGTGGTGTAAAGCACGCTGCCACTGGACTCTAGAGCAGTGGAGACGCGTTCTCTGGAGTGACGAATCGCACTTCTCCATCTGGCAATCTGATGGACGAGTCTGGGTTTGGCGGTTGCCAGGAGAACGGTACTTGTCTGACTGCATTGTGCCAAGTGTAAAGTTTGGTGGAGGGGGGATTATGGTGTGGGGTTGTTTTTCAGGAGCTGGGCTTGGCCTCTTAGTTCCAGTGAAAGGAACTCTGAATGCTTCAGCATACCAAGACATTTTGGACAATTCCATGCTCCCAACTTTGTGGGAACAGTTTGGAGCTGGCCCCTTCCTCTTCCAACATGACTGTGCACCAGTGCACAAAGCAAGGTCCATAAAGACATGGATGACAGAGTCTGGTGTGGATGAACTTGACTGGCCTGCACAGAGTCCTGACCTCAACCCGATAGAACACCTTTGGGATGAATTAGAGCGGAGACTGAGAGCCAGGCCTTCTCGTACAACATCAGTATGTGACCTCACAAATGTGCTTCTGGAAGAATGGTCAAAAATTCCCATAAACACACTCCTAAACCTTGTGGACAGCCTTCCCAGAAGAGTTGAAGCTGTTATAGCTGCAAAGGGTGGACCGATGTCATATTGAACCCTATGGATTAGGAATGGGATGTCACTTAAGTTCATATGCGAGTCAAGGCAGGTGAGTGAATACTTTTGGCAATGTAGTGTAGAATGTAAATATATAAACAAATAAAATATTTACATCTGTACCCTTTCTTTACCTTTTTAAAAAATATGTTAGCCTGAAATGATTAAATAATTTTTTTAGTTATCAAGCAGAATATATCATAATGTATACTGACACTCTTTGTAGTTGAATATTTGAGCCATAATATTTTAAAGAGCAACTGGTTTTAAATACTTATTTCATTAATTTGTCAGTAATAAATGAAAATCTTTTCTGATTTGTTTTCAGAGAAAGAACAGATGTTTCATTTATGAAATCTGTGGCACCAGTGGCTACTGCTAGCTTGGTCAAGCCTTTTAGCTTGGCGTTAAATCATTTTGAGCACTGCGACTGCTTGAGAAAACATAATTTAAGCCCTGGTCATCCACCATGTCCTCCCCATCTGGAGAAGCACAGTGTCCCTTTTAAATACTGTCATCTCAGTAAACACAGTTGCTGCTTGGCTACAATCGGGGAAGTTGTCATTAGCAAAGTAAAAAAGCTATGAGTCACACCCGGGGTGTGATTAGAACGATGCAGTAACCAGTAGTGCGTTTTTTTTTGTTGGTGGTGGTTTTTTTGTTTTTGTTTCTCCTAGTGCAATGACTTGCCTCTGTCTTTTCTCGGCTGTTATTAATAGAAACGTCAAGCATGCTCAACTGAGTAGTGTGACCCTCTGCTGCATAAGTCACCCAAATCCTGTTTTGCAGATTTTTTTTTCCTGTATTAAAATAAACTGTTTGCCATTTATATTTGCTTTCACAAAAAAAGGTCATGAGACAACGAGAACAAGAAGAGAAGCACCTACACACTCACCCACACCAAGAAATCTTAATTCTACAAATAAGAACATTAGAAAAAAAACCCAACACTACACACTTCTTTCTCTTCCCCTGGTGTAAGCCTGTGTTGCATGACCTACATTTACATGCTGGAACATAATTTTATGTTTTATGACATAATGCCACAAGCCTGTCAAGATTTTCCAGGGAGCCAATTTCAGCTCCTTGTGTTTCTTAAAGAAGGAAGTAAAACTGTTTAGAACAATATGATGACCCGGATGCCACCACAGTATTAAATCCCCTAACCTCACGTTTTTAAAAATAAAGATTAGGATAACTAAATTCATTCTAAGTCCATCAGGTTGGTATCAACTCACAGCACTGTAGTAAGAACTCTGTTTGTAAAGACGAAGACATTTACATTTACATTTACATTTCTGGCATTTGGCAGACGCCCTTATCCAGAGAGACGTTCAAGAGTGCTTTGAAGTCTCTTGTCAATGAATACATTAACACTGGTTCAGTAGGTCACAGACTTAGGATACCATCAGCCTAAAAATACAACAATGCATAACACAGACAGGGAAAATATGAGCTAGTTTAAGTGTTTCAGGAAGAGGTAGGTCTTTATCCATCATTTGAAGAGACAGTCAGTGACTCAGCTGTTTGGGCATCTAGGGGAAGTTCATTCAACCACCTCGGTGCCAGAACATAAAAGAGTCTTGATGTAGACCTACCTCTTACCCTGAGAGATGGTGGGAACAGTCAAGCAGTGCTAGTAGATCTGAGGGAGCATTGTGCAGTGTAAGGAGTAATAAACGCTTTGAGGTAAGAGGGCGCTAGTCCATTTTTGGCTTTGTAGGCAAGCATCAGTGTTTTGAATCTGATGCACTCAGCTACCAGAAGCCAGTGGAGAGAGCGCAGCAGTGGGGTGGTGTGTGAGAACTTTGGATCATTTGCATTCAGATGTAGACCTGCCAGTAGAGAGTTGCAGTAGTCCAGTCTCAAAATAATAAGAGACTGAACTAGCACCTGAGCAGCCTGTGTGGGTAAAAATATCCGAATCCTTCTGATGTTGTACAGAATAAACCGACATGAGCATGTGATATTAGCAACATTGAAGGAAAAGGACAGTTGATTATCCATGGTTACCCCAAGGTGGCTGACAGTGGCCGAAGGGGAGATCAGAGAGTTGTGTTGGGATATCGCAAGATCCTGGCCGGGGGATGAATCACCTGGGATGACCAGCAGTTCAGTTTTGCTGATGAGACATCATCCACGATGATACGTCTGCGAGACATGCCAAGATCTGAGCAGAAACCGTGGTATCTGGGACAGGAAAGGAGAAGAAGAGAAACACGTTTTTATAGAGGGGCAACAACCTGCAGAAGCTTCGGCTATCAAGCCTATTACTGTTAATGTCAATAGATTAGCCCTGGTGTCTGTTTGTCTCTAAATTGCAACCCTGTACATCCTGTAGACACACCTGAGAGCCATGAGCCATTTGCTTAAACAAATAAAGAAATTGAATTTTCAATCTCAGTTCACAGACACACAGGCAGCTGATCACATAACTGCATTTCATTCATTTTCCCCTATTAACACTTTGTGCCTGCGAGCAGCAGACTATTAGCTCACCAACACAAATCATAAGCTAACAAGCTCCCACTTGTTCACATGCTCGTTAGTGCAGTGGATTCTGCCCTGTGATATTGGCAATTACCGTGGCCTGTCTCATCCTTCTGATTATCCAGGCTGTTTAAGAGAGAGAGTTAATGAACAGTACACTGTCTCCCTTGTGCTTTTCCACTTTGCCCAGTTCCTTTATACACAGCACTGTTTTGTATTTAACACTCCTTAATACATTGATTCACAGGGTGCCATGACATATTGGTGTTTTTTAAAATCTATTTCTATATCTGAAGTGAAATGAAGCAGTGTTTGGCTGTTTTTGTGAAATGTTTTAATTCCAACATGATCGTCATATTGCAATTATTTAAATGGATGAACATTTACAATAAAATTCAGAGAATGTATCAACAAACATTTGCTCCATGGCACCTGATTATTGACTGCACCTTAAATCCTAAATAGTGTATTTTGACATTACTTCCTGCCTTTGGATCAGTAGATACTGCTCAGTCGTGGATACAGTATGTACTGATCAGTCCATGTGTTTAGTATGAATACAGTCCACATATACTACATCATCTATGTTGGAATTGACATATGACCTACGATGTCAGATTAATCACAAAAGCTTTTTTCTTATTCCAGAAAACGCATCTGTTTTTTGTGTTAAAAGTGTTAAACAAGTAAAATTACTTTTCTGCACCAGTCAACAACCAACCCCAGGATAGCACAGAGTGCATTGTTTCCATACTACAGAATCTCAGTGGAAGCAGTAGGTGATCTGGCTATTTCTCACCTACAGTTTTATGATTACTGTGAATCTGGACAGACTACTGCTTTGGTGTACTGCTTAAACCTACTGTATAGTGGTGTAGTAGGGATTTTAGAAGGAATGTAGCTAATCACACACACACACACACACTCAAACACAGTCATTAACACAACCTGTGTTTCATTGCCAACATTCCAAGTCAATGTCATAAATATCATGAATGTTTTTTTTGGCATGATATTCTAATTTTTTATCTTATTTGTTGTCTAGTTGTTTTTTCCATCTGGTTTTATCTACCCTAGTCTGTTTGTTCATCGTCTGACCCTTGCCTGTTATTTGACCAGGCTATTGTGTATCGTTTTGGATCTGTTTACCAAAGCTTTTACCTGCAACTACAGACATCTCTGCTGCTACAATTTATGCATGATTAATTTCTTGATGTAATCAAACTGCTACCGAATCCAATTCTTATCCTGATTCTATTATTATAAGTATTATTAACTACACTTTGTTTTTAGAGACAATAATATTTCATGTTGTAGATGACAGGGCGACAGTGAAGAAGTAGTTTGTAGCAATAGTGTTTCTATTTATTAGCAAGATTCACATTTTTAACTTATTAGTGTGACAAACTTGAACAATGGCAAGTTTTCTTCTATATATCTATGAAGCTAATTTAAAATTTTTAAATGTCTCTTCTGCTGATATTATAAATGTTGCATCAAGTCAACAGAAAATACAATCAAATTATTAAAAACTGAATTGCAATGATGTGTGACAATTACTAGCCAGATCAAATTTCATGATGCTGACAGACCTGATTTTCTTGTTCATCATTGTAGATGTCTGCTATCCAACAATCATACAATCTAAATATAAAATTGAAACCATCCATCCATCTGGTCCATCTGTTACAGAAATCTCAGTCACTCTTATACAATATCAGGAAATGCTGTGTAATGTGATTATTCATCAGTAATCGTGTGTGTGTGTGTGTGTGTGTGGTTGTTGGCCTTATGGATTCTGTTTTCACTGAATCATTACACAGAATTTCACAGAGGATTACACAGAATTCACTGGAAAGCATCATTATTTCTGCATCAAAATTGTTATAGGAAGAACATTTGCCTTAGAATCCATTTCACTTTCACATGTTGCAAAGACTATTATTTCTCACATTTCTGCAGATTAGAAATAGAAATTTGTCATTAAATGTTTGATAATGTATTCTATTCTAACATCTAAAATCATTTTTTTCCACTTTTACTGGATTGTAGACATTTCTGATTTTACTTATATTACAACACAATAGGTTTTTCAGTCATTCTTATTAACATCTGTAAACATGAATGATCTATATATGTAAACAAATCAATTTCAATATTAATAATTAATAACAACGAATGTCTCCAGAATGTAGTCCATATGTGGTGTTCTGTTCCAGCTGTGTTTTGCAATGTATCATTTTCATTTATGGCTGTGAGTTTTGACTATGTTTGGTGCAGTGACAGTAAATTTGACTAGTGTGTAATAAAACTATTGTTTTATCTAGCTCATAAATATGACTCCACACACGCAAATATAGTGGCTATATTTCTTTCCTGGTATGTGAGAAAGCTTTCAATATGTAAATAAAAAAGATATCAAAGCAAACAAACAGAAAGTCTTCACTGTGAACGAGCGAGGGCATGAATCAGAGTTAATAATTAAATTTTCTTTTTTTAACACTGAACCATATGCACAAAAAAACCCCAAAAAAACATTTCATTAAAAAAATAAAAGGGGGGCAAAGTGGTGTAGCTTGCCTCGCACTTCTGGGGTTTGGGGATTTGATTTCTGCCTCTACCCTCTGTGTGGAGTTTGCATCTTCTTTATGTGCTCTCCTTGTTCAAAGACACATGTTGTAGGCTGACTGACATATATAAATTGTCCCTAGATTGTGACAGTGGGTGTGCCCTGCTACTGGTTGGTACCCCACCCAGGTAGTCCCCTGCCTTGTAATCTTGTGTAGGATAATTGGTACAGAAAATGGATGGATGAATTAAAATAAAGACATGATTTTTAAAAAAAAATCAGAAGCTTAAAAAATCCGAAAAATCCTAAAGTGGGAGTATTTAAAATAGAATCTGGCTCAAGCCTCTAATTAGCCATCTTGTTTTAACAGCGACTCTTTGACATTGCTCTAATCTTCCGGAACATTGTACTAGCTCCTCCTGCATTCATCCCATTCCCGCTACTGTTCAGTCGTGGCTTTGTGCCAGTTATTTTTAGATTGCTACGCAAAACAGTTGCGTCCTTTTTGAAACGACACAAACCCTACCTGCTGCCTGTGAGGGATGTAGAGGTTGAATTACAGAGTGACAGACGCAAGCAGAGCTGTCACCTTTAGTTGAGTTTGTAATTACACCTGTGTCTCTGTTGCGTAGGAGAGCTGCGAGGGGTTCGGGTCTCCACTGATGTAGAAAAGATGAGAGCCATGACCTGTGGTGCCGTTACAGCAACACATTCTCCACTCTATTCATTCTGCATTTAACCTTTAATAGGATGCTTGTCACCTCAATCCAGCTGTATTGCATCAAATTATAGACCATTCATAGTGTCGAGCTCTGAATGTGTTTTTTTTTTTTTTTCAGTGCTGTTCCTGAAAATCTGGGTTCAAACTAATTTTCTGCTTTTTGTTGTATTGCCCACACTTATATCAGTATAAGTTTGAATACGTTTATATCATTATATATTTATTCTTATATTTTTATTTGTACCCATCAAGGTGTCTTAGTAGAAATACAGTCTGAATGTGAGCACCAGAGGGAAAGAATGACTATTGCTCTGTTGTCATGTCTGTGTGTATAATTAATGGCCTGTACTGGAGGTCCTGATGATGAGTCAGATTTGCCTTAAGCCTGTATAAATCTTTCATCCGCACCGGCTGTGAGATTGTCAAGTGTTACACTTAATCTTTTGAAACTGTTCAATATTTCTGCCTCAGTTATTTCACACACAGTTGACTATTTAATTTCAAGGTTTTCTTGAAGTATTTGTGCAAATGAAAACTACCGTAACATCATCTCCTGTAGCACTGATGATTATTATTTATTATTTACCATCTTTAACAGAATGCCCAAGCCATGACTCAGTGCTAATTTAACAATTTTACGCTTCAAAAACAAAAGCGATACAGGGCCATGGATGGGTGTGTGTGGGTTATGCGTCACTCCATGTGTGTGTGGAAAGTGAATGAATAAATGATTGGCCAGACACAAAGAGACAGCTGCTCTCTGCTGGCTTCTGAAGAGGCGCTCTGATGAGGTGGGGAGTTAAGAAGTGGCAAGTGTCGTTTACACACAGCCTGGAGTCTGTGCAGCGGAAGAGCTCAGTCACCGCTGCTACTTGAAGAGGCTTCATGTCCGCATTGTAATTAGCCGAATCCCACATCGCTCAGCGTGTGCTTTAGGAAGCCACAGGTTTGCACATGCTTTGACAGGAATTGAAAAAATATTGGATCCATGCTGGCTACCAAGGCTCATCTCGCATGAAAGGCAACCTGGCGGCATGCTCCGGAAGAGCAAATGAAGCTCAGAGAAGAATGTCCACCTGGATGACTGCATGCATAATCATCAGCTGCTAATCACAGAACACTGTTGCTGGTGTTTAATGTGTTAATAAGCCCAATATGAAACGCATACCATATAAGCCTTGAGATGAATCTATTTCATAGAAGGCAAACCAGAAACTGAATCGTGTCTAGAGAATTGTATAGATATAGCAGCTCATGAATTGAACTGATAAGAAGGTTGAGAACCCCATTGCTAACCGAATGGCTGACTGATCCCCAGTGCTGAAACGCAGTTCAGCTGGATGTCATATTAATGTGATGACTAAAAGTCTGTGAGTAGCTCAAGAATAAAACTACTGTTTTATTACAAGGTCTTGGTGATGTCATAATAAGATGTACTCACAAATTCTATTTTTTTAATTATTATTATTTAAATCAGTAATGTCCTACTGGACCATACTACTAGACCATACACGTTAACCAAGTCCTTTTGTGTCATTTGTATCTTAATGGAACAGTGTGATTTTAGGAAAAAAACAATGGTAGAGTAGGATAGAGAGTTCATTACACACAATCATATTCTCGACCACTGATGATGTGTTATTGATGTGCCAACAAAATGAGCTAAAAATATCAGTTGAAGAGTGTTTTACTCTGTGTAATTCAATATGGCTGTAATTGGATATGGCTGCATCTACTCTATGGGCTAGAAAGAAATCACTTCTTATTAATGCTCTGTATTTGTCTTATGGCTGCTTGAGGTGCTGTTGCATGTACTTTCACAAAAAGTCCAAAGTAATCCACTTTAAGATTATTAACAGCAAATAGTCTGATATGGATTTCAAAACTTTCAAAACAATTCTGATCTCTTTTTAGATTTGGAAATATGAGGGTTTAGCAATGTTTGTTGCTTCTGCTGAAATATGCATCCCATGTATAATGTATAAGTATTTAATTAACAACAGGTAAAAAAATCCTCACTGATTGTTTGAAATAATTCTTTAATCAATGATGAAACAACACAAATGCTTGCATAATAGTGTTTGATTGCAAGTGTATAAATTCTAAATACTTTCTAATTAAAAAAAAAAACTGCAGAGAACTACAGTCTCTTTTTTGCAACACATTACCAGACAAAATCAGCAGAACTAGATCCAGGGAGAATGGGACATTTTAAATTTGTTGAAACAAACTCTACAGTTAGAGAGTAGATGTTCCAGGTGGGGTCGTGTTAAGTCCAGATTTCTGGATGTGTCACATCTGAACCTGAACCTGTTGTCTCCCCCCACTGTCTCCATCTGTGCAATAATCAGTGAGTGGCTATGACAGCCTACAAATGAATTCAGCACTCCAGAGATGTTGAGCGAGCTGGAAAATAGTTTTGTTGTGTGCATGTTTTTTAAATTTCTTGCCTATCCATGTGGTCGATAAGCAATAAAAAGCTCTCTGCAAATGACCCCAGGTGTTCTCTGGGCAGAATCGTGCTGCTAATTTGTTACATTAGCAGTTTCTATCAAAAGAAAATGTGCGTTCTGTAAATTGTAGAATTCAATAGCTTGCCTCTTTGTAGTGTGATGTAAGGGAAAGATAAGTAGGACACAACTGTGTGAAATTAGTTTGGGTTTTTTGGGGATTTCCAAAAAGTTGTCATCAAAGTCTATAGGGGAGGTCAGAATACATGAAGAAATCTGGAAAAAAAAAATGCACAGGTAAAAACTAGAAAGTGCAACAAGAAAGGAAACTCAGTAAACAAAAGTTGTTATTGATCTGGAAAATAAGTAACTATGGGTGTGTCCCAAATCACATACTTCCTCACTATTGTGCTCCTTTTTGTCGTTTAAATAGTGGAAAATGTGTGTTCACATTGACACGAAGATGTACACTTCAAGAACACAGATGATGCACATATTCAACTGAAGAAGTGTGGAATGTTGGACACTTCATGTACTCAACACTCGCAGCTTTGATTAGGTAGAGGAAGAGTGGCTACCATTTTCACAAATTCATACACTAGACGCGAGAGTGCATAGTTTATAGTACCTCATTTTGGACACAGCT
This sequence comes from Hemibagrus wyckioides, assembly GCF_019097595.1. Taxonomy (NCBI): domain Eukaryota; kingdom Metazoa; phylum Chordata; class Actinopteri; order Siluriformes; family Bagridae; genus Hemibagrus; species Hemibagrus wyckioides. The sequence goes on from NC_080710.1 coordinate 13,480,562, forward strand.
TGTGATTTTGTTAGGTTTTACAGACACAGCAGTGCATAAATAAGCATACCATGTGAGTAATACACCAATGACAGGACAGAGGGTGGAGACTGGACATTTACAGTAACGGACGTGAGCACATGGTGCTTGTCCCTATGGAAACTGTGATGTGAATGGGGAATCAGGTTAGGTAACAGTTTTACAGACAACCTCAGATCACACACATGCAATGCCACAGCCATTCATGGCTGAGAGTCTCAAGAACAAAGTTGTCATGCTGCTGGGAGTGAGGGCTGACATACTCTCTCCCCTGTCAATCACAGCAACACTAACCAATCATGGGCATCTGTGAGCTCATGTAAGTAGAAGAGGATAGATAACACTATCCTCTTCTTCTTCTGATGTAGCAGAGCACACATTTGTCACATATACCTTAGTGCACAGTGAAATTATTTTTTCACATATCCAGGCTTGTTAGGACGCTGGGGTCAGCCATGATACATGAGCACTGGAGCAGACAGGGTTAAGAGGCTTAGTCAAGGGCCCAACAGTAGAAGCTTGCCTGGTCTGGGGTTTGAACCCCTGACTCTCTAATCAGCAACCCAGAGACACTCTCTGTTTGTAAGTTGTTGTGAGACGGGTAGGAAATGGATATTGATAGTTTACATTGATGAAACCACTGCACTGAATATGACTTTAAATAGTTTAAGAGTTTTAAGAGTTTAAATAGTACACTACTGTGACTGCTTGTACTGCGGCACCAGTATTGTTGTTGTTGTTCTTGGCTGCTTCCTGTTTATCACCACAGCAGATCACCCCATACGCATATTTTTGATTTAGCACAGATATTACCCCAGATGCGCTTCCTGACACAACTCTCCCATTTTATCTGGGCTTGGGAACAGCACTGAGAGTTAATTGCTTGGCTATTCCCTGCCTGGGAATCAAACCTGGGTTGCGGCGATGAGAGCGTGGTTTCACATAATACTGTGTGCAGTAATATGTAGTATGTAGTATAGACTCAGGACATAAACATGATGAATCAGCTACACTCATATTTAATTTACTAGAACTGTTCCAAACATTAATATTCATCTCAGGCATTTGTTAGGGCTTCCTGGAGGATGCAGGATTCTTAGCAGCCACTTTTATGTTTCGTGTTATATAAAGCTCTCTCTGTGATAAAACTTGGATTGGCATTCATTAACATGAGATGACTGACTTTTTTGTTGTTGCTCCTACAAACTCATATATATGTCCTATAGTCACTGAATGATACTATTTAGTATCATATTTTTCATTAAATACTACCTTCATAAATCACATCAGTGGCATGTGTGAATATTGTGAGGTTGTAATTATAAAAGCCTATTTTATTTCATTAGCCTGAGTGATCAGGCTGTTTGGTTCCTTTTATTTTTTATTTTAACACAATTCCAGTGAAGACAGTATAGGTGTCATATGAATCATAGCAGCTAAATATTTTTTTCCAAAGACTTCCAAACAATGAGTGAGTCAGATATCTGGGAAGTGTTTATGAAATGTGTGAGTTGTGCATCTCATGGCACTGAAGTGGAAATCTTGGTTAAAATGGAAGTGTATAGTGTGGGTTCTTCAGAGTGTCTTCAGTGTGGGTTTAGTGCAGTTCTGCAACTAGAATACCATTTGTTTTGCATATGTAAGTCTATTTATATCATGGCTGTCATTGTGAACCTGTCACTCGTTCACCAGGTTGTTTTTTAATGTTAACTATGAACAGTTATGTGTTTACTTGTAGAAGATGTGTTTGGTTTATTGTGAGGTATTGTGCATTTTGCAATATTTCCTCACTTGGCTTTTGAATTCAGGCTTTCAGCATCAACCAGGCAAAAAAAACTGTGTTGTACGGTAATGTGGCACAGCAAGGTTTAATAATGAGTGTAATGCGATTTGCATTAGTATTGACTCATGCTGATGTTTGGAAACTGAATATTTTTTGTATGCCATTAAATCTTGATGTTTAGGACTGAATAGCTTCCATTTTTTGTTGATAATTTCAGTGGCAGTAATGGCACACCTGTGTGTGTGTGTGTGTGTGTATGTGTGTGTGTGTGTGTGTGTGTGTGCATAGAGGAAGTTAAGTGGCACTGCCCTGTGAGTCAGAGCTCTTAATCTAATTAACCTTGAGGCACAGAGATACAGAGAGGGTGAGTGAGTGAGATTGAGTGCTCTAAAGGACGAAAAGAGCTAAGGGGAAGGCTGCAATCACAATACAAGGTTGAAGAGTATTTGCTGCTGTGTTAAGAGAGTAAATGTGACAGAGAAAGAGAGAAAGTTTTAAGGAGGACTGAGTAGGAGTAAATGAGTAAGTGTCAAAAGGTCATGCAAAAGTCTACAGTGAAAACAATGGTGGTTTGACCTTCTGTATATGAGCACATTTTTATTCATACAGGCATACACGCATACACACACACACACAGACACACACACAAACACACACACACAAACATTCATAGCTTTTAAGAAATGAGCATATATAGAGTTATGGTAATGCATTATAAATAAAGTGATAGTTACTTCAAGCTTTTTGAAGTGGTTTATTCATTGGTCACTGGGCATAACCCATTTCTCTCTCCCTCTCTCTCTCACTCACTCTCTCTCTCTCTCCCTCCCTCCTGCGTTCTCTCTTCATAGTGTTACATCTGGACCAAGCTGCACGTTTACACGTGGCATATCTACATGGAGGTCCACAGCTAAGTCTCCTTCACTCCCTCACCTTCTCTCTTGTTCTCCCCCCACATTGTGTGTGATTGTGGGGGATGAGCTCAGAAGACAAGAGCTCCACCATGTCCCAAAAAATCTCCTCTCCATCCCGCAGCAACAGCAGCACCTCTTCCAAACATGACAGCCGACAGGTGAGTATCAGTGTGTGTGTGTATTAGCACAACTAATATTTAGTTAAGTGTGTATACAGAAGATAAGTGCTTTTTATCTGAACCAGTTGTTTGTGTGCTGTGTTGAGAAGGTTAACGTCCTCGTGTTAACATCAGTTTCCTTTGCTATTACACTTTTCCATTTTTGTATGTGCCTGATATTTCACAAATACTGAAAATGTCTCTGATGAGCATTTTGTCATTTTGACCCCTTCCACCAACAAGGTTAATTAAAATGGGACAAATTGATCTTGTCTCTTTTCCTCACTGTTGCAAGTGTGAATTGCAAGGACAGACTAAACTCCTAATATAAACAACGAGTTGCTTATGTGTGGAAGTGAAAACTGTTGAAGACAAAAGCTGCAAAGGCGGGTTTTGAACAGCATATAACAAACACCACGTTTCGGTAGAGAATTAGATGGCGCTGTTTACGATAACCTTGCTCAGCAGAAGCAAATGTGTTGCTTCTGCTGAGCATTGGGGCAGATTTAGCACTAAGGACAGAACAGGAAGCAGTGTCATCACTAGTGTTGATCATGGGACTGGAAAACCTCAGATGTTGATCAGCAAATAGAAGAATAATTTGAAAACACTATGACATACCTTCAGAGGAGTCTTTTGAGGTGTTAAAGTTTATGGACTTTCCTCAAAGTTTCCATACAGTAATTGATGTTTGGAATACAATAAATTGTTCCTATTTGTGAACATGTGTGTGGATGAGTTCCTGCAACAGACTGATATCCCATTCAGGGTGTATTCATACTTCATGATCCTGATCAGAATAAAGCAGTTACTGAAGATAGATGAATGATGGTGTTTTGAATAACAAACTAGTGGTAGGTTTCAGCTGTAGATAAATATATTGAATACCAGTTACTGAATGCTTTGTCATGGCATGCAGCCTTACACATATCTGACATAATAAATAATACACAGTTTGAGATTTTGCTAGCTAACTGTTAGTGCCATAGTTCAGTTTGTGATATCGGTAAACCATAGACCATCAACAGACCCCCTTACACCTTAAGTGTGTATGCGTGTCACATAGCTAGCTAATTTGCTTCATGCTTATTATACGAGTAAGTCATACCTTTAGCATTTGTAATTATATTATATTTCAGTTATTGATGACAGACTTTCCTAAATTGTAGCTGAGCTATCTGACTTATCTTTATTTACATCTTACCATTAACTCTAGAGCTACAGAATTATCATATTTATCATTTATTATAATTGTCCAAGATAAGCATCTATTAAGAAAACCATACTTTGTTTCTTGCTGCTCTGTACTGCATTATACAGTGTATTAGATACATTCAAAGCATGTCATCTAGAGTCTGACCTCCTCTGTCAGCCGTATTTGATCCACCATTTACATTTACAGCATTTGTCAGACGCCCTTATCCACAGTGACATACAGAAGTGCTTTTGAGGTCTCTATGAATGAGTACATCAATACTGGTTCACTAGGTCACAGATTAAGAATAACATCAGCCTAAAAACTCTGTTGAGAGGTAAAACAGCAAGAAAAGCACACAGACACTGTGAGCATGTTGCAATGCAGGGTGTGATAAGTGCTTTACACCTAATGAAGACAGGCAGCTAGTGAGGTAAATTTTATTCCTTAGGGGCAGCACTGGTGTGGTGCAGGAAAGGAAAATGTACACAAAAGCCTAAAGATTTTGTGTCAGGGCAACCCTGATAGAACAAATCTACACTGATTTTCTGTGCATATTTTGAAATTAGATAATTATTATAGAACATTTTTTTAAAAAACTGAAACATCTCCCTTCAGTTATGGACAGTAAATGCACCTGACATCAAACCTCATTTACCCCTCAAGCTGCTCTCCAGCACTGGCTATGCCATTCAGATATCAATGTGGGGGGCATACAATTGAGCTTATAAGTTTACATACCCTGGCAGAATTTATGATTTCTTGGCTATTTTTCAGAGAATATGAATGATAACACAAAAACTTTTCTTTCACTCATGGTTAGTGGCTGGCTGAAGCCATTTATTGTCAAACAACTGTGTTTACTCTTTTTAAATCATAATGACAACAGAAACTACCCAAATGACCCTGATCAAAAGTTTACATACCCTGGTGATTTTGGCCTGATAACATGCACACAAGTTGACACAAACGGGTTTGAATGGCTGTTAAAGGTAACCATCCTCACCTGTGATCTGTTTGCTTGTAATTAGTGTGTGTGTATAAAAGGTCAATGAGTTTCTGGACTCCTGACAGACCCTTGCATCTTTCATCCAGTGCTGCACTGACGTTTCTGGATTCTGAGTCATGGGGAAAGCAAAAGAATTGTCAAAGGATCTGCGGGAAAAGGTAGTTGAACTGTATAAAACAGGAAAGGGATATAAAAAGATATCCAAGGAATTGAGAATGCCAATCAGAAGAACGCCATTACTACGCAAATGCCACAAAGTATCCCGCTTACAGTACGCCAAACAGCACAGAGACAAGCCTCAAACCTTCTGGCACAAAGTCATTTGGAGTGATGAGACTAAAATTGAACTTTTTGGCCACAACCATAAATGCTACATTTGGAGAGGAGTCAACAAGGCCTATGATGAAAGGTACACCATTCCTACTGTGAAACACGGAGGTGGATCGCTGATGTTTTGGGGATGTGTGAGCTACAAAGGCACAGGAAATTTGGTCAGAATTGATGGCAAGAAGAATGTTATCAAAAAAATACTGGAGGAAAATTTGCACTCATCAGCCCCTAAGCTGCGCATGGGACGTACTTGGACATTCCAACATGACAATGATCCAAAACACAAGGGCAAGTCGACCTGTCATTGGCTACAGCAGAATAAAGTGAAGGTTCTGGAGTGGCCATCTCAGTCTCCTGACCTCAATATCATTGAGCCACTCTGGGGAGATCTCAAACGTGCAGTTCATGCAAGACAGCCCAAGAATTTACAGGAACTGGAGGCTTTTTGCCAAGAAGAATGGGCAGCTTTACCATCTGAGAAGATAAAGAGCCTCATCCACAACTACCACAAAAGACTTCAAGCTGTCATTGATGTTAAAGGGGGCAATACACGGTATTAAGAAATGGGGTATGTAAACTTTTGATCAGGGTCATTTGGGAAGTTTCTGGTTTCATTATGATTTAAAAAGAGTAAACACAGTTGATTGATAATAAACAGCTTCAGCCAAACACTAACCATGAGTGAAAGAAGTTTTTGTTATCATTTATATTCTCTGAAAAATGGCCAAGAAATCATAAATTCTGCCAGGGTATGTAAACTTATGAGCACAACTGTATATGATATTAAACAGAATGCATTTAAAATAACAATGAATAGTCATATAATTTGTTTTATTAAACTTCTTAAAATCTGAGCTTATTTAGTTAGTTATTGGTCTTATTATTTAATAATACCTATGAATTACTAAGTGAAACTAATAGGGCATGTATGAATGTAGCTAGAAACAGTAAGGAATGATTGATAGACTGAATGGTCACTGAGTTTGACCAGTTAATGGAATAGTATAAACATTCATACTTCACAGTCTAGTAGAATTGGACAGCCATCAGCCTCAACTTTTTGTATCTATGTAGTTATGTGCATATGTGTATGTATTCCTGTGCATACTTGGGTCCCCTGAATAAGAGACTATAATCTCTTAGTTCAAGCTTGAGCTGCATTTATAAAGCTCATTACTCCTAAACAGAAACATTTTTCACAGATGACTGTCACCATTCTCTTATGCAGGCTATGATCACAGAACGGAAAATTGTAATCTCACCCAGTTAGATAATATCCATCACTGCTGAATGTGGAAGAATCGTGTTGCTGTAGTTGAAAGCTGATCCCAAAGATTCGAAGTACAAGCAATTTAAAAAGGTGCTTTAGGCAAAAAAGTTTCAAAAAAGAATATAGACTCCTCAAACCAGTGACAAAGAACCCAGTGATGAAGTTAAGGTAGTTATGCATTCCTTCTGTCATCTTCGGCAACCACTATATTGTGTGATCCCAACTTGGAAATATTTCATAGATGGGAAGCTAATCCATCACACTGCATCATCTAAGAATCAAGATTTAAGATTTTCATGTGTCATGTACACAATTACCGTATATACAGTATACAATATGCAGTGAAATGAAAAACCTGGTCTACTCCTCGTAAATTTAAGAACGGGGTATAAAAAAAAAGAGTGAATAGAAAAGGAAGAAATAAGAAGAGGTAATAGAATGTTATGTGCACACATTCACATGTAGGGGAATTTTCCACCCCTGGCATGTTTTAGGTTAAGAAACCCAGAGGAAACCCAGAAAAACATAGGGAAGGCCTCTTCTCTACACACTGCACCAAGAATTTCCTTCGGGATTAATAAAGTTTTATCTTATCTTACCACGTCAACACTGTGCAACCCTTTCATATTCAGCAAGTAAACCAAAAATTATCCCTTCATGTTAGAGGAAGTAGCCGACAATCACATGGTGCTGCTCTGGAGCTTCATATCTCAAAAAAAAAAATGTTGAATGAAAATTGTATTGGGAAATTCTGCAGCAGAATGTCATGTGTTCAGGGTGTCTGTGATCGGGGTGATGCAACACGACTGCCATCCAAAGCACAACTGCAGAGTGGCCTGACTAGACAAAACGCACAATGCATTTTAAAATAGAAAAACAAAGTCCTGACATCAGTTTCTTTGAGATGCTGCAGTGTGGTCTGAAACAGGTCAAAGCAAGATGTTCTAAAAATATACATGAACTGACAGAAAGAACTCGCCCAAAATACCTTCTTGAAATGATGCAAGAAAGTGTTTCATTAAGGTTAATGGCAATAATAATAATAATAATAATTTCACTTGTTTATGAACATTAAAATTGAGAAATTTAAATTGTAATAAGAACACAACTAGATTTTAGGACCAACTAATGCAGGTAATGATAAATTAAATGCAGCGATTTGTTATGTCAATGTTTTTGGACATTTATGACTTCCTAATATTTTCACAGTTCTTTGTAAAATCTTTATTAAAAGCTTTATCTATAGTAAAAGACATGCACTGAATATTAATCAATGCTGGTTTCTTTGAGTGTTTCTGCATGTTATATGTTATATGTTAACATATAGTTATACGTTTTGTTTGTGTACAGGACAGCTGGGAGATCGTGGAGGGGCTGCGTAGTGGTTCAGGGAACGTTCAGCCACCTGACAGACAGGAAGGCTTCATGTTGAAGAGGAGAAAATGGCCAATGAAAGGCTGGCACAAGGTCAGTGTGTGTTGTGTGCAAAATCCCTCTGTTCCATGTAGCGGTCACTTTCACTCACTTGCCCTCATTAAATCAACAGCCCTTTGCACAGCAGGTTTTAACTGATTGAGTGATTGTCTTGTGTACTGACATCACACACACACACACACACACATCCATCATCTTCATGACTCCAACTGCTGTTTCAGACATGTGTGTATTGGATGAGTGGGTGTGATGCATTAGCTGATTACATATAGCGAGAAGAAGAATCTATACATTATACAAGAACAATCTGCGTTGGATAAACTTCAGAGCACAGACTGTAAAATCCTGTTTGCGCGCTTTGTCTGATTGGATTTGTGTAGGCGGATGGTAGGTGATAGTTTTAGAATTGAAAATCTTTGGTTGTATTCAGTAGCTTGTTGCAGAAAAGCTGTTCTGAGTAATTATAATTAGCTCAGCCTTGTAGGCTGTGTCAAGATTGAAAATGGAGAATTTTGGGTTTTTTTCCACTGTTGCTAGGTAATCAAGTGATGAATGCAGAAACAGAGTGAGCGAGGCAGAAATTCTAATATAAGCATTAAGCAATATAATACAAAATTTAAAATATAGATATATAGCATAAACTTTGAAACTGACCTTTGTCTCTCTCTCTCTCTCTCTCTGTACAGAGATACTTCTTATTGGATAAGGGAATTCTCAAGTATGCCAAGTGCTCAGCGGATGTGAGTAGAAATAATTTCCATCATTCATGTGTCACTTTGCATATGCATCATCACCAGTAGTCCTTGCGCATACACATTCCCTGTCATTTCCCCGCTCTCTGTTGTCTGCAGCAGGTGGGGTTCCACCTCCTCCTTGCCTTCACTTGTTACAGAGGCTTAAATGTGTTCTTTCCAGCTTTTAACCATAGCTAGATTTGATATCAGCCTTTACATTTGTGCTGATAGAGAGCAGGTCTAGTGGGTTAAGGAATACTCCAACTTTTTTAACCTAATGTCTATCTGTACTGTGTCATTGGTTACCATAGACACATTTCTCAGAACTGAAAACGCCACAAAAACAACAATTTACTCCAAACATATTTATAATGAAACCCTACGGGCAGCTGTTAAGGGAATCAATAAATGTTTATGCATAACTCGTATTTTTCTAGCTTGCTTTCATTAATTTTTCTGTCAAATTTGTTAATAAAGCTTTAAATCTGTTCATTTCATTACATAGTTGTGTATTTGAAATGTTTATTAACGGAAGTTAGCAGGTGCCCTTAGGCCTTCATTATAAATGAGTTTCAAGTAAAATACTTTTCTCAGTGCAGGAAAACGTGTCCAAATTCCTGTCTTTGGTAATTGCACACACATCACAGCCAGAGGATGCACATTAGGTTGAAGAATGCTGGAGAACTCCATTAACCCTTGTGTAGTCTTAATATATATTTATACTTCACTTGTCCTAAGGGTCACAAATGACCGCCTTCACTAAACCCCTAAAATAAGCAGCTTAATGGAACTTTCAATCTATATTTAATGAAGAAACAGCCAGTCATTCCTCACAACCTATGTGAATATCTGGGGTTTCCCACTTCGCAAAGACTGCATTTACTCAGACATCACTGGTTTTCTCTACTGTAAAAAATAGTTCAGGTTCGTTTTTCGACCCTTAAGACAATGCAAGGGTTCATTCCACAAACCTGTACACTCAGACTGCATTCTAAAACAACGGAGATTATTTTGTCGGCTCAGACTGTTGTGTGGATTGATGGTTCACCGGATAATCCCGCTGTGTTTAAAGATCGAGAAGGGCAAGCTTCATGGCCGCATTGACGTGGGTCTGTCTGTCATGGCCATAAAAAAGAAGTCCAAATGTATTGATCTGGATGCAGAGGAGAACATCTACCATCTAAAGGTAAACATCAGTAAGATATCAGAGATTTCATGTGATGAAAAGTAGCAGTAAAACTTGCTTATTGTACTTATTCTACCTATCTACACTGAAAAAAACCGAATTTACTAACATACATCCATAGGTTCCATGAATTGAATTATCATTAACACAATTGGTTCGTACATCCAGCATGATTTTCAAAACCCTGAATAAAATCCCTTGAAATAAAAGTCCACCTAATCTTGCTTGATGTATACAAAAATGTTGAAAATGTTAATGCACAGTATATCTTTGTGAAACAGGAAGTCAAAATAACTGCATGTTTTAGATACCCCCCCCCAAACTATTTTTGATCATTTTTGATGAAGTATATAAATTTAAAACTTTTTACAAAAGATATATTTACATATCTGTGTTCACAACACCATAAAGACCTCTGAATTTTGAGGCACTGGTATTTATTTCACAGGCCCTGTCAATTTTAACCCTTTTATTGTGCCAATATAGATGTAAGGGATTTCTTAAAATAAGGTGAAACATTTTATGTGTAACATTGACCATGTTGACTGATGGTAGTTTTACAAGATTTGAGTGTTTAACTGGAAATATCATCATATTATTGGCCCCATGTGAAAAAAGCATGCATTATATAATAAATGGCAAAGAATTATTATATTTGAATGTGCCAAGATAGAACACGTCCAGAAATTCTCTCGAGGCACAGATTTGAGAAATGTGTGTGGAGTTTTGGACTGTGAAGTCTCTGTGCTCACAGATCAAGTCTCAGGAGCTGTTTGATGAATGGGTCTGTAAGCTGCGTCACCACCGGCTGTACAGGCAGAATGAGATCGCCATGCTGCCTCCTGAGAAACCACTCTTCAGCCCTCACTTCCCTGCCACCTCCTCACCCAACTTCAGCGAGAGCCAAGCTGCCAGAAAGGTTAGATCTCGGGCACGGTTTGCGTCTCAGACATTATTCAGCTCTCTGAGCTGGCGTTTAGTGTAATTAACTACTTTATGCCACTGTAAGCTTGGAGGACACAGCAGTGCCTTAAGAGTACATGAAGTACTAAATATATTTAAGGAATTAAACATGATGGGACATGTTGTTATAAGGAAAGAATCAGACGCCGTGATGTTACAGATCCTCTTATACCACAGCAATTCCAATTGCCAACAATTACTTTTTTTTATTAATTAAACATATTGTACTTAATATACATTTGGAATTATTTCACAATCTACAAAACGAGTTAGGTCTTGGTACCATTTAGGTTATTAGCACTAATTGATTTTTTCTTCCAAACTTATCTTTTTCTTGAAGCTATTCAGACCAAACAAACACGATTGTTCGTCAGGTAGATTAGCAGATTATCACGAATAGCCTCTGTGACTTGATATTAAAGATGCAGCAAATGTGTGGGTTTTTTTTTTTGGACTTTAGAAGCGTGCTTCTCTTGCCAAGCAGACTTCTCTGCACTCGCCGATCACGTTCACCAGTCAAGCTAAGGTGGTCGCCTGGCTGCAGTACTCTGATGACATGGACAGATGTTCCAGAGGTGTGTTTTTGTGTTTTTATTTTATGTTACACACACACACAGTTTACTATAGCCAACTCTGGCAGTGCCATGCCTGTACATGTCTGTCATATTCTCTTGTTCTGTTAATGTCTGTATGCCAAATGCATCCACCCATACACCCCCCTTCTCATTCTCTCTCTCTCTCTCTCTCTCTCTCTCTGTGTTTTTCTCCTTCTATCTCCCTCATTCTTCTTACTCTTTATTTCTCTGTCTGTCTTTCTCTCTCTCTCTCTCTCTCTCTCTCTCTCTCTCTCTCTCTCGCTGTTTCTCGCTCTCTCTCTCTGTGTTTTTCTCCTTCTATCTCCCTCATTCTTCTTATTCTTTTTTCCTCTCTCTCTCTCTCTCTCTCTCTCTCTCTTGCTCTCTCTTTGTTTTTCACCTTCTGCCTCCCTCCTTCCTCTCACTCTTTCTCCCTCTTTCTGTCTTTCTTTTTCTCTGTATGTCTCTCTCTGACCACAGAGCTATCTGAGTGCGATGCTCAGTTGCTAGAGCTGAATCACCTGCTGAGGAGTATGGAGGTTCTCCACCGCACCTATTCCGCGCCTGCTATCAATGCCCTGCAGGTCTTACTACTTTTCATTCCACAACAGTACAGAGTCTGCTTTTCATATCTCCAATATGTGCAAATCAGACTCACTAGGACAGGAAATATCTATAGTTAATAAACAGTGTGTATGTGATAGGAAATAGCCATACTAGTCAAAAAATCGTGAAGAAAATAGCAGATTAAAAAAAGCTTTTAAGTCTCAGTCACATATTACACATCTATTTATAAACATACTATAGTGATGTCAAATTTTGTCACTTCTGCTTAAGATAATTTGTTAATTATATAGATCAAATCTTTGAAACTCATTGATGCTAAAAAGTCACCTGGTGACAGATGTATGATGAATGATGTAGTGTATGAAAATGTACTACATCTGGAACTAGAAATATGTTTTTATTTCATCAGATACAAGCAGGAAAGTGAGCGTGAATTCTCTTGAGACCTGATTCTTAGCAAGACCATCAAACATTAACATGCTAACAATTTCTCATGCATTCTACCTTTAAAACAAAACCACTATCATCATTGTAATGAAAGAGTGTGTCATTTTGTAACCTTGTCTTTAGCCTGAAAAGTTCCTCAGGCCACTAGGGAACTAAATTCACTTTTTTACAGCTAGTAATGATGCCTAAATGTCTCTGATGCCACATTCAAACAATTACCTAAAACCATATAAAACCAGATCAATCTCCTCATCTCTCCTAAATAGTGTTTGCTGCTGTGATTTTGTGAAATACATCCGTTTAGAATTACAATTTTGCCCATTTAGTTATGTCATTCTTGTAACCATAAAAACGCCTCCTGTAAATAAAAAATCTGTTTCCTTTCTCTACTTACAGGCATACACATATGACAGCCCTAAAAAAGAAAAAAGACATGCCAGGAAATGGCGTTCCAAACATTACAGCAAGGACAACAAAACAACGCTGCAGGTTTTGTGCTATCCTATCTTCATCCATACCAGATTAAAGGAAAACTCCACACTGAAGCATGTTAAATGTGTCTATATTGAAATATTTGTGAAACTGTTTAGAAACTCAGGTTCTAATTTGTTGGTTTGTGTTGTGTTGTCATTTCTGTGAGAGGTTAGTGGTTATATGCTGCTCTGATATCACAGGGTGATATCATTGATAGTGCAATTACATATTAATGGGAAAAAATGTTCAACCATCATAGGCTTGCATCTAGGACTGCTGGTTTCGTCTATTGTGATGACAGTTATGTTTGCTGATTTGAGTGTTTGTGGGAAAACATGGTGTCTGCAGCTTTAAGATTGTATTTAAGTTGTCATGTAGTATGTGTTTCCTTTATGCTATTTTATAATTCTATATAAACCTTATTAGCCTAGTTTCTGACTTCAGAGCATCTTTCAACTGATGCATTTTAGCTTTGCTTGTCTAGCTTTGTTTGCCTTCTACATGTTAAATATCTTTCCTTATAAAACACAAAAAGGCGCTTAATGTATGAAAATGAAATGGCTCCCTCAGAGTATAAGTAACTGTGCTGATGTTTAAGCTTATTTACCAGTACACTGGTGATCCATTCCACTGTAGGAATGGAAATTGACTTTTTTGACACTTTCAATCAGTGTAAACAAATGACTTATTTTGTTTGCAAGTCTGATATAAAATTAGTCAGGATGCTGATGGCTTTCAGTGTGATATGATTTTACCTCTGTTGGAACAACTTTACACTGAAGATAACACCTTCAAATTCTAGATGAATATGGGAAATCTTTGAGAGCAGAAATGGGTTTAATATCACAATTTACTTTAAAGATACTTACTTACTTTGAAGATAAAGATTTGTGTGGAAAAACACTAACCATTTGGGGGGGGCTGGGTTTGGAACCTTTCTGATGATTTGCCCCTAGTAGGCTAGGTATAAACAGATACAAATTCTTAGTCATGAGTATCTACTTTCATATGAGCCATTAACCATCACTTTGGAATGTAACATTACAAAGAAATTCAGTGTTGAACATAGATGAAAAACATAAATGAAACATAAATGAAAAACATTTTTTTGGCCTCTGGTGAAATGAGAACACATACACACATAGTATATATTATTTATTTGCTTTGTAAAGAGTTTCAACTAATACCTTGTCAGATTTTTAAATATATACTGGTATTTCAATTAAACAGTTCTAAAAGAAATTATTAGAAAATAGTTTTTAGATGCAGTTCAGTTTTAATAATTTGTGTATAAACATCAGTATGTATTTTTTAGTGTGGATTTTAATTCAGATCTATAGCAATATATATATTTGTGTGAGGACAGTTCATTCAGACTCATTTTGGTTGATATTTAATAGTATGATATTTAGCAGTTCTCGCAGCATACGTCCTCCCCAGCAATGGCACTGTCTGTAAATGAAGTAACACTGAATGTGCTTTTGTCATGCCATTTGAAAAAGAACTGCATTCTGAAAAAGACATAAAAGCCTTAATAATCACAAGAGGCTTGCAAATGGTATGACTCTCATTGCTAACAGTGGTTTTAAGAGCTGACATGAAGCAGACTTTACAGCAGTTTGTATGTTAATGATTATACATGCTGTTCATATAGAGCCATAATTGTCAACGGGGGTTTTAGCTTCAGCACCTGAAACATGCTGCTTTCAAATCAGACCACCACAGGAACCCTTTCAGGAACTCTTTCAGAAACTTTACACAAGGGCTGATTTTAGTTCCTGGTTCATTTGGTTCCACCTGAGTAGTATTAGTAATAATAATAATAATAATAATAATAATAATAATAATACTTTTAATTGATATTGAGCATTTATCAGATTCAGGGTCTTTTACAGACTTCAACAGAAGTAAGCACATAATAAACAACAAATAACAACAATGAACAACAAATTTAATAAACAAATAAATACATTTTGAGATTAGATTGTACATAAAAGATAAGGTTTTTATTCCGAGCCAGTACATTCCCACAAATATGAGCTCCACAGTGGTGCAACAGAAAAGTGTTCACCTGATCATCCTAGAAAAATAAATGTCCACACTAGCAGAGCTTGTGAGATTAAATACTGATGATGCAAATGTACAAAAATGTCTGAAATGGAAAAAAAATGGCTTGAAATGTGAAAGTAGTTTTACTTTTTTGGTAACAGAGCAAAGAGCAAAAGCAATAAAGAATATAACCTTCTATTGTCACTCTACTCCATATTTTTTATAATGCTGTAATATGCAGGAACTGTGAAGTACTTGTTTAGATGAGCTCTGGAACATTTTACTTTCTCAGTCAGCAAACCAGTTAGTCCTCCATCAAACAAGTGAAAGTTCTTGTTTTTAGTCTTTAACTGTGTCACTTGAAGATATGGGTCATTCTTTTCTCTCCTAATGTGTGCTATTTCCTCCTGTATCTCATCCTCTCACAGGTCCCTAGCTGTATCTCCTCAGGTTCTGTGCGTCTCCACGCCTCTAATCCCAACCTCTCCTCTGCCGATCTGGCCATTGAGAAAAACTATCCAGAGCCTCTTGACCTGCCTGTAGATGTGTCCAAACTGCAAGAAGATTTCTGCCGTGTGGCCAACAGCTGTGAGTGCTGCAGATAAACATATATATATTGAATTTCTGTTATTACAAAAGTATCTTAACAATGAGGTTTTATCTATAAAACAATAACAGTGTATTCAGAGCACTCAGTCGACTCCATTCAGGGAAATCTTCCACACTGTAATGCGCAACAGCTGCTAATTGCAAATACACTGTCACAGTTTTCTCTCGGATAAATCCGGGGTCTCCTCCACCCTCGTGTGACAGCTCGTGTGAAACACTCCATTGCGAGCTGTGAAGCTGCAGACGCCTGCTGTGCTCACACTTTTGAGGCTTTTCTTCTCGACTCTGAGCTCTCACAAAACTGCTGTTGGTAGAGGAAATGCATTTGCATTGATTTTTTTTTTGTTGTTGTTTTTGTTTTGTGTTACTTGACTGGTTGAAAGAAAACATGCCCTCTAAATGCAGCTGTATAATCATCATTTTTGTGACTGGTATGGTCCTCGCTGATTGTACACATTCTGTTAGGTATAATGATTGTTAAATGTGTTTGTGATTGCAGTGCACACTAGCCTGAAGTCGGCTCTAGGCTCCCTGACGTCCGAGAAAGAGAAACTGAGGCAGATGATGGAGCAGGAAACATGTACAGCTCCTTCTGCACAGCTCCTGGGACTGAAGAGTGCACTGGCTTCTGTAAGCCTGCTTCACACACACACACACACACACACACGTTTGTTTGTTTTTTTGTAATGTCTACTCTGCATGTGCTTTTTAACACCCTGCTACCTGTATATTGCTTTAACCACCTCGATGCATTTCTGGGACAATTAACAATGCTATATAATGACTGCCAAGTGTCATATGAACATATACTTCATAGCATATTTTTATCTTCGCTTGTTGAATTAGAGCAAGGGTTCCCCAATTATTAAATGGACATGGAATTTTCTGCAAGTCCATGCTTTGACCACTTAACATTTTTAAATCCAAGTTTATGGTTTAGCACTATTATAACAATTGAACATTTAACCATTCCAATGTGTAAATAGAGGCAGTATGAAGCAGAAGAAGAAGCCTTTTATTTGTCCTATACTGCACAGTGAATTTTGTTTCTTTACATAGCACAGCTTGTTAGAAAGTTGCTGCAAGAGCAAAACTAAATGCAGTAATGATCATCAGATTTCCACACATTGTTCAAACACAGAGATAACATCAACTAAGAATAATCTATAATCATGGACCGCAAAACAAACGGGGCGCAAAGCTGGAAAGTAGACATAAAAAACAAGGTTTAAATTAAAAAGTAAATGATCCAGGCTTGGCAAAAAAACATAATAGAGTAGAGCTAGAGTTAGAGGTAATCAGCTGACACGCATATAAAGAAAAGGGGGTGGGGACTGTTAGAAAATTCTTTTGCCAAAGAAGCTCAAAGAGTCTCAGGGTTTTAATGCCAAAAGTAGGTTTTAATGAGTAGACCCATGTATATAGTTTTAAGATGTTTATCTTCCCTTTTTCAAAAACATCTAGTCAAGTTCAGCTGATGCCCACCATTACTCTGCTGGTATTAGTTTCCTTCTCATTCCACGTTTACACGCGTCCCTTTCAGCCGTAACATAAACAATATTGGAGTAACTGAAACACATCATGCATTGATTATTTTTGATTATTATGATAAACATGCACCTCTCTAAAATATTCTGAACTCTTCAAGACTAGACAAGTAATGTAAAACCAAAGCAAGCACAGCAAGAATCTTGAACAGTGCATAGCATGATGGGAAATGTGCTGTGCATTGAAGGGATTTGTGACAGTTTTATGTTAGTAAGCCAAATGTTGTGTTATGTTAGTTAGTTCAAACCAAAGGAACATTCCTTGCACTGACTTTTTATCATAGTGGGAAGGGTGAGCTTGACACAGTTTTTTCCAAAGGTCAGAAAGTGTGTGTGAAAGCACGTTTTCATTTCCTGTCATATCTGTCAAATAGTATGTAAGTAGTAAGGAGCAGAGCAGAGGTAGATAAACGATGTAATTTGTTTATTTTTATGCTGAATTGCTATACATGTCAGGATAGAGAAAAAGACTAAAATACCCCAAAAGAGATCGCGAGTTTCTGCCACAACACGATTTGTAAGTTAAGTGACTCCATGTGGGCTCGTAAAAAAAAAAAAAAAACACTAGTTTGGGAATCCCTGATCTAGAAGAAATATTGTTACCCACTGACTGACCAGTTGTTGAAAACATCTGTACTCTAAATCTATTCTAATGTGTAGACCAGAAACACCAGCAATCCACTGATAAATTTAGAAGTAAACCAACAAACAATTCCAAAAGTTGACTTATTGTGCTAGGATCATTCCCACATACAATCATGTTGGAATTACAGTAATTACAGATAACTTGGATATTCTGCTTAGAGTTTTGGAAATGAGTTATATCTATGGTTACACACAACCATGAGCATTTTTTTCCTGGCACAAAGCTGAAAGCAATAATGCTGCACTGAAGTGTTTGTGTTGTTATGAGGCTGTTACTGAAAACGATAGGGAATTTAAAACCTTACGTTACTCTGTTCCAAGCTACTGCCCATTTCTCAGTTGTTTATAACGTCATTTCACACACCGCTGAGTCAGAACTTTGAGAAAATTCAGAAATCCCAGCTGCTAATTATGACTTTGGCAAAGATGCTTTTTTGAATGTTTTTTTAGCTCATAATTACTGTAATTCTGACATGACTTGAATGCTCTATTAACACAGGCTCGTGTCTAAACTATGCTATTTTGTACTCATACTGTGTTGTAAAAAGTTTTTTTGACATGTCTCACTGTCTTTAATAAGGCTTCAGGAGACTGCTTATTAATTAGTAATGTGTGTAACTGCACATCACTAAATGTACACTCGAGGAGCACTTTATAAGGAACACTGTACTAACACTGGGTAGAGCCATCCTTTGCTCTCAAAACAGCTTCAATTCTTTATGGCATGGATTTCACAAGACGTTGGAAACATTCCTTTGAGATTCAGGTCCATGTTGATATGATTGCATCACATGCTTCATGCAGGTGAATCTCCCAATCTATCAAATCCCAAAGGTGTTTTACTGGATTCAGATCCTGTGATTGGGAAGGTCACTGAAGAACAATGAACTCTTTGTCATGCTCACGAGACCAGCTTGAGACGACTTTTGCTCTGAGACATAGTGTGAGAAATGGACCCAGTGTGTGCCAAGAAAACATTCCCCAGACCATTACGGCACTTATGGACTGACACAAGGCAGGTTGGATTCATGGATCCATGCTGCTGGTGGCAAATTCTGACCCTACCGTCTGTGTGCCTCAGCACTAATCAAGATTCATCGCACCAGGCTACATTTGTCAGTATAGTAGACCCCAATGTGGTTTTTGCCGTTATGGTCCATTCACCTCAGGGTTCAATGTGTTGTGCATTATGAGATGCTTTTCTGCTCACCACAATTGTACAGAGTGTTCAGCTGAGTAACTGTAGCCTTTCTGTCAGCTTGAACCAGTCTGGCCATTCTGCTTTGGCCTCTCATCATTTTGCAGAACTGCTGCTCACTAGATGTTTTTTTTTTCTTTTTGAAAATTCCAGCGGTTTTAAAAATAAGTCACAGTCAATCACTGACATCACATTTTTTCCCCATTTTAATGGTTGATGTGAACGTTACCTGAGGCTGCTGGCCCAGATTGGCATGATTTTATGCTTCACACTGTTGGTTGATTAGCTACTTGCATGAAGGTGCAGGTGTACAGGTGTTCCAAGTGCTCCATGAGTGTACATGTTAGTGTTTTGTTTTTTAAAGATAACAATCATACTACTGACTGAGGAGGTAATATGGATTTAAAACTTTGTGTATATATATAGTCATATATATAAAGTCAATAGGTTTCCCTCCACTGGAGGGCAATGTGCTTTGCGGTTGTTTAGTAAAATAACAAGCTCATTTTTTTTTGGTCATAATAAATTTAAGATTGATGAGAGATTGGTAAAGGAGAGATTGGTGAGAGAATGACTGTTTATAGTTGCTATAAGTGATAATAGGATGATTTGATTAATAATAAATATGATTCTTAGCAAATAAGAATAAAAAAGTTAGGGACATCCTGTTTCTGGTGACAGTCCTGTTATATTCCTTAGTCAGTAATGTTCTCTTACTAGTTTACATCCAAAGCCTTTTTTAATACCTGATAAAAAATCGTGGGATACTGTACATTGAAAAATGGGTCCAACCAATAGACATTTAATAAACCAGATTGTGGAAAATGGAGAGTTGGGGGAAAAATAGCACATTAAAAATTTGTCCTGGCAAAAATCAGGCTTAGCACTTTTTTAAATACCATGTATTTAATAAGAACACATCTAACACATGACAGTTCAGAGTTGAAATGGTTATAAATGTGTTTTGATCCAGAAGAGTGGAGAATCTGTAGACAGCACTTTGCTCTGTGTGTGTGTGTGTGTTTGCCTGTGTGTGTGTGCTTGTCCTGCTTGCTGTTTGCTTTTGCAGGCTTTAGCGCAGAACTCTGATCTGAGAGAGCGCCTCTGCAAGATACACATAGAGTCACATATCTCAGAGCCTGCCATCATTAAAAACTTCAGCACTGGCTCGCTGCAGGTGGGTGTGAGGAATACACCACCACCAGCAGCACCCTTTTCTTGTCCACACACCAGCATCATCCTCAAGTTTCAGAAAAAGCCACTGGCAAGGGTTAAAAACACACAGTAGAGTTGACTAAATCCTTCTGCTGCTCCCAGCTATTTCTAGTAGTGTATAAACATGTGCTTAGAAACTCTGACCATTTCTGATTCATCAGGAAAGAATTCTTCAGGACTGAAAACTCAAAGTACTCAATGCGAAGAAATGTTTAAAAGGACAAATCTGGATTAGTACTCAGGGTAGGAATATGATGTTTGTAGATTCAAGCTGGCTTTCACAAGGTTTAACCTGATTTTGCTGTCATAGTAATATAAAATAAAATAAATTCTTTGGCCATGAGCTCCCCCATATGATTATGATCAGAAACAGCTGACAACAAAGTTCTGCCATCGTCAAAAGTGTTTTATTAGAATCTCAGAATGGGAGCGCTCCACTACAGTGTTCTTCCCAAAGCCACTAATAGGATGTGAATTTCACAGGACAGCAACAAATGGGGTAACTGCAATGATATTGCACAAATAAAATATCATTACCTCAAGCTCATTTTGAAGAATGCCCATTTTCTGCATGAGCTCAGATCACAGTGATTGATGACATGAAAGGAACATAGTCTGTCATAAGTCTGTCCTTAGTGGATCGTTATTGTATAATCTGACATGGAGCAAACACATTATCACGCTGTCGCTTTTAGAATTTGGTTATATTTAATAGGTATCATCTCATACAGTGTCACAAGTAATAATTTTAAAATACAACACAGTAATGGTACCATGTTAAAACATCTTTAAAGGAAAGTTTGGAATGTTTTTTGAACACAATATTTAGTGTTTTTAAAGGGGCTAGTGCTTCTAAAGTAACTGTCATTTCTAGAGTTACAGCATTTAGATACAACTTTCAAGATAAGAACATTGCAGTAATATCTTAAGTGAGTCAAAAGTTATCATAGTACATGATGGAAATAATAATAAACGTTGGTGACTATTTCCACTCTTGTAGAAGTCTAGGGCAGGAACTCTTACTGTTGTGTCTCACTTTATTCCACACTAAGATTAATAATTCATTCACTGACACATAAGTTGTTGCTAGTAAAGGAAGTTTCTTGACAACTTGTACTCAGTCAAACTCCTACACATGCAAAACACATGACCGCTGTTGGTATTTCCTGTGGTTTGCTCTGTCAACAGTGTGCTTTCTCCTGCTCTAATTAGCATGGCATGTGGAACAAGCTTATAGCTTTCTTTCCTGTTAAGAATCAGAAACCACAATGTGCTTGCTTTTGTTACAAGTTGAGTTTCTTCTCTAAAAAAAAAAGTGGGAGCAAGTGGTATTAATTTTACTAAATTACTAATTTTGCTTTGATCCATGGTACACCTTTCTGCAATGTCATTAAAACTCCTGTTTGACTCCTAAATACCTGGAATGATTTAAAATTGACTGACGAGCCATATGTGTTTGCATTTGTACAAAGCTATGACTTGCCCTTACAGAAACAGGAATCCTCAGACTGTTCCCGTCACCTCGTCCACCAGGCGTCCAACGAGAGCCGAGCGTCCATTACAGAGTCCCTGTCTGAGTTCTTTGACGCTCAAGAAGTCTTGCTTTCAGCAAGTTCTTCTGAGAATGAGGTAAGAATCTGTAAAAGGACGGGGCTGTAAATGTTAGGGCATCTTATTTGAAACTCACAGCACTGTGTTCTGATCATTGTATAGAACCCTTTCTACACTTCATCACCTTGTACTATTTTCCATACAGCATTGATTTTTTTTTACCAGGAATATTAGCATTCCCTCCTCCACTTTCCTCCTCCCTGCTGAGGATGTGTGACTCATATCCTGGGAGTAGGATAGCTTCTAGTTTGCTCTTGACTAGTGTTTGATGCTACATCCAGCAGTATGTTGGATGATGCACTATAGACTAAAGTTCAAGGCATCCGTATTTCGTCTCTCTCATGCTTCTCCCTCACTCGTTTTCCTTTTTCAGGCAGACCTGTCCAAGCAGCTCCAGTAGCAGAAGTAATGTGAAAATGGAGCTAATTGCTTGCTTCTAAAAATACCTCTCCAAAGAACCAAGTGAAAATTTGTTCCCAACTCATGAGAGTGTCTCTCTCTCTCCTCTCTCTAGCCTCCACTCCTACTCCCAAATTCAATCATACAAACATGCTGCGCACATTTGACTAAGACTTCCACCATTATTAATGGTGGGTGGTAAAAGAGGAGCTGAGCGATCAGTGCTCCCCAGGCACTTGAGTAACCTGCTGCGTGCAGGAGGTGTTAATCTGACGAGACAGCGGAAGTGGCGTAATAACAATCTCTGTCTCTCTGTTTCTTGGTAGCCTTCAGAAGATGACTCATATATCAGTGATATCAGTGATAATATTTCCATGGACAACTTCAACCATGAGGTCCAGAACGAGAGACTTGACTCAGGTGACATTTCACTTGATTTGTTCTTGTTCTTTCAGTCAGTTAAGACGTTACAGAACAGAGACTTAATATTTATTGTACTTTTTCACACCAGACAATTTCCAGAACATTCTGACCCTCCATGAATTGTCTTCCTCATCCAATATATATACACTCTGATCCTAGATTGTGTAGAGAATGGTGTTCCACAGGGAAAACGGCGATCTTTGCTCCCCTCTCCGAGCCCCAACACCAGCAATATCAGTCTGTGGAACATCCTGAGGAATAACATTGGAAAGGACCTATCCAAGGTGGCCATGCCGGTGCAGCTGAATGAGCCGCTCAACACCCTGCAGAGACTGTGTGAGGAGCTGGAGTACAGTGAGCTGCTCGACCAAGCCGCACAGACACAGGACCCATTTGAACGCATGGTATAATGTCAGGACATACAAACACACACTTATACATGTGTATGACATGGTTAATAAATAAGATGTGTATGATGTGATTCATAAATAATATCATAAGCATCTACAAATAGATTTATAAATAATATTTTATTAATTTGACTAATGATGACTAGTGACAGTGCGACTGAATCAGTGCAGTCTTTAAAACTGGTTTACTACTTAAAAATACAAATACAAATTTCGACCACAATCATTAAACAAAAAACGGAATAAAACAGAATGAGTGGGTGCTAGTGTCGGAAAATAATCAACAACAGGGTGGTGTGATCTGCTCTGACACAAATGTTGTGTCCCAAATGATGTACTACACTCTGTGCACTTAAACAATGAACTCTATTGTTTAGTGTATAAAATTAATACTTTTTAATATTTTTATTATCCAGCATCAGTGGCTGATAGCCCCAGCCCTCTTCTGCAATGTAAGCAAAATTTGCGACCATTGATCTGAATGATTGTCCAATATACCACACTTCATTTTTATTGGTTGAAAAAGTGCATCATCCACTTTTCAGTAGGAACACACTACTCACTATTTATTCTACAAAATTACATAGAATTTCATAAATATGTGACTGGGAAGTTTCTTCTGAAGTTGATTATTTTCGAACAGTAGCACATTCTGATTGTGTTTCCTTCCTCCATACAGCTGTAATTTGTCAACGACTGCACATTTTAACTTAAAGATCTCTTTTTTTTTTTTTACTTTACAGTAATGGTACTGTTATGGATTTTCTGTGAAACAAGTTAGTTCCTTTTTCACTTAAGTCATAGCAGCTAAACATTATCACTCCCTCACTCTTTTTTTCTGTCTTTCTTGAGAGAAAAAATAATGACCAAATGTAGTTACTGACCAATTGCACAGCTCAAAACACTGTCCTTTGATGAAAAACTTAATTTATGTGGAGTGTCTATTAAACATGTCCTTGTGGTTTAGTTTTAACTAATGATAGAAACGTTTATGAGTGCAGTTACACTTTGCAGCAGTGCTGTTTAAAATTGCCCAATGATTTCTGACAAATTTGAAATTAGAACTAAACGGCACTATGGTTTTAGAATGATCCACTTTGAGTGCTTTACGTCTGTTGCAGCAGTGACAGTAATATAGTCTGATATTTCAATCTTCTGTATTTTTATGCATATGAGACTGTTGTGTGTGTGTGTGTGATTTCTTTACTCCACATTGGCCAGTGCCAGATGCCAAGCCTTGAGGTGTCCTTAAAAAGGCTTGAATTCCCAATAGTAAAAAATTCTGTATCATCTTTCCAAGCAGTACTAAATTTGTCCATCTTATTACAGATATTGTTTTACTTCTCCTGTCACACAGACACTCTTAGCCATCTAAATTGTCTTGCATCTGTTGAGTCATACAGTTTCATGTACAGTGTCAGTTACAGTTAGCTGATCACTTCACTTCTACCATTACTGGAGCCATTGTCTTTTAAAGGCCAGTCTAATCCAGGCTCATCTGACATAGCCATTGCCCATGGCTGTTTTACTACCATGATGGAGTGATCTCTTCTGCGGGTAAAGTGAGCTTTGGCCAACTCCACTTAAGAAGATCTACAGACATTCAGACAGATAATGGAAGTGGAGCTTGCTGTGCTTCCAGTAATATTTATTGTAAAGCTTTCAGTGTCTGGCTTCTTCATTGTCAAGTAAACTATCAAGCTATAGGAGGCTCATGTAATATAACCCAGTGGCCGTGGGTTCACTTAAATGCAAAGCTTTATCCCACTGATGAATGGAGGTTTTAAAGAAATTGTCTTTGAATAAAATGTGGCTGTTAGAGCAAGAGTCCTTGAGAAAAGAAAAGTGAATGGTTCAGGACAGTTTAATGGAGAGTTAATTGCCTAAGTCAGGTTCTGCTGTATGTTCACTGAGTGGACCTGAGTGACCTAGGTCTCTTCCACTGTACCAACGCTCCATTAGAGGAGCTTTCAAACTAGCCGCAGTGAGCCACTCGGTGTGTAAGAGTATTTCCAGTATTCATTACAGAGTAGAGGGAGAGGTAGTGGTGGACTGTAATGGCTTGATGGAGATCTGAATGGCCTCTCAGATTTGAGAAGCGTTGATGGTTTTATAATGACTTTTACAGCCAGAGTGAGTGAGTGATTTGCTTCCTCAATTGTCCACACTTCAGAACGTTTGTGAGTGCAGTCTTGAGCTTGGTGCCAAATCAAGTTTGCTGTTCAATTGTTTTAATGTTCATGTCATTATGGAAATTTCATCACATTTTTATGTTCCAGTTACTAAGTGGTAGATGAACTGTGTTTTTGGAATGTCTATCAGTTTAAGATACTTGATAGCACAATAGCTCCCGAGTAAGTGTTTGTATGTTTGTAGGATTTATTTGGAATTATTATTGGTACAAGTACCTGAGGCTTAAAAACACAGCAATCCATACAGGGTTAAGGACACAGCAAGGTCAAAAATCATATTTTTTTTTATCAAATAGCTTCCTTTCTGGTTGCAGTAAATTGAAAGGTTTTTTTCAAGCATAAATATTATTGCTGATGGCATTGCCATGTAGGCACATTGGCTTCAAGTTCTACTTGCTTTAAAACTGTATAGTTTAGTATAGTAATGGTGGTCTGTGGTACCTGATGTATTTTTCAAAAGTTTTGTATAAACCTGGATGGACAAGGATCAGTGTCACAGCTAATGTTGTGTGCATGTGTAGGTGTACATTGCAACGTTTGCGGTATCAGGCTATGCCTCCAGTTACTACAGAGCAGGAGGGAAACCTTTCAACCCAGTGCTGGGAGAGACGTATGAGTGTGACCGGCCAGATAAAGGATTTCGCTTTGTAGCGGAGCAGGTATGAGTATGTTCATGCTAGTTTTATACTGGGTTTGTTTATGTACATAATTACGTCATGTTTGTCAGTCTATGGTTTGTGTCCTTTTTTAGGTCAGCCATCATCCCCCAATATCTGCATGCCATGCTGAGTCGAAAAACTTTATCTTCTGGCAAGGTAAAATATCTGTCATTGGTTAATATGTTGCTAGTACAGATGAGCTCTGTGGCTTTGTGGGCAGTCTGCTCTGAAAATGACCCCGGTGTTTGTGTGATGCATTCAGATGTGAGGTGGAAAAACAAGTTCTGGGGAAAGTCCATGGAGATTGTTCCAGTCGGCACCACTCATGTAGTGCTCCCTGGGTAAGTGCTCTAATATGATTTTTCTTTCACTCCCACACACATTAAGGGTGATTTTGTCAATCCTTAATGCCATGGTCATGCAGTTTCCTCGACTGTCCTGATTCTCATTGAGCACCATTTTACACACTTCTCTATGTGCACATAGACTAATGCAGCATGATTACTTGTTAGGGCTGTCAAAGATGTTTACCATATGTGCGTCGGATATCACTGTGGCTAAATCACTAGCCATCAGGTTTCACTCCACAGCTACCTACTACTTACTGTACAGTAGCTGAAAGCAGTACACTTAAGCAGTAGCCTGTCCAGATTCACAGTATTTTATTGAGAAATACCAGGATCACCTACTGCTTCTACTGAGAATCTGCAGCATGGAAACAATGTACAGTTTCACGTAAGTCAACAGGTCTGGCAGGGAAAAGCTGAGTGCAAGTGCTACAGCTACAGTTTTTGAAAAAAAAAATTTTGGTTAATCTGACATCGTAGGTCACACCGCAGTGCCAACATGGCGGATGTAGTGTATCCAGATTGTACCGAAAGGACAGAAGGACAATGAACTGTATGCAGGAGGTACTGTCACAGTAGGATTGCCTGGGCTAAATAATACTCTTTGCTTAGTGTGGTTTCCTCATACAGCGAACATAATGCCTTGATAAAGTTGTTGGATAGTTACCATAGTTGCCATAGTGATATGGCCACAAGCCTAATCAATTCCGTGATATCCAATAAATAAACAAAAAAACAGCAATATATTTGACTTCAGGAAAACATAATATTCAGAACTATATATAGTAAATAATGTTTGCCAGGACTTTTAAAAACACACTTTAAAATAAACAGTAATTAAATACTATACAATAATCCTGTACAGTATTTGTATTCCGAGGCAGAATATCTGCACATGTTTAACATTACTCTAATACTCTAACTCCTGTAAACGAAGTCTACTTAATAGGAGACTAATTCACAAACGGTGTGGCTGCAGCTTTTTATTGCAACCATTGCAACCACACCTGATTACATCACTTTAATGAGCTTGTCTGGGTCTTCAAACAACTTGTAACTGTGGCTTCTGCTTGGTTACAGTTAGAACCTGCAGTCACACCAGCCCATTTGTGGTGAAGACAAGACATTCCTAGTCTATTAGAGCTCTTGTTTGCTGGACATTTTTTATTTGAATGCAGGTTGTGTTGTTTGATTAGGAAAAGAGTAGCAAATAAATGGATGTTGTTTATGGCATATGTTACTGAAGAGGTTTTATTGTATTTATACAGAATTTTTATTGCAATTAAAGAAATATAATAATATTTATAAAATGATCATTCATTTGTTAGAGAATTCTGTTGCTTATTTTTAAATGTTCTGTTTGTTACAGATTGCGCTAAGTAGGTTTTGGGACACAATTATGTTGTGAGCGAATATAGGAAACATGAAGTCTTTTGGGATTTGAATCAATTTAAAGGGTGCTTTAAAAATCTTTTTTTTTAAAGTGCTGCATGAAGATTTTATGTGGATCCTGTGTAGTGTATGAATGTAAAATGAATTAAAAAACACCTTTAAATGCCATGTTTAATGGTACAGTTTTCTTTACTTTCATATTTATGTGATACAAGCACATAATGTAGTGCTGTTCTTGATATCTGGCCTGTATGTGGCAGTGTTTTATACAAATGTTGGACTAATTAATATTGTAGCACTTTTAAGTAATCAGTATTGGAGAGTCATTTTAAATCCCTGCTTCCTTTCTCAGCTTGGGAGACCACTATGAGTGGAACAAAGTAACATCATGTATTCACAACATTCTGAGTGGTCAGCGCTGGATCGAGCACTATGGGGAAATCTGCATTAAGAACACCAGCAGCGATATCTGTCAGTGTAAAGTCACCTTCATCAAGGTGAGCTACATTTCCCCACTTGCTGACACAAGCACTGCACTGAAATGAAATCCTTGTGCTGTGTAACCTGTATCTCATTCACTGCACTTTAAGTTGTTGGAGGAGTATAGAATAATATTAACTCTATAAGTGTATGTGTGTGTATATATATATATATATATATATATATATATATATATATATATATATATATATATATATATATATATATACAGTGTATATATATACAGTATATATATATATATATATACATATATATATATATATATATATATATACAGTGTATATATATACAGTATATATACATTTATGCATTTACATATATATTTATAGATAAACTCCCAGTACATTGACATTTTATAGCAGCTGCTTCTGATTATCAAGAGACTAGGTATGTTGAAGTACTTTCTCTATTAGAAGTCTGTTCATGCAGAGAAGTAGATTTAGTGTGAAACAAATGAATGTAACCTGTTATGTCACTCTTGCTACTACAGTGGATGGAGAAGCAGAAGCATGCTGTGAATCAATTCTCAGATTCCGACAGAGTGAGAGAGACACTAATTGACCCATCACACAGAGCATCCACCTAGAGACAGACTTCCTCTAGCTCAGTGGTGGGAGTGCTGTGGTATTGACTGTGGGGGAATAGAAATTGACCTTGGCTCTTGCCATGGCTTCTAACGTTACAGGTCACTCTGATGAAGAGTGTAAGAGGCAGAGAGCAAATGAGTTGTGGGTGAGAGAGATAGACAGAGAAGTTCATCTTCTTTATTTCATCACTAGTGTTGCATAGCTAGGCCTTCAGGCCTTCCTGTACTCCAAAGCAGATTTCATTGGCCAAGGACCTCTCAAGAGGGCATCTGACTGACATGTAAAGCAACCAATCACAGATTGTTTTGTTCAGCTGCATATATATGGTCTGTGAAAATGTAAAGCCAATGAGATGTGCAATACAAGCAATTCAATGAGTCTATACTGGGAACTTCACATAATTTGGAAAAAACAGCATTTAACTGATCCCCATATGCACTCATTGTCACAATTGTAATCATGACTACTGTACTTCCTTCTTCCATGATGGAAATAAGGCATCATAATGGCTTTGTTTCCAGGTGGGCTGGTAAAAGAAAAATGACACACACATCTGGAAATCCTGTAGAATCCAACCAATAAGATGATGACTTCAGAACTGAAGTGTTTCCAATTTTGTGTGCCATATGCATCAGACAATGGTTTGTGGGCATGACATCTAAGGCTATGACTATTTTTCCACTGAGTCATTGACGTCTCAGCAGTGTCATCTGCTGGAGAACAAGAACATTTACTGCATGTAATCTGCCTTTAGGCTCATGCAAGAAAGCTGCTTTATTATCTGGTGCATGAAAAAAGATCCTTTTTCTGTTGTTTTGGGTTGATATTCTCTGTTTCAGTATGAACACTTGAAATTCGGAACATGCAGACAGTGTGTTGATCTTAGACTGGTTGGACTGAGACAATGATGACAACGCTGCTTTTTTGGGTGTGCATTGCAGGCAAAGTACTGGAACTCCAGTATGAATGAGGTGGAGGGAACAGTCGTGGACCATAAAGGCAAGGTGATACACAAGCTGTTTGGGAAATGGCATGAGGGTATATACTGTGGAAGCCCACCGTCTGCCACATGCATCTGGAGAACCAGTAAGATTCACATACATGGAGTCATGTATTCACCTCTGCCAGCAATCCTGTAACCAAGTTACAGGATACACCAAGTGTATTGCAGCTGAAAGGAAAAAAAACTGTTTAATTGAATGCAATGCCATATGTGTTAATATCAAGCATTCCAATTCATAAAAACTAGCCAAGAAAATTCTGTAATCTTAATGATCAACTTTTTTCTTTCAGTGACTCATATTAAATGATGTCTTTTATGTCTTTTTCTAATGAGCTTTTTAATGTTTGTGTAGATCCAATGCCTGCTGACTACGAGCAGTACTACGGCTTTACTAAGTTTGCACTTGAGCTGAATGAACTGGATCCACACACCAAAGCTTTACTACCACCCACAGACACTAGATTACGTATCGATCAGAGGTAAACCCATGTAACATTTTGCATTTCTGCACATATCAGTAGTCTATATAACTCATATTAATAAAGACAAATATTTGCAGGTTTTTTACTTCAAGAATACAGTTGACTGGGAAAAATGTCTAACAGATTGGAAAATATATTTTGTCATATTGGAAAGTAATATGCAACATATTTAATAATACATGTATACACATGCATTTTCAAACACACATTTAAAAACAACTCACCAAGTACTTTTAGGAACATTATAGTAATACCAGGTGGGGCTTCCTTTTAAATTCTGCTCCATGTTGATTGCGTTATGCAATCCCTGCAGATTTTTCAGATGCATTTTTTCTTTCATGCTAAAAACCCCCTTCTCTTTTCATTACGACATCCCAAAAGTGTTCTACTGGATTCAGATCTGGTGACTGGGAAGACCACCAAAAATCACTGAACTCATTCTCATCCTCATAAAAACGGTTTGAAATGCTGGAAGTAGCTAGTAGAAAATGGTAAATTGTGGCCATGAAGGGATGCACAAGATCAGTAAGAATACTCAAACACGCTGTGGCATACAAGCATTGATTGGTATGGGCCGAGTGTGCCAAGAAAACTTTCCCCACACCATTACACCACCTACACCAGCCTGGGCTGTAGACACAAGTCAGGTTGGATTCATGGGTTCATACTGTTGGTGCCAACTTCTGACCCACCATCTGTGTGCCTCTGCAGAAATCAAGATTCATCAGTCCATGCTACATTTTAGCAATCTTCAAATGTCTATTTTTTGTTGAGCCTGTGCTTGTGTGGAACTTGCAGGGCATTAATAGTCACGTGCTGTTTGAGTGTGCCAATTCATTCTGTCTGCACAGTGAATTTCTGCCGAGCCAGTAATACCTTTAGGCATTTCTGAGGTTAAACATTTTGTTGACTCATAGTGTGAAAAGCAATATTCAATTTCTGATGCAATTGTCTGTCTTTCATGTCTCTTCTTTAATAATGCTCTGACATTCGTGTGTTTATATAGTATGATGTGTACAGCAGGGTGGACAGGTTTTTTTTTTTTTTTGGTTTTTTTTTTAAAACATGTCTGTGTAATTTCAGACGTACCTCCAGGTTACCAAAAGATAACCTGCTGAATCAAACTTTATTACAGGCAGAGGAACAATGCCATGTTTCCTATACATATCGTCATATACATATCATCTGTGTATGTGTGTAGGTTACTGGAGGAGGGGAATGTTGAGGCCGCAGAAGCACAGAAGCAAAGAATTGAACAGCTGCAGAGAGATAGGCGCAGAGTCCTTGAGGAGAACAACATGGCACATCAGCCACGGTTCTTCCAGTAAGATCCAAACCAGTAACAGTTTTCTTCTCAGTGCAACATCTTAACATGTTCTTCTTAGATGCCCTGCTTATTAATCACACTTTAAAGCATTCAGAGATTACTATAAATTAAACAGGAACTACAGTGTAACAAGTACATAAATATGTAGGTATGTAGTTATGAAAATAATTATTGTAAGGGTATAAATATAACTGAAACTCTGGGAAGTTTAAGGTGCAATCTTCCAAGCCATTCATGATTTAGGCCTTCATCAATTGTCCAACAGTGGCAGCCTGGTGGCTCTATGGATTTAACACTCAACCATCCAATCAGTAAACCAGACCCTTAAACATTAAGCATCCATTGCCTAATGTAGCTAAGTGTCTCAGATACCCTCTAGTGGCTCACTGCAGTGGAATATGTTAATTAAATTATCTTTACATTTTTTAATTTTTAAATGTAAATTTTTAAATTGTCACATCTGCTGTGATCATTTTCATTACAGTAAATGTAATATTATTAGATGATGAGTCATTGTCTGCGCTGTATCCTCTGTACAGTCTATGGCTCTGAGTTTGATGATTGTAGATATCTTAAAATCTCTAAAATCTGCTTCAGAATAGGTAATTACTTAAATGGTTGTAATGATAAATGAATGTTCACCCAGTGTTCATTTTTTCTTTGCTGTAGGCTAATCATTACCACAAACCTACAAAACCATTAAATTAAATACCTTTTAACAAGTCTGTAACAAACCTTAATCCAGTTATTTTTGGCTTGATTCTTACAGGAAATCAAAAGATGACACATGGGTCAGCAACAACACATACTGGGACCTGAGAAAAGACCCAGGGTTCAGTAATGTGGATTGTCCAGTGCTGTGGTGATCTACAGCTGAACACTGCTCACTCCCAGGCCTCTTCTGTCTCCCCACTACCGCCTGCTCTGACCTTCTGATCTTAAAACTCATCTTACGGAACCCTGACAATGGCACTTTTTTTTGCCTGATAATCAAAATTTAAAAAAAAAAATTCACTGGAACTCCAACCCTGTTTTCAGTAACTTCTCCATATTCCAGCACCCTGCGTTATGTGTTCCATTTTAAATGCCTTAATATGCTTCTAATATATTTTACAGTGTGTTTATGCAGGCACCTTCCTTGAATGTTTTAGAAATTATGCAAACATAGCCCAGTTTGTCATCTCTGTCACTGCTGTGTGCAAGTAGTAGCACAAAAATAATGACACGTACACTGTTGCACACTGTACTCTGGGGGTACAGAGTGAAACTGCAGACAGTAAAATGCCTGAGTCCTGCCTGAAACAAAAGAACTTGCGCATGCACTTCTGAAAAATGCTGTTGTCTGATCAAAGTAACATTGTCTACCTCCTAAAAGAGATGGTATACTTGTGTATAATTTAAGGAAAATATTGAATGAATTCCACACCTTATGTCTTATGCCTTATGGTTACACATATTCCATAACATCTTTATTATAGCCTTTAATCATAAATATGATTCATAAACATAACAATGTTGCTAGCATCTGAGAAATAATTACACATCTTTCTTTCAAATACGTGTCACCACACTGCATTTGGATGTTTAGCTGAGTGTTTCAGCTTTTTTTTTTTTTAAGTCTATATCCATCAAGTTCTTCCTGGAAAAGAGAGCAACTGAGAAAATCACATGGACCACTGCTAAAACAAATTTCTTCTTCAATAAACCAATCATATCTGTGGCTATTTTTTTTTTTTTTTTTTTTTTTTTTTTACGATTTATTTGTTGAGTAAAGTGATGCTCACTGTTTTATCCTGTAGTAAAGTTGTTGTTGTTGTTAACTGTCATTCAGATGATATCAATTTGAACAAAATGCTACAAAATGTAAATGACATAGAAGCTATCAAACATTGTCCTTGTGCTTAAGTTATAGGTTAAGCATAATTTCTGCTGAGATGTGCGAGGACTTTGGTTTATTGCTGCACTAAAGATAAATGTTTGAGACTTCCTAAGATTTTAATCTACATGCCTGGGTATTGTACCACTGAACTCTCAAAAATCCAACTATACTATTCATCAACTCCCTCCTCTATGTAGGTATTGGAATGTTCTTGCTAAATATTACAAATAACAGTCTGCAATCTCAGTCTGCTGAGGAACAGTTGATCCTCTGTTTACTCTTAAATATCACACTAAAGCATGCATGTAACAGTTGAAAAAAAAGAATGTGTCCTTTAATTCACAAGATTCAGCCTAAAACGAATTCTTAACATTAACACCTGTCTGTATTCCTCAGTCTTATTATGTTTCCCCACATCATGGAGAAACTTTGACATGGTTGGCACCTGTAGCTGAATTCCTTTAAGAAAAAAAAAATTACAAATCCAAATCCAGTGTTTTCTTCCAGTGTCAAAGTCACGTCCAAATTATATTTGTATCAATTTATTTCTGATGGGCAAAACAGAGGGAACAATGGCATGGAAAAACTCCATGGAACAGGAAACCTTGAGAGGAACCTGAATCAAAAGGGTCAAATCTGGTTAACAGTGGATAGTGTGATTATAAATAATTTCTCTTCCATAACTTTGTACTATATGGTCAAAAAATGCAATTATGTAACTAGAAAATGAATTCAGGTTTTAACATGAAGTCTATTTTGTTGAACTTATCAACTGTTCACTGATGAACACTTGAATGCAAAACTGTTTGTGGCAATTGCACAAGATATGTTGAAGGTGAATCCAGTCAATGTTAAATGTGTATAATTTTCTTCTCTCTTGGGTTTATTCATTGGTAGGTAAGTTGGATTTTGGGTCTTGTGGACCTGCTTAGTTCTGAGGAGTTTTTGGTATTTCAAGTAAATCTCAGAATATTGCCATACAAAGGCAGTTTCAGTGGATTAAAGGTTTCAGGGGCACAACAATTCTTGGCCTATATAAGCCTTGACTTTCATTAGTCTGACTTTTACCTGTTTCACAGTGTGTGGCCAAAAGTATTCAGACACTTATATGTGCTTTTTAAACATCCCACTACAGCTTTAGTCCCACTTTGTCATAATAATCTCCACTGTTTTGATTTTGCAATGTGGCTGTGGGAATTTTTTCATTCAGGCACAAGAGCAATAGTGAGATCAGGCCCTGATGTCTGGTGAAGAGTTCACTTCATTGCAAAGGTGTTCAGTAGTATTGAGGTCAAGGCATTATCACATATGCTTCCATGTTCATAAACATGAAAGTGTGGAAAATGTACACATATGCTCCATTCAGCTTACCTAGGAAAGAAAGAAATTTAAGGGTGTGTTTTCTTTATGTATTCCTAGTCAGAGATCAGAGGCCAAATGCGTCATAAATTTAATTCATGCTTTTATTAAAACATGGTTTTCTTTTCATATTATTCATATCAGATCAGCTAAATAATAACACTTACACACACATACCTCAGCTAACTGATTTGCTAAAAACCACAACAAAGATCAAACAAAAAAGGAACACTTTCACTCTGATGCACCCTGAGTAATATGTGTGAAAAACCTACAGTACTGAAACAAAGCCATGTGGGCAGTGTGGCCCATTGAAAAAAATGCTAACGCTAGTCCCAATGAAATCCCCTAAAATAAAATAAAAAGGTAGGTCCTTGCCTGTAAGAAGTCCACATTCCGATTTATTTTTCTTTTTGTGCTTCACTATCAAATTATTTGTTATCCAAACTGCAATTACATGAGATTTAACACTCCAAACCTACATCAATAAACAAAAGCCAAAAAATGACTGATGCACAACTTACCAAATCAAAGTACCTATATCTATGAAGTATAAAACTTGATCAAGTCAGTGACAGTATTTCTTTGAAAACATTCTGATCGCTGAACTGAAAATTAAAATATTTATGTGTAGTATTGATTCATAATCCCAGCGTAAGTATGGCCCAGACACAGGCAATAAACATTAGATTAGCCCTTATGGAGAAATTCTCTAGCCTAAAGAAATCTCTCATTTGGCAAAGTATATGCAAATGTTTTTAGACCCTCCTTTGGCAACATGTGATTCCTTCCCTGAGAGATTCTCCCAATCAGCCAACAATTTTGCAAGACAATGCCTCCCTTGGTGGTTAGCACATTTGCCTCACACCTTCAGGGTTGGGGGTTTGATTCGTGCATCCACCATGTGTGGGGTTTCCTCCAAGGGTTTCCTCTAGGTACTCTGTTTTTCTTCCCCCGGTCCAAAGACACAGGTTGTAAGTTGATTAACATCTCTAATTTGTCCATATTAACAGGTGTGTGAGATTGTGCCTTGTGATAGACTGGCATCTGTTGAAGAAATCACTCAGAGTCTCGGGTTTTGGTTATCATGCAATAACAGCCTGAGTTGTTTTGCAAAGCAACTCCCTCTCTAACCCACCTTCCCCATTTTATATGCTTCGACTCCCATTAGTTCACTCTACATTCCTACCTGTCCTCCCAACGTCTGTTTCTTATTTGGGCCCCCTTGAGTATACAATGGTGGGGTCACTCTGCCTAGGTCCAGCTTACCTTTTATTACTAGTACTGTATTCTTCTTCTTCTTCTTCTTCTTCTTCTTCTTATTATTATTATTATTATTATTATTATTATTATTATTATCATTATGCCCTTCATGCTGCTCACTTGCCTTTTAATTGCCCCTCGTGGACAAATAATTTTTTTTTTATTTGAATTTTTTAATTTTACTTTACCCTATAAGGTCACATTTCAATGTACACAAGTTAAACACTCACTAAGCTACATGTTGAGCTAAACAGGTCATACATGTATATCATATATGGCACATTTCTTTGCACACACTCACAATAAAATTATTTTACACATCCTGTCCAGGGTATCCTGCCTATTAATCACACTTTAAAGCATTCAGAGATTACTATAAATTAAACAGGAACTACAGTGTAACAAGTACATAAATATGTAGGTATGTAGTTATGAAAATAAGGATTGTAAGGGTATAAATATAACTGAAACTCTGGGAAGTTTAAGGTGCAATCTTCCAAGCCATTCATGATTTAGGCCTTCATCAATTGTCCAACAGTGGCAGCCTGGTGGCTCTATGGATTTAACACTCAACCATCCAATCAGTAAACCAGACCCTTAAACATTAAGCATCCATTGCCTAATGTAGCTAAGTGTCTCAGATACCCTCTAGTGGCTCACTGCAGTGGAATATGTTAATTAAATTATCTTTACATTTTTTAATTTTTAAATGTAAATTTTTAAATTGTCACATCTGCTGTGATCATTTTCATTACAGTAAATGTAATATTATTAGATGATGAGTCATTGTCTGCGCTGTATCCTCTGTACAGTCTATGGCTCTGAGTTTGATGATTGTAGATATCTTAAAATCTCTAAAATCTGCTTCAGAATAGGTAATTACTTAAATGGTTGTAGTGTTCTTATTGTAATGATAAATGAATGTTCACCCAGTGTTCATTTTTTCTTTGCTGTAGGCTAATCATTACCACAAACCTACAAAACCATTAAATTAAATACCTTTTAACAAGTCTGTAACAAACCTTAATCCAGTTATTTTTGGCTTGATTCTTACAGGAAATCAAAAGATGACACATGGGTCAGCAACAACACATACTGGGACCTGAGAAAAGACCCAGGGTTCAGTAATGTGGATTGTCCAGTGCTGTGGTGATCTACAGCTGAACACTGCTCACTCCCAGGCCTCTTCTGTCTCCCCACTACCGCCTGGTCTGACCTTCTGATCTTAAAACTCATCTTATGGAACCCTGACAATGGCACTTTTTTTGCCTGATAATCAAAATTAAAAAAAAAAAATTCACTGGAACTCCAACCCTGTTTTCAGTAATACATGTATATCATATATGGCACATTTCTTTGCACACACTCACAATAAAATTATTTTACACATCCTGTCCAGGGTATACCCTGCCTTGTGCCCTGAGTCTCCTGGAATAAACTCCAGGTTCCCCTCATCCAGTAGGACAGCTGTGTAGAGAATGGATGCATGGCCAATACCGCTGTCACACTGCAAAGCAAGTAAAGCAGGTCCTTGAAGTTAAGAACATTGAAATAATGAAATGGCTATCCATATGGAGTCCTTATCTAAACCCAAGTAAAAATCTCTAGAAAATCCTTGGCAACAAAGTTATTGCCAAGACATCCACTACAGTTATTACAGTTATATACGGTTATTTTGTTAAAACATGCTAGTAGAACGGTGGTTTATCTACAGGTAATATTCCTTAAAATATTGTGTGATAAGGAGTAATAATATTTTAACGGAAAAAAACGATCGATAATAAATTGTTCTCTAATTTTGATTTCTACTGTAAATGCAGGTACTGTATACAATATTTGTGGTGTCATGACTAAGTTATATTATTATTACTATTATAGAAAATTTTCTTCAATTTCAGATGCCTTCGGAAGATGTTCCTTGTTTTTGTAACACCATTTGATACTGAATTGGTGATGATACAAGTAATATACACATTAGTCTAGATATTCTGTCTGGCGTTTCTGAGCATTCAGTCGGTACTTTCCTCTTATAAAATCAGAGCTGGAACCAGCCTTCTGTTAGTAAAAGTGCTTGTTTGCCATGTTTGCAAGAAATTTCAGTTTTTCAGGTCAGCATATTGAGTCAGTGGAATAGTGGCCGGGTGTGGAGGTGGAGCTGAGGTTTAAAATAGTCGCCCAGAGAAAGTAGACCAACACACATGCGCTAGAAGATATCGCGGGTGATTATCTTCACCACTTTTCTTTATCACATCCTCGAGTAAACACGGTAAGTAATCGCGTCTGTTGTGATGCAATTTATTTTATTTTGGGGGAATAAGAAGAAGCCCGAGCTGCAGCTCAGAAAGCATGTTTGTGTCGCGGGGTTTTGTTGTCACAAGAGAGCTAAGACCAGGTAGTGATTCATCTACCATTGTACTTGAACGAATAGATACATTTGAAAACAAGTACTAATGTAAAAACCTTAAGAATTATTTTCGAGGCAATGGAAAATACATCCTTTGCCCTAGAAAGCTGCTGTGTTTGTATGTAGCTTTGTATGTGTTTAGTGTTTTATAGCCTGTAAACAGTAGTTTGTTAGCATGAGATAGTAGCATTGAGATAGTAGTTATTATAATTCTGTTCTCTGCTGTTGTCGTTGAAGATGTTTTCTAAAGCGACCAAGAAATTTGTGAAAGAGATCGACCCCGACGGCTGTTTAATCCCCGTCTCCCGGCTAAATGAATCGGATAATTTGACTGTCCTTTCACTGGTCATCAAGCGGAAACCGTCCTGGTTCTGGCAGCAACCTAAGTACATACCCACTGACTTCACCCTGAAAGATGTCATACAAGGGGAAAATCCGATCCAACCAGGTACAGCGCTTTTACACTGCCTGGAAATTCATTACTGTTCTATTAAAGTTTATTATAGAAACCACGTGCATAACACTGATCGTTATATTTAGCTAACAGGTCATCCTCGATTACGCCAAAAGATTTTGTTAGGAGTTGGATTGACTTGGTTTATTTACACTTTGGATAATGGTTTCCTACATTATCCACAATGCCGTGCGAATTCTTTCTGAACGTGGTAACAGTGGGATCCCTTGTTTCATCTCTGCTTAAAGAGACAGATGCAGCAGTGTTTTTGTCCTTTACCAGTATCTGCTGTATGCACGGTTTAGCTTTACACTTCATTGCATGCTTGAGTCAATTTGCTGTCTCTAATATTTCTACATTGGACTTCTCATTAACATGATGTTGAAGATGTGGCAAATGAGAAAAGAAGATCTCACTATTGTCCTTAGGAGCTAACAGAGAAACCTGACCGATATCTCTTATGTTTGTAACTACCCATGTCCCCTGTGACATCAGTGCAGCACACAACCACTAGCACCTCCAGTAACGAGAAGCATAGATAAACAAATTAGCACCAGAATTTAAACACATTGCAAACATTTCAATATAAAGGGTTATTTATGCGTTAGTGCACATCAGTTGGTGAATAAGACTCTTACACATGCATTTTAGATTACGGGGGTTTTCACATTGAAACAGAGCAGGGATTGCATGAAAAATAATGTGAAAACTGTCATGTTGACTGGAAAGCACACTGTGGTACCCTCAAAAATGTTAGTTGATGCTACAATGCCTTTCATGCTACAATGGTTACTGTTCTCCACTTTTCATTACTGTGTTTTACACAAAATAGCAGCATTTGTTGAAGTGCCTTGGTTATTTTGTAAAACATGCTAGTAGAAAAGTGGTATACCCACAGCTAATATTTATTCACATTTTGGAGTGATGATTAATAATATTTCAGAAAAAGTCAAGTGTTTATAAAATCTGAATTTGATTTTCACTGTACATTTATTTCATTTACACAGCTGAGCAAAAATGTAAAGATCTTGCAGAAGGGCCCAGCAGTGGCAGCTTGATGGTGCTAGGATTTGAACTTAAAACCTTCCAAGCAGAGGTTCAATGTCTGGTCATGGTTCAAAGAGTTGGTATATAAACAGCCAGACAGACCTAGCACTGGCATGTACGTGATCATAAATCCAAGAGTAAGGTAGATGTCAGAGCACCAGGACATCCAGAAACAGGGAAACCAATAAGTGTGGAAAACATCAGGACAAATATCTCAGAATTAAATGATCAAACCAAAACAAAAGGCATGAAAGTGCATTTGGCTAGACTCAACAGCACATGCCTGAAGGCTCAGCACACATTCAGGACGAATTCCATGACATAGTGCCCCCCATGGCAGAATGTCCATCAACTGTCAGGGTCCCCCAAGTGTGACAGATTAAAATCTGGGTCGATACATGAAAGCAAATTGGGGAACATGATATGTTGTTATCATTCCACAGTGTTAAATGTAATCAAAACATTTATTGGCAAAACACTTGAACACATGTAGAGCAGGCAAAATGATGGAAATGTCTTATAGAGAGTTAAACTGTATATTTATGAGATGATGCCTTCCTGTGTATTCCACAGTTCTCATTGAGACAGACTTTTTAAAGTATAACAATACAATGGAAAACAGCGAGACTGGAAAAGCTGAAGCAAAAATTGGTCCAGGAAATGTGAATGTCGAGGGAAAAAGTACATCAAAACTATCAACTTCATTTGGAAACCTTAAGAAGCAAGAGGTGGATGTTCAGAAACTGCTACGTGACTGTAAAAATAGGTAAGTTAACAAGGAAGGGTCATAAATTTAGAAAGGAAGGAAGTTGAAGTGGAAGTGAAACTGCTTGGTGGCAGACTTTTTGTTGCAAGCTGCATAAAGAGTATGTTTTATTACTGATTCCAAGCTTTTGAAATCAGTTTTGTTTCTCCATATTGTTATGTGTGTTT
The DNA here is from genome assembly GCF_019097595.1 of Hemibagrus wyckioides. NCBI lineage: Eukaryota > Metazoa > Chordata > Actinopteri > Siluriformes > Bagridae > Hemibagrus > Hemibagrus wyckioides. The sequence continues at coordinate 13,521,554 of NC_080710.1, forward strand.
ATAAGGTCTACCACAGTCTTCAATTCAAATGTTTAGTGAATTAGTGAATGTAGATAAATCTTTATACAAAGAAATTTTACTTCTCAAGTCAAAGAAGAGTTTATGTACATTATGTACAGGGAATTACTGAGTACTGCCATCTCTTATGTATTTTTTAGATTAGGTGTGGCACAGTTGAGCTGACCTCAATACATTTCCTAGCAATATTGGGTGACAGTTTTTTAATTCACTGGGGCACTAGGTGCTAAACCATGACTTCCTTATTACTCTTAAATAAATACTGCAGCTCTAGAAGACCAACTCTAAAATGAATGACTGCACCCTCCCTTATTCTGAACTTATGTTTGCAACAACCTAATATCATATTCTGCCCTATTTCCACTTTATCAGCCTCAGCATTTTCTGTTCATCACAAACATTGCTAAACTATCAGGGCAGAGGAAGTTCAGGGCAGAGGAAGATAAAAGAGCAGTTTCAGCACTAGGATCCAGTCTTCCTCAGTGCTCTTACCAGCCTTTTGGTATGTGATGATTTGTTAATGTCACATACATGTGGTATATTGATAAGGGCAGTGTAAAAGAGCTCCTTCATCTACCAATGACATAGAAAAATAGTCCCATCAAAAAGTCTGATAGAAATGAGTTAGTAAAGCACAACAAAACACAAATTCATAGTTTTTTAATTATTATAATTATTTTATAAATGATTGTTTAAGTGTTTGGTAAGGAGAACTGGCTCTGATACTTATCCTGCATGATTATTTTGCATGTTATCCTACCAGTTAAGAATAGAAGAAGAATAGATGTTTATTGTCATTGTACCATTTGCATGTACAACGAAATTAAAAAAGTGTCAACCAGTCAAAAGTGCAGCAGTCATACATACATTCAAACCATGTTTATGACCCTCTGGAGCGCTTTCCTCTGAGCCACTGTGCAGCTGGTGAACCATACGCCAATGCAGTAGGTTAGGATGCTCTCTATGGAGCACCGGTAGAAGGACATCAGTAGTCTCTGAGTGACGTTGTTCTTTCTCAGCACCCTAAGGAAGTAGAATCTCTGCTGGGCCTTTTTCAGCAGCTCTGAGGTGTTCGTGCTCTAAGTCAGGCCCTCCTCTATCTGGACTCCCAGGAACCGGAAGTCAGCTACCCTCTCTACACAGTTTAAGCAGCTTTTAGTGGATACAAAATCTCTCTTTTTGCATAGTTTGCATGCCGAATGCTGTTGAGTTATGTTATGACCTGAGACGGCAGTTACAGCTGCTGCATCCTGCAACAATAATCTTCACATGTGCTGAAAATTTCATTAGTAGAATAAGGTGGTATAATTGCTGATTTCACTCAACTGTTCTGGCTCTTATGCCCAAATGTTGTGTATCTTGTACTGATCTTAGTAATAAAGCAAGTAGAAAGTTAGTTTGATAGATAGGCTACCTGAAATGTATGACCCTGCACCAGTATGGGATTATCTTGTATGATGCTGGATTATATATTATTCTTAATGTTTGTTAAAAGGCATTTACTAAACTTTATATTGTTGTTCTTTTGTTGAAAAGCCAAATATACAAGTTGTTGATCATGTTTTATGTGTTCTGTGTAGATGTCTGGATTTACAGCACTCCCTGTTGAAGCAGGTACTACATCGGCAGTGTGAGGTGTTCACACTGGTCAAGGAGCGAATCGTAACCACACAGGCCTGCACAGTTACTGAGACAGTGATGGGGGGAGGAAGCTGCTCAGGCCTTCTTGGATTAACCGTTCCCAAAAACATTCAGGTCAGTCCCACTGGATTAAATGGCATTACTGTTTGTTAGTTAATCATGAATTTCACCTTTTGATGACCTCGGAGCTGAGGTAGCATTGTCTAACCTTGTCTTGGATTCTTTCAAAAGTGCAAAGTAATACTACAAAGAAATTAAAAACCAAGAATGAATAATATTATGAATGCAAAGTAAGTGAAAGTATTCTTTCAGATATCCTGCCTGAAGAGGAAGGTCTTCAGACTTTCTTGGAAGGAATAGAGACTTTTCATAGTGAAAGGGAGAATCTCATTACAACACTGAGGAGCCAGTGTGAGGTCTTGCGCTATGTAGGGGTTTAAACATTTTGAGAGGGATGGGACAGAAAATTCTGCAGATTCATTTGAGAGGAAGTTCCTAAGATGCAATATAGGGATTTGGAAACTAAAGCTTGCCAAAGTTACTCAAGACTAAAAAATTTTTTTATCATGTCATTTTCAAAGACATGAGTGAGTTGTACCCCTTTTCCACCCACTCTTACTCTAGACTCTAGCTTGTCTTTATCAGCAAATTAATTTAAAACCTATATAGGGCCAGGGATGTGAATACCAAAGTTTCAAGATATTTACCCCTAATCAAGCAAGCTGACACAGAAATGTAAAAGATTATAATAACCCACTACTCCTAGCAGTCATTAGGAATTAATTCAAGCAGCTAATTTCCACAATCCATGCTAAAACAATCATCCTAAAACCGCACCTTAAACACTGAGCTGTAACTTGCCAAATTTAATGACAGGATTAATAGCTAATATAACATTGAAGAAATGTTAACATAGACATGCATGATGTTTTCTGAGCACTTCATTAGGACATCTAAGCAATTGTGCATTGTCATGCTGGAAGAAGCCATTAGCACCTAATTGTGAGTAATTGCAAGCAAATTGTGGCCATGAAGGGATGAATGTCTTCAGCTGTCCAGTTTTGGTGAACCTGTAGCCACCCAGCCTCAGCTTTCTGTTTTTAGCTGACAGAAGTGGAACCCAACAAGGTCTTCTGCTGTTGTAGCCCATTCACCGAAAGGCCTCATTTGCAGTTCCTGTTCAGTTCAGACTAGTCTCATCATTCTTCTCTGATCTCTCTCATCAACAAAGTGTTTCACCCTGCAGACTCCCACAGGATGTTTTTCCTGTAACATGACATTCTTACTGGCTTCTTATTCATTTACACCTTTAATATTTTATTGTAATTTTTACTTCATCATGATTATCCTATTATTTCAAAATGATTGTCCCATTATTTAAATTAGTCTGACACTAATCCAGTGGTCACTGAGAGAAACAACTAGAGTTTATAATCATTTTAGTTTATATAACTAGAATATAAAATAGAATTGAATGAAATAAGTTGATTGATCATCATCTATATGACATCACTCATTAAAAGCTCTTACCTCACTTTCACCTTTTCTCACTGCTCTACAGGTTTCGGTAAAGAATGGCAGCCATCATTCTGACAGTAATGTTTCGCTAGAAATCCCGGCTAAGACAGCCCTGGCTTACAGTATAATGGAACTCAGTGTGAAGAGCACGGGTGAATTTGGTAATATATTTTTGCTCTCAATCATAATTTGAGAATAAATGCAGCAGTTCAGTGCAAATCATCTTAATGCTGCTTTCATTCTTATTCAAAAGATTTGTATCATGACGAGAGAGAGATTCTGCAGTGCTGTCTCTTACAGTTTTGTGGGTTTATATCTCCTAACTATATAATTTCCTTTAAGAAGCAGAGCTCTGTGCTAATGCAATTTAACCAGGAAATGGAAGTTAGTCACCAGTGATTGGTCTGACCACAGCTTTGTTGTTTTCTTAGAGCTGTGTCTGCTGCCAGACACCTATGGATCCGTTGAGGTAGACGGCCTGCACAGTACAAACACAACACTGCTCTACAGCATGCCACCTGAATCACCAGCCCAAAAGCTACAGCAAGGTAAGAGCGGAAGTGGAGGATTAGCCGTGACCTGAAGCAGATGTTTACATTTACATTACATTTACAATAATTAATTCAATTCCCTTTTATTTGTATAGTGCTTTTAACAATGGGAATTGTTGCAAAGCAGGTTTACAGTTATATAAAAATTCAGAAAATAGATTATAAAATTAAAAATTTCAATTCCAGTTTATTCCTAATTAGTTAGTGAGAGGTGATGATGGCAAATAAAAACTCCCTGTGACAAAACCTTCGCAAGAAACCTTGAGAGGAACCAGCCTCAAAAGGGAACCCATCCTCATGTGGGTGACACGATTTATGACGTTCAGTAGACACCCTAGTTACATCACAGATTACTCACGGTGGAGATTCCCCAAGAACATTTCCTTAAAGATTAGTCCCTTTATGTAAGATGTGGTTGATTTGCTGGGTGTCGGATGAAGTCTCAAGCCTACAGAGTTTACCACTGCCAGCCTGTCTGCTGGTAACAGGTTATTTTAGGCACACTGCATCATCGCATCAGATGATGGGGAAATTCCATCCACAAAAATGCTTGAACCGTAGCAATCAATAGATGTGACACTACAGTAGTCAGTTAACATCATGGCTTTCAATGATCTTGCATCAAAACAACAGTTTTCAGAGTCTAAGCATGCATGAAGCTGAACTTCACTTAGACAGGAGTTTATACAGCAGGAAAAACAAGGCAATGGATTAAAAAATAGTGCTCTTTTAAGCTTTGGGAAGAGAGAAATTTACATAAAAATCATAGTGGCTAGAACTCATATGTTGCACACTTAAACTGAGCTGGCAAAGATAATGGCAAATCACTCTTAGCCTGACTCTTCTTAATCACAGTTAATAACCACAACCAACATGAGTGTAACCATTTACATTCCCCTTGCAATAAACAGACAATACTCACGCAAACAATTATGCAGTTTATCTCTCTGTTTCTCTCTCTCTCTCTCTCTCTCTCTCTCTCTCTCTCTCACAGAGTGGAATATGTTGCAAGTTCAGTTTGAGATGCTTTCAGGACTCCCTGCCAGTACACGCTCACTTCTCTTACAACAAATCACCCTCCTCCTGAAGGACAAGGCTGCCATCAGTACCCTGCACCTCTCAGTGGGTGAAAATAAGCAACACACAGTGTGAACTTTGTCACATGACTTTTTCTTTCCACAGAGAAGAGATGAATGAATGAAAAGGGGAACTTCACTGCTTAACTGTACTAAATGTTTCTCACACACAATCCATTTTCCCCACTGATACACTTTTACTTTTTAGGGAACCAGTAAGCATTTTTTAAAAGGATTTTTACATTTTAAACTGGGGGAGTCTCATGAACAGTGTAAAATAAAAGTACCAGTTGTACATTTTTAAAAGATTGTATTTTATTACCCAAAGTAATAAAAGCTTCAGCACAGAGGTATCACAAAACAATTACATATGAGCTATTTTTAGTTACTGTTTAGTGCTCAAACACCCTTCACTGCTGATTTGCTTTTAACAGTGGTCTTTAAATAATTGTGAATAATTGTCTCTCATTCATTTATTTAATTATTTGATTCATTCCTTCTTCCTTGCTTCATTGATTCCTTCCTTCCTAAAACAGTAAAAATCTCAGAGCGGCATTAAAAAATTGGTTACATAACACAGCACTAAACCTTGTAACACAATTAACACAAATAAAAATGCTTTATAGCTAAACATTACTTCATATGTACAACAAAACTGCAGGAAAAATGTGCATGTATTTCTACTAAATGCTTTGTTTCTCTCACTCTTCAGCTGAAGGATTTGTTTGAGGGCAGGAAGCCTGATCTGTCCAAACTAGACAAAGTGCCTTCTCTGAAGAAAGCAGCACAGACTACACTGGAGGTGTTCAAGGAGAAAGAAGGTACAGGCCATGCCCCCATCACCCCCGGACAACAGCCAGAGCCCTCTGCCCTCACTGCCACTAACATCCTCACCAGTGCCTTAGAGGGTAAGCAAGAAAATAAATACAATTGTGATTGTGCTGCTAAGAACTGAACAGGACTGGATGTATGATGTCTGCTACTCTCTCTCTTCTCTCTCTAGAGATGACTGAATCAACATTGAGTGCACTCGAATCCTGCTGCAATCGAACCACCCTACAGGCACTGCAGCTGCTGGTGAGTGTCTGCTGTTCTATGCAGTCATAAACACTACTGTCAGATTGAATTGAATTAACTGAATATCTGATCCATGAGTTGTTTCTCAGTATGCGTTCATATGCCATGTTGGGTCCTTGTACTCTTTGTTCATCTTTCACTGCAAAAGTTCAATTCCAATTGTAAGATAGCAAGTACCAAGGATGCATGAAATTACATGGATGTGCTTTTAATGCAGACTTGACTGCACTGAACCCCAGAGATCATTGTTGCAAAACAATGGCAGGTGATTGAAACCTGACCCATAACACTTGAACATATTTTTAAATGACAATAATCTAAATATGTAAGAGTAAAATAAATACATTTAAAATTGTTTATCTGCATGTCATGTTACCATTACCAGAGAACCATGAACATGTAACGCAAGGTACCTCTGCTGCCATCTACTGGCCATTTCTTTACACACTGCTATGTGTATTATTCCATTTAGTTGTGGGACTTTTTCTCAAACAATTCATAGAATCTGTTAATTATTAGATTACAGAGTACAATTTAAATTGTTTAAAGAAAAAGAAATAAAATATGTTAAGAAAATAATGTAAAAGAAATGTAAATGGCTTTGTAATTAGCATGTTTGCCTCATACCTTTAGGGTTGGTAGTTTGATGATTCGGGGGAAGGAATTTACTGGTTGTCTTGTCTGTGCTGCATTACAGGTGGAAAATATTATGGGAAATAAGGAGTGCTCCCTGAAGGATAGTACTCTGGCCCCGTTGGCTGAAAATGACACTTACAGTAAAGTACAAGAGCTGTTTGCGTCTTCAAATGTGTTACTGTCCAAAGAGGAGGAATTGATCCAGGTGGAGAACAACAGCCAGCAAGAGCACATTCCTCTAAACCTGTGCATTGCCATTTTTAGTTTAACCTCTTTATCAACCCCAACTGACTAAGTGTCAGGTGAAGACAGACAATTTGCAACAGGACAAAATTTTTGTAAAAGATAATCAAAAATATATATTTTTTAAATTTTATATGTTTATATACACCCTGCACATATATTATATAAATATATATTTATATGTTTATAAATATATGTGTAGGGTGTAGGTTTCCCCCTATTTCTACTTCAAAAATGGAATGGAACAAAATTTCACATTGCTCTCTTTCTCTCTGTTGCCTCAGGGCACAAACTTATTTGAACCACTTTATAAAGATATTGTACAGAGTAATTGGCAATAACAGGTTTAATAATGAAGGGGTGGCTTGGAATCAACAAGTAAAATATTTATTTGGTCACAGTATTTCCTGGAGGCCATTTGAAAGTCTTGTGGCATGGTGGACCATGTAGAGGATTTTCTTTCCTCAGAAAGCCATCGAAAATATGATTTACACTTGTTATTGGCCTTCATTATAAGTTAATTTCTAAATATTAAAAATTGCTTAAATGTGTTTGTTGCCACTTTAGAGAATTTTGCAGTTAATGTGTTATGTTTTACATTATTGCACTAATGTACAGGTTTCCAACCCTGGTCCCAGACTTAAACTCAATGCAACTGTTAGCTGATTAGTTGAAGCAAATAGGGAGTAAAATAGAGTCTACAGGTCTAAAAAGAGAGCATTTAGCTTTCACTTAAGGAAACCGGGGATGAGCTAGGGTTTAGTGTTGAGGAAAGAGTTGGCAGTTGCAGTGGAGGAGTTGGGGAGACAGCTGTAGCCACTGAAAGGGACAATGTTGCAGGCACTGGTTTAGATGACAACACATTCTCAAGTTATTTTTTTGTTTCCATCTTATATATAGGTCTCATGATTTGTGGAATGAGATCAAGTATGATTTTACTGACAATAAAGAGAAATTCCACTGCTTTTCATGGGACTAACATTTCTTAATGGATACATGATTGCATTTTTTAAGTACATTTTTTTTAACATTTTTTACATCATTAGTTACCATCAAATTGTACTGGAACTTATATTGTTTGTTAATAAAATGTATTTTTTCATGAGTAGTTAGTTCTTTGAATTTTCTTTTCTTTTGTCACATAGTCTTGTGTCTAAGCAATGTGTTTTTTTGTTTTCAGTAATGGAATAAAAAAATTCTTTACAAAGATGCAAAACATAATTTGGGGGGACAACTTACCATCATCTAGTGCCAGTGGCATAAAAATCACAATCCAATGAGCAACGTTATTATGCCCCTGTCTGAAGACCAAACCCCTAAAATAAATGTGGTCTGTTCTATGCCATCACTTGCATTTCTGTAATGATTCAGTTAGTAATTCATTTTGTTAGTAGTTTGATTTTTTTTAAGCAGCTATATGTAATGTTTTCAGATTTTCTAACTGCTACATGTTGATATAGCTACTGCAGTTGTGTACACACACACACACACACACTTCACTATGTGTTTTAACCCTTTTTACCAGTATACTAATGTTCCATTTCACAATCAGAATGGAAATCATTTTATTAGACATTTTCAGTCAGTTCAACATAAATGAATGAACAAGATAAACAAATGAATTATTTTATTGCCGCAAGTCTGATATAAAATTAGTCAGGACACTGTTGGCTTTCAGTATGAGGCATTGTTACCTTTGTTTGGATAACCTTACACAGAATTTTAGTGGATGAAGTTAACACCTTCAATTTTTAGATGCTTATGAACAAGTTCTTGGGGCATATCAAAGAGCAGAAATGGATTTAACATCATTCGTGTGAAAAAAAAACAAAACAACCACTAACCATTTTCTGAAAGCCCTGAATGTCTTTCATGTGAGCTTTTAACCACTATTGTGGAGTGTGACATCCACATGAAGTGCTAATGTACATGTTGCCAATGGCAACATGTTCAAGTATTTGTGTGAAACTGTTGAAGTTATCTTCTGCAAAAATAAGATTTATTATATTTCACATGTAAAAGCATCAACCAAAACAGCCTCAGTGAATCTTCAGTTGGAGGTGTTGATCTGGGAAGATCATATCATAATTGTCATACAAACCAAGTATGTTGCAAGAGATCACTTGCAACAGGATAGAAACGCCTAATCTCAGGGAAAAGGTCAGATTAGAGTAGCGTTGTATTCATTTCTCTCCATTCTATATATGTCACCCATCTGTATGTTAGTGTTAGTTATACAAAGGACTGCAGAAAACCAAGCTTAACTGAAAGTGATTATCTGAAAATACAATTTTAATGCCTGTTTTTCGAATTTTAAAATACAGGTATGGTCATAGTGAAATATATCTGCAGGTGTAGACATAACAGATAAACTAGCACAAAGACAAAGGGAGACAATGTCCAGTGCAATATTCTCACCATTCATTGTGAAGAACGGCAGCATTGCGCAGGTTTGTGATTTCATCACCTTACAATTAACCAAGAGACTGTTGAACTCGTCAGCTGGTAATGAGGTGCACTGGAACAGGAAATCATTAAACAGTGCGCTGCTGTAGTTCTCAAGCATTTCAGTTTCAGAAATAAAAAAGAAAATCTGACAGCAGGGATTCAACTGACGGGGAACTTTTTTATGTGAACAAAGAGTTTCAGCAATATGTTTTGACAGAAATGTAAATCATATCCTATTAGTCAAAATCATTGAGATACACTGTTCTATAGAAAAGCTTTCATTTCAAAATTGCAGATTGGGCACAAGCAATACTTAACTGCTGTGTTAAAGCCACTGCTGTGTAGTAAATTGTTTGTTTTGTTAGTTTAAAGGCTTTATTGGATCATACTGGGCCATAAACAGAGCAGAAATTACTTAAATCCTATAATTAATATTTTAGGGACAGAAACAGACAGAAATATAAAACAAACTGTTATGATTGCGCTGGCACTCATGAAACAAGTCATGCTCTTAGACCTTGTATAGCCACAACACTATCCTGCCCCTGCTAGAGTAATATGAAAAATAGCGAATCTTTCTTTACATTTCCGATCTCTAGCTAGTGAGTTTTAGATTAAGCGCCAAAGCACCTTCGTTTTTCTCTCGGTTTTATCAGTGCATTAAAAATTTCTTACATTTTGTGCTTGTTGGGCTGCTGGATAAAAACTATATATATATAAAAAAAAAAAAACTATGGATAAAAACTATTTAAACAAATAGAACCGCTGTAAATGACATGATCTTACTGTGCAGGGTTTTTAGTAAAGTAAAAAAAAAAAAGCACACTTTTTCCAATTGAAAAGAGAGCTAGGGCAGATGCACATTATTAATGTGGTTATAAGGACACAAAAGGCATAGATTCAAAATATAGCACACAAATACATGGGCAAGTCAGTGTTTATAGAAAAAAACAACAACAAAAATTTAGTTATAAACCTTGTGTCCCAAAATCCATGTTTACTAAGTACATTTGTCACTACTGTCAAGTTTGCATGATGCTGCAAAGGCATTGAGATGAATACTGTGCTTTTTTTTTTAAGCATAGACACATTTTTGACAACGATCCAACACGAAAACATATGAATAGACACTCCACAGTGTTTAGCTGATTTTCTACTACATTTGCTGCTACAATTACAGCATAATGTAAAGTGGCGTTATATCTTAGTTAAAAAAAAAAAAATAGTTGGTAAAATATTTTAAGCTTCTCTATTCTCCGTCTTTTCTCCATCAATAAAAGACAACGTAGTACAACAATATTTCAGTAATGTAATGAGTTTCAGTGTAGCAGTACCATGAAAACTGCTGAGTACATTTACTAATATATAGAAAACTAGCATTAAAGAGATCAAAAAGATGAATTGGCAGCTGAAACGCTCCACTACAAAAGTGTATCGCAGCTCACAGCAATGATGTCTGCTTCAACTTCACTGTTGATAACAAAATTACTTCCAACACCCTGTAAGTACATTGTTTGTACAGTAACACAAGGAACAGTTATGCCTCAAGATGTGCTTTGCTGGTAGATTTAAAAAAAAAAAAAAAAGTCAATAAATAAGTACACTTCCCTTTCTTTTATCATGGATGGTGTAGCTTTGCATAGCAGGGTTGGACTTCAGGGTCAGGCTAAGACACATTAACCACTGACAGTCCTGCCGTGGTCCATGACACCAGCGATGAAGATGAGGATGGATGGTGGTGGTGGTGGTGGTGGTGGTGCTAAAGAGGATGAGGATGAGGATGGACGGATCAGTAAACCCAGTTAACCGGTACCCACTGAGGCTCTGTGCACAGATGCTCTACAGCCTCCTGCAGTTTCTCAAAAGCCTTATCCAGATTATCGTTCACTATTGTCAAGTCAAAGTAATGGCTATATGCCCGTTTGATTCTGGCACTCTCGTCCACTGTTTTCTTTAAGTCCGTTTCCTGAGAGAGAGAGAGAAAGAGAGAGAGAGAGATAGATAGATAGATAGATAGATAGAGATGCAAACATCAGTGTGTGTCATCAAAGCATGCAATCCTGTCTTAGTTGTCAGGAGATAACATTTTAGATATACAAGACTTACCGTTAGTAGTTTGGTGGTGATCCCTGCATCCACCACAGCTTTGTGCATGGCTCGTAGTGTGTCCAGCTCAGGAGCAGCGATGAAAACCACAAATGGCATAAACTCTGCGGTTCTCAATACCTTCAGTGCCTGTTGATGACATTAATTATTCAGTGATTTATTGTAGTCATATTATCCGTCATAAAACCTGATTTATTCATTTAAATATTAATAAACGTATAAGAATAGTGCAGCAACACTCATAAACCACCAAAGGAAATGGACTGATGAGCAAAGATGGACAGGATGACTGGCCTATACAATCAATTCATTCATTGATACATTTATCAGCCTGGAATTTAATTAAGAATTGATTTGGAAACCTGGATATGATTAACTACTTAATTTACATCATGGCACAGGCTTTGTTCGTAATGTTTGGTGTAGTAATTAAAAATTCACTTCACAAAATATTTTTAAACAAAAAAAAAAATGCTCCAGATGATTAATCCAATCATGTCACTGATCACCTGATGAAAATTCAAGAGTGTCATTTTGGTTTTTCAAAGTGGAGAACAATCTCTCTCTTTTCCGTGGTCAGAACAGTCAGTTAGTATGTCTTAATGTTACTGGATTATGGGACATTCTTGTGTATACTATGCAAACCTCTAGTTCTATCAAAAAATTCTGGGTACAAAAGTAGCCCTACGAGTAACAATCGTCAATAATAATAATACATTTCCTGTAAATCAAGTTAAACTTGAATAATAATATATATATATATATATATATATATATATATATATATATATATATATATATATATATATATATATATATATATATATATATATAAATTCAGCACATACTTTCCACCGTATTTAAGATAAACCTATGCTTTCTTGCAATATACTTTGTTCTGATACCATTGATAAATATTGCTTTGGTGATAAAATGCTAAAAGTCAGTAAATATTTTTATTCACTTCTGCATTAAGGTCTACAGCTACTGCATTGAGTGTAGCTAAACAGCCACATACATGTTGCTACTGCAATAACGTTCTGTTCAGTTCACCTGTGGGTTAACATCCAGTATGCAGGTGCGCCCGGTGTTTACCACCTCGAGAATTGAGTCGATTTTGGTGCCATACATATTCCCATCATACTCCCCATGCTCGAGGTAACGGCCTGCTTTAATGTCCATCTCCATCTCTGCTCTGGACACAAAGCAGTAAGACTGTCCGTCCTTCTCTTCTTCACGTGGTCGTCGAGATGTGACTGATGGGAAAGAGAAAAACAGTATTTCAGTATTTCTCCACAATATCGGCTAACATAAAAATACTAAATTGGCTGATGAGATCATCTTGTGGCTAAGACATGCACTTCAGCAGCAGTTATAGAACCTACAGGGTACAGTGGTGCCAAAGAGCAGTGGGTTTAACACAATCAGCCTGTTCTTCAGGCTTCTGCGGCCCACACCCTGAGCACCTATCAGGATGAGTGTCTTCCTCTGGAACGGGGGCATCCTAGCTACCTCTTCATAGATCTGCAGCTCATGACGATCAAATTCTAATACAGACAGGAAGTGTGAGGAGATAACAGGAATAGAGAAAGAAAATATTAGAGTTGTCTATGTATCACATTTTTCATAATGCAAAGAAAAAAAATCTATTTTTTTTACACGATACATTAAAACACCTTTCTGTTGTTCCAACCTGCATTCTTTGCTGTTAAGTACATCATTTTCTTTTTCTTCCTTTTTCCAGTTATTGTTCCACAAAGAATTCCTAGAATTTTAGAAAAAGGAAATCACACTGTGGTGAGGGAGGCATGGCTGAGACCAAATTCACACTCCTCTAGTCTAATAACAGCATTCAAAGAAATATCATATTAATATCTCTCACTTTGTTTATAAGGGTTTAGACAAAAATGTCTATTTTTCAAAAAATCCATTCCTAACATACCTGAGCCTTCCATGTCTCGCCGTACAAATGCTTTCCTCTTCTCTTCCAAGTACTGGCTTGGGATGAGTCCAGTCCGGCCTCCAACTACACTACACGCCTTAGGGACACACAGATGGTAACCTCAATGAGTCTGTGAGTGCTTACACAACTCCATGGCTTGCTTTTAATTAAGTTTAATGCAACTCTACATTAATAGTATTAAACTGTATACAAAGTTAAATGTTGAACTAGCACAACAACTCAGAAACATTCAGGTGTGCTACAAACCTGCCACCAGTTGGGGTCCTCCCGGTTCACAATGTGCAAGATCTCCCCTTTGGAAAAAGCCAGCCCTGCTTCTTTGCAGGGAATGAGGTTGTCTGTTTCAGGGTTGTATTTGAAATGAGGTCGCAAATACACCTAAAAACAGAAAGTGCTATTTTAAAGTGAATGTTAAATGAAAGCACTATCTATCTAATTTTAGAGGAAACTGTAGGGGGAAAATGCAAGTGCATGAAGTAAGTGTGATATTCACGAGTAATTAAAAAAAAAAAAAAAAAAAAAAAAAAAAAAAAAAAAAAAAAAAAGCCTCACTGAAATTAGAAGTGATCACAAAATTGAGTAAAGGAGAACAGGGCAATCTTCAGCTTGAACATGCAAATGGCTGACATGCTGCCTGTATTCATGCTGCAGATGGTGTGTATGCATGTGTAATTGTGTGCTCTCAGTCAATTTGCATGTGTCAGGAGAAACAAATGCCATACGATTTCTTTTTTCTTTAAACAAATGGATTGCTGGAAAAAATAATTGTTTGCTGTCTGACATCTACATCTTCTACAGAAGAATTGTTGCGTGTTAGCTCCATTAGCCAATTCAATGGACCATAATTCATATCTTTTAAAGTTGATCACCAATTTTGACAAACAAAATAATATAAAAATCATAGTCCCATTTTGAACATAAATTTATAAATATGATATACTAATTCTATATCTATTTTACAAAAAGTTTATTTAAAAAAAAAAAAAAAAAAAGGACGAAAATTTTGTAGCTTAAAAATTTGAAGCAAGTATAGTGGTCAGCCTTGGCACAGAACCAAAAAAAAGCAAATGCCAAACAACAAACATGTCTGAAATGACTACATTTAGAAAAACGGAAAATTTATGAGGATTTGATTTTTTTTCTATCCAACTAATTGCAAACAGTGTACATCAAGCATTTTATTAACTTCATCAATGAAGTTGTTAACTTAATAAACCGACCGTCAGTCCTCTTCAAACGAGAAGATCTGAAATATTTGCATGAGATATTATTAATTTTACACATAGCTTAACATGCTGTATTTAATGAGTAATAAACCTGAAGCTAGACTCTTAGTTTGTTTTTTATGTAGCTCTGTGCTTAAGGACAAGGAGGAAATATCAACAAATGCATAGTATGTTTTTACAAGAAATATTTAGATGGCTTTTAACCTTAGTTCCTGTTGTGTGTACTGTCAACATGCAAGCTCTGCCTGTTCTCAGAGTTCAGTAAAATAGAGCAAAGTTCACTAATGTGTGAGAAACAGCTCTTATTATATGACATGCCGGAATCATGAGGTTTCATGAACATTTCATGCCACGAAAGCCACAACGATTCAGTTAACCTATTTCTATCACACCCCAGACCTCCTTAATAAGTGTGTGTGTGTGTGTGCCCATGTTCCTCTCTCCAGGTCTCTCCTCCCATCTGCCCTAGATAGCACAGAGTATGTTATTAATAGGAATAGGCAGGCTCAGTTTCAGCAGAGTGGCATTCTTCCGAGTCAGCTTGAGGGCAACTCTCTCCTCCTTGTGTGTGACAGGTAAAATCAGACTTCTACTCCTATGCTGCCATCGGTTAACAGGTGAGTAGAGACAGCAGCCAAAGACCAGTGCCTGTCTGGACTTGATATGGTAAAAATCAGACCTTAATGATGAAAATCAGACCTATATAGCCATGCACAACAGATTTTCCTTATACTGATACTCTCTGAAATATAATAACTGGCACAAAAGCTAACACGGTTCCAGAGTTGTCTCATTTGCTCAGTTGTCTAATCTTAGAGATCATTTCCAATTCTAGCTACTCCAACTGGGTGTTTACTTACAGTCTGACAATTCATTAGGGGTACAAGTTCATTAGGAGTACAAGTTTTCTGTTTTCCTTTAAATCACCTGTGCAGGTGTGGGTGTGTCTTTGTAGCTGGGCAAGATTTTGAGGGTGACACTTCCGTTGATATCTTTCAACATCTCCTGTAATGCCATAGGATCACCGCCCACCTCCTGGCCATTCAGCTCCCGGATGACGTCGCCCACATGCAGCATGCCCTGCTTATCAATCATGCTGCCATGAAGAATGCGCGCGATCACAAGCTCGCCATTTTCAACTCGGAATGTCACGCCCTAAAAAAGACCACACAATTTAAATCTTTTAGGCTTTGCTTGCACACAGGGAAACAAACATTTCACCTCATTAATTCTGTGATAACACCCACATCTCAAACTCCACTACTCCAAGGCAGTCTTTCTTTTACTAGGCTTCTTGACCTTTTAAGACCACTTCATTTTCATTTCCAAAAGTTGTGGTATAAACGGTATGCCATAAGCCATTTTGCAATTAGACACCATTTTAAGTGTCAGAAATCTAAACCAAACTATTCACACCAAGCAAAGATCACTAAGATATCTATCTGTGGATAACTTACTCTCACACATACACTATATTGCCAAAAGTATTCGCTCACCTGCCTTGACTCGCATATGAACTTAAGTGACATCCCATTCCTAATCCATAGGGTTCAATATGACGTCGGTCCACCCTTTGCAGCTTCAACTCTTCTGGGAAGGCTGTCCACAAGGTTTAGGAGTGTGTTTATGGGAATTTTTGACCATTCTTCCAGAAGCGCATTTGTGAGGTCACACACTGATGTTGGACGAGAAGGTCTGGCTCTCAGTCTCCGCTCTAATTCATCCCAAAGGTGTTCTATCGGGTTGAGGTCAGGACTCTGTGCAGGCCAGTCAAGTTCATCCACACCAGACTCTGTCATCCATGTCTTTATGGACCTTGCTTTGTGCACTGGTGCACAGTTGGAAGAGGAAGGGGCCAGCTCCAAACTGTTCCCACAAAGTTGGGAGCATGGAATTGTCCAAAATGTCTTGGTATGCTGAAGCATTCAGAGTTCCTTTCACTGGAACTAAGGGGCCAAGCCCAGCTCCTGAAAAATAACCCCACGCCATAATCCCCCCTCCACCAAACTTTACACTTGGCACAATGCAGTCAGACAAGTACCGTTCTCCTGGCAACCGCCAAACCCAGACTCGTCCATCAGATTGCCAGAAGGAGAAGCACGATTCGTCACTCCAGAGAACGCGTCTCCACTGCTCTAGAGTCCAGTGGCGGCGTGCTTTACACCACTGCATCCGACGCTTTGCATTGCACTTGGTGATGTATGGCTTGGATGCAGCTGCTCGGCCATGGAAACCCATTCCATGAAGCTCACTGCGCACTGTTCTTGAGCTAATCTGAAGGCCACATGAAGTTTGGAGGTCTGTAGCAATTGACTCTGCAGAAAGTTGGCGACCTCTTCGCACTATGCGCCTCAGCATCCGCTGACCCCGCTCCGTCAGTTTACGTGGCCTACCACTTCGTGGCTGAGTTGCTGTCGTTCCCAAACACTTCCACGTTCTTATAATACAGCTGACAGTTGACTGTGGAATATTTAGGAGCGAGGAAATTTCACGACTGGATTTGTTGCACAGGTGGCATCCTATCACAGTTCCACGCTGGAATTCACTGAGCTCCTGAGAGCGACCCATTCTTTCACAAATGTTTGTAAAAACAGTCTACATGCCTAGGTGCTTGATTTTATACACCTGTGGCCATGGAAGTGATTGGAACACCTGATTCTGATTATTTGGATGGGTGAGCGAATACTTTTGGCAATATAGTGTAAGTACACATCAGGAATAAACATTAATTAAACAATAAACAAGAATAATCAATATAAATTCTTCACTACTTATATAAACTCACTGGCCCTTTTTTGGTAATACCATGTATGATAATTCTTGGTAGGTTTACTCCTTTGCTCCCAGAACAGCCTCAATTCTTTGTGACACAGATTCTACAAGGTCTTAGAGACATTCCTTTGTGATTGTGGTTCATGTTCACATGATTAAATTACATAATTACTGCAGATTTTCTGACAGCCTCTCGTGCTACCACATCCCAGATGTCCACTTCTGATTCAGATCTGGTGACTGTGGGAAGGCCACTGAAGAACACTGAACTCAATGTCATGTTCATGAAACCAGTTTGAGATAACTTTTGCTTTTTGACATGGTGCATTATCAAGCGGGAAACAGCCATTAGAAAATGGGCAAATTATGGCCATAATCGGATGCACACGATCAGCTATAATACTCTGATAGGCTGTGACATCCAAACAGTGTTTGATATGTTTGGTTGGTGGCCCAGTGTGTGCCAAGAGAACATTCCCCACACCATTACACCAACTGCACCAGCCTGAACTGCTGACACAAGGAAATTTGGAATGCCAAATTCTGACTACAGCCTAAAAATCCCAGGTAATCAGTTTCTGAAAACTTCTAAATCAGCCCATCTGTCACCAACATCTGTCACAAATGTGTATTGAAAAATTATTTTATAAAGATATATTTTGAACAACAAAGCAAATTATATTCTGTAGTCTAGATAACAAAATCTGGTTCAGGTAAACATTCATTCAGGTTTTGATAGGCTGATAAACGTGCATTAGCTCGCTCACCAGTGGCTCTCCTGCCTTCTTCTGGATGCTGATCATACGCACAGTGTCCACTGGCATAAGAGAGGTGTTGCTCATGGTAGTGTTGTTTGCCGCAGACGAAAGCGTTTCAAAAGATTTAGCAGCCACCTGATCATGAGTTTCTATTAAGGACTGGAAACATGAAAACAAATCAGTAAACAAACTAAATTAAACTAAAATACATACAGTCGTATAGAGATCTCAACCCATAGGAGCAGGCCACAGGCACTGCCTCTAATAAACCACCTATGGAAAACATGTATTAAACCTGGCAATTAACTACTGAGTTAAATAAAATATTCTTTGAGCAGGGAAGTCATCATCATGTACCCACACTGTGAGCTGCCCATTAAACACCATTTATTTCCAGTCCTCATGAATTAGTGAAGAAGCAGCTGGTTTACCTGGAAGTGCGGTTCCTTGAGGATCTTGGAGAGCTCTGCTGCACTGTCGTTATGCTCGGCCAGGCCACTGATGTCAGACAGAATCTCGCTTACCAGCTCCACATTGTTGTTCCGCACTGCTTCGAGCTTCACATCCTCCAGTCTCTCATGAGCCTCGGGAAAGGGATAAACCACAGTGATTACAGGCAGAAATTACATGGCCTTTCTAGGGCAGCATCATGTTGAAAGTTACACTTGGCCTTTGGGTTGCTTCTCTGAATAATCCCCTCTATAATCAGTCAGACACTTGGTTCACACTATGCAGAGTCATGGGTGTGCCATATTCTTTTACATTTTTGAACTTCACCATATTCAGTGTTTGGTATATATTTATAACAAAACCTTGATTAATATTTTCCACAACATTGGTCCAGACTCGCACTGATAGTTCCTTGGTCTTTGTGAGAGTTTGTGTGGGTCTTTTAGTCCTTTCAGGAACAGGTGTATTTATAATTAGATCAGATAAACACTCTTCGGGTGAATAAATCTGCAATAACAAACGCTACGATTTTTAGGTCAACTGTTATAACTTTTCAAAATCATTTTTGGAAGATAGACAGACAGACAGACAGACAGACAGACAGACAGACAGACAGATAGACAGATAGATAGATAGATAGATAGATAGATAGATAGATAGATAGATAGATAGATAGATAGATAGATAGATAGATAGATAGATAGATTACACATTCAGCTTATACATTCTGACAAATAAATTTATACATCACGTTCATTTCATTATTTTCAGTGACGTGATATTATGCATTAGCTATGTCAAATGTTTACAAATACTGTCCATAAAAATCAAAGAAACCAGGAAAAACAATTGTAAAGCCTAGGACTGCACATAATGACAAACTTTAAGGCAAGTTGTCCTCCACCATAATTCTCTTCTTGGATGTGTCCAAAGTTGACAGAGTTGATTAATTAGCTTCCAGCGTAACAGATTGTGTTGGGTATAAACAAAACACATACCATAATCAAGAGGCTGAATATACAGAAACACACACACAGCTAAAAAGAAAATGACTTCACACTTATACATAATATTAAAGAAAGACATGTATGAGTGAATCATTGATCACGAAAGCAAATAAACAGACAAGATACCTTGGCCAGAGAGCGGACTATGGGACTCTCCATGATTCCACGGAGGAAGATGAGGTCAATGTCTTTGGCGCCGGTGGAGGGAGGCAACTCCTTGAGGTTATCCAACACTTTCTGCATAGCTACAGGACAGATATTTCAATTACGCAAGACAGAAATGCACCCGAGACAAACATGCAAGAAAAAAATGCACCTGTAATAAATTATAGTCCAGTTTCAGATAGAATGTAGCTATACTTAGACTAGGACAGAATAATACATAATTAATACACTGTTCTAGTCAGTTACTGTATATTGGGATCGCAAGTAACATTATGAGATGATATAAAGTGACCAAAAAACCTTTATTAAAACAAGAAGAGCACAATTATATGTTAATGTAGTTTTTAGTCTGACTGAGAAGAGCAACAGACATTGCGGCTACAGTGAATCAGGGCTGTATACTATGACGTTACATTGTAATTCCTAGGCTATGTATAGTCACTAAAGTATATTGGTATAGAAGAGTAAAAGCAAATCTGAAAGAATTTAAAAATCTTCTAGTAGACCTGCATATATTCAGCTTTCTACTTACACTAACAATTCTAATACAAATATTGTTATTAACACTTTGACTGCACTATAAAATATGAACGTTGATCTCATTAAAAGTCAAACAGGGCAGGTTTTAAATGTCTGATCTTGCAACCTTGAACTAGTTGTGGGAATGTCAATTCCCCAACTCAGTGTCCTGTCCTATTTACACCAATCATTAATATTTTATAGAAGGAGCCAAAGATAATTAAGCATAATTAGGGGCCAAACACATCAATTGTTTATTGCTGTGCTACTCTGACACTGAAGAAGCACTAGCTACAACAATTTATTATTTACATGTTTTCATTTTAGCAATGGTGTTTTAACATTTAACACAAATTTTACATTCAGGTTTCATCCAAAAGCATGAAAATTAGCAAAATATATCATTCTGAAATGGTTCAAAAAGGATTTACTTTATAAACGATCAGTATTTAGTTATAGTTTTCACAATTAAATGATAAATAAGCATACTAATTTAATGTACTGATCATACTGTGAATGTACTCCATTCAATTTTATTTGTATGCTTTAACAATGAACACAAAGCAGCTTTACAGAAATATTCAAATTCAGTATATAAATGTGTCCTTATACAATACAAATGGATGTGTGTGCGTGTGGCTGAATTGTGGAAAATTTGTTTTGGACAAAAAAATTTTTTTTGCCAGTAAACATACTTGGACATCTCTACTGTAAAAAAGTTAATATAATAAAAAATAACTGACAATGCAATGTTTTATTTCTTCTTATAGTTTTTGGATAGTTACATTTCTTAAAGCTTAGGTATTCAAACCAGCCAACCTTAAGATATTTTTGTAGGAGCTTCACATGAAAAATGAGCCAGGAAAAATATGCAAGACTGAAAGATGTTTTCGTTCACAATAAATGGAGATTATTTTTGAGTTCATTAACGTGAAATAAAGTCCATCAATGTGTCCCATACTTAGTAAATATGATAAAATCATAAACAAAAAAAAAAAGACATGGGGCTCACTGGGAAATGTGTGGAAACCTCTGCCTTAGAGAAATGGACAGAAGCCTAAACAATTCAGTTTATAATCAGACACCAGCTTTTTAAAATGCCCTGCACCATCTCTTGCTCCTCTTCATCATCAAAACTGAGAAGAGTGCATACACACTCTGAATGGATAACAGTGATCAAAGCTTCAAATGTTTAAATTACCCATTTAAAAGAATAACAGGACATTTAGTGTGCGAACATGAATTAATTAGTGACGTGAAACTGGAGTGTAATCTTTAGATGCAACATTCTTCCTTTTCACTTTCTGGGCTAATCAGACTTTTGAAATGCCAAAGAGGAACAGATGTCAGGTCAGGAAAAAAAATAGCTTTCAGAACAATATATAATAATAGACAAAAAGTCCCAAATCTGACCATGTGAAGGGCTACTCTTTAAAACCATCTTAGACTGTGTGATATAGATCACTTGCGGAATTCACTAATCATGATTTCACTTTTATATTTGTTTGAAGAAACCATCCTTGAAACTATATCTAACAGCTCCTAAAAACTCAAGCAATTAAAGAACAAGGCATATCAGTTAAACTCCACATTAAAAAGTCACCTATGTCATGTAGCACCAACGCACCATCAGTACCAAGTGGCAGAACAAATGGATCAATACTAATGCATCAAAAGCACTCAAGCCACGACAAACAACTTGAGTGGCTCTGAATGGGCCGATTCATCACGAAGTGACTACATTAGCATACCACTAACCATTACCATGGTGAGAACACCCACACACAAACCTCTCACACAGATACAAAAACACACTATTCCAGTTACAGATTTGCTACTGTCACCAGTATTTCTACAGCGCTTTCTCTTTGTCTTGATCCGACAAGAATTTGACAGAAAATAAAAATATCATTTGACCTGCTCTGCTTCTAAATTTAGAAATTACCCACAGTGCTGCATGGAATAGCTGGAATAGTTCAGACAAGTGTGAAGTTTACCAGTTAAAGAATTAGAAAAAGAAAGGTTTAAATGTGTAGCCTTTATATTTAATCCACTGCAAACATTTCCACCCAGTAAGACAAGAGCAGTCATGGGTTACTCAACACAAACTGAACACTCAGCTGTAGTCATAATTCTGTCTAAAGAAGCACACAGGGATGCATTTTGGCTTTAATTAAGTCCAGTTTTTGCGGAACAGGCCAACATCTGGTTCCTTCTTTTCACCAGATAACTGGTGTAATGTAATTGTTATGTTTGTAAATGAAAGATTTGATGAATGATATAAAAAAAAACCCACATAACTATATAACATAGTACATCAATGTACATAATAGATTTTGTATGTTTTTGTTATGTTCCATCGTACCACATCTGTAAAAATGGAAGTAACATACTGAAATAGATTCCTTAAGTCACTGGTATGAAAAACAAATGAAATCGAATAGCCTTGGCTTTATTAAACAAACAACCCGACAAGATGGATCAGAAAGCATGCTCAGGGCTACATATGTGTGGTGGCCTGGGAAAACCATTTGGATGGTCAAATTTAGACACTTTTCACTAAATAAAGCTTTAAAAGCTGTCCTGAACAGATACATGTTTCTCTTTTATATACATCCACCAGAAGTAAAGTTACATCATTTTAAAATCCAATGCTAGTCAGCCTACAATGAATGTCTTTGGACTGAGGAGGAAACCAGAGTAACCCAGAGGAAACCCCAGAAGCAGGGGAAAACACACAAGGTGGAGGCAGGAATCCCCATCCCTAGATGTGCAAAGCATTCATGCTAATAACCAGTTATTAGTTCCATGCCCCATACTTACTGGGAAATTATAAGTTTACATAAGAAAGGCATCTGAATGGTGCAAAAGTAATGTCATAGAAACCCGCTTCTGGAACACAAAAATAAACATACTCTCTCGGTAGAACGGATAGAGGGCATCTGTGAGATCATGTATATGGAAAAGGGCTGATCTTAGAAGAGAGATTTCAGTGCTCTGAATGATTCATTGAGTTCTGACTAAATTTCATTTTTATTAATGCCATTATTATTTTTTAAAAATTCTATTTTGTATGTTGTTGCCCGGTAAGTGCAGTAAAAGCCCTTCTGTGTTTTGACAATGGGACATAGGAGTAGCATCGTACTATAAGATCATAAAGAAGCCTAAATAAAAAAACATTTAAATTCAAATCATGATCATTTAAAAGCAGAAATGCCAAAGTATATCAATGCACCAAAAATGTATTTTAGTCAAAACATAATTTGAATTCAGCTATAATGAAATGTGACTGCCGTCCACTTTGAGATGCAGGATTCATGCAGCTTTTTTTCCTCTATATGTACTTTCTTTGTGTTGCATTAAAAACATATTATGTTCTTGTATATTTGACTTTCTTTAGATCTCTATCCAATGATTTAAAGTCTTTCAATACCAGCCTATATATCCCCATGGAAACATGAAGCTGAAAAAACATGTGAAATGGGTCACAGAGAAAAGTCTAGAAACAACAAAAGCTACACTGATAGAGCTTGATCTCTTCATGTCTTGTGCATTGTTAGATCTTTCATTTAATTTTTAATAAGAACAGTGAAACAGAAAAAGCTGTTCAAAAATGCTATTTATCATTTGAAATCCTTTGACCAAGTGCAGCACTTGCAAGTGTCACTGTGTACATATCTGTAAGAACACAAAAATGCTACTCTATCATAGAAAACAAGTCATGAATCAGGCTTCCTCGTGGGCTTACCTGTACCAGACTTGGCATTAGCAACAGTCATTATTCCTAGATCTCAGGTCAAGTCACAGCTTAAACAAAACTTGTGGGAGTCTTCAGAAAAAAATAAGCACACCTAGAGGACTGGAGACAGACAAAAACTTTACGGGTAAAAAAAAAAAAAAACACTTATATAGAAGTGAATGTTAATGCTACAGTAAGGTAAAGCATGTTCTGATTAATACAGCCATAAACCAGGCTTTGTAAGAAAACATCACAATATTACATTTTGATTCATGTACAAGTGTACAGTGAGTTTGACTTGGTGTTGGAATCAACAATAATTTACATACCAGACAGTAATTTACAGTGTATACTAAAAATCAAGGCCAGTGATACGTAATATTGAAAATGTGATACTTTTATAACACTAACTCAACTTTTCCTATTTAGCAGCCATGAGTTATAGGACATGACAGAGGCAAAGTTCACATACCAAACAGTTAATAATGTCAAAAACTAATAATATTAGTTGCACATTTTAATTTAATAAAAGACAGCATTTTTATGTTAAACCCTACATGTCTAATTTTCTGGCCTCCTACAAAATCTCTTTATTATTGTCGAGGGCACAAACAGTCATTTTAGCAAACAAATCAGGCCACACCCTATTCAAATAGGAAACGAATCTGAGACAATCTCTGCATGCTCACAGATTTTGAGCAATTACTTTGAGTTAGTAATGGTGTATGTGGAAAAAGGAATACAACCATAGGAACTGGGACTTTTCCACTATTTCATTCTTATTAAATTATCTTATGGAAAGTTCTTTCAAGCAGCCATGATTCGGAAGGGCCAGAGTCCAGCACTGTTTACCATGTCCCTGCTCAAACAAACCCGATTTATTGTATTAGTTAACTACCAGCTTAATCAATGAAACTGCAAGTGGCAGAAGAAATGGCACCCCGTCTGATATTGTCTATAAATATTAAATGTGCATTATGGGTATTGTATAACTGCTAGAGTAAATCATTTGGACACAAGCCTACTGTATTAATCCATTACACTTTTCAGACATGAATGTCCACAAGTGAATAGCTCACCAGTGAAATTCATTCCGAAGTAAAACACAAGGCCTCTTTATTATAGCTTTATCAAATGAAAAAAGTAAGCCATTTATTCCAAAAAAAACAACAACAACAAATATATTTATCATAGTTATATGGATATACACTTATAATCTGGCAGTCCACTCCAAACTGTTACTATTGTGGTCATGACTGGTGGTCATTTTCAGCACAATGCTGACACTGTAGTGTGTGTTGGCCTGTTGCGAGTGTAACAAGTGTGGCAGTGCTGCTGTTTTTTTTTTTAATGCAGTGTACTCTGCCCACTTGAACCCACCTACCTGGTTGGTCCATGCATAGACTAATGTCCACCAGCCTTTTAACAGTGTCACTTTCAGACCACAGCACTGCAGGTGGCTGGATATATTTGGTTGGCGGGCTGTGTCTCAACCCACCGATGACGTTGTCCAATGCTTCTACCACACATACTACCATGCCATGCCCATGTCCACATCAATGTGGCATCAAGCGTGGGTGCAGGCTTTCATTCCAACCAAGCAGAAGCTAAACCTGAGGAGTCCACTGAAAGCCAAAATCAACTGATTAAACAGGTGGAATCAGGTGCTTGATTGGAATGAAATCTTGTAGCCGCACCAGCCCATTGTGAATTAACTAAATCTAATCAAATCACATCAAATCAGATTCAATAGTATCATCAAACATTAAATCACTGCCTTATGAATCCAAATTGCATTGTATTGTGTGGATATGTGATATTTACTCCCCTAGGAGAGTGCTCTCTAATTAGTGCTCTCTAATTAGTAACAGTTTTGGATGTCAGTATCTAAAACTCTCTAGTGCTTCCACAAACCAATATTCTACAGTCTCTCAGCTGTATCACTGAGCCAGAAGTCTGCTTCTTGGGTCCAACTACATTGCAGATGTACCTGATAAAACTGCTCAAGAGTAAAGGTACAGTGTGTTCCCACTTACCTGCCACTACAGTGTATAATGTTGTGTTACTTCACCATTGAGCAACATTTTGAAACACATTAGTCATGAAAGGCTTTGACATCTCAGCTTCCGCCCGTAGAGTAAAATGCCTCCCATTTTATGAATCACATCACAGACACGTATGAGCAATGGTCCATTTAGAAAGACACACCAACATAAGTGGAGTATACAACTTAATATAACAAACAAAACATAAAAGTAGCCTAGTTACAAAAACATATCCTCCATTATCTGTTTTATTAGGGGAAAACCTTTTATTAGCTAAAGGCTGTAGCTTCTTAATCAGTTTACTCTGGTTACTTGTGTATGTAATGCACATATACACAGGTGTATCTGGACAAAGAACTGAATTAAATAAAAAACTAAGTCAAAGTTAAAGAGTGCAGGTGATCATAGTCTGCTTGTATATAAATAATTGATAAATTTAAAAATAAAATAAATCTCCCCTATAATCCGTGACACATTAAACATAATTATATCCAAAAGTATCGAAATGTTTATTTACACAGCCTACCTAGACAGACTTATAGCCATTAAGCCATGTGCTTATTATAGGTACAGTGTGGCCCCCCATCAGGGCCTGTCTATATTTGCGTGTCTTCTGCAGTGTCTTACTTCCAACCTGCGGAGTTTAGGAGTATGGAAGCTCCAGTACAGACTGTTACAGGCATGTGTGAAGTCAAAGTGACGACAGAACGCAGAAGAACAAGGAAGAAGAGACAGACTAGCACACCAGCCATGAAAATGTCGACAAACTGGAGCAACCTGGCGCATTTTTTTGTAGTTATAGCTACTTCCTAACCATATTTCGCTGTCACGATATGTGATGACTCCAACCTGTAGCGAGCTGTATCCTGTTCACTGACAGTGAACTGAACTACTTCTCCACGTTTATTCTTTCACGTGATGTGCTTAGCGGATACAGTGTAACTCAAACAGGAAAGTGAGCCGATGAGAGTAACCAGTGCTTAAGCGTGAATGAGTATGGTTGGAATTCCCTGCGCGACATTAAACCACAAGTACACACGCTCTTCATTCAGCTCGGAGCCAGCCGTATAGCTTAGCTAGCACGCTTAGCGTGGAGACCAGTTGGGAAGCACACGGCTGAGCCAATTAGCTTCGCGAAATGATATTAATAATTTCAGGATTAAAAAAAGTTTACATCTGCCACTTTAACCACTAAATCAGGAGCGGGACTTCGAGACGTTGTCCGAGCTCTACTGGTTTCTACTAGTCATAGGGTAAAGTGGGTGATTGTAACAGCTAGCCAGCCAAAAACTCTTGTTTAGCCAACCAGTATCAGCTGGTTATTATTAGCGAGCTAGCTAACTGGATTTAGCTGGTTATCTGTATAGTAAGAAGTAGCCAGAGGCTAATCCCTGTCTAAACCGAACATGCAGCCACGTGCAGGCCCGCGACACTGTCACTCCATGCTAACAATACGAACACGAGCGGACCAGAAGACTGCTAATAAAATGACTTACCCAGTATTCCCGTATGGTCCCGTCCCGGTAAGATGGGCACAAACCCCCCCCACCCCTCTCTCACTCACTCACTTACTCACTCACTCGCGCGCGCAAGCGCGCACACACACACACAGTATCTCACAGCAGCCTAGAGCAAGCGCTCATCCTCTGCTGTCAATCAAAATCATTAGCACCGCCCCCATCTATGACGTCTCTGCTCAATGGCAACTGACCCGCCCCTTTACGATGCAGATGGCACAGTTTCACGAGCCTGATGGCTTTAATAGAGCCTTGTTCCTCCATCTAATCCACTAAACATTCAGTGTAGAAAAGAAATCATTGTATTTTATTTAATCTACCTTTTTGCCAGGTGGAATTCATAGAAAGAAAATTCACAGTACCCTCAAAAGTCAGGTTCCCACAACAGTAAAACATATACAGCTCTGGAAAAAAAATAACAGACCACTGCCCAATCTCCAGATTTGAACCCTACTGAAACCTCTGGAATGTCATCAAGAGGAAGATGGATGGTCACAAACCATCAAGCAAAACTGAGCTGTTTGCTTTTTTGCAAAAAGAGTGGTATAAAGTTCCCCAACAGCAATGTGAAAAACTGGTGGAGAGCATGGAGCCAAAACACATGCAAATTGGGGTTATTCCTCCAAATACTGATTTCTTGATGTTATTTAGCCAAAGCATTAACACAATTTGTTTACAAATTATTTGCATTTTGTTTTATTTGAGTTATTAAAGCTCTGCAAATACTGCATGATCTTGGGTTATTTTGATGTGTTGTCATTTCCTTTAAATATACACTCTAAATAACAATAGTTATATTTTGAATTTAGAAATATTGTCAGCAGTTCACAAAAAAATGAAACAAAACTGTTCATCTCACCAATACATGCACCTGTAAGAAAAAAACATAAGAAACTGATTATTTTGCAGTGGTCTCTTATTTTTTTTCCAGAGCTGTATTTAATTTTGTATTCATTACCTACAACATATGCTGTTCATATTCACTTGCGCTATGCATTTTCTCAGCCGCTTTATCATATTTTTCTAATGGATTTTGTTCAACATATTTGGATCAGCATATTTGCTCAACATATTACTACTGGTACGAGTCCTTTAATTAATCATATGTAAACACAAATTTTAATCAGATTTGTGGCCATAAGAGCAAAGTATTAGTACAACTTCACCTCTACCAAAAACCTAGAAACCTATCAGTTGATTTTGGGGTAAACAAACCCCAAATCCCAGTGTGGAACCTTAATTTCAGAAATATCAAATTCTGTGTACCTCCCTTCTGTGATCTGTGACAAATTTTACTGCAATTCATTCAAAATGCTTTAGACCTATTTTATTTCTATGTGCAAAACTTCAAAAGAGGGTCTCTGTAAAGGTATCTTCCTTATTTATCTCTCTTCAATTAAAACAATACATAATGAGAATTAATGCAATTTTAAGATCTTGTCTTTTCTGTTTTCAACTGAGGGGAAATATTCATCACACACTGCAGAACAGACTAGTAGCCTTTAGAGGAGCGTTCGAACTTAAGATCTTGTCAGAGGCACAATTCAAGAATTTTACAAGCAAATGAAAGCTCTTTATGAAAGTAGATTCCAGGATTCCTACACCCAGCAATTGTGATCTTTGGGTGTGAAATTGTTTGCTCATCGTCCACATCTCAATGTTTAGTCCGACGCATGAATCTGAAAACAGAACAATAGTCATTTAAATTAAAGGCTATTTATCTTGAGAAAATGTAGGTTGTAAATGAAAACAATCACCATGTTCTCATTTGTTTTACATACCATTTGCCAAACCAAGTATTTCCCCATGCATCCTACCTAGCGAGGCTTCCGACAGCATATGTCAGTGGCTGGAGACAGTGGTTTACCCTGCCTTAGCTCTGGAACCACCAGACTGATAGCACCAACCACCATGCCACAGTCCACAGCCCAACTGAACACAAACTCACACACAGAATTCCCTCACCTAAAGTGACAAGTACCAAACAAGCCAAGGTTACAAAGTAATATTGATGTTGAGGAAAAAAGTTTGTACTGTGATTGAATTTTGATCAGTATTATTTTTGCTGAAACAAGCTCATCTGTTACCTATGGTAATTTTCCCTCCAAATATAATTCATAATTATGCATGATGATATTTCATACAGTTTCCATATGAAGATCAAATCTTGTGTGATTGTTGCCTCTGCAAGTATAGTTATGATACAAAGTTAGTTATAATGAAATTATATCTGTTGTCCTATTTATTTATTTATTTATTTATTTATTTTGCTGTGATATTTATATATATTAAGTAATCTATTTGAAATTTGTAACTTTATTTGTCATTTGAATAAATATTAAGTAAAATAATTTATTAATAGAGTACAAAATCCAGCAAAAAGAAACTATTTTTGCACAATGCTAAGAAAGTGTGCAGAAACTTTTGATCCTACTTTGGCACCTTTTAACAAAGGTTTGCGAGTAATAAGCACCAAACATCCATTTAGTGCAGATGAGTGGTGACATAAAGGGAGAAGTATCGAGCTGTAGCACTCTGCTTAGTTGTAAGTGTCTGATATCCAGTAAGTCCTTTTTCACAATGTTTTTTGTTGCCCAGTCTTAAATTACTATGGCTATCCAAATGCTTACAGTAAAACTACAATGTAACAAATGACAAGTAACATCATGTTTTTAGACTTTAAGTCAAAATGTCCAGTAGGGAACTATGATTAATTACAGTAGAGTAATATACTAGCTAGTTATTCTGACATTGCGTACCTGTTATTTTCTATGTACATTGAAGGAAAAGGGAAAGAAAAGTAGAGCTGAAGGGCACTTGAAAAGGCAGTGGAGAGCTACATCAGTTCATGCTTACTACAGATGTCCAGTTTTATCAGCAATAAGCTAGAAAGTAGTAGTACTGAATAATAGTACTTTTGAATAATTACTGCAGTGATTAATATGATTTAGCTGGAAACAAGTTACTTAACCCTAACTGACACAGTGAGTAGTTTCTCAATTCTCAATTTGTTGAGAACCTGGTCATCTGTAAAATCTGTTGCAAAAACTTTAATAATGAAGTGTTCATTTATTTTTTTTCAACCAATATATATTATACTGATTCCACAACTTTGAAATTGTCTTTGTAGTATTTCTTGGGTTTAAATGATTTTGTCTCAAAATACAAAAGTCTGTATTCCTTATGCTTTATTTTGCATTGTTGTTACAGCAAATGCTGTTATAGGATAAGTTACAGCAGTAATGTTTGGCAAAGCACTAGTTTTTGCACTTCTATAAAAGCATGAGTTAATTGCTATTACTGTGTGCAGACAACTATGACAGGCCCTCAATTAAAAAAGATAAACCAATACCTCAATCCTGCATGACATTTATAACACGGAGGTTTATGATTTAAGGATCTGTCATTTTAAACTGTACATCAGTTGAATGACCACACAATTATTATGAATACTTTGTTTCTTAATTGTACCAAAACAATATTGGGTAACCAAGGAATTATGTTTTGTTCAACATCACATCAATTCAAATGAGAAAGCCTGTTAAAAAAAACATGAATACAAATACATTTATATCAAAGGCCAAGAATTAAAAGATACACAACTAGTATTTTAGCTCACAAAACATTGCAAGTAGCGTGCCCAACAATGTTGTTAAAGCTAAAGGAAGACCAATCCTATATTGACATATCTTGTGTTAAACAAGCAACACAGAATGATGACAACTATGTAAAAGTGAAACACTCATACTAATCAGAGAACCTGTATTACTTCCATAATCTTAAGTTTTGTTTTTTTAATAAAATAAATAATAATTAGTTCTGTTCAACATAAAAGCCACTATGGATAATCTACACATTTAAACAGAAAGTTTAAAAAAAAAATGAACCCTGAAGTCTGTAGCTTTTTGAGGTCTGTTTCACAAAACCTGCAGCACGCCACTGCAGAGTGGCAGTGCAATGAGTTACCGCCATAGCTATGTTGGCTAAACTTAATGTATCAGAGCACACAAGTATTAGCGATAACTACTCATTTAACATTTAAATGGTATACAAGGCAGTATTAAACCACAAACATAACAACAAAATCTAATTAAGAGTTTTCCTACCGGAATCCAGTAAGCATTTTTCGAACTGCATTTCGAAACATGTCAGAATTTATTACGTTATTAATATATATAATATAGTATAGTAATATAGTAATATATTCAGGAATTAGTTAGATATTATAAAAAGACTTAAATCACCATAAATGAAATATGCTTGATTAATTAATGTAGTATTAACTAGGGGTCAAAATATTTTTTTTTCAGTGGGATAAATGAAGATTAAGAACATTATTAAATCCTGGAAGGATAGTGGTAAACAATCATCATTTTCAGGGGAAAAAAATGTATACAGGAAAAAATCTTGAATGATCATGTGATCAAATGATAAACTTTTGGTGAAATAAAAGAAAATGCACCTTTGGATGGAAATAAAGGTTCTTTGTATAAGCTTACTGAAATGATGCCACAGCGAATATATATGCCCTAATTAGTTTTTTTTTTAAATTATTTTTTTTTATTTATTTATTTACGTACACTACCAGTCAAAAGTTTGGACACACCTTCTAATTCCATGGTCTTTCCTGATGTTTATTTCTTTCTACATTGTAAAACAATGCTGAAGGCGGCCGAAATACACAGTAATGTCCTTTGAACAGTTGATATTGAGATATGTCTGCTACTGATGCTCTGTAAAGCCTTCATAACGGCTCTAATCTGAGGTGCTGTTAATTGGTGATTTCTGAGGCTGGTAACTCTAAATGAACTTCTCCTCTGCAGCAGAGGTAAGTTTTGGTCTTGCTTTCCTGGGATGGTCTTCATGTGAGCCAGTTTCATCATGGTGCTTGATGGGTTTTGCAAATGCACTCGACAATACTGTTCTTGCAAGAACTATTCCAGAACACCTGACCTTCGTGTCTTAAAATAACAACTGACTGGTTTTTGTTGTCATTACATATGGATTACTTAAGTCCATGTGTGTTATTTCATAGTTTTGAAATCTCCAGTATTGTTCTAGAATGTAGAAAATAAATCCCTAAACAAAAAAACATTGAATTAAAAGGTGTGTCCAAACTTTTGACTGGTAGTGTATGTAAACTAAAATCGTTCAAATTTTGTTTACTTATTTTGAAATCAGGCTCAAAGCATTAAATCTTCGACTTACAGGATTAAATCAATGAGTATAACAAGTATAACAAACCCTTCACAGAAGCCTTCTCCAAACTCACACCTCACCTGCCCAACTGCTTTT
The DNA here is from genome assembly GCF_019097595.1 of Hemibagrus wyckioides. NCBI lineage: Eukaryota > Metazoa > Chordata > Actinopteri > Siluriformes > Bagridae > Hemibagrus > Hemibagrus wyckioides. Next base: position 13,554,324 of record NC_080710.1, read on the forward strand.
CTCCATCACTACTGTGTCTCCACTCACTGCCCTAGCATCAGAGAGTCCTCTTTCTGTCACACCCTCCCTTCTGTCATTCTCTGCCCCCTGTTTTCATCCCTCAGGCTCCAATGTGAAGTCAAAACATACCCCTTCAGTCAGAGGGTCAAGGGTGACAATGAATATTGTGGATTAAAAGAGAATATATAATAAGCCTCTACTGCAAACTTTGTCTAAAATGCACTCAGCATGCAGAGCGCAAGTTGTATATTAGAATAGTAATTGTGTTGTGTTATTGGAGATATTGTGTTATGTGTGTGCTGAATGTATTGTGTTTGTGTAATAAAAAATAAATGTATGTAAATGTATGTGGTGAATAAAATGATTCTGATTCAGACTCTTTATCTGTGATACCTAGTCTTGTAGGCAGTACAGAAAAACGTACAGTGACTTACAATAGAGCCATTGAAAGTTTAGGGCCTTGCTTAAGAGCAGCAGCTCGACAGTGGCAACTTAGTGCAGAGCCTTAACCACTGAGTCACAAGCTGACACTTGCTTCCACAGGATGCCTGTCACAATGCCTAGTATATGCTCAGATCTGATATGAAAACTTCTGGATCTTAAAATGTCTATTTGTCATCTGGCAACAGCAAAGGAGTTGAAGCAAAAAAAAAAAAAACTGAGCTGTAAGAAGGGAGTCAATGTCAAAAATATTAATATTATCAGAAGGACAAAACACTGGTTACTAAATGATTAGTTCCTAACAAATAATGGAGAACATTGCCCCATCCTATATGGAGAGCATTTAATTATCAGTTGTCAGTTGTACAACTCTATATCTATCATTTATAGTAACTGAACAGTGTTCTCTTCTTACCTTTTTGTTATCTTAATGATCTCTCTAAAAATAAATGTAAGGAAGACTTGTATATATAATTGCTGCATAAGAACACACTGATAGCAGCTATAAATTATTCCATTACGAATAATTTAATATCCCACTCCTTGCATACATATGACTTCAGCTTGATTGATTAGAAGCCCATCTACATCAGCACTGACAGATTTAGGGGTCACAGCAGGAAAAAAAGCAAGACAAATTATTAACGTAATCTCTTATAGGTTACATACAGAAAAAAACACTAGTTCAGAATTAAAATGTAATACTATTTTTTATCCCTTTATACATTTGTAATACACACCATCACCATGTTCATTATCGAATAACTATAGTATCTATAGTATTTATTATCTAATAACTAGTCATCAGAGTACTCATAGTTTTAATTGGGTTTTCTCTGTACCTTGCTGGTGCTGGCTGCTCAGTGCTCACTCAGAACACAGATGGTCTTATCTGTCTCCTGTCGAATATTTTTCAGCCATCAGTTTTCAGGTGAAATGATGCATGTAAACATTTAGGAGACAACTGACACACATTATTACACTGTTGACTGAGGACCTCCATTTAACTGTGGTCTATTAAAATTTGACTTTTAAATAATTGTGATTTAATTATTTACTAGACATACTATGTCAGCTTATTTTTACCTAAACACCTCTAGATTGTTCAAGCGATCACTTATCACAGACTGCCAAACACAAGAAGGAAGACATTTGGGGCACTTAGGAGAAAACTGTGAGTCTGATCCCTGCTGTTCATCAGGTCCTTCATCTCCCCCTTCTGACGAAATATGCAAAAATATGTGCTAACGTATTCATTTAAAACCTGTAACGCATTCAATAAGTCATATATTGATACATACAAGGACGATATTATTTTATTTAGCTTTGTAATGGATTTTCTTCCAAACACTATTTTATTATTATTTTTCTACAAAAACTGGTTCAAAATGATTAGCCTTTATTATACAACTATATTATACATTTCAGCAAAATATATAAGATAAAAAAATATTTTAGATAAAAAAGAAGTACATCACTGCAGTCCTCAGAAGAGGTGACCAGAAAAAATACTGCACTAAACATCTTTTAAGCAAGTTTTGCTGGGAATAAAATAATAAGAGAACAAGATTGCATCATGAAATTCCTGCAGATTTTTCTGGTGGGAATCTCCCACTCTATCACATCAAAGTTGCTCTATTGAATTATTTATGTCAAACTCTAATTATGCCCGAGACACATCAGTAATTTGGAGGACCATAAAATAAATTAGATTCCTAATTTAAAAAAAATACTTTTGAATCTGTTAGCTTATTACACAAGCTAATAAGGTGACTACTCAGTGTTATATAAATGATAAGTTTATTATCATACTGCTAGGCTTAAGCACTGTAGGCCTATGCTTTTCCTATGCTACAGATTTACACATGTAAAAGTAGTTTCTTAGTTTACATTTAATTAAATTTGTCAGGATAAAACAGTAAGTTTCAGTAGCTTTTTAAAAAATGATCATATCTTAATACCAAAAGTGTTATCTGAAGAAACCTTAAGGAGCTTTTAAAGAAAGTAGACTACTCGTGTTGGAAGAAATATTCAGTCTGCAGTACAGTTGTTGCTTTTGTCTGTTTTTTAGTTTTTTTAGATGAAAAATGAACAGTGTTAATTTCCAAATGGCATCACTCTTTGGACCTGCTCAATTTTGACACCCTTTTGGGACAGCCCATGCACATTATTTGGTCCCGGACAGACTCATCACCAAGAAACAACAATGTGGGAAAAATCTTTATAAAGAATCTGGAAAAGTCCATCGACAGCATTGCCCTTTACAACACCATCTCCATCTTTGGCAACATCCTGTCATGTAAGGTTTGAGCTGTGTTCTCTGCAGATCTGAATAACTTCATAAATCTGAATTCTCTAGTTAAGTCTCTTTGACATAAGTGTGTGTCTCTTTTACATAAGTCTGTGTGTTGACGGATATGTCTCCCCTTAAAATGGTGTGCGATGAGAACAGCTCCAGAGGATATGACTATGTGCACTTTGAGAGTGCTGAGGCTGTTGAGACTGCCATTAGGAAGTTCAACGGCCACAAAGTGTAAGTCGTGAAAATCTCTACATTTTTACAAATCTCTACATCTACCAACCTGCTGAATGTGTTCTTGATGTGGGTATAATTAAGTCTGTTTAATGGTTGTTTTATGGTTGATGCAGAGGTTTGCTTTGGTTAGATGATGGTATTCCAGTTAACATGTGGTTATAATTTGCTCATATATCACACATCTAAATCTCTTCACTGCATTAAAAAAAAAAAAAAGCCAACAGTTTCAAATGTTCTCATTCAAATGCTAATACTACTACTACTACTACTACTACTAATAATAATAATAATAACTAAAAATCATTCATGTTCTAATAAAGGCTCTAACAACAGTATCTCAATTGTGTTAAAGGTTCATCGCACAGTTCAAGTCTTGTGAACAGTACCAGGCTACAAACAAGACGACTGAAAAAGTTGACAACAGCAAGCAGGTGCATATGAGCCAAGTGCAGAAGGAAGAAGGACATAAAAAATCCTGCATAAGTTTGATTAGGTACACACACACACACACACACACACACAGATTTTTTGAATCTGATCCTGGAAAAAGAAGGTGAAATTTTAAATGACTTTGTGTTACAGGCCCAAAACTACAGTCACAGAGGCAGTTCCAGCTGTAGTTACCCCTGTAGCTAATCCAGTTAACCCCTTAGCAGCTGCAGTTAAACCGCTTCCAACTGCAGTAAAATCTGTTCCATCATAAAGCTGTACAGGCCACAGCTCCTACCAAAGTTAAAACAGAAAAACAACCTGCAACATCCACTGGACAAATAGCTTCAGTTCCATCTGTAATTCCACTGCCTGTGACTGATGAGAAGCTGGGGACAAAAGCTGGGGATGAGGACAAAACATGGAGCAGTCCCTACATACACAGGTACCAGTGAAGCCAGAATGCACACACCAGTAATGCAACATTTTGCTTGCCTAATATTGCAATATCTTATATAACAGCATCACTGGTGTTTACATTACTGCACCAGCTCGGAAGCCACTAAAAATCTACATGTTAGAGTCAGCTGATGAACCTGGATGAACAGGTCATGATGCTGTGTGAGTCTCATAATCAAACTCACAGCTTAAAAACACTTCCATTATGCACATTCCTCATGGCATGGGTAGTATTTCCTTAAATTATGGAATATGGAATATGATTATGGAATATGGAGCTTGAGCTTTGTCTGTGTTACAAGACTGAATGGCAGGAACCACTAATTTCACCCCTGCATAATGCGAGGAAACCAAAACAAAATCCCCAAACCAGCATCTCTCCTTCTGACATATACAGTGAGGGAAAAAATTATTTGATCCCCTGCTGATTTTGTACATTTGCCCACTGACAAAGAAATGAGAAGAAAAAGACATTTCTTGTAGTTGGCCACCAGGTTTGCACACATCTCACATCTCAAGGAATTTGGGCCCACTCCTCTTTGCAGATCCTCTCCAAGTCATTAAGGTTTTGTGGCTGACCCTTCAGCTCCCTCCACAGATTTTCTATGGGATTAAGGTCTGGAGATTGGCTAGGCCACTACAGGACCTTAATGTGCTTCTTTTTGAACCACTCCTTTGTTGCCTTGGCCGTGTGTTTTGGGTCATTGTCAGGCTGGAACATCCATCCACAACCCATTTTCAATGCCCTGGCTGAGGGAAGGAGGTTCTCATCCAAGATTTAACGGTACATGGCCCCGTCCATCTTCCCTTTGATGCGGTGCAGTTGTCCTGTCACCTGGGGATGGTGTACTTGGGGTCATAGGCAGCATTCCTCTTCCTCCAAACATGGCGAGTTGAGTTGATGCCAAAGAGCTGAATATTGGCCTCATTTGACCACAACACTTTCACCCAGTTCTCCTCTGAATCATTCAGATGTTCACTGGCAAACTTCAGATGAGCCTGTACATGTGCTTTCTTTAGCAGGGGGACCTTGTGGGCGCTACTGGATTTCAGTCTTTCATGGCGTAATGTGTTATCAATTGTTTTCTTGGTGACTATGGTCCCAGCTGCCTTGAGATCATTGACAAAATCCTCCAGTGTAATTCTGGGCTGATTCCTCGCCGTTCTCATGATCATCTCTCCATGAGGTGAGATCTTGCATGGAGCCCCAGACCAAGGAAGATTGACAGTGCTTTTGTGTTTCTTCCATTTGGGAATAATCGCACCAACTGTTGTCACCTTCTCACCAAGCTGCTTGGCGATGGTCTTGTAGCTCATTACAGCCTTGTGTACTGTAGGTCTACAATCTTGTCCCTGACATCCATGGACAGCTCTTTGGTCTTGGCCATGATCGAGAGTTTGGAATCTGATTGATTGCTTCCTTCTGTGGATGGTGGCTTTCATACAGGTAACGAGCTGAGATTAAGAGCACTCCCTGAGAGTGCTCCTACTGTAATCTCAGCTCATTACCTGTATAAAAGACACCTGGGAGCCAGAAATCTTTCTGATTGATAGGGGATCAAATACTTATTTCACTCATTAAAATGCAAATCAATGTATAACTTTTCTGAAATGCATTTTTCTGGATTTTTTTGTTGTTATTCTGCCTCTCACTGTTCAAATACACCTACCACTAAAATTACAGACTGATCATTTCTTTGTCATTGGGCAAACGTACAAAATCAGCAGGAGATCAAATATTTTTCCCCTCACTGTATCGCTTTCTCTCTCTCTCTATCTGTCTCTCTGCAGGTGAATATATGTTACCTCTTGTGGAGAAAATCCATCCAACTAGGGCCAAAGAAATAACCTGGTTGGTTATACAAGGATCACAAGACTGCTTAATATGATCGCAGAGCCCAAATTCTGTGTGCCAAGGTTCACACACACACAAACACACACACACACACACAATATTATTATTATTATTATTATTATTATTAGACAAAATGTTTTAGTAAATTATGTAGAAGATTAGCAATATATAAATTGTGCCATGCAACTGACATGAATTAACTTTGCTTCTATAGAAGCAAATCCCCAACCCACCAATGACGTATTCATAGATATTCACATTGCTTTCACATTCACATTTCACATTCACATTTATTATATATTGTTAATGACTGTCGCATATGTGTTGAAATTGTTCTAGCCGCATATGTGTTGAAATTGTTCGGCTTTTAGATACTTGTACAGCGAGCGTCCTCGATCCTAAATCTCATTCTAATAATTTAACTTGAATTAAGGTCCATAGTGCTAACCATTACACCATGGAATCCACCAGTGATCCCATCAGGATTGACTATGAAATGTACTGATGATGCTAATAAAATTGTAGCATGGATCAGTACATTTGATGGAAAATATAAAAGACTGGTGGTAAAATGAAAGAATAGCCATTTTTTAGATCATAAAATAGTATATAAAAAGATAACATTTTCACTGAGAATACTGTGAATATATTTTTGTCAGCACGTGTGTCCGAGTTACACTTCCGGGACTGCGGCCATTTTGGGTTAAGCACTTCTGGGTTGGCCTCCATTTTGCATGCTCCGGCACTATATAAGCATGCCTTTTTCACCAGATGGTTTCTTTGTTTGTGCTATTGCTTCATCCCACCATTTTCACCATGAGGTATACCTGCCTGTTTTTATTTAATTAGTTCTTCCTGTTCTCTGATGTGTAGTTTGCCGATAGGTTGAACTTCACCCTTTTGTCAGTGTCTGACTTTGCACTTGTTTTTGTGTTTCAACCTTTGACTGTTTTGTGCTGGATTTAGTCAGGAGGTTTTATTGCTGCACTTTTGTGTGAGTTTTTTCCCCTTAAGATGCATTTGGTATTATATGCACTTCTCATGGGTCTGGGCTTTTGTCTGACTGATTCTGAAGCAGAAGTCTTGGCCATATACAGCCAAGCTCATGCACAGATTTCACTCTGTAGCATTTGGAGTGGAGTAATGCAAATTTTGGTGAAGATCACTCAATTTTTGACCAAAAAACACAAAGGGTAAAGGTGTAGCCTTAATGTTTTTTGGTTGAAAAATTTGTCTGATATTTGCCAAATTCACATTGAACACTAGGGAAGGGAGATCAAGTCTTAAATAGGAGAGTGATTAGTTTCATCCTATTGTGCAATTCAGCTGCAATATAATATAGTAAGCAACAAAATTGAACAGAATTTAACAATATGACACAGTATACTACCTAAGATCTCAGCTGTAAAGTGTGATAAGAAACTAATTTAATCACAATGTTAGTCTTGAACTTCATAACACAGTGTAATTTTGGTGAAGATAACAAAACGTTGAGATTTTTTTTGCCCTAAAAACAGTAAGGGGAAGGGGGTAGCCATATAGTGTTAGTTTTTTTTTTTTCTCTGAAAATTGACGCAGTCTGACTTTCACCAAATTTGCCTTGTGTGTTAGAGGGGAAGACCAACATTGTGGTTCAATTATCACTCTCAATAGCTGAGATCTCGGCTAACGCACTGTAAACCCAGATACTTTGAAATTGCTTAAATTGAGGAAACTGTTTGATACAATAAAAACTCTCCAAAGTTGGAATACTGGTATCCTGGTGTAACCTTCTGTTGCCGATTGTGCAATGTGAATACAGCAGCAGTTGGATGAAAATCAGGGCTAAAATAGTGCTGTGTGATGTAGCGTCTCCAGGTCGGCTCACTTGCTCATGGGGTCTGTTGCATCCTTCTCAAAAACTCAATTAACTATTACACAGCTCACAACTGAGCTATCACTACTTATAGTCATTTCATTATACCTCAACCGACATGCTGTACCTCATGGGAGCCAGGCTCCGGGATGTCTGATGGCTCAACCACCCCCCCCATATCAACTTGTGACCTTAACACGCAAATCACCCTGCGCCTAGCAGTTTTACTGCCGTTAAGTCAACGAGAATTCCCTAATCTAAACCAAATCAATGCCTTGACCAGGGGATGACCAAAGTTCTGACTGAAGACACACCCACACATACACGTACACACACACACACACACACACACACACACACACACACACACACACACACACACACACAGCATCTGGAAACACTCACCCTGACCCCCACACGCACACACACAAGGAGAGTTCCTTGATTCAAGTTTCAATAAAACAATAGTAAAACCCTACCTGACCCATGCCTAACACACCTGTATATGTATTCCCCTTTTGCCTTTATATTTTTATGGTTGTATTACCACTCATGACCTGTTCTGTATTTTCATGAAATAGAACAGGTTTTTAATATAAGAATCTGTTTTAATTGCCTATACCCAGTTTCCTCTCCTCTCATACTGTTTCTTTCATGTCTACTATCAAAATGATCCTCTTTTACTTTTATAAGCAATAGTGTATGCCATGTGGTCATCCAAGTACATAATATGAACCCACGTTTCTTTAATTGAAACTTTATCCATTCCTGACTTCACCATAAAGTATGCACATGAGTGACTGAGTGGAGACAAAAACTTTTCCCTCCAAAAGTTTCAGGTATTGGATTGGTCACTCTGAAAAACTGGGCGCGACCAAGGGATCAATAAAAACCCTAAGCACCCATCTATCGTGGCTTTTTGGCTTTTTTAACTCGGCTTTTGTTGCTCGGCTTTTTGCTCTGCTCAGCTCGGCTTGGCCCCACGGGGCCCAACCCCCTCTCTGCTCTGCGGTCGGGGAGGCGGGCCCGTGCGCCTTTGCTTCCCGGCACGACCTCTTCTATCGTTGCCCGACTCGATGCCGATCTTTCTTAGGGACAAGACTTTCACTTTGTCTTGAGACTTTGCCGGCAGCTTCAAAGAACTTTGCACCACCAAAACCTTTTTCGTTCCAACAGAATCTCTCGCTTACTCCGAGGACCTCGAATCTCCGAACCTCCTTGATCCACTACAAGACGCTTGTCAACGAACCAATGCAAGTAAAAGCTACTAATTTTAGATCCGCAATTTTAAGCTGAAGCCCCTTTATTAAGGTGAATCCTAATTACCTTGACGATTCTCACACGTGGTAATCAAAACTCGATTTGAAACTTGCCATATTTTAGAAGACATAGACACATCTCTTCTCTGTTTCCTTATCTCTTTCTCTCTCTCTCTCGTTCTGATTTCCTCTGTATTCTCTTCCTTAATCTCAATCTCTCTGCCTACTTATCCTCTCTCTATAATCCTTATCCTGTCTCTTATGTATGTGTGTCATAGTTAGTATGTGTTGTGTGTTTTTGTTTTATTAAATGCATTTTATTCACGAGTGATTCTCTGTGCTTTGCTCACAATTTTGGGGGTCCCTGAACATGTGCTAAATTACAGCTAGTACCCAATAAAGAAGGACTAGCATACCGAAATTTGAAATCAAAATCCATGGTCCTAAGCATTACACAACGCAAACACCACATAGTCTGCAAACTTTTATCAGTTGTTTTTTATCTTTCTCAATCTCCTGACACATAGAATTCTTGCCTTTCAGACAAGGGGCTCTGAGGCAAGAGTCCTAGCCTCATACACAAAGTTGCAATTTCATAGCACGTGCCCATTGGAAACTCCACCACAGGTTCCACCGAGATTTGAACTCGGATCACTGGATTCAAAGTCCAGAGTGCTAACCGTTACACCATGGAGCATCTGTTTTGCACTGAACTGGTATATGACTAGCCTTGTAGGTCTTTTGGTGGGAAGGACACAAAGCTGGCATCATGGCCAAGCTGAGGTGCACAAAGACCCACGTCAAACCAAACCTCCATGAGCAAGAGGCACGTCACGCTTGCTCAGGCATAATTTAACTAGGCTCATTCTGTATTTTTTGCTGCAAGCACCCCAGAAAGGAGTGCAGAAAGGTCCCACCGAGATTTGAACTCGGATCGCTGGATTCAGAGTCCAGAGTGCTAACCATTACACCATGGAACCATCGATTGTGCCCAGGTCGCGATCTGAGATGTGTAGTCGCGACTTGTGATGCGTTGCCGATGCCCGTGAAATATTTGGCATGCTAAATATCTGGAGCTGTCAGGTGATTCAAAATCCTGCTGTGTGAAAGGAGTTGTGACTGAAAAATACATCTGCGTTGACCTACAGCCAATGGGAGAGAAAGATACAGGCCAGCGGGAGCTTCGGGGAGGAGTAGTTATGCGCTTGGTTGTGAAACGTAGTTCGCGGACCAGACAGAGCTGTCGGCGATTCTTCCTGTTGTGCTGTCATGCAGTGTGTAACCTCCTGTCGCCGATTCATCGTGCAATGTGAACACAGCAGCAACTCTATGCTACCCCAGATAGACATGCAGTGTGAAAACAACGGTGATCCGGCGTCTTTGAAAATCGTGCAATGTGAACACTGCATAAGCTCCCACATAAATTTCATTCCTTAGATTTTGCAGCGAACCCCCATGTGCCTTGCGCAATTGGCATTATTCATGGGACTTGGCGTTTATGTTGTTAGTACCATGCAAATACCATGTTATTGGCACTCTATTGTAACGATGTATTTAGCTTGTAAATTGGTCTTTTTATGTTGTATTATAACCTTGTCATTATTATGTCGTGTCACTAATTTGCAGCCAAACTTGGCTGCGCTCATTCTTAGGCTCTGTGTACCATCACACCAGGTCCCTTGGCTCATAAAGAAGGCATCCGCAGGTTCCACCGAGAGTTGAACTCGGATCGCTGGATTCAGAGTCCAGAGTGCTAACCATTACACCATGGAACCTCCACACGGGGGTAATTTTTGCTGTGTTTTTTAATGTGTTGCGCTGTGTCATATACATTGCAATGATTACAACGATCTCAGGACGGGTAATGCCGAGTTCACGCTGCACGATTTTAGCCCTGATTTTCAGTCGCCGACTAGTTTTGCAAAGTCGCCAACAAATGGCCAAAATCGAAGGCAAATCTTAGCCTGTGCACGCGAGTGACAATCTCGCAGTGTGAGTTAGCAAAGATGCGATCTGACCAAGTCACCGATGAGGCGCCGACGCCCGGGAAATATTTGGCATGCTAAATATCTGGACCTGTCAGCGACTCAAAATCGTGCAGTGTGAACTCGGCATAAGAGGGTTTTGTTCTGTCACTGCTATGCCCAAATTATTGTGTTCTGTCAGGCAAGCAAAGCCAAGCTCATAAAGAAATTTCCTTGTGTAGCATTTGCGGTGTATCTCCATGCCCCTTGCCCAATAAAGAAGGACTAGCATACCGAAATTTGAAATCAAATGGGTGGGTTCAAACTCCATGGTCCTAAGCATTACACGACGCAAACACCACATGGTCTGCAAACTTTTAGCAGTTGTTTTTTTATCTTTCTCAATTTCCTGACACATAGAATTCTTGCCTTTCAGGCAAGGGGCTCTGAGGCAAGAGTCCTGGCCTCATACACAAAGTTGCAGTTTCATAGCACGTGCCCATTGGAAACTCCACCACAGGTTCCGCTGAGATTTGAACTCGGATCATTGGATTCAAAGTCCAGAGTGCTAACCGTTACACCATGGAACCCCAGGAGGAGTAACTGTTTTGCACTGAACTGGTATATGACTAGCCTTGTAGGTCTTTTGGTGGGAAGGACACAAAACTGGTATCATGGCCAAGCTGAGGTGCACAAAGACCCGCGTCAAACCAAACCTCCATGAGCAAGAGGCGCGTCACGCTTAGTTTGCGGACCAGACAGAGCTGTCGGCGATTCTTCCTGTTGTGCTGTCATGCAGAGTGTAACCTCCTGTCGCCGATTCATCGTGCAATGTGAACACAGCAGCAACTCTATGCTACCCCAGATAGACATGCAGTGTGAAAACAACGGTGATCCGGCGTCTTTGAAAATCGTGCAATGTGAACACTGCATAAGCTCCCACATAAATTTCATTCCTTAGATTTTGCAGCGAACCCCCATGTGCCTTGCGCAATTGGCATTATTCATGGGACTTGGCGTTTATGTTGTGTTAGTACCATGCAAATACCATGTTATTGGCACCCTATTGTAACGACGTATTTAGCTTGTAAATTGGTCTTTTTACGTTGTATTATAACCTTGTCATTATTATGTCGTGTCACTAATTTGCAGCCAAACTTGGCTGCGCTCATTCTTAGGCTCTGTGTACCATCACACCAGGTCCCTTGGCTCATAAAGAAGGCATCCGCAGGTTCCACCGAGAGTTGAACTCGGATCGCTGGATTCAGAGTCCAGAGTGCTAACCATTACACCATGGAACCTCCACACGGGGGCAATTTTTGCTGTGTTTTTTAATGTGTTGCGCTGTGTCATATACATTGCAATGATTACAATGATCTCAGGACGGGTAATGCCGAGTTCACGCTGCACGATTTTAGCCCTGATTTTCAGTCGCCGACTAGTTTTGCAAAGTCGCCGACAAATGGCCAAAATCAAAGGCAAATCTTAGCCTGTGCACGCGAGTGACAATCTCACAGTGTGAGTTAGCAAAGACGCGATCTGACCGAGTCACCGATGAGGCGCCGACGCCCGGGAAATATTTGGCATGCTAAATATCTGGACCTGTCAGCGACTCAAAATCGTGCAGTGTGAACTTGGCATAAGAGGGTTTTGTTCTGTCACTGCTATGCCCAAATTATTGTGTTCTGTCAGGCGAGCAAAGCCAAGCTCATAAAGAAAGTTCCTTGTTTCCTTTGAGTGGCTTGTTTCTTGCCCCTTTCGTACATGCCCTAAACTGATAGCATCTGCCATGTTGATTTGGCAGGGAAACCTCTACACCCAACCTCCACATGGAACTGTTATAACTCCAACTTACCTTACCCGGTCCTTTTTGGCATCTCTCGGGCTTAACATAACCCGACATTTTGCTATCTTGTATTCTTCTACGATTGATGACAGAGGTTGTAGCTATCTGGAAAGGATATAAAGGCAGACCAAAGAGAAGCTTGGAGGAATCCCCAACCACTTCTGCAGATACTTGTTGGTCTTCCTCGATACCTTCCACAGTTGTCATAGGAAACTCATAGACTGTGAAGAACTGAAGGAACCTGGGCAGAATATAACCAAGTTTTAAATTTGCTGGGCAATCCGGACCTATCAATCTTCTTCAGCCTTTTTCAGAGATCGATAGATAGATATAGATATGATTTTATGATTTTACGAATGTTCTGCCACTTGTAGTGCCTTATATTGTAGTGTTTTGGTATGGGCACTTAAGCTACCATGTTGTGTTATTACAATGTAATTACATCACTTAGTTTTTTTTAGTGAAATTACTAGGTTGTTACCATGTTGTGATTTAAACATTTCAATTAACAACGTGATATTTAAATGTCAATGTTTTGTCACAGTAAATCCTTTTTTTATATGGTATTATAAGCATTATCATTTATTTCAAGAGATTCATCTGGATCAGCAAAAGAATGTTGACTATTCTGATAAAACCTGAGCATGGATCTTATTTTTGTTTTACAATAAATAAAATTGATTGTATTGTAAAATACAATAAAATAAAATTAATAAGGCTCTCTTTATGTTGTAATATCCTTATTTTAACATTTTATTAAAAAACATTTGTTTTGTAAGATTAGATTTTGATAACTTATCTTCTTATTAACATATTTAACACTTGTTTTTAACATTATAACAATAGATTGCATTGTAGCTCATATAAATCTATCTAAGCACAACATTTTAATGATTAGTGGATACATATAATTTAAAGGCACTTGCATGAAATCAAATGCACTAGCATGTAGCTAATAATAACATAAAAATAGTGTATAATTATGACAGTTTTATTTAGTGTTCAATAACTTATATGTAGTTATAACTTGATTATAAAACACCAAATCGTGAACATTACTAAAATACATGGAGTATCTTGGTAGATCACTAATTGGAACAAACCCCACAAACGTCATTGAACTCACTGAAATCTTGTTAATGCAGTCAACTGATAGTCTGGTATTATAATCTGAGCGTGTTGAATTCCTTATGGAAGCAGTACCACTTTCATTTTGATTTCTTTTTTATTATCTACAGATTCTTCTCTGAAACATCAATATTTAAAACATATATCGCTCAGCGTTACATTTCTCTTTTATAAAATAATGACGCTTTGTAAAACATTGTGAGTGTTTCAGGTATTTCAGATGTAAATATATCTAAACATTTACTAACCCTCTTTCCCAAAGCATAGAGCTGTGATTAACAGTGTGCATCTCAAATGAAATAAAAAAAACAAATGTACTTTCTGCTCACTGTGTGACTAGGCATTGTCAAATGATATAGATGCAATAAATAGATAAATGCAGTACTAGGTATTCTCTGTCACAGAAAATAACCGGCTGAAGAAAATACTTATTAATGTGATATAAATTACATAGTAGTATAACTGATGATTATTTTCACAATACAAAATTAAATGATAAAATCCCAACAAAACTGAAGACACTTTCTATTCTGCAAGTCACAGTAAAATCAATAAACTCAGATGGCAGCTGTCATTTAAAGTTTAGATACAGGATGAAAGTGGATGTATTTAATGGGATTACATGTCCACTCAGGATCATTATGGCATTATATCTATAAACACAAAATATAAGTGGTGATCACAGTGTACAAAATATCTAAAGGTTTCTCTATCAGTAGAAAAGAGTTCATCTCCAACAATGCTGTATACTGAAATACAGGTGAAGGACTGTGCAAAAGTAGGGTGGAGGTCCTGACAGTAAGGATTTAGGTGCACTGTCTGGGTCCTGCTTAGCACCTGACTCTATTCATTCACTGCTCTTTGTCTCTCCCAGCAGCCAGTAGGTTCTCATCTTGCCTTTGCCCTTCATTTCAACATCTCCTCTCAACTCCAGCTGGAAGCAGTTAAATTCCTGCAGTACATCATGTGTGGCTGATGAGACGTGGATCTTCAGGGCTGCCAAAAATATACTATTACTCCAATATATTGTATATATTAATGCAGTATATAAATACATTAACATAAATATATAATATATATCCTTACTAAAGTACAAAGAAATATTGACGCCTTTTCAGAGTAAAATTCTAATTTAAACGTCAATTTCAAAACTCATGCAATGATTGGCCCAAAATGAAAATTCAGGTTTAATGGCATTCATCATTGTGGTATAGTAGCACTAACTTTTTGCTTTATGCAGAGACTTGTGCAGCTAATGAATAGTTATTTACACAAATACAAATTTAGTGTTCAAAATAAATGAAATGACATTTACCTTATTATTCAATTTTCTCTCACTAATAAGGCATATGAAACGTCATTATTAAAAGCATCATGCTAGAAATAGAACAAAATTCAGTCACAACTATGTCAGGATTATGGACTTGTTTTGGACACTAGAGGCCATCATTGTGTGTTTTTAGATTTTTTTTTAGCTTCATGGGCTTGTTTGGCCATGAGAGGCTCTCATTGTGCCCCGTTTTCGTGTTTGTCACATCAGTTATCTTCACCTCTGCACAGTTCGTCTGCCTTGTTCATTTTTGTGCTGCCTTTTGTGAATCTTGTTGTTCTTTGTATTTTTGATTAGTTTTGGCAGGCCTGTGTGTGTGTGTCTGTGTGTATTGATTGTTTTTTTTTGGGGGGATGACTATTTTTTCTCTTTGGGTTTTTCATTGCCAACAGTTGGGCATAGATTATGTTTTTAGCTTCTACCTTTTAGAATGTTTTTATAAGGTATTGGCTTTATTTCATATCGTTTCTTTATTTCATATCGTTTCAGCTTTTTTGGGGAACACATTAAAAAGACATTCCAGCTTATTCCCTGTCCTTGCCATCTTCTCTACAATTGGGTTTTCCACATTTCCTTGTAGTCCAGTCTCAGACTGTTACATAACATATCCTCACAACTATCCTGATTATGTGACAAAATAAACTTCAGATACTTCTGAGTGGTGTATCAGTAAAAAGTTTGCTCTATGGCTGGGAAATAATGTGTTGATGATGCGACAGCCAACTATGGATGGGAGCCAAATTGGGGGCATGAATAGGAGCTAAGGAAGCAGAATTGGCCTCTGGATTGGGGTGGGTGACATATTTGACACCCCTTATATGCTCATATATAGAAATGTGTAGATGCTGTTTTTATCTGAGTCTATGAAACAGCATATGCAGAACGTGGTTGGCTGGATTTATGTGTCAGAGGAAGCATGTGTTAGCCTTGTTTGGTAGATGTAGCATCTAAGGGAGAGCTGGCAAGTGGGTGGGTGAATTTTTGAGTGAATTTTTAAATTAAAATTTTGGGGGCAGAAAATAACTGAGAAGGAAAAAAGACACCTGTAGATCAGGCCATCAAAGTGGGGCTACACCAGGCTAAATGGAAAGGTGAGTTTGGTTACTTCTCATATGCAGTCCCATATGCATTTAGGGAAAAAAATATGTAGTCTGCATTTGTATTTAAATAAAACTATTTATCAGCTGTCCAAGTCTTAAATAGGCTTAAATTGGTCTGTAAAGAAAAGGCATAAAAAAGACAAACACAAATATTTCTTCACATTATATAAAACTATTTATCAGCTGTTTATCAACTATTTATATATATATATATATATATATATATATATATATATATATATATATATATATATATATATATATAAATCATTATTAATCATTATTAATTATAAAGATATATATCATTAAATTTATTTAATTATTTCAGAAAATTAATTAATTGTCATTGAATTGCCATTTAACCTGTAGGAGTGTTAAACATCTCTACATTTTCTCTTAACATAAATAGAGGAGCTCATTTTATTTCACTCCAAATAAAACCATAATGCAATCTTTAATCATAAGAGCATGGCACAGTTATAAGTACCTATACTTCCACAAAAGTTTATTCCTGAAAGAAAAATCTTTTCCTCTTCTATTTAAACAAAATCCATGTTCTATTTTACATGCAGATTTAGAATATCACAGTATCTCGTTACTTTTTTTTTTTTTTTTGAGGATTTTTTATTAAAAAAAAAAACGTATCTCATTACTTACGCTCGCCGTTGGACTCCATGCGGGATGATGTGTTCACTGTGTCTCCAAATAAACAATATCGAGGCATCTTTAACCCTACTACTCCAGCACAAACAGGGCCTGAAATTCCACAATCACACAGACATACATATGGATATTAAATTGTGAAAGAAATTTAAGGGTTTTTGCTATGGATAGTTGACTTACACTGGTGTTGGTATTAACAAAATTGTTTTGTTAGCCAAAAGCTTTACCAAATTATAGTACTTTGCGAAGGTTTTAGGCAGGTTTTACAGCAAGAAATGCTGTAAAGCAAAAATGCTTTCAAAAATAGAAATTTTAATTTTTTATTTTTTTTGTCAATTTACAAAATGCAAATTAAGCAAACAGAATAAAAATATAAATCAATATTTAGCGTGACTACCCTTTTATCTTGCACTTGCACAAAGTCAGGGATTTTGTAGGAGTAGAGACAGGTGTATGTTTAGGCAATTATACCAAGCAGGTGATCATCAATCTCATATGTATGTTGAAACACAGTGAGGCTAAAAACTGGTTGAAAAACAGTCAAACTCTCCTACTACGGTTAGGATGTGGAAGACAGTTTCATGTCACAGGTCATACACCATGGCAGGACTGAGCACAGCAACATGGCACAAGGTAGTTCTACTGACTGGGGTTTCAAGATTTGTTGTTCAAGCTATTTTGAAGAAGCACAAAGGGCAATGTTGTGGACCGTAGACGCAGAGGTCAGCCAATGAAACTTTTGCAGCATATGAAAGATTGTAAGCATCATGCTTACTTCCCTTCAAGTGCAAGATGTCCAGCAGTGCAAAGAAATGGGGGAACCAGTAGGACCCAAGTGCACACATCTACTGTCCAGGAGTGGTCTTCATGAAATAATTGCGGGCAAAAAGCCAGACCTCTGACATGAAAGCAAAGCTAAGCATCTTGTAGGACCTGAAGTGCAGAAAAATGGCAGCAGGTGCTCTGGGCTGAGGAAAGAAAATTTGAAATAATCGGCTGTAGCAGGAGCCAGTTTATTTGACAAAGGGCTGGAGAGCGGTATAATAATGAATGTCTGCAGGCAATAGTGAGGCATGTTGGAGGTTCCTTGCAAGTTTGGGCCTGCATTTCTGCAAAAGGAGTTGGATATATGGTCAGGATTAATGGTGTCCTTAGTACTTAGAAATACAGGCAGATGCTTATCCATCATGCAATACCATCAGGGAGGTGTCTGATTGCTCTCAAATTTATTCTACAGCAGGACAACGACGCCGAACATACAGCCAATGTCATTAATAACTATCTTCAGCATAGAGAAGAAGAAGGGGTACTGGAAATGGTGGTTAGGCCCCCACAGAGCCCTGATCTCAACATCATTGAGTCTGTCTGGGATTACATGAACAGATAGGATTTTAGGTAGCCTACATCCACAGAAGATCTGTAGTTAGTTCTTCAAGATGTTTGGAAAAACCTACTTGCTGAGCTCCTTGAAAAAACTGTGCCAGAGTAACTAGAATAAATGCCATTTTGCAGGTAAAGATATTGATTCGATTTGGATTTGTCTTCTGTTCATAACCTTCCTTTTTTTAAATGATAAAAATAAAGTATTAACACTTCTATTATTGAGAGCATTCTTACAGCGTTTTTCACACCTTCCTAAAACCTTTGCACAGTACTCTACATCCATGGACATAAAGTCTTTACCACTAATGGTAAATTAGTAATGGTAAATTAGTATACACAGGAGCTTGTATTATGCTCACCACTGTGGATACCAATGCGCAGTTTGAGCTGCTGGTCCGGTCGATGATGAATCTTAAATGTTTTGACAGCTTCAAGCAGAGCAAGGGACATGCGAGCAATCTCACATGCATGCATTTTCCCATTACGCACTGGCAGACCAGAGACAACCATATAGGCATCACCAATCGTCTCCACCTACAGGAAAACCGATATATGCATGGAGTCAAGAAAGGTGGGTCCTGTACCTCCAATTAGAAAATAGCACTCCATTAGGGAAAAATAATCAATTTGTCCAAGCTACTTAAAATATAATTTTATCACAAACTAATACAAAACCTAGAATGTTGCATTACACTTGATGTTTTTTTTAACAGAAAAAGAAATTCTTATCAATGTGAACATTATGTCTACAAATACCTTGTAAACATCAAAGTTGTCTATAATAGCGTCAAAACAAGTGTAGAGATCATTTAAGAGAGTCACCACCTATATAAGGGGAAAAAAAGCAAATCATGATGATACATTCATAACAGTGGATAAAATACAAGTGGCATAACATCGCCTATATATTATTCCTATTCTTGTACATTGTGATTAGTCATTCTAATATTCATCTTTACTGTCGACCAATAAACACTAATAATAAAATTACAACAAACAAAAGAGAAAAATGCTTACAGTACAATGGTGACAATTAAGGCAACAATAATATACATACAACATAGGGATGAGTGCAACTTCATTGTGAGATACCTGCAGTGGTGTGCTTTCAGCAGACAGGGCAGTAAAACCCACAATATCACTGAAGTAGATGGTGACTGAGTCAAAAGCCTCAGCCTGCACAGTCTCCCCCCTCTTCAGCTGCTCTGCTACTGAGCTGCATGAAAAAACTGAGAGTTTATACATAAGGATACCATAGTACCACAGCATATAAAACATCACACCCACATACATATACACATTGTGTGCAAAGGTTAA
The DNA here is from genome assembly GCF_019097595.1 of Hemibagrus wyckioides. Classification (NCBI taxonomy): domain Eukaryota; kingdom Metazoa; phylum Chordata; class Actinopteri; order Siluriformes; family Bagridae; genus Hemibagrus; species Hemibagrus wyckioides. The sequence continues at coordinate 13,573,889 of NC_080710.1, forward strand.
ATTGGGATTTAGGACCCACAGTTCTTTTAATGGATGCCAGATATGAGAATACATATTTTACTTTAAGGCATTCCCAAGACAAAGGGCACGGAGTTTTAAACTGTTGGTATTTCAGCATATTTAACTGAGTGCACTAAACATTTTAAGTGAGATGAACCAGGTTAGTTCAATAATTTGTAAAACAATATTATTATATACATATGTCTAGTCAATTATAAAATGGCTAAATCAGGATTTGCTATGTTTATGTTTATGTATATGACATCTGTGGTATTGACTAACTGTGGCAGTATCTGGTAGAGGAGGGCTTCTGCCTTGCGCTTCTCTTCCAGGTAAGCCTGTGTCCTCTCCTCCACCAGCTCCTCTAGATTATTAGCGTACTGCTCCATCCGAGACAGGAGATTATCCAGGATATCTCTACTGTGCTCCCTGGGACAAAGAGAACAACAGTGAAGATGGTCAAATTTTAGAAACTTTAAATAATTTAAGCATATGAATAAGAATATAAAAGCACTATAAAAATTCTGTTTAAAAGGTTAGAATATAAAGAACAATATCTTATATGGCACTGGACTGGCAACAGGTGAGTAAACCAGAGAGTATTATTTGGAGGTAGGAAGATGATATTGAGCTCAAGTTAATGAAATGAATAGTGTGTCTATATACAAATGAGAGCAGTACCTGTTTTGTTTGTGCAGAAGTACTTTAATGTGGCTGAACTCTGGCCTCTCTGCAGGCTCCTCTGCCCAGCAGCGCTGCATCAGGAGCCCCAGCTCCTCACTGTGCACCTGTGTGTTAACAGTCGGCCTCAGGTATGGCCACTCACCCAGAGCCAGACGATCCACTATCTCTGTGGAGTGTGTGAGAGAAAGAAAGAAAGAAAGAAAGAAAGTCGCATTTCTTTCTCTGCTTTCCTTTAACAAATGGCCTAAGACATTCTTTTGTAGTTTATCTCAAGATGCAGATGCAGTGTTAAGAGCCTGCTATTAAGGAAAGAGGAAAATGGTGTCTGAATCGTGTCATTTTATCTTAATTAATTTAGCATGAAATGTGACTGTTAGATTTTTGTTTAAAGGCTGAAATGCAGCTCTCTGTGTCCTCACACATTTATAAATAATGATATAGGAGAGGGACACTCATCTGTACCCAGTCACTACACTGGTACTGGTACTGAGGTACTGGCAATGAGAGCCTCTCCTCACTCACTTATTTTGTATTTACCTTCTTTCTCTCTCTGCCTTTCTGTCTCGGCCATATTTGTCTAATTTTGTTAGCATCTCTGCTTGTAATACCATTATTATGGGAACCATACGTTGTTGCTGTCAGCCTCATGGAATAATTTGGTTCAACAAATTCAGGTGTGAATAATGAGGGGCTATGGTGTGAAAAATTCAAACACCATCTTTATATTTGCTCCTTTGCTTCCCCAGTAATAGCACCTTACATATGATTTATGTTTGATAAATGTATTATGTCTGGTAATAAATATATATGTGAATGTACATGAGTCTTGTGTCTGTGCATAAGTCTTAGTGTGCATTTGTATGTTACAACAATAAATGTTGAGCCTGAAAGCATCAGTAGATTGCCAATGTCAAGTAGGGCAAATAGTCAATAGCCAGATTTAGCACAGGAAAAAGAACCTAATACTCTGTTTTTTTTCAGTAACTGGGAACTTGACCTTTCAGTTTCACAATGACATTTTTAGAATCAAGACATTTTCTGAAATGCTTTAACATGTAATGTTTTCTCCCAGATGGCCTTAATCCCTGTGTTTCTATTTAAAACATATATAAGACTATAAAATCACCATTTTATTCACATAAAATATATAAACATAATACTGTTTTGGTTGTTTATGGAGTACATTGCTCGTGAACAGCTTGGGTCCTCCTTTTACAGCTTGAGTTTCCTCCTAAAACATGCCAGTGAGTGAAATAGCTACTCAAAATTCCCTCTTGTGTGAATGAATATTTAAGTTTGTAATGTTACTTTCCCCAGGCTCTACCTCAATACTGAAAAAATTACTAAAAATGAATGGAAGGATATATTGTGCCGAAGATTTGATTGAAGTAAATAATAGATGTTGAAATGGTCAAAATGAATCAATTATACTTTTAGAGATGGAAGGTTTTTAACTTTCTTAAAGAATATTGCCTGAAACTGAAAACCTTAATACATTACATTAACATTCTATACTATGATATTCGGAGCTTCCATTATAATAATTCTTCAGTGCTAAATATCTTCCTATATATATATATATATATATATATATATATATATATATATATATATATATATATATATATATAACTGGTGAAATGAATCTAGTAATTTACTTACTTATAGTCACAGAGCTATGAAGCTACATCAGAGTAACTATATCATATTACAAAGATTAAGCATAGTAAATTGTAATGAATTTTACATAATCTGTAATGTGATGTACAACTACTGCAATGCAGCAAGGGGATAAACTGACATCCCCCCTTTCTATCATTAGATGGTAGAGTAGTGATGAAGGTGTAATTGGAGGCTAATATCAACAGACAATAGACAATCAGTCTAAAATAATTGTAGTTTCTTAATTAGCTTCTACTAACTACAAGACAAATCCAGATTTCACGTTGATTATAAAATACTACTACTGACCTATACAGCAGTGAATGGTCTTGCGCTGCAGTATCTAAGCAAACTGTTTTTTGTTTTTTTCCCCATGATTTGCCATGCCTACATAGATAAAAAGATACAGTCTATTTAGTAGTATCTCAAGTAGTAAAGACTACAGCAGGGGGCATAGCTAGTCTTGCCGGTTTACCTGACTGTACTTTGCACATAATTTATGTTGTCTTTTAACCTTAAGATGATCACAAGTATACCTAATATGTATTTCTCACTTTCTCTCTCTTTGTCAAGCTACACTTGCTGCTCCAGTGTTACAAGTTTCCAATGTGACCACTTCTTTTCTTCTGACCTGTTAATCCACCCTGATGCCCTACCACTGGTTGGAGTCTTGTCACTTTGTAGTGCTTACTGCTATATAACCACTTGGAGACTATGGTGCCATATTTGAACTGCTGTTGAGATGCTTGGTTTTGCAGTCAAGTTTCCATCATTGAACATTTGATGGCTTCAGCAGGAAGGAATTAGTGTTAAATGTATAATTATTTTAAAAATTGCACTGACAACCCCTCTTGAATATACACTGATCAGCCATAACATTATGACCATCTGCCTAATATTGGGTTGGTCCTCCTTTTGCTGCCAAAACAGCACTCCACTAGATCCCTGAAGGTGTGCTGTGGTATCTGGCAAGATGTTAGCAGCAGATCCTCTAAGTTGCGAGGTGGGGCCTTCATGGATCGGACTTGTTTTGTTCAGCAAATCTCACAGATACTCGACTGGACTGAGATCTGGGGAATTTGGAGGCCAAGTCAACACCTTAAACTTGTTGTTGTGCTCATCAAACGATTCCTAAACCATTTCTGCTTTGTGGCACGGCACATTATCCTGCTGAAAGAGGCCACAGCCATCAGGGAATACCGTTTCCATGAAAGGGTGTACATGGTCCACAACAATGCTTAGGTATGTGGTATGTGTCAAAGTAACATACACTTTGGATGGCAGAAGATTTCCCAGCAGAATATTGCCCAAAGCATGACAATACCTCCATTGGCTTGCCTTCTTCCCATCTCCCATAGTGCATCCTGATGCCATGTGTTCTCGAGGTAACCAATACAAATGCACCCAGCCATCCACGTGATGTAAAAGAAACTCTGATAAATCAGGAAAGGCCACCTTCTTCCGATGTTCCATGTTCCAGTTCTGATGCTCACAAGCTCATCGTCGCCACTTTCGACGGTGTACAGGGGTCAGCATGGGCACCCTGACTGGTCTGCGGCTTAGCAGCCCCATATGCAACAAACTGTGATTAATTGTGTATTCTGACACTTTTCCATTAGGACCAGCATTAACTTTTGAATCAGACCACCTGGGCCAGCATGTTCACCACCATTTTTGATAGATACTGACCACTGCAAACCGGGAACATCCAACAAGAGCTGCGGTTTTGGAGATGCTCTGATCCAGTTGTCTAGGCATCACAGTGTGACCCATGTCAAACTCGCTCAAATCCTTACACTTGCCCATTTTTCCTGCTTCTAACACATCAACTTTAAGGACAAAATGTTCACTTGCTGCCTAATATATCCCACCCACTAACAGGTGTCATGATGAGGAGAGAATCAGTGTTATTCACTTCACCTGTCAGTGCTCATAATGTTATGGCTGATCAGTGTATACAGTTGTAGAAAGGACATTATTTATAATCACACTCTCTGCTGTCACCCAAATGAGGATGGGTAATAAAATTGAATGGAATTGAACAGACAAGCACAATATTAAAATGTGTTTTTTCATTCAAGTGTTAGAAAATGTCTTCTGATATTTTCTTAATTGCTGTAGATTTAGATGTACAGTGGGGCCCAGAGGTCTGAGAATACTAAAGGAAATGCTTCTTTTTGATGTTAACACAAAGGTGTTCATTACTAATATCAGTAATAACCAGCACTCAAGAACTCAAGTGTACAACCTGATGGTCCATCTTGGATGAAATACATCAGTGTGTTGTCGGAACATGTACTGCAGCTTGACACTTTGGCAACATGCCCCAATGGAGTGTTTGAAGCATGTGTGAACACACACCAATTTCATTTACTGAAAATGTGGTCAGGTGATATAACAACAGCATCAGCAAGACCAAAATGTCACATATCCCCAGATTTTTTGGTCTTTAGCAAGCTGTTTATTTGTTGCTTGTGAATTGTCTATTGTATTGTCTGTGTTGTGTATTTTGCTGCATCTGTTAACAACATGGTAAACAATTTAAAAAGGTGTGTGGCACCATGCTCCCGCACACCATGGAAAGTTTTCAGGCCTACCAAGCTGACTTGTAAAGGGAACTGGATAAGTGCTAGGGATTGGATCCTGTGGTGGTGTTGGAACTTCCCCAGGCTGTATACATAGCCTTCTGTGCCACCAAGCAGATGGCCATTACTGTTGACAATTCTATGGCTGCTATGGTTGTCACAGGACTTCTACTAGTCTCTCCCAGCCACAGCCTAGCTCACACAGAAAGGGGCAGAAGGCAACTGTGGCTGCTCATGGCCCCCACACCCTTACAGGATGGGGGCTGGGCAGTGCACTCATGGGCAGCTGCATTTGGGGAAGGACAATCTACCAAGAAAAAGACCTGATGCATGAGGGCTCAGAAGGTGCACCTGGCTGCTCATCCGCCCTAGGCTCATGTACCAATGATCGGCCTTTGCAGACCATTCTGTGCTTCCCTGTCAGCACAGAATTGCACCCTTTTCAGATCACATGGCAGTGTGGTAATGTCTGACAAATCTATCTCAATGGGTTTCTCAACACTGTTGCAGAAACTTTATTTGTCTTGTGGCCCCTCATTTCTGAGTTGTTTTGCACATTGTATCACAAATCAGGTCCGAGGACTGATTTGTCATGATAGATCAAGAGGATGCATACTTTCACATTGAGGTTTGGTTAGAACACAGGCAGCTTCTCAAGTTCACTTCTGGGGTAAAGTCTGCCAATATTGAGTTCTTCCTTTGGTCTAGCTCTGTCACCACACATCTTCACATGCATGGATGCAGCCCTGGCTCCTCCTTGAGTTATATCTACAACAGGCTCAGTTTAGCTCAGTCAAGAGAGCGATCTGACAGTAAGGCATCAAGATGCCCTGCTTGGCCATATCAAGTGCTTGCTGAACCTTGAAAAGTGTGTGCTTTCTTCCATTTGGAGAGAGTTTCTGGGGGTAGTTTGGGCTAGGCCAAGATCTTTCAATGAGGGCTGTGTTTCAAGTGCTGAAAAACTTCCCCAAAGGTTGCATTTCTGCCTGTGGCCAGCAGCCATCTGTGCCACTTCACATGGCCCTGTGGGACAGGGATATACCCTTGGTATGGATATTAACCATAGCATCACCATGATACAGGGCTGATCCTGAGCTGAAGTCCCCTCAGGTTACATATGTAACCCAGTTCCCTGAGAAGGGAAAGATATGCTGTGTCACTTGCCACATGTCAGCCATGCCTGACGTCTTTCTTCAGACAATTAAAATCTATGGATATGTGACATAGATGCCCTTTAATTTTGCTGATGTGTACTCTTATGTCATCTAACCCCATTTTTAGCCAATGAAATTGGCATGTGTTTACACATGCATCTGACACCAGTTCTGCTGGGGCATTCCCCAAAGTGCCAAGCCATGTAGCATCTCATTCCCTTCACAGGGAAGCAAGTTAAATACGTAACTATAGACATCTACTTCTATTTTTAAACAATAAGAAAATATCAGATTTTCAATGTGGCTTCAGACTGTTGGATTCAACTTTATATGGTTAATGCTTAAGATTTAGGGTCTACATCAAAAGTTGACTGACCTTTAGGGCTGAGTGTCTCTTCCTCTATGTAGAAGATGCCTCTGCGCAGTGCCACCTCTTGCAGGATGATGCCAAAACTGTAGATGTCTCCTTTCTGTGTGCCACTTGCAGGAGGGCTGCCTATCCTCAACAGCTCCGGAGCCATCCACAACTTCCCTACACCAATAATGGACACAAACTGATCACAATAGTGCTGTTATAATTTTATACAATTGATATGATATGAAATAACATAACATAATAACAATACAAGACAGCACACCTCTGATATTGGTGCAATAGAATTTGAAGGTTTATATTAAAGTGTGTGTGATTCATCATTTCTACAAAAACAGGTAATTTACAGAGAGTTGTATGGCTGACTTACGTGCATAGTAGCAGTGAGCATCCTCGTTGTTGGATTCAGTCCTGAAGCTTGATAGTCCATAATCAGTGATTTTCAGCACAAAACGGTTATCCACCACACAGTTGGAAGACTTTAAATTACCGTGAGATACAATCACACTGTTATGAAGAAAGGCCATTCCCTATAAAGAAAAAACAGAAAATTGATAGACCCTACAAAAGCAGAAATAATTGCCCATCTACCATCTGAAACTGGTACTTATGTACCTACTTATCTACCTACCTACCTATGATGATAACTGAAAATCACTAGTGAGATTGAACAAAGGCTTCAAGCTACCATTACATCTAAGCTATTCAGTGCCATCAGTGAATCACATTGGCTATTCTTGAACAAAAGGTGAAGGAAAGAAGGGGACAATAACAAAAAAAACATGTATACATTCAAAACATGAATGTACCTTGACAATGTCATTGATCAGAGAGTATTTAAACATCCAGTCGAGTGTAATGCTCTCATTCTCCAGAATGTCCTGAACACAAACATATGACAAGGATGACTGTTTCTTTTTTTTCTCTTTTTTTTCTCTTGTTTGAATAACACTCTTAATTTATCTGCCTGGACAAAAAAAATCAGATTAGAACTTTTCACAAAGGGAACAGTATAGCACACCTTTCTGGGAGTCCTTTCTGGGAGAACAGGCATTGTAGAAGCAATTCAATGAAGATTCTATAAATTACTGAGCATGATAGCGGACTATGGAATAAGCTTTCTCCACTAATCCAGTCAGAAGCTGTCATGTTTTATTTACTTTAGAATCACCATGATTTTCTGATTGCTGTTTATAATTAAAAAATATTTGCATATTCCAAATGTACACTTTATTTGAACCATTAATCATGAAACCAGTATAACTATATCAGAACTATGTAAAAAAAAAAGTCATATGTGACATCATGCATAGTCATAAGTATTGATGTCCATTAATAATAATAACAGCTTATGTCTTGTGTTCTTTACTTCTCAGATACATGATTAGTGACTCTACAAAAGTAACACCTTTATAACAGTATAACAGACACATGTCTTATTAATTATATTTTTGTTTAAAGCAACCCCTTATACTTGTATAAATAATGACATTTCTTTTTATAGTTAAAGTAAAGCCTCCCCCTTTTTAAACAAACTTCACATTCTTTGACACAATAAAGACATTTATGTTCTATAGCTAATGTAACGGAAGCACCCACAACATTTTTAAAATGACTCTATAATAGACATTTGACAAAATAATGATGATCTTGTTCTATAGCTAAAGTAATGTAAGCCCCCTTTTTTAACTTACATAAAATATGTATGTAATGTACAGTATGTATGTATTTAAAATACGTATTTAACCCCATATTCTTAAACTGTGTTCAGATTACTTTTGGGAGAAGAAGTTACTGTAGAACATGAACCAAAACTGTGTGTAATAATTATTGCATCTTCAGGCATTTCTACATTTCTCAATTAACTGCATTAAACTTATAAACAGCATTAAGAGACTTGAGGTGAAGGACGGGGCACTCAGATCTAAAGATTTCTTTTTATTTATTGCATTGTGAAGAGTTTCACAGAAGGCTGGCTTTACCTGCAGACTGCCTCGCAAACAGTACTCTGTAACTATGCAGATGTTGGGAGGATCAATGCATGCTCCAATAAAACGAGTTATATGATCATTCTGCACATCCCGCATCTGAAGAACACCAGAGAGAGACAGCATTAAAGAAACTCTGAGAAAAGGTTTTAATAATAATAATAATAATAATACCAACAACAACTGCAATAATAATCATAATTTAACAGTTGTTGTTTATTTACTTATAAGACCCATACAAAATATATGAATAAACACAATTATTACGCTATTATAAACATCTAGTTTGAAGTTATAACACTTTAGGGCTTGGTTTAACATTCAAGAGTTCTATCAAAACCTGAGAATTTCTCATTCATTGAAGGCTAACCCATTTGGAAGCCCTGATGTATCAAAAAGAACCTCTAGGAGTCTACTACTCATCAGTAAAATGTCTCCTTCTTCACTTACATGCTTCAGTTCAAATAGCACCTTCCTGGTGAGTTCGATGCGTTTTCGGTTGACAAATTTGATAGCCACAATGTTTCCCTGGGAAGGTGACAAACATGTTGAGGATGAGCAGTGGAGTGTAGTTTAACCCCAGCAGAGTAGTAAAACAATATTCAAACAAATATTTTATGTGTGTGTGTGTGTGTGTGTGTGTACCTTAAAATAGGCAGTCTTAGCAAACACCTGGAAGTGGCCGTCAGCAGTCGGCAGAGAGCCATAGTTTGAGCCTCGCTTTGGGGAGGGGGGAGGAGAGTAACTCACAGATGCTTACAGTCAAACTTTTGATGTAAACCCTAAATCATAAGAATTTAAAGCCTTCCTTAAATGATTTAACAAACACCATCTAATCACTCACCAGAGAGAGGGTCAGTTTGCTGCCTGCACTGTGCAGCACCTTCTCCAGATTACTCATGTGCAAATCCTCCCAAAAGATGCGCCAGAGCTGAGCAGCCAGCTCCTTCTCCAGTTTCAGCTTCCTGTATAAGACAGAGTGAAACTGGTAAAGAAACAAAGTATGAAATCCATAAAAGTGGAAGTGATGAGACTAGGTCAAAAACTGACAGAACCTTCTGAAGAAGTGCCTGCAAAGAGCTAATATCCCTCACCTAATCTCACATTGTACTTACCTATATATAAACACGGTGACAGTAAAGATGATGACAAGGATGAAGAACACAACAATTGACACCATCTGGTGCATTGTGATGGTCCCTGAAAAAACAAGTGTGTGAGAAAAACGTTCTTAATTAATTAAATTGAACTCTAAAGAATGGAGAACTGAAATTTACACATTACTTTAGCTAAGCACAATGGAAAGAAATGAATGAAAAATGTAACAAAGAGACCATCACCATCAGTAAATGCTGTGTACAGCTGGGAAAAGTGCATTACTCACGTGCAATGCAGACAGCGTTATCATTCTTGAAACCACAGAAAGGCATGTCAGGGGGAACACTGCCTCCTGGCCAGTGGAAGGCCATGCCAGGCAGCGTCTCCATCTGTTTCTTTGTACCATTATACACAGCCACAATCTAGACAAGAAACAAAAGTAATTAAATTATAAATACCACGCTGAATTCATGATGTCATCAAATGAGCAATTATTAAGGTTATAAATGTAAGGTATAAATTATTATTCCTCATTGCACACATCTAAATCATTGCACTCATTGTACATAACTCCTCTGTATACTGTTTACATATTTAATTATTATCATGGTATACAATACCTTCTTTATTGCACCACTACAATCATTTGCTCATTTGCACTCATTGCATTTACTCATTACATTTACCTCCCTCTGTATACTGTTATATACTGTTATATATGCAAATTATTTATTGTTATATACTTATTATATATGCTAATTATTTGCACTGCGAAATGCACTTCTGGTTAGATGCTAACTGTATTTCGTTGCCTTGTACCCACATGTGCAGTGACAATAAAGTTGAATCTAATCTAATCTAATCTAATCTAATCTAATCTAATCTAATCTAATCTAATCTAATCTAATCTAATTATTAGGTATTATAAGGTATAAATGTCTTTACAGTAAGTACTAATGTTTTAAACATCTATTATTTATATTAAATCATTTATGCCTTTTGAATTTATTTCACTTACTTATTACTTAATTTCAGAAAGGTCTTATAAAACTAGGTATTAATAATCCAAGTAGAATACATTTAAAAGAAAATAATTACTTTTTCTGTGTTTTGCTCTACATCTATATAGACACAACAGCTAACTGTATGAGCAGTGACAGATGAAGTGAATAACACTGATTATCTCCTCATCATGGCACCTGTTAGTGGGTGGGATATATTAGGCAGCAAGGAACATTTTGTCCTCAAAGTTGATGTGTTAGAAGCAGGAAAAATGGACAAGCGTAAGGATTTGAGCGAGTTTGACAAGGACCAAATTGTGATGGCTAGATGACTGGATCAGAGCATCTCCAAAACTGCAGCTCTTGTGGGGTGTTCCCGGTCTGCAGTGGTCAGTATCTATCAAAAGTGGTCCAAGGAAGGAACAGTTGCAATTACAGAGGAGTGTTCATGGATCTAATCAAAATATCAACATTGACATTAACCAGCAAATTATACTTTGAAATAGAGCAATAAAATAGAGTCCTCAACATTTTTATCTATTTCTATTACATCATCATTTGCAACAGCAATTCAGTGCTTGATTATTAAAGTAACCTATTCAACACATATGCTACACACTCACATAAAGACACACACACACACAAACATACACACACACACACAAACACACACAGTGGTGTCGGGGGGTGGGGGGTGTCCCCTACCTCAAAGATGCTGGAGGTGGTATCAGTCATGTCCCATAAAGCAAAGTCAGTCTCTCTGTCACCTTTATCATCTATCTGCACCAGTCCTGTCACACCTGGAGATGCCAGAGTGCAAGCACAGTTGTTAACTTATAACAAGTAGACTGCTCATATACTCAGAATTGAACTGACTTTGATTTACATTTGCCTCAGCCAAACACAAGCTCTGTAATGGCTTTCATTTCATTATTGAAATCTATTAAAATCACAGTTTATATTTAAATTAATTGATGGTACACAATTTGCAAAGTCACAAATTTTGTTCCATAGCTCTGGACCATTGAGCAACTAATGTGCAACTAAAGCTAATGTTTTAGCAACAAACAAAGTGTGATTAGATAATATCAGTGATAAAATTCATATGATTGTTACTGTATTTTATGACAGGCTTTACTATACTCATCTAGACACTTACTGAAATTGTACTCATATCTAGCTATGTGAAGTGTGAACTAATTTACTAGCCGATAACTAACCAGCTAACCATAGGTAGTGTAAGGACACAGGTTCATTATAAAATAGTTTATTCATGTATATATCTTTTAAATCTTTTTTTAACCTAACACATTTTTACTTGTAATTAAAAAACACCTTAGATTTAAGTTATTTTTTAAAGCTAGTCCACTGCACACGTGTTTGTGCATACACCAAAGTTATTAAATATAAACACTATGTGCCCTCCTTGTGCAATCTCTGCATGCTGTGGGTGAAAGGGGCCATATGAAGAAGCCATGGGGCAGACTTCTCATTTCCTGCTCGAATGGCCTTGGCACTATTATGGTGTGAGAGGAACAGGCAGAAGACAGACACTCAGGGGAAGCCAGTATTGACATTTAAACAGATATGAAGAGCTTAGCCATTATCGGCTTGCAAATGTCAGCGCCATAGAGTCCTTCAAGGAAAAAAAGGAATGACAGAAAAAAGGGCAAGCGCAAAAAGAGACACCAAGACTTGAACAAGGTTGAGAAGATGTGGACTAAGATACTCTTAGGGGCTGTGTACACAAATGCACTCACTCCCTAACATATTCCGTTCTGGTAATTGGTCAACATTGCATGTAGCACAGTACAAAATGGATGTTGAGTAAAATAAAGAAGGGATAATAGTAGAGGGGGAGCACTTTTTGTTAATATGCTGGTTAATACGTGTGCTAGTGTTATGACAAAATCCACTGGTGCAATCATTTATAAACCCTTTTTGGCAGAAAAATAGATCCTCTTTAAGCACAAGGGCAAAATAGTGGTTTCATGGAATCATGGAAATAGGGCATAAAGTAAATATGTTTTGAGTGGACAACAAACACTGAACATGTATTAAGGCAGACTTGAACATCAGATTGCACTTAAAGTGCTGTCTTGTTGAGGTGCAAAGATTTGGACTGATCTAACAATAACACATAAATATAGCAAAAATAATTTGCCAGATCTACCTGTCTGCTTATTCTATAAATCACAGTATATAGTACAGATCTAGAGGATAGAGTTAAGTGTAAATAGCACATAAAAATAATAAAGAAGACAAAGTAATTTGCATTTCTTCAGCTTATTGTGATAAACATTCCTTGTTTTACCAGTTGTGTATATAACTACCCCCAACCCCTATTCAATCTGCAGAATAGATTTTGGGTCCTCTTAGCTGTAAATTTCACATTACTGTATTCTTTTCAATACTTTTTCTGTTGATTTTGTCTTATATTTTGGATTGGTGCATAGCTGTAGGCTATAGTCACATTTCTTTTATAAACATATTGTAATATTTTTTTTATTTGTAGATGAACTGTAAAGTAGAGAAAGATGTCCTATTTTCATCCAGAAATCATGGTAAAGGCAAACTTTGGCCCTCAATTGTAGTTTAGTGCAGATTTCTGATTTGTAGCCTATTTGATGTGAGTACTTGTGTTTAGAAAATCCTAAATGAATAATAATCCTGGAATTAATGTTTCTCAGTAAAATATAATATAATATAACATGCAGAAAGGCAGCAATCAAAAAATTACAGCTGATGACAGAAATAGCACTTAGACATAACATGGAAAAGAGGTGCTGCTGCTAACTGAGGTGTGAAGCTTGCCTTTTTATTTGTAACCTTGGCAGTGAAAGACTTGCTGGCTTAGTCACCCTGCTGAGGATGAATGTCACAGACACAGGTTAGTGGATCATTTTTAAGGTCAAAGCTGTTTCATAAAAATGTCATAAACATTGGTATATGACAGTGCACACTCACATGCTCATACACACTCACCAATTTATTTATATCCCCTCAACAAAGGAGTAATACAGGACATAAGTAAATAGAGTTGCAGAAAACATCATAAAATACATCGTCTTACAGTTAAAACATGGACTGTATTAAGATTATCCAGTGAATGGCCTCTCACTTGGCTCAGTTTGTTGCAGCTCACTGAACTGTGAAATCTTTATGAAACCCATCTCATTAGTTAGTGTTTGTATGATGTTCACACACATCATCACATCAAAATTTCGAGATCAATGTTGATCATATTATGTCACACATGCTTTTGATTCTCACTGGTCTGATATCCAACAGTGCACCCTTGCCTTAATTCACTAATTTCTTACAAAAATAATCAAAAAGATGTTGGGTTCACATAGCAGTGGGGTCCAGGGACTGCCACATTTTGATGTCATACGCAATGTCACACTGAAAAATGCAATTGAATGTAGTTGATGTCTAAATGTTGATACATGTTTCTTTAATGAAAAAAAAAAGAGAGTTGAGTTTTCAATAGCATCTAGACTCTACCTTGAACATAGGACATCTGCTGTTCAGTGATTTGACCTGCCTAATTCAAAGCACATATGAGAAAAGGAAACAATAAGCAGCAGTAAAGCTATCTTTTTCATCTGTTCTGTATGTAACAACAGAAAGTGTAATTTCCTCTCTGTGTATAATAAAAGCATGCTTGAATAGGAAGCATGACTATCAGACAGACTATACAGATCTGATTGTGATATATGGATCTGATTACTTGTATCTAAATTACTTGGCTTGACAATTGCAGTAAGAAAGGAAGATGAAATGAAAGAAAAGGTGATGTACCAGTTGAAAAAATGTCTTTATCTCTGTTGTATTATTGTGGCTTTTTATAAGAAGAATGAAATGTGAAAATGTTGGATCTTCCATACAGTGTAATTGTTAAACATAAGATTTCACTACAGTTCTGTAACAATATATGTTAATACTGAATATTAGGTAGAATGTGAAATGCTTTATTTTGAGGACTTTTTGTTTATACCTGTAGTGCAACTAGTAAAATGGTACTAGAAGCATAGCGGTGAGGTAGACCATCCCTCCTCCAACACTCTGCCAGACAACATTCCTGGCAGAGTGCTCAGGGAATGTGCAGAACAGCTAGCGGATGTCTTCACTGACATCTTCAACAACTCCCTGAGCAGAGCTGTTGTTCCTACGAGCCTCAAGACAACGACCATCATCCTTGTGCTGAAGAAGTCTATGGCTGTCTCATTGACTATCATCCCATCGCACTCACACTTATCGTGATGAAATGCTTCAAGAGGCCTCATCATGAGGCACATCAAGACCCAACTACCACCCACACTGGGAGACCTCAGTCAGTCTGGATCAGGAACAGCATCTCCAACACCACCACACTGAGCACTGGTGCCCCTCAGGGCTGTGTGCTCAGCCCACTGCTGTTCACTCTGCTGACTCACGACTGTGCAGCAATGCACAACTCAAACCACATCATCAAATTCGCCGATGACATGACTGTGGGGGGTTCTCATCGTTCTTGACGAGTCAGTGCACAGAGAGGAGGTGAAACAGCTAACAGCCTGGTGTAAAGCCAACAGCCTGTCTCTAAACATCAACAAAACTAAAGAGGTGGTTGTTGACTTTAGCAGAGCACAGAGTGGCCCTTCCCCGCTTTACATCGACGGATCCTCTGTAGAAATCGTCAAGAGCACCAAATTCCTTGGTGTTCATCTGGTGGAAAACTTCACCTGGTCACTCAACACCAGCTCCATCTGGAAAGAGGTATGGAAGCATTCGGGCCCTCAAAACCAGACTGTGAAACAGTTTCTTTCCTCAAGTCATCAGGACTGAAACTGTATCACCTGGTTTGCACCTGGTTGCACACATTGCATTTTATGTAGCTAGGACAAACTTTCTGTCCCTAGTTCTGTGTTGTTGTTTTGTTTTGTAGCTATATATTTGTATGTTGTCTATGTAGCACCAAGGTCCTGGAGAAACGTTGTTTCATTTCACTATGTACTGCATCAGCTATATGTGGTTGAAATGACTTGACTTGACTATATTGACTATATATTATATTCAAGAAATATTCAAAATTAAAATTTATTATGTGCTGTTGTTATACTGTTGTTTTTTATTGACTTTGGATACTATACTGCTCAAAGAAAATAGAATCTTGATAAGTGAATCTTGATAAGTTGAAAATATTTACTAATATATATTGTGTAATTTGTTGAGAAAATGATATGGCAATTGTCAGTGAAAACCAAAATCTTTAACCCATTGAAGGCTGGATTTAAAAACACACCAAAAAATCATGTTTAACATTAAAATTACAGGCTGAGCCAACATGCATGAATTTAATGCTTCTGATGATAAACTAGTCGATGATAAGATAGCAGTGTCTTGGAGATCACCTCCCAGACCTGGATCAAGGCATCAGTAATTTCCTGGACTATAGTTACTTGGCGGCTTCAGATGCTCTGAAACATAAAGTTCCAGAGGTTCTCAGTTCGATTCAGGTCTTGGGAACATGAGGGCCAGTCAGTGGAACCAATGCCATTGTCATCCAGAAACATGCCTACACACACTTGCCACATGAGTCCGGGCTTTGCTTTGAACCAGGAGGAACCCAGGGCCCACTGCACCAGCATACGGTTTGACAATGGCCCTGAGGATTTCCTCCCAGTACCTAACAGCAATAAGGATATTGTTGGATAGCATGTGGAGGTCTTTGCAACCCCCCAAGAGATATTCCTCCCCAGACCATCAATGACCCACTACCATACTGATCATACTGGTTGAAGGCAGCATGACCTTCTGCATGACATTTCCAAACTCACATCTGCTCAGTGTTAGATGTGCTCAGTGTGAACCTGCTCTCATTTCTGAAGAGAACAGGGCACCAGTGGTTGACTTGCCAATTCCGGTTTTCTCTGGCAAATGCTAATCAAGCTGCATGATGCTGGGCCATGAGCACAGGTCCCACTAGAGGATGTCAGCCCCTCATGCAACCCTCAGTATCTCCTTCATGCTCTTGAAACTGTGCTGGGAGACACACCAAACCTTCTTGCAACACAATGCTTGGATGTGACATCCTGGAAGAGCTGGACTACCTCTGCAACCTGATTGGGTTGCAGGTACTTCCTCATGCTCTAAGTAGTGACAAGAACCGTAACAAAACATAATACTAGAGACAAATCAGTCAGAAAGGATAAGGAGTGAGCAACTGTCTGTGGCCACCACATGCAAAACCATTCCCTTTTTGAGGTTGTCTTGTTGTTGCCTCTCCAGTGCACCTGTTGTCACTATCATTTGCACCAATGCAGTTGAAAGTGACTCACAATCACTTATGCTTCCTAACTGGACATTGCTATCCCTGAAATTTAACTGACTTGATGTTATACTGTGATGATTTGTTGTTCTCTTAATTTTTGAGCAGCTCTGAGCAGGATAAGTCAACTAGGGTCAGCTTATGTTGTGTTGAATGTGCTCTATGAATAAAGTTTGACCTATCTTGACTTTTAAAAGTTATGATGGGGAAATTAAAATGTTACAGCAGCATGATAAGATTATGGTGCAAGAATATAATTCAGTAGAATGTACATGTCAGTAATAGTGTCATTGTGACAGGAAAACAAAAGGAATGCACTGTGGTATATAGTGTAACACAAGGAAGACAACACAGAATGAAGACATAAGAGCAGATCCTGACAAAGTGATTAATGTAGGGAAGAGATAAAAACATATGCATTGATAGAAATAAGTAGTGAAGCAGGCAGAAAGCAATGTTTCCAGGAGACAGTGTTACTTCACTAAAAAAGATTAAGAAATAAACATGCAAAGTCTGTAATGCCCTTCAAGTCAAAGAAACAATGTAAATATGGAAACACAATGAATTTATGTAGATTTTATGGAGAACAAAAATACTTTTTACTTTAGTGTGTATAGAAATTACTTTTAAGAAGTATCTGTTCAATTCAACCTGCGTTCTTAAAATAAAAATGTTGTCCACAGTGTGGAAAAACACACTGTCTTGTGTGTTGTCTTTTCTTGCTTTACTTACTCCAAAAGGCTAATGATCTCCTGACCCAGTGAACTAGCACAATGATATGTTTTTGATATCTTATAAAGGTACATTTTTGGATAATATCCTTTCTAGATAGCTTTGCTCAGAAATGTACAATGAAAGATTACACAAAGACAAAAGAAAAACATAATAAAATGTAGATGACACATTGCATATTTGTTTGGGTGATCTTACTGATCAATAGTCTGTTAAAGCTGACAGCATGTAGCAGGTAGACAATGGCCTCACAATAACTGATTCAGCTCCTCAGAAAGAGCACTTGGAAATGCAAAACAGAATCAATCAAGGATGAAATCCACTCAAAAAGATTCTAAACGATATCTGGTGGGCGAGTGGCCTTTTATAGCCTTAAAATAAGTTAAAATAAGCACCTTGACAATGAGAGAGGTAAAAGAGCCACAGGGCAATAGAAAAATTGCTTTGATGCTTGACAGTTCTCATTTATGTAATGTAATCTGCTCAAGAGATGTGTTTAGATGGGTGAACAAAAAAGAAATACAAGAAAAAAAAGTTTCAAACCGTTATTGCTGGTTGGGAATCTCACAGAGGACACACGGATTAGAATAATGTAATTCAAAATATGATCATTGATGCTTGAAGTTCTAAATCCTACTAGCAGAAAGTTAAAAAATAGCAAAACCATTTGTAAAGAAATGCATAAACCTGGAAACCATACAAATTGAAAATTTGTACCTAACCCTAGGTGACAATTAGGAGAAATTTAACACAGATCAGAAAGCTGCATGAATACTAAAGAATACCACAACCTATTACTTTTTTCTACTACTTAGGCTTTCTGTAAGATCAATGAAAAAAAAAAACTTTACAAACTTTTTATACAGTCAGTACAGTATTTACTAGATACATTTCCCAGACATATCTAAGCTAATTATGGACTAAGTTCATTTTAATTTAATTAAGTTAAAACTGAACCTGTGTGTCCTTAACTGATTTTAGCCGGAATTATGCAGTTAACATGAAGTGACTCACCATAGTATGTTCGGTTCCACATCTTCTTGGTGACACTTTCTCTTGACAGTTGGCCCTGACTTTCTGCTAAAGTCTCATTCAGTGCATGAGCATACAGCATTAGGCCATCATAGAAGCCTCCAGGTATTATGTTCATCTGCAAAATAAATTCATACTTCAGTGTCAACTCAAAAATAAAATTCAAAAATATGAAACAGACATTGTTATCATTACACCATAAACAAATATTCCTATATATTCATATATATTCATAGGCAGGTGTGTAAATAATAATGCTTTTCATATTCATATCAAATCAATATTTGGTGTGACCACCCTTTGCCTGCAATAACACCATCAATTATTCTACGGATACTTGCACACAGTTTTTGAATAAAATTGGCAGGTAGGTTGTTCCAAACATCTTGAAGAACTAACCATATATGTTCTGTGGATGTAGGCTGCCTCAAATCCTTCTGCATCTCATTGTAATCCTTCTCTAAGCTAAAGATTATGAAATTGCCAGTCTCCTTCCTTATCCAATTTTCCACCAATCCATCCTTATATTCATGTGTCTAATTTATCTATCACTTATCCACAAACCATTTTTGATCAGATGATTGTTTTGTTAAAACAAATTACATAGTACATAGTAACTGTCCAAATTAATGCACACTGTAACTAACTAAAACTTATAAACAGTATTAATCGTGAGATTTTACAATGTCATTGTAGTGCAGGCAAGGGAACACCCTTTTTTGCAAGTGAAAATAAAGTTAGCTCTTTTCTTCACAACTGTAAACGATGGGAAAAAGTGGAAATTTAGTGAAAAAAATTGAAGCCAAGGGCTAAACACTTTTAGCACTGAACTAAAGGCTAAGCTATAAGCTATATAAGCTATATAAGCTATGGATATAGGAAAGTTAGATAATATTATGACAAAAGCACAGATGGTGTGACTATTGACATACATCTGCCAAGAGTAGTAAATATTTATTGTATTTTTATGCATACATATATAGATATGCACAGCTTTTATCTCAGTGTTCTGAGATAAAAGCCAGTGTTCAGCATGCCATTACATTTTTAAGAGAAAATGAAGTAAAGCCATTTGCACTTAGTCGCATACATTCACGATAAATAGAGTTATAATTCATTTAAAATGTCTCAGTCATTCTCATATTTGCCAGCATGATGAGTCATGCTTGATTACACTCACTCTCAGTCATTCACTTTCAGTAAGCTTTAAATCCTGGTCAGGGTCATGGAAGATCCAGAGTTTACCCTGAGAATACTGTCGCATGAGGTGGGAATACACCTGGGATGGGACACTAGTATATCGCAAGGCACTTATCATAGCCAAAACAGTTACTCACATGCTTTGGAGAGATGGGAGGAAACCAGAGAATGCATAGGAAACCCACTCAGACAAAAGACTCTAATTCTATCATGTTCAAATACTGATAGCTGACGTAACCTACCAGGGAGTCCTCTACTGTGAAGTTGAACATCTTCTTTGCATTTGCTTTTAGATCAGTGACAAACTCTTTATACTCCGGATTTTGTGGCTCTCGGTAGGTCAGGATTTTCACGCTCTGAAAAAGAAACAGTAGAAACCCTGATAAAACACTGTCACATGTAAGAATGTTTGGTCACGTTAGTGGTTCTCAAAAAGGATTTCACCAACAATGTCACTCATGTTTTCATCCTTAAAACATCCTTTTTAAACACTTTGGTGGCAAGAGGAGGAATGCCTACTATATTAACCTTATACAACTTTTAATGTGGGAGATACAAGAATTGTGACAGTCAAAAGAATTGTATATTATTGTCTGTATGTGAGTTTTGCTCCAAATATGCCAACAAGCAAGTGAGACTAGGAAGATTGCCTGGCTGCTGATATAGTGCCAAATGGAAAATATGCACTATCCATAACGAATAAAAAGACAGATGACCAGTTTCAATCAGATGGCAAATTGAGTATGAAACTTAACTGTGCTTTTCATCATCCACTCATTAACATGAAAATAATAGCAAAGTTGAGGGAACATGTTCTGGACCAAAAAAAAACATTGAACAACAACGTTCAAAGCAAAATAATAATAATAAAAAAAACTGGTACAGATCAAATTTCGGCAAAGTTCAAAAACACTCTTTAAAACAGAGACAGGAATTTAAACGTTTCTCTCTGTATGGCTCTTATATTTTTGTTGTCACTGATTGTCCCATGTTTAAAAGCAAGTTCTTTGCTGACTTGCTCATAGTTTCAGAAAGCAAATCCCTGATGCTAAACCTGCTTGCTGTTCTGTTTTCTTTCTTTTTCCCCCTCTTTTCTCAGTCTATCTTTCTACTCTCTGTGTCACCTGGTGAGTTTGCCTGGAGTTTTGAGGCAATGCAGGCACATTGAACTGTATCTCTCCTATGAAGTCTCGCCTTAAGCTTACTTGGTATGCTTCTTTTGCAATATCATCATCAGCATCTCCTCTGGCCCAAGGCCGGGCAGGTTGTGATGACACAGTTCTTCCAAAAACATCAATGTAGATGAAGACAAATTCCTCTTGAGGAAGATTTGCCTTACGAAAGTTCACCATTAGTTGCCGAAAGATATCCGGATTACAGCATACAAACACCACTAAAAAAAGAAAGAAAAAAGGGAAAAATGCAGGTTATTAAACACAAGATATCACAGCAATTTTCTGTGACCCAAAATTCTGTATATATCAAATAAAGTCTCCTAAACTTTACTTGTTTCCATCACTAATCTAAATATGAAGTCTGCACATTCCTATTAAAATGCTAGGTTTTTGTGATATAAAAAATTCAACCAAGATAAATCATGTCAGAATTTTTTTCCACCCTCAATGTGAAATTACAACACAAAAATTAAATGAAAAACAATCAGAAACTTTCTTAGGAAACTTTCTTATGTTTTAGGTAATTGTAAAAAAAACAATTACCTACTTACATGTGTGCATATGTTTACATCTCAAAACTACTGCCTCGTTGAAGCACCTTTTGATTTTATTACACCACTCAATTTTTTGGGGTAAGAGTCTATTAGCATGGTACATCTTGAGTTGGTAAAATATTCCCAATCTTTCTCACAAAAGCATTCTAGATCCATCAGATTGTAAGGGCATCTTCTGTGCACAGCCTGCTTCAGGTCACAGCACAAATTTATATTGGGTGTCAGATCTGGGCCCTGGCTAGATCTTTTAAAATCTTTGATTTTCCTTTGGTTAAGCAATTCTTTTTTCGATTTGAATATAAGCTTTGGGTTTTTCTTGTGCAGAAAAGCAAAATTCCTTTTCATCTTACTAGCCAAAACCTGAAGGTTTTACACTAAAATCGAATGGTATTTGTAGCTGGTATTTGTCACCTTGATTAAAGCCCCAGTTCTGGTTGAAGAAAAGCTGCCCTAAAGCATGATGCTTTGATAATCATATCAAAAAAGCTTTATTTGGGGTTAATAGGAATATTTTCATTCATGACGACTGTATTATAATTACAAATTATCAATAGAGTGAATGGGATTGGTTAATTTTAAATATAGCCACACCACCAATTATAAAAGGGTGTACACACTTATGCAACCAGGTTATTTTTTTTCCTAAAATGTTTCAGATTGTTTTTAATTTTTTATATGCTGTATTTTTACAATGAGGATGGAAAGTTCTGGCATAATTTATTTTGGTTTTATTTTTTACATCACAGTGTATAAACTTTTTACATCCATTGTAAATGGTAACAATTAGGCCCAATTTCCTAGCACTGACTGACTGTTCAATAAACTAACGAGATTACCAAAGCATAGAGCAAGAACAAAATGTCATCTTAACACTATTAGATAGGAATTTGTGGTCTGTGTGTCTGCATGAATGTAAGCATGCCTAACAGTAACATGAAAAAAGAAAAAAAGGCATTTCTGGTGATTAGCTCATAATTTTTTCACACTGTACTGCTGATCTATTAACATGCCCTACTAACACACAGACAATGCAAGCAGAAGACCAGCAGTACAAATATATCATGCGCACACACACACACACACACACACAATAGGGGAGGGTCTAATTGTTAATGACATAAAAGGTCAATAAAAAAGACAATTATACACTGTACAGTGGAATCTATAAAAGGCTTCATTAATGCTGCATGAACTAGGACAATCATTTCAGTTTGTCCAAGCAGAGTCATTTCTGTACTTCTGCATCCAAGAGCCACATAAGTAACACAGGACCAAGTCAGTGAGGCTACTAAATCCACAAAGTCATTTAGACAAAACAGAACATTTTTTCCACTCTAACAGAAAACCAGAGAATGGAAGATATGTCTTTAGTTCCATGTATTTTTAAGCACTTTCAGTGAGAGCAGGATATTGTTTGTCGATAAAAATGGTTTTAAAATACACTGACACAGTGATTTTTCAGTGACATTCTGTGATGGTCAAACTGTAATAAGCACTTTGTTGAAAGGTTGTTTTCATACTAGTTTTACTCTTTTACTCCTTTTTAGCAATCATAAGCAATATTTGATTAGAGGTCACATTATCAGAGGTCACAAAGCACAAAGCTCCGTTCTGCCTAAATTATGAGTACAGAAATATGTTTAGATTTAAACAGCACCAAAATTATTTCTGACCTCTAATGTTTCTGATATCATTCACAGAGATCTAAGCTGTTCCTAGATTTGCAATTATTGCCTGTTTTGGTTGGAAAGAAAGAAGTTGTACCATCATGTCAAAAAGTTTCTTTCAGCATCACAGCTGAAACAGTAGACACAAGACCAAAGACACAGCCAGACATATATAAGACACAGCACTTACCACTAAACAATAAAACTGACTTTATGATCTATGGAGCCTGGGCTGCAGCTGTCAAAGTACAAGGAAGTACAATGATATGTGTAAGCATAATATATGATATTATAATGGTTGGGTGTTAGCGAAAGGTTAGGTGTGAATGTCAAAGTATGTTCTGGGTTTTTTTTTTAACAACTAGATTGTGTTCATAATAAATCTAATCAGATCGTATCTGTGGAATTTGTTTTTCATTTTTTTTTTTACTTTCTTTTTTTTTTCAGTTAAAAGGTCCCTGGGTGAAAATGATTGAGAATTTGTACAAAAAATAAACAGTTGGCATAATGGAAATGGAATCAGACTGTTACATGACATACATGTCCATTTTATACCTAATTAAAAGCAATGAGTAATTGCAATATGTTCAACCACTTTCTTCTAAATGCAGTCATCTATCAAAGATTTCCTGGAAACTAAGAGTCCATTAGAGTACTAAAGCTCTTACAAACCAAACTAAAAAGCACACAGCAAGCTGTGTGTGATTCTCAAAGCTTTCACCAACAGGCAAATAATAAAAACATGACATAGAAGCAAATGGCATACGTGTTATGCTTATTTCAATACTAGTACTACTATTACTGTTAATATTGTTATAATTATTGTAATATATATCTGATCCAGGCTCATAATGTTCATGATTCAAATGGCAACTGTAAAACTCACATACCACTGCACACAACAGGCCTATCTATCTCTCTGTCAATGCCACACACTCACTGCATCCATCGTTCTATCAATTTACCAGTAAAACACCACAACTTTCTCTTCATAATCTTTCAACCAATCTCTCTGTATCACTTCTTCTGTCATTCTACTAATAACACTCTCCATCTATCTACTTGTATTTCCTCTTTCTACTAGTAACTGTCTCTCTATCATTCTGTCTGTCACCCTTTTTCTTTCTTTCTTTCTTTCTTTCTTTCTTTCTTTCTTTCTTTCTTTCTTTCTTTCTTTCTTTCTTTCTTTTGCTTCCTTAAAAATTCAAAGTATCTTAATCTTAAAAAGCTTAAGATATATTTTCAATCTGGTTTGCAGAAGCAAAAATCTAAATCCCTCATGAAGAATTTAAAGTATCTAGCCAGCAAATTTTCTCCAAATGTGAACAAAACAAAACAGATTGTTGTGGACTTCAGGAGAGCAAAGAGCAACCATTTTACACTAAACACAAAGGATCTTCCGTGGAGATCCACAAGATCTTCACCTGTCGAAGAACCTCACCTTGTCACTCAATACCAGCTCCATCACCAAGAAAGCCCAACAGTGGCTCTACTTTCTATGAAGGCTGAGGAAAGCCTATATCCCAACCCCCATCCTGACCATGTTCAACAGAGATACTATCACAGCTAAGCAGCTGCCTGGTGTGGGAACTGCACTGGACCACAATACCCTGCAGCAGAAAGTAAAGACAGCTAAGAAAGATCATCAGAGTTCATCAACACATACTGCGTCTACAAAGCCAACAGCATTGTGTTTCCCTCACACAATCCCTCAAACACACACTCTTCACCATCCTGCTATCTGGAAAAAGGTACAGAAGCATTCAGGCTCTCACAAACAGACTGTGTAACAGTTTCTTCCGTGCAGCATTTAGACTCCTTAATATCCAGGGCCTAGACTTACATGAATCCTATAATGGATAAAATTGTAGATTGCAATGAACATGGGTCTTGAGTTTGTGACTATGATGTAAGCAACATCTTTATATGACAAACCTGAAAGAAGCAATAAAAACTCTTCCACACATTTGACCTGGCTGTGACCTTGATGCTGTTTGAACCCATTAAAAAAATCTAATCAGTACACCTGCTGGTTACATTGATAATTCTATATAAATCCTACAAAAAGTCAGTCACTTGAGATATTAATTCTTCAGTTGGACAGACATATGGACAACCCCCCAAAATAATGTATGCCTTACTTAGTTGTGGAGACATAAAAAGAATATTTCTTATGCAAAGACGACATTAGGCATAAACACACTTTTTTATATGAATATAAATCATGAGATCATGAGATTTCCTTGCCTCATACTTTATTCATTGCCCACTGATAGTGCAGTATTATTCTCCTAAGAAAAAGTACATTTTAGACAATTATATGAGCTCCAATACAATATTACCAGTACCAACATCAATTGTTTATCTTATTCTCACTCTCCAGCAAGCACACATACACCTTTTTGCCCAAACACAGTTCATTAACTTCTCTACTAACTGTGTAACTACCCAAGTGTTCCAGAGTCTGAACAGTCTGATCTTGTTTTCAAAATCACATTAGCAAGTCACTTGCTCACTTGCAGATGAAGTGCAATTTGTATTGTGTCTCGACTGCTATGTTGTCACTTGTGCCACTGTCCAGTTATTTTAGTGCCTTATATGATGTGGCAGTGGCCAAATTGTATAAGCTACACTGTAATGTTTATGCACATGACTGTTACCTCTGGTCTTAACTGATCTACTGAACAAAAGGAGTGAAATTCAGGCATGACTGAAACTTTTGCTGATACTGACCAGCAGACCATGAGAGAATGGTCATGATCGAACAATTTGCTTATTTAAGCTCTAAGAGGAGGGAGCAATCTCAATCATGATATATGAGGGAAGTAACTGTTTCACCACCTGTTTTGTCCAGTACAGGAAATTCTTTAGCAGATTTCCTCTCATCAGCACATTCCTCCTCTCGCAAGACATATATGTGTAATGTGCATGGTTATTCATGCACATCTACCCCCTCCTCCACTGTTAATTAGAGCAATGTCTATTGTTCTCCTTTGTGTCTCCATGGTTTTAACCAGTCCAGCTTAATTTTTAACTAGTGCCAGATGGACTGGGCATCTGTAAGCATAGTGCAATGGAACGCTTAGCTCAGTGCTGTGGCCAGTTTAGTTCAGCATGGGTGCTCCTCCCTTCTGAAACCATGGTGATGGCAGGTACTGAAATTACATATGTAGAGAGTGTCATCTGCAATAGCATGATTTCCAAGAAAACCAAATCAAAACACACTGCAGAAGCTGAGGGTCTTTTGTGTAAACTTTACTTGCAGGTCAAGTACAAGAAGCTCTAAACTACCAAATGAAATCTAACCTGAAATCTATTTTCTACATACTAATAAAAACCACACTTATAGAATCCATACAGAAGTCTAAGCTTGACACACTGCTCAGTGTTGCAATTTAAAGCTGATTTGGTGGAAACATAAAAATGGAGTGAAGTTACCCAACCAAGTGCATGTCTATGGAATAAAAGACCCATTTTTTGCTGCAGCAGCACACAGAAAGAATGGAGTAATTTGAAACAAGAGATCTGATAAGCATGATAGGTTCTCATCAACATTGCATGGGTGCATAAGATGTATTCTTATGTATTCTGCTACAAGCAGGATTAAATTGGACTGCAGCAGCAGAGTCTGCCAATCAATGTATTTTGCATGCTCTTCTCAAAACACATTGGTGAGAAATGAGAACATTAAACCTTCTAGGAGTGCTATTAGTGTGTGAATTTTGTCGAAATGAGACTAACAGAGTCTAAATCTAATAGAGCCAAAATATTTAATTTTGATTGCAATGGATGAAGTCAGGGCTCTGATGTTGAATGACATATCATGTATACTTAATCAGAAGTCTATTAATAAATTTATGTATTTATGTATATTAAAAAAATAGCATTTGGTGTGTGTCCAGATATTCATATTCAGAATCAAATCACATCCTTCTAGAACTATCTCTTCCAGACATGTTTCAGAGAATGATCACACTTTAACTGAACCCTGAGCTGCTGGACTGATGTATTTGAAATAAACAAGACATGGAAGCTATTTTGTCATAAGTTACCAGATGTCAATTTAAATTGTAGGTTATTCTGGGAGATTTTTAAATGATATGCTTGCAAAAATATATAATATCACATTTTTCCTGACACAGAATAATGTTCCTCTGAAAGAACGGAGTACAAATCTTTATCATTACTGAAACATTAGCTGATTCAGGCTCTGAGTACAAGGGGCAATCCCCATCTTGACATTTTTACTGAGGGAAGTAACTGTTTCACCATCTGGTTTTATCCAGTAAGGAAGCTTTTACTCCTATACATAATGTCAACTGGAATCTAATCCAAAAGGTGAAAAATTAAATATAAACATGATAAATTGAATTAAATCGTTAAATTAAACTGTTATTCAATTAGTAAATTAAATAATGTGTTTTGAAAAGTTTGTTTTAAAAAGATACATTCTTTTGAAAGATAAAACATACAAGCAATGCAACAGAAATTTAAATGAAGTGTGTGATATACATGTGCATGCTTTTTTTGTTCTTTAATTGAGAGATCTGATTAACTTCCAGTGTATTCCTATGAAGAAGCTCACTAATGAAGACAATGGTATGGGGGTAAGGGGACTCATATGAGTGGGCTGTAGGCCATTAAAGGACACTGGCATAAATCACATGTAGACAAGCAAGATGTATATGACACCCTGCATTTAATTTTTTTGTTGCGTTGCTTGTATGTTTTATAGAGTACATTACCTTTTGTGAAATAATGTAGGGTAGACAGATAGATAGATAGATAGATAGATAGATAGATAGATAGATAGATAGATAGATAGATAGATAGATAGATAGATAGATAGATAGGCAGACAGACAGACAGATAGACAGACAGACAGACAGACAGATAGATAGATAGATAGATAGATAGATAGATAGATAGATAGATAGATAGATAGATAGATAGATAGATAGATAGATAGGCAGACAGACAGACAGACAGACAGACAGATAGATAGATAGATAGATAGATAGATAGATAGATAGATAGATAGATAGATAGATAGATAGATAGATAGATAGATAGATAGATAGATAGATAGATAGATAGATAGATAGATATTATGGCAGGTCCATGATTTGCCTGTGGTAAATTCCTTCACTAAACTATATAATTGTTATAAAATGGGTACAGCTAAATTAACTGTAGAGCTCTGTCTTTACAGCATAAAGTAAACGTCCATGAAAAAAGGATAAATTTGGCAAATGACGAACACTGTTTTCACAGGAAATGCCGATGGATCTGATACAATGTGCCGTACTTCCTTATATAGTGACTTCTCATTATAAAGGTTGAGTGGATATTTTTATATTCTTTTGGGACCTAAACAGAAGTTACAAAGTTCTTCTTGTTGGGTTGTAAATCTAATGCAACACCTAAAGTTGAATTGTTGAATTGTTCATGTAGCTTTCCTAAAACCGACTGTGGTAACTACATGCTCCGAGCAGAATGACAATGCTTCTTAAGCTAAGTTCCTGCAAGATGTCGACCCTGGACATTTCTGGCTAACAAAGGGGTGAAACCAACAAAGGGGTGAAACTGACACTGGCTGTGAGGGTAGTTAAGATGTTGCCCTTTAAATAAAAACAACATCACTGTACAAATTTGGAATTTTGGTTGCATTTGGAGCAGAGTCAGAGTCAATCCTCTTCTCATGATGACCTTGAATAGCACCCTCTTACTGCATTGTGAATACAGTACTAAATGATTAGTTTTAAAATAATGTTTAGGGTTTAAAATTTAATGTTTAAATATATTAAAAGTAACAAAAACATTATAGAATTGTGAATAAGAGGGGGAGTGATATAATTTAAAACATTTAAATAATACATTGTTTTTAGATTTGTAAAATTATTTAGATTCTGCCAGTATTCTGGAAATGTTAATTATCTGAATCATACATTAATCGTATGAGAGGCAAGATTCTATGAGCAGTGTGTTCTACCCAGTGAAGAAATAAATCCTATTCCAGTGGAAAGCTGTACAGCAATTCATTCTCTACATTGCTTATACTACTTGGTCACAGAGACTCGAGACACAAAACCGGGTATACCCTAGACAGGATGCCAGTCTATTTCAGGGCATAATCACACACACACACACTCACATTCACACACTACTGACAATTTAGAGATGCCAATCAGCCTACACCACATATCTGTGGACTGGGGGTGGATACCATAGCACCCGGAGAAAATCTAAATACACTCGGAGAACATGCAAACAACACACAAATGGTCGAAGACAGGAATCAAACCCCCAACCCTGGAGGTGTGGGGCAAACATGCTAACTATCAAGCAACTGTGCCCCCTGTACAGCAACAGAAGTGACCAATTAGATAAACATACTCCAAATGCAACTGATTGCCAAAAACAAAAAGGTGCAAAGCATTTGAGCAAGATACTGTGAGAAGAACCAGATTCAAAATCAAACGCTTCATTTTAATTCATTAATTTATTCTTTGCAATACTGGTTTTTAATTCCAAGACAGGATTCCATTTTATGGACATGCATAGACTGCTTTCTCTGACTGAAAACCTGCTGGTTAGTCCCACAGTGACAGTGCTTAAAAATACAGAATAGGGTTTCAAAACATTTCATTGAACGACTGTTTTTTCGGTGTTTGGCAGTGTAAAGTGCTCTATTTTGTCTCTTTATATAGGTATGACCTTGTAGATCTGGCAGCCTTACAGAATTTGCTGAGGAGGGTTCTGTGTTACTCCTTATGTACTTATGTACAGCCTACAATAGTTATAATTATGACAAAAGTGTTAAGGGAATTAATTTCTTTAAAGGTTTCCTGAAAAGGTCTTTAAAAATCCCCAAAAAAAGACCTAAATAACCTCATAAACTGACAAGACCTGCCAATGGGTTTAGACAGTCTTTTGTCTTGTAACTAAATACACGTCACTTTTAATTTCTTTGTAGTTACTGAACGTTTCTTTGTAGTTTTGGATCATATGCTAATAAATGACATTAAGGTTCAGTAAACATTTTACCCAGGCCAGGGTTATGGTGAACCTGTAGTGTATCTCAGAACACCACACATGTAAGGTGGCTTGGGTGTGCCCACATTCACATTCAGGGGCAATTTAATGTAGCCAATCCACCTACTGCCTTTTTTAACAAGTGAGACGAAACTGGAGATCCTATCAAAAACACATGAAAATGTTGAGACAACATGTCATTCGTAAGGAACTGTGTAGAGGCATTAAGAAGTCTACAAGACAGCAAATCTGCTGCTACAGAAGACAAATCAGAGCTACTCACCTCTCCCTTCTTCTTTTATCCTATGCAGATGGTCAGAGTAGTTGACTGGCCTGGTCTCTTCCTCAAACACAAGGTCCTCTGTGGTGATGTTGGCATTATGCAACTCCATGTAAAGCCCCTCAATGGCAAAATAGCACTCACGTTCACTCATTTTGCTGTCTTCAAACATCAACAAGGCATGTTGTTCCCAGCCAAAGTGTCTACACACATGAAGGCCAAACTCACCCAGCTTTTTGTGAGTAGGGCCTGTGTTAGTAATGGAGGTGTAGACCCCGGCACGGATGAAGAAACCTATTGCTGGTGCCCCTGCCGTGATCATGGGTAGACCCCAGTGTGTGGTGAACAGGCCCACAGGAGAGGCTGTGTAGTCACAGCCTGGGCCTATGAAAGCCCATGGTTCATAAGTGAACTTCAGATCGACAGCCATTAGTGGAGCAACAGACTCAGAGCAAATACCCTGAGCATTCTCACTGTTATTAAAAACATGGCGCAGTTTGTACCCAGGCAGGAGCGAAGAGTCAGCATTGATGAGTGTTATTGCACGCAGTAGGGCAGGTCCGACACGTGGCCAGGCCCATGGATATACGGTATTGGTCATAGGCAGAATAACAGCCAGTGTGATGTTTTCCTGGTTGTGCATGTGTATGTTTGACTTGTGGGGTTGAAAGGATCTGAGATGGATAGAAACAGAAGTACAGCAGAGCAGGAGCAGCAGCAATGCTGCTACAGAGTGTCTGACTCCCTCTAACCATAACCAGCACAGCAGCCTCATGGTTCCACACTTCACTCAATTTAGAGTCTGAAACACTGCGCGCACACGTGCACACACACACACACACACACACACACATCTTGAAAACAGCACAGGAGGTAATAATCACCACATGTGTATGTATATATATATATAATAATATATGTATAATTAAATAAGCGTAAATGTGAGTTGAACCAGTATGTGTTGAACCAAATATATTTGTTTTATTTGAATTTCCATTAGACATAGGCAATTTGATCAGGGAAAGTGATCAGGTAAGCAAAAGTGGCACTAAAGATGGTGTCTATCAGTTGATACTGTATATTTAGTTTTTAGTGACTAGTCTGAGTGCTAAGTCGTTTAAACTGTATATTTTTTAAATCTAGAATATTTCTTTTGAATTTTAGGAAGTGTTATGAAGCAAATCAGGCAACAGTGCTAGTCCAGACATCCAATCAAAAGGCAATTACTAGAGACTCTTTTAAAATACATGAAAACATGTGGTGAGAACAATTATCCATCTCTGCACTCCACTAGTGATCACCAGATGCTAAGACAAATGTCTAAACTGAGCCCTTAATTATTAAACATAATAAAAATAATAGTAAACCCAAAGCTATACCATTTATTCACTGCCTCAGTGACTCATGCATGACTACCTTATTACATATTTATTCCCTGTGAAGAATACCTTTTTGTGAAATAACAATCAAACATAATCTTGTATTGCAAAAGGAATCTGATTGACTGAATTATTATTATTTTTATTTATTTATTTATTTATTTATTTATTTATTTATTTATTTATTTTACCAAATTTACTATATTAATTTAGATTTTCCTCAAACAGATTGTTGCACATTTCAGTAAAAATACAGTACAGCCATTTCATTAATAAGATATAGCTAATCCCTAAATGTAACTGTAAATTTCTCAAACTGATTATAACTGATTCTTCCAGTAATTGTGGCTGACTGCTGACTGCTGACTGCTTTCGGGGACACAGAAACTTATTGTAGAAATGCTACACTTCCTACAAATGCTACAAGAGGCTCTTGAGAGAGATTGCTCCGAGAAAGGCATTACTGAATTCAACCAAACAAAATGTGGAATGTGAAATGTTATTCTGATTTTGGAACCATAATATGTATGATTAAACCATAATATGTTCATTATTAAAAGTGAAAAAAATCATATTCAAGGGTACAAATAATTGTGCAAATAAAAGGAGGTGATCAAAATAAATCATTAAAAACAACAAATTGAGAAGACTCATTCAATTTCAACTAGTTTAAGTATAATGATTTTAAATAGATAGATAGATAGATAGATAGATAGATAGATAGATAGATAGATAGATAGATAGATAGATAGATAGATAGATAGATAGATAGATAGATAGAGTTGCACACAGAGTCAGTTTTGCATATAAACACATTTCCATATATTTTTAAACCCAGTACAAGAACCAATATCTGCACTGATATTTTTTGTACATTTGTAATTCAGAGTCAAAGATTTGCTAGACAAATTTACAAGTAAATGTAAAAAAAAAACCTCTAACATAAAAGCAACATCCCAAAGCCAAGGATGCATGCCAAAGGAATAAGTGATCACTAATCAAACTATACAACTATAAGCATCATCGAATAGTAATGCTTGGAAATGTTCTGAGGTAATGGTTTAGACGAATGTAAAAAAGCACTTCCCTATCACTACATTTTGCATTATCTTAGTCATTTATCGATCAGCCAGTTCAATCCAATTACAGTTACTCACCACTCACCCGCATGGGCAGCTTTGATGAGAATGTACGCAGCACATTACAGGTTCTCACTAACTTTCAGCTTGCGCTACTGCTGTGTGTATATCCTGCCCAGGCAGAACCCTTAAACCAGGGTTGATTTCTTCAGTTTACATTACCTAAAATAAAGCAGAGGTTATCTCCATGACAGGCTGTGCTCTGTGGAGCAGCTGGGGTGGTTATGACTCTCCACTGCTGTTGTCACTATAGCTGGTGGGAGAGACAGTGAGTGAGTGAGAGAGAGGATCAGATGAATCAGTGAATCATAGTGGGGGAGTGGTTTCACATTTCAGAAGTGTACACGGTTGTAGGGAAAATCATTAGACACATAAGAGGATAAGGAATAAAGCAAATGATTAATAATTAATTAATAATTAAATTAAATGAATTTTTTACCTGTAGTATTCAAATGGGCTGGAGTGAAAAAAATAGAGTTCCCTTGTTAGTAAAGCACTCCGGTGGTCCGTACAAAAATAAACACCTCCAAATAGTGTAAGGATATGCTTCCAAATCATCTGCTGAAGCCAATAAATCCATACATCCACACAGCACAAGACACACTGGGCCAAAGAGTCAGTCATTCATTATGACCCTGGAAGATCTGGGTTAAATGGTCTCTCATGTTGTCAACATTCCTGCAGCTCCTGAGTTGAAATAACAGCATTGAAAACTCTTCATCACCTGCAGTAAATAACTTGGGAACAAAATCTTCAATATGGCAACATATTGTTGGCTCTGCTACACGCTAGAGGATCCTGACTGAACAGCAGCCTGAGCAGCCTGAGCACGAGACGCCTGAGTAATGCTGTAAGACTGTGAGAATAAGTGTGTGTGTGTGTGTGTGTTCACCTAAGTTCACATAGCTTTCCCTCTAATGTCCTCTCTCTTTCCACAAGAGGGAGGGAGAGGAAAAGGGAGAGAGGTTGTGAAAGAGAATGATAAATGAGCATTCTCTATGGTTCTGCTCTGTATCATTCACATCAGCTAAACACTGCAGGGTAAAAAAGAGTACTCATTGCAATTTTTTAAATTTCTGATTATGTTTTCTTTACTCCTCTGTATGTTAGTCTGAACTGTGTAAACCTATGTAGGCCTGTGTGGTGTATGTGTAAGTGTTTTAAGATATGTAAACACTTCTTTTAAGCATTCTGTCAGTAAAATGCAAAATGTTATTATTCGTTTATTCTTCCCATCAACATCCTTCCCTCTTGCTCCCCTGCTAGCCGCTATGCATGGCATTTACAAATCAATAAAGTAATAACTACTGAACCATAAAACCATGGGAGCAGTTATAATGGAAGGATACCATAGCCTTAGGGTTAGATGCCTGCTCTAAATCTCCCTGGATTTTAAACTGGCTTTGACCTGAGCTCATATCTTTCACATAAGGCACACAAACAACCCTTGGTAAACTTCCTCATTTACTGTAGCTGAACAAGGCTCAGCTTACCAAAAGCAATGTTACGATCTTTGGTAGAGAGTGTTTTATGTATTTGCTGTACTCTTAAATGACCTTTGTGCACAAGGCTCATCCTCTCCTCTCTTTCATGTAGATAAATCGGAGAAACAATACATTAAATTTGTAATTACAAAGTTAAAATGGATACATTTTACTCATATACATTATATATACATAATAAGATTTTATTTGACTCACCATTGTATTATCTGTTTTATTTTTCTATATCTTCATATGTAGCTTTTATCTATCTATCTATCTATCTATCTATCTATCTATCTATCTATCTATCTATCTATCTATCTATCTATCTATCTATCTATATTGGGGTAAAATAAAACAGTATTTTGGACAGTGTTTTGGGTATAATATAGAGTCATAGTATAAACTGTATAATTTAGTCACAGGAAGAAAACAGAAATTAGTAATGAAACTCAAAAGCATGCAAAAATCAAAAGTGGGTTGTGCATAGTGTGCACTGGATCAGTTCTGTGGACCATGCAGAGAGAGTAGCACAGTCTGATGGATAGGATTACGAAAACAGGATGCAACACAATAGTGCCCACCCCCTCCCCTACTCAATTTGCCTTATCTTGCTCTCTATCCTTATGTTAGTCACTCAGTAGCCAATTTCCTTGTTCAAGAAATTCACAATTACTTTAGTTCAACAAATTGAAAATCTAAAAAGACCACAGAGAGAAAAAAAATCTGTTCAGTGACTCACCAAACACTGGCATTCCTGTTTAACCATTAGTGAACAACATTTTTTATAGATAAAATTATTGAAATTAGACATTAATGATGTTTAGCTCTCTTCAGCAGGAAAATCCTCCTTAATGGGGAGCATTCTCTCCAGAGACCTTGAGAATGGGAGGCGAGATTGCCACTAGCATGGAGCCTTCTGCCAAATCAGGCTTATGTAAGCATGAGCATATACATCAGCTCTGGGTCAAAATATTTGATTCTTTGATGCATATGATTTGATTTAAAATATTTTATAGAAATGATTCTTAAATGCAAGAGCTAGTGCAACACATCCTTCATTTTGTTTTGTCTATAAAATATAATTGTGTATATTTGAGTCTGTGGTCCTCTGTTACATTCACAGTCAGGCAAAGAAAGAAAGAAAAAATCCACCCTGAACGACTTCAATTCTGGGGTGACTTTTTAGATTAAAATGATGATTGTTGGTCTTGTAAAATAACCTTGAGTATTTGGTGCCAGACAGCCTTTTAACACAATAATGCGTCATCACCATGGCTTTAAGATGTGCTCCACGACCAACCTTCTCCCACATCAAACTCAAATCCTCAAGCTGAAATCTACATTCACTTCCTATTCAATTTGCTTAGGCTCCTCTGCTTGCTGACTGATCTCAACTGTAGCTTATTCCAATTAATTAACTTCTATATATACTGGATACACTCCTCTGTGTATATTTAATCACTACTAAATCCTGTTTGTGATTTCTAGCCTTCATTACTAGCTTTTATTACCAGTTGCATTTTTCGATATTTCATGAACTGGCTGCAAGTGTAATAATGCATTGTAAGGGTGGCACAATAGTATGGGGGGCTAATGTTGCTACATATGTCTGCTTGAATCTTATTGTAACGGATTATTTGTCTAAATAGTCAGAGCCTCCCCAATCTCGAATAGTAAATATCAGTATTATAATATAATAATATAAATATATAATATTGGAGGCTCCAACAGAATACCCACAACAGCCAGTGAGAATGAGCAGCCTCGGAAGCATCACCAACCGGATGTTTCTGTGAAATATCGTCTCTGTGGAATCGCTAAAGTGAAATCATTACTACAAATGGCAGGTGTGTGGTCTCCTGGTCTGGTTGAATCATCTAATGTATGCGTTTAGTGGATTAAAATTTTAAAAATCGATTGAAACTGTCCTTATCTATGTGATCTCTCATATTTTTAAAATCTGTGAAAATTGTCTAGTAGAAATGAAACTGTTAATCATTACAGTATTATTTTTTAATTTAATTTTACTGTAATTTCACTTCAACTCAATTGGCAGTAAGTCATTGATCATTTGCAGGATTCTAGTCTTAGGATTAATGTAAGATGTCATTAATTATTGTACTTGTTAGCTAATCAGATGGTGTCACATTACTGTAAAGGATGACTCAAAGGATGACTAAAATCATGCATTTAAGTTAGAAAAAAAGACTGGAATCCTGTGTAGTTTTCTTACACATGCACAAGTAAATTGTGATGAAAGGCCAAAATCTGTCCAATAATGCCCCTCTTTCTGTGGTTACTTACAGATAGTTTCCTGTTTTGTAGTTTTGCTCTGTGCAAAAAAAAAAAAAAAAAAAAAAATCTCCGGTATTATACTGTCATCAATTAATGTCAATTTTTAATCAGTTGATACTAATGTATAACATTAATAACCATTTAAATTTCTGTAAAAAAAAAAAAAAAAAAAATAATTAAAATCCTATGAAGAGTATAATTTTCTGTTTATCTGTAGAAAATTTACCCTTAACCCTTTACCCTGTGCAAGCTGTACAACCAAAAATTCTAAATACTTAACACTGTAATTTTAATATATAGTGTTTGTAAATCCATCTCCAACTTTTCCCTTTATTTCTAAGGTTCACAATGAGTTTTCTTGACATGATGCATTCAGAAGCTGACTCTTTCAGTATTTAAAATATAGCTCTGAAATTGCTATAAAATATTGATATAACCAGCACATATAATGTCCTGCTAGGTTTATGCTTCATTTCCACTAAAAACCAAATCTTTTTTATCATTTGTATTTAATGACAAATTGAGTAGAGTAGAGAGTACTTTATTAATCCCCAAGGGGAAATCTGGTGTCACAACAGCCACAGCACAAGAGCAACAGAGAGGACTAGGTCTTAGCACAAGAGCAGCATGACATGGAGTGCACAATATACTCACAAATAAGAATGAATGAATATGCATATAAATATACATATGCAAAGCTTTCAAGTAATTTACAGACTGGAAGGGAGGTCTCTATACAGATCTTCTGTTTATGATCCTCTAAATTCTGTCCACCATCCACCTTTCCACCACCTCGCCCAGGTCATCCAGTTTGCAGTCTAGAGCGGAGCCAGCTTTCCTGATTAGCTTATTCAGCTTCTAATCTACTGCAAGTTCATTACACCCGTGACTGTATTCCACATGCACCTTCTCAATCACTGCTGTTGACATGCATGTAACAGTGAAGCTGGCTGGAAAATATCAGGCCAACAAAAGATCTAAGAAATATAGGCATCATATCACTCTCAAATCACCTGAGATTATTGTTACAGTGAGGCTGCATAAATCTACAGTCTGGGCCTGACAAAAATACATCAGTGTCTACATTTACCCTGCAAACATAACATTTTCATATTCACTACAGAACACACACACAATTTACTAATTTATTTAAAATTAAACTAATACTTTATTCAATCAGAATATGACTAAATGCTTGGAATAGTTTGCCCACCATGCTAGCACAGTAGAAAGTGATAGAGAGACTAGAGTGAAGGAAAATAAAGAAATCAATAATTACTCAACTGTCCATAACCTTATTTCACCTTCTAAAATGGTGCTGATAATCACATTTGCTGTTACTGGTACTGGCTGTATTTTAGCACTGAAAAGGGTAACAAGCATTAAGCTTCTCATACTGGCTGACTATTCTGTGTACCCCCACACATCATTTATCATCCACTCATATGCCAGGAACTGTTTTATTTTCCTTGCCGAAATCATGTTGATCTGTGTGATTTAGTGTTTTTAAGAAATCCTCATCTTTTCAGAACGCTGATTCTCAGCACCACTTGAAAACATCCATGTCTA
Organism: Hemibagrus wyckioides; assembly: GCF_019097595.1. Lineage (NCBI taxonomy): Eukaryota > Metazoa > Chordata > Actinopteri > Siluriformes > Bagridae > Hemibagrus > Hemibagrus wyckioides. The sequence goes on from NC_080710.1 coordinate 13,612,291, forward strand.
GGTCTAAACAGGAAAAAAAGAAGAAGAATCGATTTAATAAGAATCAAGAAATGTACATTATTGATTGGTGTAACATTCAGTCAAACCAACAGTTTCTATAGTAACCTAAATCTAATATTAATGTACAATTTCACATACATAACAATAAACTATTGCATTTGTGTTTTGAATATTTGTTTGAGTATTGCAGTTTCTTTGAGAAAAGTTCAGTGTTTTACAGTGTAAGTCACAGTTTTGGCACAACAGCAGTCTAAACATTTCTTCATAATGGTTTTTGATGTGAACGTTAACTGACACTCTTGAAAATCTGTATACCTGCATGATTTTAAGCACTGTACTACTGCCACATGAATGGTTTATTAGTTAACTGCATGAATGTGCATCTGTATAGGTGTTGGAATTAAAGTGGATGGTGAGTGTATAATAGATTAGTTAGCCGACATAAATTACATAACGAATCCCGTCAAAACACTAAAATGATAGTAGCTGTGTTGAGAGACAAAAACGACAGGCAGCAGTAACTGTTCTAATCAAGAGAGGTGACATCACTGTTCTGTAGCAAATGTTGTCCAATGAATTGTCTAACACAATTAGAAGATAGGGCCATATCATCAGTGTTTCATTTCATTTTTGGAAGGTGAAAGGCTAAAGACTGAAGTAAGCAATGAAGGATGTCACACACTGATTCGCATTCCAATCAAAACATACACTACCGCTTAAAATTTTAGGATCACTTGCATATTTCAGCTTGATTTCAGCTACAGAGGAAGACTCCATCAAGCCAATCCATCTTGTGGGAGATGCTCCAGGAAGCATGGGGTGAAATCTCATCAGATTATCTTGAAAAATTGACAGCTAGAATGCCCAGGCTGTAATTGCTGCAAAAAAGTGTTGTTTTTTTTGATGAAGGCAAAGTTTGAAGAAAACATTCATCATTTCCATCAAAATCATTATTTCTAACTCTGACATGTCGGCATGTCCTGTTCTTTTGCTATATTTTCTATTCAGACTAATTTCATGTGTGTTTCCTTGGAAAAGAATAAAATTTTTGAGTGATCCCAAACTTTTGAGCGGGAGTGTACGTCACTTTCCCCATCACATTATTCACCATTTCTTCACCCAAAAGGAGGTGTAACACGATCTGATTTTCCTAAGGAATAGGTTCTCACAAGCATATAAAATAATTTCCCAGTATGTAGCAAGCGAGGAGAGAAGGTGTGATGTTGATGAAAGAATATAAACGATAAAGCCAAAAAGGCACTATGCTTGATATCTTCTACTGTCAGGTAACACTCCAATGGATTTGATCTAAAATAGATCAAAAAGTTTTGTGTAAAGTTCTGGAGTCCATTTCAGCTCAGGTGCACACTTTTATTATGGGGATGTACCTACTATACATGGAAACATTTCTAATGCTCTAAGCTTCACTCAAGTTGTCAACAGTATTTGTAAAGCTAATGTAACTGTATTAAATTAAATATGAATGAAAAATAGACTCATTTACCCTAGTACTCTCGGACTTTTGGACCCCACTGAAAAAATGATGATAGGGTATGCTGTCATAGGACAGTTATATGAAAACAATCCACAGCAATGTGGCATAACAAATACAAGAAGCCAATGAAACTATTTTTCTTTTCTTTTTTTTTGGGGGGGGGGTTGTTGTTTTTAATAATGTTGTGGAACATCCAAAAGACAAGTTAGCCAATGTTATAATTTCGCCTTATTGCAGTTATAAAATGTAGTTCCCTAACCAGTCTGTCATTTTAATCTCTTTAGTGATTTGCAATGAACCATCAGAGCTGTGCTGTTACTATATATATATATATATATATATATATATATGATGTTGATAAATCAAGAACCTCAAAAAAGTATTCAATACCTAGTTTATAGTAGGTCATTTATCATTGCAATATTAAGTCATTTGATTTAGAAACACTATATAAAAATGTGCCTTACCTCCTCACATAATGCAAATGTAGCAATTGGCCTTTTATGCCCCCTAGTGGCTGACCACTGTATTAGTCTGTATATTTTTTCCAACCAGCATGTTCTTATTTCTTAGGAAAACAAACACACAAAGTTTACAAATGCACATAAAATGAAGTCTGTGAATAACTGGATATTGTCATCTAATTTTTATGCTTCATTGTATTTAAGAGGCAACAGTGACCAGAAGTGCAGTGTGTCTGCTACAATTATATTTTTGTATTTTTATATTTTTGCACACACATCAATAATTGAATTTGTTTTATACTGTCACACATGATCAATATTGTCAATCTTGTATCTAAAAAAAAAGAAAAAAAAGAAAAAAAAAGAGCATCCTGAGTACAGCATTACACAACTGAACAACTGGCCGTAACTTAATTCACTACCATTACAACATCTCAACACAATTATTCTAACTCTCAAAATATAGCAGATCAGGCTTCATCACAACAATCAGAGTACAATGACACTGACCCACTCCACTCAGCAGGGTCCAGTCAGTGATCAGTAGACTGGGCAATGTTGAAGGCCTTCCATCTAAAATTGCCTTTCAGCACTCTGTGAGCAGATCATCTTCTATAATGCGACAAACTCAATTACTCTTCTAATTGCTGCTGTACTTCAAACTCAGGGTTAATTATAGCGGCAATTAAGTAGATTACACCACACAACTCAGGCCTCAGCTTGCTGCACTAAAATCAAATACATTGAGTCATGTAACAAAACACTAAAATCCTGTATCAAGTTGCTCCTTTGTAAAAATCACAGATCATATCACACTAGTGGGTCAGGTTACAGCACCTAATTGCATGTGCTTGTCAGGTATGAAAAATAGGTTTACAGAAAAATGTAGCTTAAGAATCTTTTGTAGAGGCACAAATGTGTTCATACAAGAAACATGGTTGTGTTATATACATATACACAAACGTATTTTAAAATTGTTTGGTTTTGCTAGATGTTTATATGTCAAAAATGCAAACTTTTGCCAGTGGTGTACTCCAAGTGTACAAAAAAAGTCTGGTTTTATTCAGTGGATGAACATTTATTAAATAAATGGAAAGATATGATTATAGTGGCAAAAATGTACAGAAACTGGATTTTTAAACAGTTAAGCAAATATGAACAAACAGGTTTTTACGTCACATTGCCACGATCTTCTGACTGATCAACTTGAAACAAAATGTTTAGCTTGAACAAAGTGATGTAATGAAATGGAATTACATTTAAAATGTGATAACCAAACTAACCCTCAAGTAAATTATATAAATATCTCTGAGGTGGAACCTGGATGTACTGCATTCAAAAGATAAATAAATAAATAAACAAAACAATGAAAAACAAGCCAACTGCAGCTAATTATTAAAGCATATGAGCCCAATAGCTACTGGTCACCATAGTCACAGTGCTTGGTTCTAATAATGCAGTGGCAGGATACACAGTGCTTAACAATGTATTTGGAAATATTAAGCGAACATATAAATCACATACATCACTAGAATAAGCCAAACATTAATAATTATTAGATAATCTCAACATGTTGCAGAAAATATCTAGACACAAAGGCAGCTCTTCAAAAATTCAGAAAATATCTAGACACAAAGGCAGCTCTTCAAAAATTCAGAAAATATCTAGACACAAAGGCAGCTCTTCAAAACATTTTAGCCTGACCACATAGACTAAAATGAAATAACTAGGAACAAAAATAGGCAGCTGGGTGCATTAGTATTATTGAAACTGGTGCAAAGTATAAGAGAGCTATCAGCTCTTCACTTTTTTTTTTTTTAAATAAAGATTTTCACAGCACCAGACAGATTAAACTATTATGCCCCCCAACAGATCAGTTAATTAGGTGTCACCCTGAACATATGCCAGCTTGTGTAAATATAGGTCTTTTCTAACTGCTATAAATGTTGCAATATAGAGAATATTGTTTTAATTGTCCAATACTTTTATCAAGACTACATAAGTCCAAGAAATTAAACTAGAGTGTCCCACATTCTTCCCATTTCTGTAACAGATTTCTGTATGAATAGATGCAAGAACCAAAAAAAATTGGGATACAGACTTTCCACAGGACTCATGTATAAGCTTCTAAAACTTTAGATTTTTTTTTTATGCCACAAAGCATGCTGCAATAACAAGTTGTACGTAAGCTGGGAAAATGCACTGCAGTCTGCTCAAACAAATGTCACCTCAACAATATCAAGTAAGACTTAGTTCTAAATTTTACTTGTATGTTTGGGGATGATCAGTGCTCTTAACAGGGTAGGTCTTCAGGGTCAACTTCTGCCATGTATTCATCCAGCTGGGCATCCAATTGACTCTTGGTCATGGACATGTATTCATCTAGCTGTGCATCCAGCTCCTCTCGAGTGGGAAGAGGGCGGAAATCTGGTCTTCTTCCAGCCGAGCCACGGCCTACAAAAAGCATGCCTCTACCTGCTGAGATAAACTGTAAGAAGTCTGTATACAGAATCATAAGAAAACTTACTTATGCTGAAAAGTTTGTTTAGAATTATTTGAAAGATACAGTATAAGCCAGCTGAATGCTGGCCAATGAGTGGCAAAGTTTTCTATGTTTAGTTCCCTAAACCAGAAAAAAAAAGTTAGGCCTTTCTCAAGTCACTGAAAGCTAAACTGAAACATATAGAACATGATTACATTTCCACGGAAATTAACCCTGTATACAGTATGAATAAAAAAGCTGATTTAATGCCAATATCCATCTGAATGAATAGTGAATGCAGTGCTTAAATCTAGTAGTTTGTAATGTTTTTAGATCTTTTACCTTTGCCTCTGATAGCTCCTCTTAGTCCTCTACTTCGTGCCAGTCCTTCTCTGTTTATATAAGGTCCATGCTGTTGTTGAATCAGGCTCCCATTTGTAACTAGAATTTTATACAGGATCAATGCAGTGCAAGAGAGGCCAAAGACCTGTATAGTTAAAAGCTTAAGGATTTTTATTTTATTACAAGGCATTGTCTAAACCTACAAAAACAACAGGCCATAAATAACTAAATAAATTTAGCTGTTCCTTAAGGTCAAAAATAAATGAGAAATTTTCTCAGTTTTTAATATACATTATTTCATTCATTCATACATTTAATAATCCATGCTGCTAGGTGGTGGATAAATGCTGATTTGTATCAATTAATTCGTCTTTGAATCAATGTTAGAGAAAGTGGTAAGTAAAGTAAAATACTTTTCACACAGTGGCACAGCGACTTTAAAGTTTATACTGTAAGTAACATGATGAAGTATTGAAGGAATAAATCGGTTAGCCACCAAACGTTATACTTATATTAGATGGTACGCTGTGCAGCTGGCTAATGAAACTTCCAGACTGGCCCCCAGTTTACAGGCTTTGATATCTACAATAACAATTTTTCTGTCTGAAGGTTTGGCTCATGCTTACAACCAAATCACAACAGTGGTGTTTATTTGAGAAAACCTTCTCCTGCTATAGCTTAAAGTCATCAGACACACCAACATGATTTAAGTAAACATTAGAGGGTATTAGGGTAAAGATATTAAAAACAATACTTGTGTACAAAAATAAATGTGCATGTGTGACCGTTTATTGCCACTCACATCTATGTGACAAAGCTCCCCTCAGTAGTAAGCCTCTTCCTCTTGGTCTTCCCCATGACCTGGGCATCTCACGCAGGCCACCTCTCATCATAGGCCTCCCAAGCCTTGCTTTGACATTGCCCTTAAACTGATGCTGCTTCACACTCTGGTAGATTAAGAATTAAAAGATACATTATTAGCTGAGCAGGAGCATGAGAATGATGATTCTAAATATAGTGTACAACATGTGAAACTATGTAAAGACCACTAAAATGAGAATATAGCATGCAACAAATATAATCACTGCAGGCTGAATGTTGTAAAGCTTTATTTTTCTAGTTTTATGCTTTTATTTCTTCAGTGTGACCCATCCAGCCCAACTGCTTTCTAAATTGATTTCTGGATCCCCAAGAGACTCAAGCAAACTCATTTGAACCACATCAGTGTTTTACTTCATTTTACTTTTCTTCTATTTGCTTTTCATTGTTCTAAATGAGGTGAGGTTTACTAATTTGTTCTGAAGGGCAGCCAGAACTGAAGGACGGTTGGCCATTTGCTGAGCCAGGCGCTGGTTCTTCACTGAAGCTGTCAGCTGCTGGGGAATGGTGTCCTTGATGTCAGTCAAAGGCACCTGCTGACTCTGCAACATCATGGTGAAGCTACAGGAGATCAAGACAGATAGAAAAGAGATTAACACTAAAAAAAAAAACCCAGACGCCTGTTTTGGCTTTTCCTCCATTTCACCAGAAATTAATTTGCCTAAAAGTGCTCTATAAGTTTTGCCTCAGCAAACAGTTGTTTCTATTCTCACCGCTCATCTAATGATATGGAAGTGGTGCTTTTCAGCAAGATCTGGGAGCATGGTGAACTCATCTTTAACAACTCTGTAAAGGGCAAAAAAAGGTTATGCAGATATCATAAACTGAGAATCTGAACTGTACTGTTATATTTATTGTATATTGCCATATTGGTAAACTGATAAAACGTCAGGCAGCATGAGTTTGACAGATTAATAGCCATGTGAAGGGAAAAAACAACAAGAGAATGGCACAATATTAAACGCATTGAGCTAAAAATAAGCAAGCAAACAATCTACTGATCGAAAATGAACATATTTGTTAACACTACTGAAGTTTGTTTCTCAGTAAAAGTAGTCGTAGTCAATAAATCTCACCTTAATTTCACCAAAATTAGCTAACTGCAATTCTGTCCAGAGTTAGTTAGCTAGCTAACTTCATGCTGTAAAAATGTCTTCTTACCATATACTGGATGTTAACGTTGGGTTACAGAAAATATACATATATTAGTTATCAAATCTAGCTGCAGAAACGTTAATAATTTTAGTAAACGACTTTGAGATGTTAACAAGGACAGAGTTAAGCTGGTGCAGGAGATTAATGTCGCCCGCTTCAAACATGCCCCAGCTCTCTGCACTCTGCTCCTGGGTTTCTGACCCAAAATTCCCATTAATTCCCAGCTAACTTCCCGCTGTAAGCGTTAAAAAAAAAACCAAGCACAAAACGAGTATGCATACTTTCCGAATATTTTTTAGTGAACTCACTTACAAACTTTGCAAGTGTGTCGCAGGCTTTGTGAATCCCTGGCTGGGTACTACAATCCTAAGAAGTGGGCGGGGTGGTGGGGTGGAGGTGTTATGTGGGGAGGTTGGAGAAGGTGTATATAGTACTATCAGGATGCGCTATATTTTGTATGATTATGGTTTTATTTTTTCATTTCAGACCAATTTCATGTCGCCCTCTAGTGTTTCCTCTGTGTCTCATGGGTAAAAACTTAAATGAATTGGCCTATACTCTTGGAGTGTTATTTTATCCTTGCCAAATAAATGTCATGATCTCACAGGTTTGGTACTTTTGATTAGTTCTAGTGAGATCACAGGATAGCATTACAAACAGACTGTATTTAATTCAACAATATATCTGTGACAAGAAGAAGCTTTTTTTAAACTTCACTTTCAAATTCTGCAAAAAGACTCCGAAAAGATCAAAAAACATGCCTGCAAACTACGCTAAACATATTAGTCATTTACTATATAGACAATATCAATATAAATCTTCATATAGATTTAATATATGTGTATAATGTGATCTTATGATAAGTATCCAAATTTTATTCATTTATTATCAAATAAATGACAAACCAAAATGCAAATTGTATAGATGTCATAGCAAAGGTCAGAAACATTTTTTCACCAATCTGGGTTGTCCATGAAGGGTCCACTGTAGGCTACTGTGTATTTTGCTGCACATGGGCTGTCCACAATTGGAAATTGCCATGGAGCCAATGTCATACTGGTGCACAAGTACCCATTAACCCATTAAGAGCAGCCCAAATTTTGCCCCATAAGTTTTCCCATATTGCCCCAAACCCTGACTAGACCAGAATATTCTTACCATTAGGGGAATTCCTGAGATTGAATGAATGAATGAATGAATGAATGAATGAATGAATGAATGAATAAATAAATAAATAAATAAAGCAAGCTTTGGTGAATTAATTGTGTATCTATAAGAGAACCTTGTGAATGGTTTCCAAATTCTTCCATCTAGCTAATTACCATACACTATACTTCAATAGATAGGGCTCCTGCATATTTCATTTAAAATTTAGTTTAAATCACCTAATCTATTAAATTCATCAGTGTAGAAAACTAAAGCAAGAATCATGCTAATACATAATCTCTGGTGGCCTTCTCACACTAAACAATGCACTGTCAAACTTGAGGCTAAGCACCCCTAAATCTACCTCAGTAAAAAGTTTCAGTATGCTACACCAAGCAAAGTAATTAAATTAGATGGCTACTTTAGGTCCCTGGGCAGGAAGCTAAGCAAGGCCCCCTCCTATCTAACCAAACATAAACTAATGCATGGATCCCTGATTGCCCTCTTATTCAACATAATATATGGAAAATAAAATGTATATTTTACTAAATCACACTTTCATTCTTAGTATTTGAGGAGCCGTTAGGGTAAATGAATATACCAGTCACATTTCTGAATTTAATTCAAATTTTGTGACTTTTTACATTTGTTGTTCTGTGTATGGTGCTGCGTGTGACATTGTTATATCTAATCATTCACTTCATATTTATGATGAGGGTCCCCTAGGGGCCAGGGTTTCCATACATGAAGAATTTGATATGATCCCTATTATTTTATTATGGAGTTAGATGCATGACTTTAGACATTTTACATTTTTATTTAAAAGTCTGAATTTGAATAATATTATTATTTTACATTTGTATCAAACAATCTGAAACTGAATTTTGAATAAGAGCTGGTGAAGTGTATAATGTCAGTTGTGCCTCAGGCTAAAAATGTCTACTACCAGACAAAAAAAAAAAAACATGGTTAATGCTACTAAACAGAAAGAGCTGGATATTTTCTCTCACAGATTATATCCAAATTATTTAAACACGTTATAACATTCATGTTCAAAGAGTGAAGCCTTCCATTAAGTATTTACTATTGAAGCACTAAGTATGAACCTCGTACTGATAATTAAATAAAAAAAATGATTAAAAAAAAGTCAGGATTGTGAAGGTGTTGGCTGCAAACTGTTTTAAGTAGTCTACACTAGGCTTCTACTTTATGCTATCAGATCGTGGCACTACTAGACGTCTGGTTTTCTGTCAAAAGTATACTATATTATTAGGTTTTTTGCGTCAGTGATGCACTCAATCCTAATGAAATTTTGACCGAGACAGACAGACACCAACGTCACTGTTCATTGTGATTCTGTGTAGTCTGTCTGGCTGAGAAGAGTGTAATGATTGGCTGGATTCACTATAAGCCCCCCCCTCTCTCCCTCCCTCGCGCTCTCTCTCTCTCTCTCTCTCTCTCTCTCTCTCTCTCTCTCTCTCTCTCTCTCTGGGAGCGGCAGGATGTGCGAATGAGGGCGCGAGACAGATAAACAGAGACACGCAGAACTTCAGCAAAGGGACAGAGGAGGAGACAGCAAAATTATTTAGGAGCATTTATATACACGTGACACCTCGAATCTGTAAGCGCACTTTTATTTCACTTAATCGTATACTCGCACTGTCTTTGGTTCGTTCACTACGTTTCTGTATAATGATGAATCGATGAGAAATTAAGCTGAAATGTTTCTCTAAATTGATAACTGGTGGAATAATGTCTGACTTGTATTTGGACAAAGACCATTACATAGGCTTGCATGTTTGATTCAAGTTTGCTGACTTGCATTTTGCTGGGAGTTGATAATAAGGTTTACCTTTATTCACAACTATGGCATGTGGGAAAAAGTTGATCAGACGCAAGAAGTTGATCACAAGGCTTGTACATATGAGCTAGTATTGTTTAGTAAGTAAGACATACTAAGCATAAGCTTCATACTGCTAAACCGTGACAGTGTTTATTTACTTTTAAATAAATCTTCATCATCTGCCTCTGAAAGAGGACCTGTCAGGATACCTGAAGTTAGCTCAGATATGCTCAGCTTTGTTTGGGGTATACAGGCAGGTTGTTGTTTTTTTATTTGAAAGCCTCATAAAGTATTGAGTTGCAATTTTTAATTCGTTCCATCTCTCTTCCTCTATCCCTAACTAGGCACAAGTATGTCTGTAAACTCTCCCAGTAGCAGTGATGCATGTTTGAGCATCGTTCACAGTCTGATGTGCCACCGGCAGGGTGGAGAGAACGAGGGATTTGCCAAGCGTGCCATTGAGAGCCTTGTGAAGAAACTAAAAGAGAAGAAGGACGAGCTGGATTCTCTTATAACCGCCATCACTACGAACGGTGTCCACCCCAGCAAATGTGTCACCATCCAGAGGACACTGGATGGCAGACTGCAGGTCTGAGCACTAATGATGACGAAATGACACTTTTTGAGTCAACCAACAATACTGAAATAAGTTACTTTGTGCTGCTTTTCACATATTACTGTTTATAGTATAGAGAGGACTTTATTAAACACTATTAGGTGATCCTAATTCACACAAGGGCAGATTGCTCTTTGATCTAGTCCAGTGGAGAACATTGTGAAATGATGATTCAGTGATGTAATCCTTTGCTGTTTGACTGATATGCCATTCTCCCTGTGTTTAGGCTGGACTCAGTCTGATCAGCAGTGTCATTGATAGCAGAACAGATACTGCTGTGAATTTAATGACGCTTTCATAAAGTTCAAAAACTTCACACATATTAGCTTCATTCTTGCCAGTGGACTAAATGCATGCCAAGATCTCCAAAAGACAAGAGAATGCTTGGGAATTCTTGACAGACAAGACCGAACACCAGTTCTGTTCAGAATCGTAGCCTATTTCTGCCAACAGCTCACTATTTTGTTATCTTGACATGTATATGGTTGTTGTGTACTCTTGGCTGATGAAGAAACAACTACAGAAGAGAGACCGAGAGTTCCCTTCCCCTCCCCCAGCTGCAGACAGAGTGAGGGAATGAGAGAGAGCAGGAGAAGGAGGGGTTGAGGGAGAGAGGGTTGTTTTGTCTGAGACACAGGAAAGGGGCAGGGTTAAGTTAAGGCCTGTCTGTCTCGGAGTCTGTGTATGTGTGTGTGTGTGTGTGTGTGTGGGTGTGTGTCTAAGAGTGTCAGTATTTGAAGTATGTACACAATCTACACAAGTTTTAGGCATGTGTTCACAGTATTTCTACTCTATATTTTAGGCAGTGTGTTTATTCAAGATGTGTTGGTCCATTTCTAAACTTTCATTGGTCTGTGTCTTTAGGAAGAGTGCATCTGTCTTTGTTTGAGTTAACATAATACAATCTGAAGTAAATACCAAGCCTAATTCTGGTTGGAAGTTAACCTGATTGTTTGGGAACCAAACAGTTTGTTCGCATAGAGTCTTTACTACTTGGGACAGATACTGATATTCTACGTTTACCCTTATCTTCCTTCATATATTTACAAAATACACACATTACATTATCTCTGCTAACTTGTCCTTCACAAGCTAAGAAAAGGCTGTAGGAAAGGCTGAATCAGGCTGAATCATGTAGTGTTTGTGCTGGAGGCTGTGTATGAGCTGTAAAAATGTTCCCTGTAAGGAATCAGTCTCTGTTTATATTTTTACTTTATTTTGTTGGTTCGTAGTTCTTTTATACTTTTCACACTAACTTATTTTTCTTTCAGAAAGTCAGGATGTTCAGAATGTGATAGGAATTGTTAAAACACTTTTGCTGCTCTTCTTGCCCTCAGCTTACTTTTTATACCCTACTCTCCATTACCTTTGTAGACACAAACCTCTTGTTGGTTTTCCTCTTGATGGTCTTCTTCCACATGTACCTCATCATAACTGTAACAACCCCTCCCTATTCTTCCCGTCTGTATATCTCCGCAGGTAGCAGGGCGAAAAGGCTTTCCTCATGTCATATACGCTCGACTGTGGCGTTGGCCAGACCTCCACAAAAACGAGCTCAAACATGTCAAGTTCTGCCAGTATGCCTTCGATCTCAAGTACGACAATGTATGTGTCAACCCCTATCACTATGAACGGGTGGTGTCTCCAGGCATCGGTATGTGTGGTCCTCAAAAACATAGTGACAGCAAAAGATGACTATTTCACTAAGAGAAAAAAAGGCAGATGTAAAACTGATGCATGGCAAGGCCTAAATGGAATTTGTGAAATTTCTTTTTTCAATTTATATACCAACCATATACACCAAGTGTAAAGATATTTCAGAATGATGTAAATTATATAAAGACTGCAAAAAAATTAAAGCAGATTCTCATAGCAAAATACAACGTTCAGTATACAAAATACAGTCAGCATGTTAGCATGTTACTATATTAAATATTTTGCCAGATGAACTTTTTTTTACAGCTGAAGTGCTGTTTCTGTTTTTTTTTCCCTATGCAGTTGGACTAAGCTTGCATACCACAGGTAAGAAAGCCAAACATCACTGGTGTTGTCTGTGTCTGTTTGCCGTCACATATCTGACTGGTGCAGAATGATTAGGTCTGTAGTTTACACGATTAACAAAAAGCGTCCTACTTCTGCACCACAGTAAGTTATTGGAAGAACTGCATAAGCATATTTGTAGACGGAAAAAAATTGATCCAACTATTCTTTTCCAGTTTAGCTAGGTAAGGCACAGAAAGTCTATGTAGATTTTCCAGCAAACCTAAGTGATATTCTACAAAGCAGGCTTATAAAAAAGGTTTAAATAATCAAGGCTTATTAAATAGTCTTTCTCAAGGATCAGTGCATGCCACCAACAAAATTCCAGCTTCAGTGTGCGTTTCCAGTATTTCCAGGATCTATAGCAGTCACATACAGTCTCCTTTGGAAAAGCTAGAAGATCACTCCAGTCGCAGAGTAATCTGGAAGCTGATGGCTAAATGCCTTATGCTTTATATACACTCCCTAATGCACTCAATTTTCAGACACAACTGTAGGCTAATTTTTATACAGCATACATCTTCATTTTTGGCTAATATAGATCAGTTAATTCAAGTTACTAGCCTTGTTATTTTATCTATATACAAGTATTAAACACTGGATTATAATCTTATAATGTACAGAGTACTTCAAATTTAATTCACAAATAATTATGTCTAATTATCAAAGCTTGCGAGGTTGTGCAATGCCTAACATGATAATATCTATGCAGGGTTGGCAGCTATTTGTTACCCTGTGGTGTGGTCTATGTGTAATTTCCTATATCTTAAGGTATATTTTAGGCTTGTCCAACCAAGACATCATGCGGCATGTGCAATAGAATGTGAAGTGTGCACATTAAGTTGCAGGTTTCTCCAAAAGCAAATGTTGTCGTTGTATCTGAGTTGAGCTTGTTAAAATAAACCTGGCTAATTTAGTTAGTGGAATAATCTCTTGTCCCCAGGCCATACTAATACAAAGATACTTTTACTTTACTTCCTCTTGCCTACCACAGCCAGGCCAATAAAGGAAGAATATATCCATGACTGTATTCAGATGGATGGTCCACCTAGAATGCCCTCCCAACAAGAACATCATGCCCCAGAGCACTACAGCCAACAGCTGCCCCCTCTCCAGCTTCCTCCAGAGCCCCATCGCCACGTCCCTCCTTCAGTAACCCTCTACCCCAGCCTGCCCCTCTCACCACCTTGTAAGTGCCACTAACCGACCCTACGATGTTATATTATTTAAGATACAGTGGGGCATAGTAAATGAAAGCTAGAAAAAACAATTTAGCTCGCACTGTGATCTCAACAGTGTATTTTTAAAGTGTGACAAATAAAGATGTAGAATTCTTTTTTTTTTAAAAAACTCTTCAAATTTGACCTATTCATTCATATTTCATTCGTATTTCAAGGATGTCAAGAGACATCCTTATCTTCACTATATTTTAATATATCTCCAGTAATATTAAGATGCTGATCATACTATCACAAAAATCTGCATATGTGTGTCCTTGGTCAAGCTTAGTATATATATATATATAAGTGTGACAAATAAAGATGTAGAATTCTTTTTTTTTTAAGAACTCTTCAAATTTGACCTATTCATTCATATTTCATTCGTATTTCAAGGCATTATATAGCATAGCAATATATATATATATTGCTATGCTATATAATGCCCATATATCATAAATATTTAATTTAACATAAAAAGGTCACAAAAGTTAATGATTTTTGTCTGGCTTTATGTAGCGAGCAGCTCCAGATTGTCCCTGCAGGGTAGCCATTCGGAGGGCCTACTGCAAATCGCCTCTGCTCAAAGTAGGGCTTTGGCATCCTGTTCTCCCCCTACTACCCCTACACACACACCAACAAACACAACAACACACAGCCAGACCTCAGCCCAGCAACCTGATGCAGATCGCTGCAGTCAGAGTGATTACAGCAGCCCAAAACAAACACAGGCACAGACATCCTACCACAGTGAGTAATAGCAATGGAGTCTTCATTCTGAAATATTCTGAAAAAACTCTAAATAATGTCTGTTTATGAATTTTAGCATAGGGGCAAACATCAGATTAGATATTTGCTTATGTCAAGCTTGTTCTAGAAAATATTATCTTAAAACACTAGTGTAAATTAGCTGTCTTCTCCAACATCACAGCAACAACTTGGACAGGCACGAGCACTGCCTCCTATACACCAATGGGGTCCCAGCAGAATGGGCGGAGTCACCAGCAGGGTCCTTCCCACCACACCGGTCATTTCTGTATGTCAATCACTTGTTTCATTCAATCCTTCTGTCATCTAAAAATGTTTATATAGAAGCAGTCTTTATTCAATTGTAATTCAAATCTAATTTGCTATTCACCATTCTCATCAGGGTCTCAACATCACACTCCCACCTCATACCCACAGCCAGTCTCCAACCATCCAGGTATGTTAAACTGTTCATACACACATTCTTCATATTTTAGGCCATTCTTATTTCTAATGTATTTTAGTCAGAAAGTTTTTTCTCATGTATGACTCAAGGTCCAGAGTTCTGGTGCTCAATCTCATACTTTGAGATGGATATCCAAGTTGGGGAGATGTTTAAAGTCCTGGCTAATTGCCCACTGGTAACTATAGACGGCTATGTGGATCCATCAGGAGGAGACCGCTTCTGTCTGGGGCAGCTGAGCAATGTGCATCGAACAGATGCCAGTGAGCGAGCGAGGTAAGAGTGTGTAGTTAAAAAGAAAAAAACATTGTGTAATTACATGTATGCACAGGGACTTGAGACTTAAACACACACATCTTCAAACCTACATTATGTTTTGGTTTCATTTTCCTTTATGTTTTGCTGAACTTCACTACTTTGTACTATACCATTAGGTATTTCCATCATAACTGATATTATTTTCTTCCTCTTCTGACCATTCTGGGTCTCTGTCCTGTCCCAGGCTCCACATTGGTAAAGGTGTGCAGCTAGAGTGTCGTGGCGAGGGAGACGTATGGATGCGATGTCTCAGTGATCATGCTGTCTTTGTGCAGAGCTACTACCTAGACAGGGAGGCAGGAAGAGCACCAGGGGATGCTGTGCACAAAATCTACCCAGGAGCATATGTCAAAGTAAAAACACCACTGCATTAAACATAGATATGTACCAAAATGTCAACTAAATAAAAATGCTGTCAATCTTGGACAAGGTTTAGTTTAAGGCTTTAAACCAAGGTATTATTAGTATGTTATTAGTATTGCCATGGCCATATTACCATATTATCCATGGCCAGATGCACTGACTTGTAAAGAACCTATTAAAATTCCTTTGGTACTCACATTTCATTGTTGTAATAAATCAGTGGCTGCAGTAGTTGTTCATTGTACCATGAGATTCCTCCTTTAAACTATTGAGGCACTTTAACAGTGGATGGATATAATATTAATGCTGTTGTTATCAGATCAATGAAGTGAGGAATGTGCCTATGCACAGTTTGGTAATAGAGTCGGGTATGAGTAATCTACAGTAAATTCTTTATGAAATGTATCTGTACAACAAATGTACCAAGTCACAAACTGAATGTAATTCCTGTTCTTTCTGTCCTCCAAACTTTTTCCCCTCATTCTTTAATTGTCTAGGTATTTGACCTGCGTCAATGCCATAGGCAGATGCAGCAGCAAGCAGCAACTGCACAGGCAGCTGCAGCTGCACAGGCTGCAGCAGTGGCTGGAAATATTCCTGGACCTGGCAGTGTAGGGGGCATTGCCCCTGCCATCAGTGAGTCTGCGCCGTTTGTGTTTAAATTAGGATGTATTAATTGCCACTATAGATAAATCACTGCTGTCCTAATTACAGATAATAATTTACCATAACGGCTAATGCATGCACTTACATTTAATATGCATTTCACCTGATATTGTATATTTATTTAGGAGTATTTGTCTGCATTGTCTGTCTGTCCTTAGGTTTCTCTGCTGCAGCTGGCATAGGAGTTGATGATTTGCGCCGGCTGTGTATATTGCGTCTGAGCTTTGTAAAGGGTTGGGGCCCGGATTACCCACGCCAGAGCATTAAACAAACCCCATGTTGGATTGAGGTGCATCTCCACCGGGCGTTGCAGCTGCTGGACGAGGTTCTACACACCATGCCCCTTGCTGAGCCCAGCCCTGCCAACTGACCTGGTAACAGAGCTTAATCAAACACAGCATCTCACAAGAATCCACAACAGGGAACGATGGAGGAGAGATGGAGAGATGATGATATGCTCCATAGCTTCTCCCGCATACACAGCATGCCCACGTGAACAGACAGTGACTCATGGAAGGAGGCAGACACTTATGCAAGCTTTCCATTGCCATGGCCAGCAGACTGAGTGGACCTTAGTCCTGACCAGTGTATAGTCCAATCATAAGACTGTTGACTCACATGGAAATAAAGACCAGGGAAAGATGTTCTTAAGGCACAGGTGAACAGGAGGCCCTGGAATTGGTGAAGCGTTGAGTAGCGCTTGCATCGAGAGAAATCTGTGGGTCATCCTAACAAAAAACAATGAGTCATGGTATTCTTGGCCCAGGATATGATTTGAAATGCTGAGTTATTCTGTCAGAGCAGTGGTACCACAAACACCAAACTCGGCTAAATATAGGTAATGGACAGACAATCATTTTTTACTTTTGTTACAATGTGTTTTTGTAACCATGGGATAGTATTTTAGCAAAGCGTTTTCTTTTACAACCAAACCAAAGCAACAAATACTAATTAATACGAGCAAAGTATTTCACTGTTTTTAATGCCAAAATGGATTTATAGCATTTTATATGCTGCAAAACCAAAATGGCAGCTTCTTTATAGTGCATAGAAAATGACAACTCTGAGTAAACAAATCAAAGAATTTCCTCATGTTTAATACATATGTCTTGCTCTTTAGGTATTAGATCTTTTATTACTTTTTGGATTATTTTGCACCTAATTTCATGCTCATCCCCCTTCTCATTATGAAGTCTCTCTTTTAGATATTTTAGGTGTTTCTTTCTGTTCCACCCCACCTCCAATTTTCTGTGCCTTATTACCCATGAGTATATGCTGTACCTTTGTTATATAAATCTATGCAAAAATATATTTTTTAGTTTATTACTGATTCCATTTGTTCTCACACACAGACTGACCTATTCAGTGACTTGACTTTTAGAAGTTTCAGGCAGTTTGAAGCAGTAGAAAGTAGTTCATTTTTTGCCATTTTTTTTACATGCTTTGATTTTCTTTCTTTCTTGTGTCTCCCACAAGCATTATATGTTCCCTGATGAACATTCTTTACTGTCTTAAACATTTAGGAGCCTTGTAGTTGTTCTTGGTATTACTTTAAACCAGCTTCATAGAATTAATGTAATAAGCAAAGTTTGTGTCTGATTACTACAACATTCAAATACATAGTAGTAATGATAGCAATATGGCATTATTTTCAACAGGTTTCCTAAACTAAGAAAAATAAAAGTAATTTATAGATTAAGTTCTTTAAGTGGCTGCACACACATTAGCCATAGTGACAAGTGGAATGATAAACTAAGAACCAAAGGCCCCACACAAGCTTTACTCCAAAGGTATGACAAGTCATATAATAGTGTATGCTGTTAACTTTTATAAGGTAAACCTCACAAGGTTTCCATTCATCTTTGTAAACATTATTAAAGACATTGATTGAACCCAAAACTTTGTTTTAACCCAGTACTTTAGTATTGTACAGTTTTTAAAAAAATAATTAAAGAAAGCAAGCTATGCTAGTCTGCAATGAGAGTAAATAAATTACAAAACACAGCTTTAGACACAGCCCAGTGTTTGAGTAAACTCCTGGGATATTGATCTGGTCAGTTAAGTAGCAGAGGGGGTTGTTAATCAGTTTCAGCTGCATTGGTGTTAATGAAATTAACAACAGGTACACTAGATGGACAACAATGTGATGACCCCCAAAACAGGAATGGTTTTACAGGTGGAGGCTACTGACATTTTTTCCCTACTCATCTTTTCTGACTATTTTTCACTAGTTTTGTATTTGGCTAGGGACAGTGTCACTACTGGTAGCATGTGGTGATACCTAGACCCTACAGAGGTTGCACAGGCAGTCCAACTCCTCCAGGATGGCACATCAATAAAGTTTTCAGTGTCTCCCAGCACAGTCTCAAGAGCATGGAGGAAATTTTAAGAGACAGGCATTTACTCTAGGAGAGCTGGACAGGGCCGTAGAAGGTCCTTAACCCATCAGCAGGACTGGTATTTGCTCCTTTGTGCAAGGAGGAACAGGATGAGCACCGCCAGAGCCCTACAAAATTACCTTCAGCAGGCAACTGGTGTGAATGTCTCTGACCAAGCAATCAGAAACAGACTTCATGAGGGTGGACTGAGGGCCCAACGTCCTCTAGTGGGCCCTGTGCTCACTGCCCGGCACCGTGGAGCTTGATTCAAGATTCCAGATTCAAGAAGCTTTTATTGTCATTTCAACCACATACAGCTGGCGCAGTACATAGTGAAATTAAACAACGTTTCTCCAGGACCTGGTGCTACATAAACATACAACAACAAGTTCAATACAAAACAACAAACAACACCACAGAGCTAGGACAGAAGTTTGTCTTAGCCACGTAAAGTGCACAGTGTGCAGCTAGGTGCAAACAGAGCATAGACAAGACAGTGCAAAAAAGACAATGATTGGCATTTGCTATTGAAGACCGGAATTGGCAGGTCCGTCACTGGTGGCCTGTGCTTTTCACAGATGAGAGCAGGTCCACCCTGACCACATGTGACAGACGTGTAAGAGTCTGGAGAAGCCGTGGAGAACGTTATGCTGCCTGTAACATCGTTCAGCTTGACTGGTTTACTGCTGGGTCAGTGATGGTCTGGGGAGGCATATCCATGGAGGGACACACAGACCTCTACAGTTTATACAATGGCACCCTGACTGCCATTAGGTATCAGGATGAAATCCTTGGACCTATTGTTAGACATGGGTTCCTCCTGGTGCATGGCAATGCCTGGTATGCAGGCAGTTCCTGGAGGGTGATGGAATTAATATCATTGAATGGCCCCCACGCTCACCTGACCTAAATCCAACACCTCCGGGACATTATGTTTCGGTCCATCCGACACCACCAGGTTGCACCTCAGACTGTCCAGGAGCTCAGTGATGCCCTGGTCCAGATCTGGGAGGAAATACCCCAGGACACCATCCGTCATCTCATTAGGAGCATGCCCGACATTGTCAGGCATGCATACAAGCTCATGGGGGGCATACAAACTACTGAGTATCATTTTGAGTTGCTGCAATGAAATTTCAGAAAAATGGACTAGCCTGCTGCATCATTTTTTCACTTTGATTTTCGGGGTGTCTTTGAATTCAGCCCTCTGTAGATTGATAATTTCCATCAAACGATGTGGCATCCCATCATTCCTAACACAGTATGCAGTCCATATCAGTATAGATATCCAGCATGAAATTTTTCCCCAATGAGATCTGATGTGTTTTCATAATGTTCCTTTAATTTTTTTGAGCAGTATATTATATTAATCTTATACATTTATCACTATAGCTGTTTCTTATACACTGTCAATTTAATTCTGTAAGTGTTTAATGAAAGCTTTTATTGTCATAGGTATATACAAAAGTTGTACATTTTCTAGTATCTTTTCATCAAAAGTTGTTATAAAAGCAGTGCCAGATCAGAGTTAGCCTTGGTGCAGTAGTGCCCATGAATTGGAGAGGCATATACGCACATTGCTCAAAAGACTTGACTTATTATTATTGAGTATGATTAGTAGCTTCAACAGTTGAGTCAGGCTGACTTAGCTTGCTTACTGGTGCTTGTCCCACACATTCTGGAGTACGATTATCTGTTCTTTCTTTGTATACTGGATGTTAAGGCATTTCTAGAGCAATTCAGTGATATTTACATGTTTATTGAATATGTTATTGAAATATATACACTACCAGTCAAAAGTTTGGACACACCTTCTAATTCCATGGTCTTTCCTGTTGTTTATTTCTTTCTACACTGTAAAACAATGCTGAAGCCGGCCGAAATACACAATAATCTCGTTTGAACAGTTGATATTGAGATATGTCTGCTACTGATGCTCTGTAAAGCCTTCATAACGGCTCTAATATGAGGTGCTGTTAATTGGTGATTTCTGAGGCTGGTAACTCTAAATGAACTTCTCCTCTGCAGCAGAGGTAAATTTTGGTCTTGCTTTACTGGGATGGTCTTCATGTGAGCCAGTTTCATCATGGTGCTTGATGGGTTTTGCAAATGCACTTGACAATACTGTTCTTGCAAGAACTATTCCAGAACACCTGACCTTCGTGTCTTAAAATAACAACTGACTGTTTTTTGTTGTCATTACATATGGATTACTTAAGTCCATGTGTGTTATTTCATAGTTTTGAAATCTCCAGTATTGTTCTAGAATGTAGAAACTAAATCCCTAAACAAAAAACATGTGAAAAAAGCTGTGTCCAAACTTTTGACTGGTAGTATATATATATATATATATATATATATATATATATATATATATATATATATAAAGCAGCCAACTACATTTATGTATAGTGTAGAGAGTGCTGTGTCTAATAACCCTGCTGAAAAATTACTGCCTTGCAGCTGTGCTGTTCCAGCCAGCAGGCTATTTTTGCCAACTTTATTTTTTTTCCAGCTTCCATATTGCTTTGACAAAATTGACAAGAAATAAAAAAAAATACATTTTCCAACTGCCTTAACGTTGTAGCATTCGGAAACTGTTTCTGCTTTCTACTAAAACTTACTGGCAAAGACTGTTTATCAACCTGACCAGCTCAGAATGTGTTTGATGTGTTTTGGCAGTTGGCAGCTGGGTGAGAGAGAAACAGAGCATCCAAGAAACTTTTTTTGCCCAGTAGTGAGTATGGTAATATAATACAAGGAACATCTAAAAAAAGGTTCTCTCCTCCTCATGACCATAGCTGATTCATCACGGTCAGTAAGTAGGTGTTCTTACTCCGCTGTAGGAAAACAGGAAACGGATGTGGGTGTTAATTCCACACCATGTTCAGTGAAATCAGAGCTAAACCTTAATTCAATAGGATGCTGTAGGCGTGTTTTCCACGCTAGGTGTTGGTGGTGATGGCGGCGCAGGTGGGCGGGGCTTGATCACCGATCAGCGCAGCCGCAGCAGCAGCATCTTAAAGCTCAGCAGCATCTCCCAGCACTGCGCAGCATCACGGGCAACACCAAAACCAACACTCCACCCTGCCCAGCTACAACGCAGCATGCATTCAAATTCCTACAAATCCTGATCATGAACGCCCGAGGTAGCGAGAATTAATTAAACGATTGTCGGCTACTGTTCTGTCGTTTGGTACTTGTTTGTTTTTTTCCCCTCTGGACCGCACACGACGCGCCCCAAAAGAACTCAAAATGGCCGAGATCACCGAAATACGAGCAGCGTACGGTGAGTAGCCTCAAGTCTGGGATTGAATACTAAAATATCGTCTATAATAAATTCATATCTAATAAATGTGATATTTTAGTGTGCTTATTTAATAGTTGCGTATTTTATTTATTATTATTTAATAGGCTATATGTGAGATGCAGACGGGTGTAAACATGTCTGTCTGCAGTAGGATCATGGACTGATAATGATCTTTATTCATGTGTCCATTAAGTGATATGCCATTTATTATTGCTTTTTGTTTGTTTGTTTGTCTTGTTTTTTTTTCTTCTTAAACTAAGATCCTGACTTTTCCCTGTCTCGGCCTTCAGGGCAGTTTGCATTACAATTACAGCATTTGGCAGACGCCCATATCCACTTAGATTTAATTCATTTGTACTGATAATTTATTAAGTGACTTATTAACATACTCAAGGGCCCACCATGTTCAGTTTTGAGTATTGGGATTTGAGTTCATCACCTTCCAATCAGTAGTCCAGCAACATCATAACCATTGACCTACCACATATTAAAACAAGACCTAATAGGTGCTTTAGAATCTAAACCAGACGATTAAATCTAACCTAATCATAGTGTTACTATGTGATAAGGGGTATTATTAATTAGGATGTTTGCAAATGTGCAGTTTTGTTTTAATTATATTCATGGGGTCACTAGCTGCCCAAAAGCCAGGTGATCATTAAACACTTTGGCTATTTTGTATTCTACTGTGTTATTGGAATTCTTTTTTTTTTTCTTTCTTTCTTTTTTTTTATCACTCCCCATGTTAACTGGTTAGCATCTGAGATGTGTCTGACTGCTTTGCCTTGCCTGGCTCAGACATTCTGATACCAGCCTGTCATTTCATGAGTAATTTTCTTGTTTAGACATGCTGGTATTTACTATAGTTTTTACTGATGTTATTGATGATGGCAGATCTTTGAATTGACGTAACATTCATTCTCTAACATTAGATCATCCATGTGGCATGATGTCACACTGCATTGGTCTTGCTATGTTTTTGCATCAGGCTAACCTGAGGCAGCTTAGAGTGGGATATCACTGTCTAAAAATTGTTCATTAAGTGATTTTTTAAGATTTTTAAGTGAATTTGAGCTAAACCTATAGAAAGGGTTTAGCTTAGAAATCACTTTAGAGTGATTCGAGTCATTTGTTTGAGTTTTTTTCCCCTTATTAAGGTTTGATTTCTGAAAGCTGTTGGCGAGATCATTTAAATAGTTAATTTTGTCTTTCCTGACAGGATTTGTACCTGAAAATGTACCAGAAAATGACTCATTATGGTTGTGTTGTGATGATACTGATGATGTAGCTACAGCCATTATTTGTGTGGGCACTTTTGTGGGACTCTGTGACGTGTAACGTAGGCTACTGTATGCAGTGCCAGCTGGTGCTGTCAGTGGGAGTAACATAATATGTCTTCCTGAGTCATGCTACTGAAGAGGAGGAGGAAAAAAAACAGTGTCTGATCACACAGTGTGGGTCAGAGATAGATGGATGGTCTGTGGAAGATCTATGTGCCTGTCTAATACATAGTATCTACCGGATGCTGTAGGACTCAAATTATTTCCAGCTATTTGAGGACTGTGCTGCCAGCACAGTATGATAGCAGCACAGTAAATCCACTAAACCAGGATCATAACTGAAATCCCAAATGTAATTTTAGCCAATTTAGACTCTGTCATCTAATCTGTAAAATAACAAGTCTATAGAATACAAATAAATGGTTGGCTTTCTGCTCATCATCAGACCTAACATGAACATGTTGTAAGCACTGTTATAGCCATGTGGCAATGTTTCTACACACCGTTGTTGCATGTCAAATTTCGGTAATATGCATATATATATATATATATATATATATATATATGAAAAAAAATGTTAAATTAGGCTTGTGTGTTACAAATGTGTGTTACCCTCAAGAGGTTGGGGTACCCTCAAGAAAACCTTTGTACCTTCATGTAGAAGAATAGCATTGCATAGAATGATACATATTTGTAACATGAAAAAAGGACAATTTAGTTACTAAAGATGCACAAAAAAGTGAAATTAGACCTTAGGTGAAACCTGTTCCAGCGTTTTTTTTTTGTTGTTTATTCATATGCTTAGGCATACCCATGTTATGACCTTATTATCAGCAGAGAGAATGGATGAGCACACAGAGTTATTTAGTCTTGCTCACATCATGTCTCCAGTTACAGTTTTACAGAGCAGTCCTGATATCAGCAACTACTCCGCCTTTTGCTGCATCATCTTACTGCTCGCTCACTTCCTGGCTGTTTTATCTGTTTACAGCCAATGCTGCCTTCAGAGCCAGCAGTAACATACCTCAGCCAACTAATGTCTGCCTTGATGGAATGAAATTGTTTAATCTGTGTACTAGGCCTAAAAATGTTTGTCCATTTAAAAAGAAAACAGACAGAAATGAACAGTATGAGATTCTTAGGTGAATAATTCTCTAAAAAATTTAACTGGTGGCATAGCTGCACCTCCGTGGTGTTGATTTAGGCCTTTTGCTACTGCATTGCATTTAATGTCCATCAGAGGATTTTCATCCTTTATTTTAATCAATATTTTTTAAGAGACTCCTGGATGTGAGGTGAGGCACACAGTCAACCTGGGTCACATCCTGTGCTGCTTAATTCTGATAAAGAATATTTTGTATATTGTATATGTCAAAGAATATGTTGTAGTTTTTCTTGCACTTTTAACAGTAAGGAATATCCTTTTCTAATGTTAAACCTCTTGCCAGGGTGTCCTTGCATCCCTTTTTTTGAGTCCTTGAGAAATTTGCTAACAATTGTACAGAAACGTAGAGTTCAGTTCAGGCTAGTGTATGCATGGGTTGTGAGAGTTGGCTCAGACAACGGTTTGTGTCAAATTTTGATTGCAACATTGAATACTGTGTGTGTGTGTGTCTGTGTGTGTGTGTGTGTGTGCGTCGTCCCCTGGGGTCGTTACCAGGCGACTGGAGCAGCTGGCTTTGACAGTATTCCAAAATCTGACATCATCGTGTTGGAATCCCTGCAGTGCCCAATGGCAGGGAGCAGCCCGGCTTTGTCTATAGATGCTTTAGTAAAGAGAAAATGGAGCGGGAGAGGGGAACACAGGAAGTTAAATTTAATCATGCCCTTTGTGTGTGTGAGAGACTCTCATTTAGATAGACTTTCTTTTCTTTGACCTTCCTCTCACAAGCATTAGTGTTTCTATGCCTAATAATAGACGACTGAAAGTCTGTACATCTTTCTCAGTAGGGCTGTAGAATAGTAAGAGCATGTGTGGGACTCACTACACCAATATGAGATATCATACCAGACATAAGGTCCCTTGCAATTACTCAGGTAATATTTGACTCATAAAATGTGAATTTAGTAATTAAAAAAAAAAAAGTTGGATGAGACGGTGCTGTTGGCTGCAGTTCTTTATTTGCCTTTTGAGGGCAAATGAGGATGCTCAGCAACTGTGTAGACATAACAAGACATTGCAGTGTTCAGGTGTTAAATAGGGCATAAAATGTTGGACTTATCCATAATTATAAACCAGTACCCAAGCTGCAGGAAATAAATGAATTTAGTCTCAGTGAACCTAAGTGCTTTGCAGTGTTTTGAAACTTGCCAGTTGCTAACTGCTATGCTTTGTTAGCCTTATCTCTTAATATAGAAATGCATACCTTTGCAGCTTGCACACTGCTCATTATGCTAATATTATCACATTTTGCCATAAATATGCAGTCACATTGTATGACATTATGAACAGCATGTACTTTCTCAGGTGCCATTTAAAAGCACAAACAGGTTCACACCTACTCTTTCTCTGCAGCGTCTATCTTGTCTTGTCTCAGAGGTCTCATTAGGACACACACACACACCCACCCACCCACACACACACACCAGACTAGCTCTCTGGCAGCTCTGTAACAAAGCACTGCAGCTCCTTGAGCTCAAAGGCCATCAGCACAGAGGGAGGCTCAGTGCCACTGGGGAGTGTCTGTATTTTACACTCATTACACACCACCTGATAATTCATTCTCCATCACCATTTTGTTTCTTTGCTCTGTTTATTTCATTGTTCCTCTTTAAGGGAACCAAGCATTAAAAGCTGGATATTTGCTATATTGATTTTTTCTGTCCTGCCTTGGCAGAAATGTTTGCATGAGGTTCTGCTAATCAAATAAATAAAAGAATCAGATGAGAGCTTGGCAGTTTTTGATGCCATATTTCTGCCACCGTGTATGGATGGCAGATATCAATACAAATTCACATCCAAGGTAAAAATATCCAAGTCTTATGGTACTGGATTGCTAGCAAAGTTATAAAGGTACCCACATCATATATTAACTGTTCGGTGACATTTGTCTAATAGAAAGATGAAGACAGACAATTATTGTGCACTACTGTATACTGTACACCAGCCAATATTTTGATATTGTTATTAATATCTAGTAAAATTGTGAAAATGCATCATACATATATGCCTTATGGACAGCAACACCAGACTTATTCATCAGTAATACATGACTTGACTGCTGGTTATATTTTGGATGTAATTTGTTGTGCTGTTCATTAGTATTTGTGTGGCAGTGCCCTTTGCCAAAGCATTGATGTGCATGGGTTCCTGCTGTGTTTCTGTCAGGCTCAATGGCATTCTACCTCCGGTGCCCCCACATTAATACCCAACCAACTAAGTATACTGTGCATAGCCCAAGCTAAATTATTGTATTTTTGTTCCGTGAGACTGTTGGTACAAGTCAGCTTGATGCCACACTGGCAAAGCTTGGCACAAAACACAGGACACCAGAGTGAGACATAAACAAGCCAGTGGGCCTCCTCCTCCCCTCTCTTTTCTTTCCCCGTCACTACATCTACCTCTCCATCTCCACAACATCTCACTCGAGTCCTCCTCCGCCATCTTCCTAACCAGCCTCTCACAGCTTCCTGCTCAATTTTGAATCACATTATATTTTTGTTTCATGCTTGGACATTGTGTAATGCCATTTCATTCTGACGCAGATTTAGCTTTTTTATAACTACACTCAGTTTAAGTCTAGATTTTTTTGTGTTTGGGTTGCTGTCTGAATCATCTCATCCTCCTACACTCACTCTGTTTCTTGCAGTCTGTGTGATTTATTTCTGTCCCACTTTGCCATGTCCATGGCGTCAGAGCTCCTGAGCTGCCATTAAAACACTTCTTTAAGCAAATAAGCTCTAGAATTTATGACCTAAAGCTTTTTAGCTGTAACACAAATCAATCAGTATTATCTATTATAATACAAAAATATTTAACTTATTTTGTCTAGTGGCCCTCTCTTAACAGGGTATATATATATATATATATATATATATATATATATATATATATATAAATATATATATATACACAAGATACATGTATACAAGATATATATATCTTGTTTCATTTTTCAGTGTGTTTTTGTCCCTGTTGTACAATAAATGTAGACAATATTGTAGTGCTTAAAACCCGTATTTACTTCTTTTACAGATATGTCCCCAGTACTCGCGGGCTTCATCGGCGCCGGCGTATTGGTGGTTGCAGTGGTGGCCTTAATATTTGTGTGGACATGCTGCCAAAAACGTTACAACAGGATGAGCCACAAGCTCCATGGTGTCCAAACAGAGTGTAGTGACCCGTTAACAGACCCACCTTACAAATTCATCCACATGCTGAAGGGCATGAGCATCTACCCAGAGGCACTGACCAGCAGCAAGAGAATAGTGCGACTTGTTCGTCGAGCTGGCGGCATTAACACTGATGTCGAACGAGAGGGCAAGGGGTGTCCTGTTGTGCTGGTGGATGTGGGTGCAGAGAAGAGTCCAGTTGTGACACCTCAGTTTGAGGTAGGCAGTTTAGATGAGAGTGCCCTCCCAACTCCACGACTAGAGAAGGAGCTACCTGTTCGCGCAGACTACTGCTGCCTGGAGAACAGCTCAAGCAGTGGCAGCCAAAGCTCAAGCACCACGGCATCTAACAGCGCCACACCCTTCACAGATGAGGCAGATCGTGGAACCCTTAGCCTCACCATCGACTACAATTTCCCCAAGAAGGCACTGGTGGTGACTGTACTGGAGGCGCGAGGGTTACGAGCTGTGGATAGCCAAGCTGGCAGTGCTGACCCTTACATCAAGATGACCATTTTGCCAGAAAAAAAGCACAGAGTGAAGACCCGTGTACTGCGCAAGACACTTGAGCCTGCTTTTGACGAGACGTTCACATTTTATGGCGTGCCATACAGCTTGCTGTCGGAGCTCACGCTGCATTTCCTCGTGCTGAGCTTTGACCGCTTTGCTCGTGATGATGTGATCGGCGAAACGTTGGTGCCTCTGGCTGGTGTTGAGCTTAGCACAGGCAAAGTGCAAATCACACAGCCAATCAGCAAGAGAAGCATGCAGGTGGGAGCACAATCTATCCTTTACTTAACTCTACATAACTCAGATTTTTTCTGGCCTAGTTTGTTTATTTCTTGGGACACTAATAAAACAAGTTTACAATCAATATATCTTTTTAAACCCTCCCCTCAATTAAATGTCCAATAACTAACACCCAGTTCAAATTTAATGTAATTAAATCAGTTTCCTTTTCTATTATTTGCAGTTTCAATCTATTAATATCCTAACATCTATTAATATTCAAGCATCATTTGATAGAAATCATAGTACTGATACAGCATCAGATAGACATAAACAATGTTATGTGTAATTGTAACGGTAGTCACTGCTGAAATTGTTTATTCTTAACCACAGAATAATTTTACTCCACAGAAGTATTTTACTTCATTTTAAGTATAAATCAATTCATAATTCACAATGGTAAATATGCAGTGATTCCTAAAGTATTGTACTTTAAATGATATATATGTAATTTATTTAATATAAATTATTATAATTTATATATAAATTGTATAGGACATGGAGAAAATGGACATTGTATTTTGAAGAACTTGTGGCATGCTCTGCAGTGAAATCTAAAAATAATCTGAAAGAAATAGTGGGTGTTACTAAAACATGAAAACCAGTAGTGATGACTGTGTGCATACATGTGTGGTTATTCTAATATTAGTGTAAGGGAAGGAGACTATGACTGTTTTCAAATTTGAGCTCTTAAATATATTAACAAAGAGGATAACAAAGAAATGAAGGCCTCTTTTTGTGCAAAAATTTAGTTTGAATATGTTTACTTCATAAACAGCTAGCATATAAGCATGAATAGCAGATATCTATAGGAGGTGTGTAGGCCGTATAACAAGGGTCCAATATACACATAACATTTACAAAGGAGGATTTGCCTAGGCTCTCAGATAAAAAGCACAACTATTTTTTATTATTAGTGATCCATGATACAGTACCTAAGAGAAATAGGGTAAATGACAGAATGAATGAATGATTGAAAGGTATCAGTGAACTGAAGAAGGTTGTTATGTGTGGGTTTTTGCAGTGTGTGAGCCGTGGCGAGCTGCTGGTGTCTCTTTCCTATCAGCCTGTCTCTCATAGACTCAGTGTGGTAGTCCTGAAAGCTAGACACCTTCCAAAACTGGACATCACTGGCCTGGCTGGAAGTAAGTACACATGTGCAAACACATGGTTTGGTTATATTTTCTTTATGTTACAGTTTATGCATTTTTGGCATATTGTAGAATGTTGTTAATTGTTTTTAGTGAACAATGCTTCAATATGTTTTTATTTAAATAGATTTTATTTATATATTTAATAGAGAATATTAAAATGAATGGTAAAACAAAAAGAGTGTTACGCACAATAAACTAATAAATAATGTCATGAATAAACCTGTGTGCTTTTTTCAGATCCATATGTGAAAGTGAACGTATTTTACAACCGTAAGCGCATAGCTAAGAAGAAGACTCATGTGAAGAAGTGCACGCTGAATCCTGTTTTCAATGAGTCCTTCATCTACGACGTACCCGCTGACCTGCTGCCTGACATCTCTATCGAATTTCTGGTTATGGACTTTGACCGCACTACTAAAAACCAGGCCGTGGGGCGTCTGGTGCTGGGAACACACAGTCCCTGCCCCTCTGGTGCCACCCACTGGCAGGAGGTCTGCCAAAATCCACGTCGGCAAATCTCCAAGTGGCACAGCCTTGTCGAATATTGAGGTTTCTCCTGTCTGTTCTTCACACACATAAACAAATACCGTCACACACAAACACACACACATATACAAACATTACAGATATGTACACATACAGTAAACAATAATGATATACACAGAGACATGAGGGAGACCTCAAGGCCCTAAGAAAAAAATAAGACTAAAGGAAGACAGTGAATTAGAGCACTTCACATGGACTTATGAAAAACATGATGAACTTTTGCAACAGCTATGTAGTGATAGTTCTCAAATAATCCTTTATAAACAGTGCTGTTTTAGCCATCAGTGACACATACACACTCTCTTACACAAATGTGCATACACATACACACACACTGACCAATAGTAACTTAAGAGACCAAAATATTGTTATGTACACAATTTTGAGACTGTTACAAGTACACTCTTCTGAACTTAGCATTGATTGTATGTATGTTTAAATTAAGGTGTAACATGTCTGCCTCCACAGACCTCACTACACTGCTGTAGTTCACTGTACCGCATGTATGAATAACACAAGAATTACTGTAACAATTCAAGAAACCAAGCAAACAGCAGTCAAGGCTGAGAAGTGACACGATAAAAGTTAATAATGGTGTGGATCACAGTTGTTAGGATGTATAAAGACTTTTCAAGTGACATACCAATCTCCTTAATATGAATATCAGGTAAAAAAAAAAAAAATCATGCTGCCCTTAGCATGTGAGTTATGATTGTGATTAGGATGACACTGACCTGTTATACAATGGATATAAAACGTCTGTCCACCTCTATTAAATTGGCAGGTTTTTGTGATGTAAAATAATTTTTTTTCTTAACCTTTTTAAAATTTTTGGAGAGTCATTCGGTTTTTAGGTGACTTTACTGTGGTGCTTCATTTTTTTTTGTTTGTTGATAATGGCCTTTATGTGCCAAGTTTAATAAGTTTTAGAAATAATTATATATCTGTCTCATGATCAGTAACTTTCAACAAGTAAGATACCATGCATGCTTTAAAAGCACCATGGTTTCAGCAGTCAGATGAAACCAAGATGATGAAATGAAGAAAATGAAAATCCTACAGAAACATCTGATCTTTATTTGGGCATTTATTAATTAGAAATATTATTAATTTTTTTTTTTTTTTTTTTTTTTTACTATTTTAGCCTAAAGTGTTACTGATTGTTTTTCATATTGAGGGTGGAAGAGGTTCTAACATGTTTTTATCTTGGTTTAATTTTTTTTCACATCATTAAAACCTGCCATTTTAACATGGCTGTGTAGATTTTTTATATCCATTGTTTATACCTCTGGTTGCTCTTCTGTTCAACTTATTCTTTTGAAAAGGTTGACTAAATTGGGCAAATGTGTGTGGCTTTGTGAGAGCAATACATACTGCTGTTCTTAAAATTCGAAGATAACATGGATTAAATGCCATTTTTTGTATTGTCCATGCACCATCCAGTTAATATATGGTTCAGTGTGAGGCTACGTAAAAAAAATATGAAGCCAATCTATATGTACTCAAACTCACTTTGAATGTCACTACATATGTAAGATAACACATGCTCCATGTAGCCAATTTTATAATTTTCTCTCAGTCTTTCTATACTGTCTCTTAATGTCACTGTAAATACTGTACAAATTGTACAGGGGCACTGGTGTGTATTTAATAGGTATTGTACTATATGCACTGAATGCCAATGGCATGATCGTTTTTGATATGGTGTGGTGTGTTTCCTAAAACCTTGGAATCTGTAACAGGTCTGTTAGATCTAATTGTACTGGGTTAGTGGACTGTAAAGATGAAGTCTGCCTGTCTACAGTGAGTTACTGGTGCAAGGCATTGAACATTAGATTTCTCTGACCTGGCAGACTGGTGTGCATTGAGTATCACAGCAGATTCAATTGATACCTGTCTGATTGTGGTACTGCTGTATGCTGCACACACCTGTTAAACCATACACTATACACAGTCCCTCCTCTCCTCTCCATCAAAGCCCAAAATTATATTCACACTCACAATTACATTAGACATCTTTCACATTGACTAAGTTGTCTGCCATTTTTACGGGGTCATACTGGATATGGATATGATACCAACTGGTAGAATCCTGAAAGGAAAAGTGCTTTTGATTGTACATGATTTAAGGGTACTCATTACACAATTGAATACTTCCTTTACAGTAGTCTCAGTAACAGTCCAGTCAACAGTAAGTGATTTTTTTTAATGAGTATTACTGAGTCAGATGGAGAAATGAAAATCAAAACACTAGAAGTTAATTAGACTGTGTAATGATTATAATTTAGTCAAAAAAATGTTAATTGGAGGGACTTTTGTGTTGAAATAAAAAAAAAAATGAATAACTACTTACATTGCTGAATGTTCAGTGACATTTAATATAACACATATAACACATTAACATGTATGTTGGTGTTCTTAAACACACTGAATGTGCAAATTAAATGTGGTACAAAAATGAAATTTGCCTCTTGTTTTTAACGCCCACATTAACTATTTCACATTCTATATAATATATCATGAGTGGAAGAAGTCTACTGTATCTCTGCCCTGTCTGTGCCATTTTACTGACAAGGTTCTTTAGAAAAGATATAGGATTTGTCTCTTGAATACATATTCTAAGAATAGTCGTCTAGCATTAAAATGATCCAATGAGTCAATAGTTTAGGGATCACAATCCTACTGTAATTGCGACTTTTTTAGTCATATAAGTGATTTTATACAAATTGAATAGCCATCCAAACAATGATAAATGGAAGCCATTATTTAAGACCGTGTTGTGGCTCTGTGATGACATCATTTTGCATCCTCTCTTTGGATGCATTCATTTCTCAGATCAGGCCTTGTGGCTTGTGTATTTAGTATAACTTTCACACAAGTTACTGTAACAAGCAAATGAATGAGAAGTAAATCAGTGGTGCAGACTGTACCTCCATTCATTTTCTGTACCGCTTATCCTACACAGGGTTGCAGGGCACCTGGAGCCTGTCCCGGGGGACTTGGTGGACAAAGCTGGGGACACCCTAGACTGGGTGTCATGCTTTCACAGAGGGCAAAATTGTATACACATTCACAGACTATGGACAATTTAGGCCAGTCAGCCTTCATTCAATTCAGAGATATCTGCATGTTTGGTTTGTAAAAATTCTAAATATACAAATATTGGCTTCCTCATTGTCAAGGTTACTGCCATAAATTAACCTTTTATCACAGAATGTGAATTAAACTATTGCTGAGGATGTGCTGTGCAGCTGAACATTGCACAGATTTAGTGTCATTTGTTCATGTTGTGGTGTCTAATGTATGTCCTCTTGCTGGACATGCTGTAGAAACATTAGCAACAATCATATCAGTTCGTAATTGATAAATCGTAATATTTGAACATCAGATTCCCATTGCTAGAATCTTTGATATTATTTGCTCCTCAACCACAAGAGGGAGCAAATGTACTTTGTTCAGCTGATCTCAGCAGGCGAGCAGACACTGTTATTCATCCTTCTTTTTATGTTTGCTTCATTTCCTCCTTTGATTATTGGACACCTGTTTCATATTTTCCAATTTCTCACATTGTTTAAGTTTTGTGTTTCCGTCAGCCTATTAAATAAGTTCTGCACTTTGCATCCATCTTCAGCCATCTGCAGTCATTATGAACATTATTAATAATTAATTAATTACAAATGTTAAGGAACAGTATCTCCAATCTCAACAAGTCAAGTCAAGTCAAGTAGCTTTATTGTCATTTCAACCACATATAGCTGACACAGTACACAGTGAAATGAAACAAGGACCCTGAACACTTCTAACTATAGGGGCTTGCAATCTACACAGTCTAAACAATATTGTGTTCACTGAGAGATAAATGTTTGAAAACACCTGCTTTATCATATACCATATCATACACTATATAAGTTTTTGGTCACCCCTTTAAATGATTAAATTCAGGTGTTGTTTTTCAGGCCACTTGGTTCCAGTGAAAGGAACTCTTAATGCTTCAGCATACTAAGACATTTTGGACAATTTCATGCCCCCAACTTTGTGGGAACGGTTTGGGGATGACCCCTTCCTGTTCTAACATGACTGTACACCAGTGCAAAGAAAGGTCCATAAAAACATAGATGAGTGAGTTTGGTGTGGAGGAACTTGACTGAACTGCACAGAACCCTGACCTCAACCTGATAGAACCCGTTTGGGATGAATTAGAGAATGTGAGCCAGGCCTTCTCATCCAACATTAGTGCCTGACCTCACAAATGTACTCCTAGAGAAATGGTCAAACATTCACATAAACACACTCCTAAACCTTGTGGAAAGGTCTTCCCAAAAGAGTTGAAGTTGCAAAGGGTGGGCCAACTCCATATTACATTCATGTGCATGTAAAGGCAGACGTCCCAAAACTTTTTATTTCCTCACATTTTGCCAGGCTTCATGAACTATTGTAAATGGCCAAAGGTATGTGATTCTTCCCCTAGCTGTCTGCAGACATAAAACAGAAGCACATACACAAGTATAGAATGTTTCTGTATGCTACATTATCACTTTTGGGGAAATAATCCCCAAACCCATGCTCCAAAATCTATTGGAATGCCTTCTAAGAACTGTTATAGCAAAGGAAGAACAACTCAGTATTAATGGCCATGGTTTTGTAAAGAGATATACTCAGGTGTCCACATACATCTAACCATAGTGTGTATAAGATGAGCATAATAAACTGTGGCTTCACAACTAAATAAAAACACAGGATCTCCACATAATTAGGAAATAATTTTGATGTTGTAATGGAATAGAATTAAAAAGAAAGGAATGAAACTGAAAAGGCAGAGGTAGTGTGACTTGCACTGATTATGCAGACTGACAGTGTGAATGAATCTGTGTATGCATGTGGGAAGTGAAAGAAATGAGGTGGCAGATAGAAAACTACTCATGAAATTTCTAAAACATTTTATCATCTTATCTTATTATCTTGTTAGAACCTTGAACATACAGGGGAAAAAATAAATACAACCATCGAAGGAACACAAAACACATTTACATGATTAATAAGTCTTTTTTACTTAAAAATATACAATTTAAATTTGGCAGTGTAAAATATGAATACACTGAGAATAAAAAAAGCATAAATAATTAAGAAATGATAATCACAGACTAATCTAACAAGAGAAACAATTAATATAAAATTTCTTTTTATAAAGTGCTGATTTGATCAAAAAGTGCTTTAAAAATAAATGAAAAAGCTAGGAATGAACAAAATGTAAAAAATAAAAATAAATTAACTATTCAATATACAAATATAAAGAAATTATTCTCTATGACTAGCAAATCATGTTTGAATGTGAGTCGGTTTAAAAGAAATTAGAGTTTGTTAAATCCATATTTAGTTGATAAATCTGTATTTAGTCAAAGAACAGATGAAGGATAGTGTCTTGTATGCTTTAAGTAAGGCTGCTGGTTTCAGACCCCTTATGTACATCCATGAGTACATAAGGGCACATATGACATCTTGAGTGTTTGTTTTTCTGGAGACACAGTGTACCACCCTGTAATGCAATTTTTATAACCTCAACAGAAATAGAAAGGGCTACGTGCCCTTCACCATTCTCCAGCTGCCCAAACTGCTCCCAGGCATCCGTTTGTCTTCCTATCTGTGTAGACAGCATTAAGAGCTCATGCTAGCCAAGCACGATTCCCTGTAATTATGTGTTCTTGTCCAGGCCTTCTGAAACTCCCTCAGGAAGAGGAAAATAATGCAGTGTAAGTCCACACACATAGTAAATTGGATAGAGACATTGATTACATCTCACCTTGTTAAAACAAGCCGGGCACCACTCTCTGTCTGGGCGCTTTATTGTTAAATAAATCAAATTGTACAAAAGGGGCATATATAAAAACGATCTTCCATCTGATCTTCAGGAATAACAATGTCTGCCTAAAATGAACAAAGTGTTTGGGATCAGCTGTACTGTTTCTCAAGACCAGTTTGTGAATTTCCAGGAGTAGGCCAAAAATGGAAGATTATGAGATACCATATTATGAGAATTTATGAATTTATGCTATTTAGGCTAACAGGCTAAATTATGGTCAGTAGTGCTGAATGAGCATTCAGCAGTACCAAGACAGAAATACATTCACAGTCTGAGGCAAGCAGTAGGTCACTGATAATTGTTGCCAGCACTGATAATTAGAGGATGAAGTAGTACAGTTGGCTTTGAAGCCTGAACTCTGTTATTTTAGGTTCTTTTGGCTACAGGTCCAAATGATAGGCCAGATAAGCAACCAAGACTTTTCAGGCTCTTCCAAGCCATGTCACCAACATTTTGAATTTCCATATGTGGACATTCAGGTTGTAAAATTTCAGGCAAACCTACAATGAATATACTACACCCTGTATGAATGAACTACAATTAATATAAATTAATATCTTTTGCACCCTATCTAACGCTCTATGTGACAGATGTGGGTAATTTGTTCCTAAATGTAAACAAAAGCATGTACACAAACACACACTAGGCCAGACTGTGCCATATGTTTGAGAGAACTGTTTGGGCTAAAACGAGCTGTGATTGAATTGGGCACTCAAGGGACATGGTGCTACGTGCAGCTTGGAGCTTTCTGCCCTCACCCTCTCAGAAACACAGACTGAGAGAACACAAAGATATTGAGATAGCACATGGAAATGTAAACACTTGGTTGTCTCCAAGAGAAAGTAACCCAAACTGCAGGGAAGTGTCTGATATAAGACCAAACTGCTGGCTAGAGGTTAAAATGTCCCTGTACAACCTTCTACAACTTTCTACTGAAATTTATATTAATGGAAAATGAATATCTCATATAAAACTTTGAAGTGCCATAATGTTTTTTGTGATCAAGAGGTTATGGGGTATGTCAGTAACAATATCCATGCTCATTGTATCAAAGGCGAGGCTGTTAGTAAGCTTCAGCTGCTAGTGGTAGAATATTTAGAAAGAATATATATCTAATTTGATATTTAATATTTCTATATTTATTTCCTATGGACCCCTTCTGCTGTTGCAACCCCTTAAAATCTGGTAACTTTGGGTGGTACAGACTATATTTCTAAACAAACAATGTACTCTAGGATGTTGATTTAGGCATGTAGTTTGGTAACCTAACATCTATATGCTTACATTAATTCCCTAACATTGTTAGAAGTATTGGGTTCCTAGCTGAAGTACAAAACTACAGGAGCACATTGCAGGTTTTAATTTGGCCAGGAATATCACAGCCTGGCTTGTATGACCACATTAGTCAAATAGATTGTTGTTGAAAGATCATGTCAGTGAACTGTTCCTTGCAGAGAAGTTGCCGTTTTCACAGCACTGGTTCAGTCAGTAATTGCAGGAAGTGTTTTTTTTCACTGTTAACAGAGCTCATTAACAAATACAACAAATGCCCCAGAATGTAGAATAGTGGACCAACACTGTTTTTGCAGGTACATAAACCAGTTATTGTGTTTAAATTGTGCCTAATTAATTAAGACACAGCTCCCCATGAGGCTCTGTTAAAGAGAAAGATCTAGCTGGATCCACTCCCTTACCCCTGTATTTGCCAACCCACTTTCCACTCTAAAATTAATTAGATGGGAGAATTGGTCAGCATACGCAGTGAGGCTGTGACAGTTTGCCAAACTGTCAATGAGTTCTTCAGGGCTGACTCACGTTGCTGGTGCACTGGATTCCATCCAAGGCCACGTGATGACTTGGTTGGCTTTGGGGTTTTGAACAGAGTTGAATCTTTGTCAGGCTTTATTACACATTACCTGTCTAGTGACTGTTCAAGTGACACATGTGTCAAAGGTAACACATTCTGCTCTTTTGTCAAAATAATTAGTGTAGGCTTCATAAAATTCACAGTGGAAGACATTCAATAATCTCTTCAAATAAAATAGGCTCTAAAACTTCACAACTCATTACTTGAGTGTTCATTGCAGTCACTGTTGGCTATTGTATATAGATTTTTGTTAGGGATTAAATCTTGGATTTAGAAGAATCTGACATTGTTTCCCTGCAAACCTTGATGACACTTTAATGGGGAACATTAACTTCCCAGTACATTAACTACAGTAACTGTCAGTACTCATTATAGCATGTTCACAGTAATGTGTCTGAGTGAGATCCAAGCTTTGAGAAAAACATCTTTGATGGATTTGATGGTTGTTCTGGGTATGGGCCATGTGAGGAAAGAAATACAAGGCACAGTGTGAACTTTTTTGATTAGATCAAATTAGGACAAAAAGAATCTACAGTTCCTTTGCACCATGGTCCAGTTCTGATGCTCACATGCCCATTGCAGGCACAGTAAAAACAGGGGTCAGCATGGGCATTCTGACCAGCCTGCAGTTACGCTGCTCATTACATAGCAAGCTACAGTGCACTGGGTGTCCTGACTCCTTTGTATAATAGCCAGAATTAACTTTTCTGTAATTTGTGCTAGAGAACTTCTGGGATTGGACCTTTGATGGTGACCATGACCCTTCCCCCAGTTCACCAGTTGGCCTTCCTTGAACCACTTTTGTTAAGTACTAAACTCTGCATACCAGGTACACCTCACAAAACCTGCAGTTTTGGAGATTTCCTCACCCAGTGTTCTAGCTTGCTCCTAACGCTTCAACTTTGAGAACTGAATGTTAATTTGTTGACTTATCCCACATATCAACATTATTCAAGTGTAAGACCCAATTATGCACATTCATTTGTTTAATTTTTTTTATTTCCTGAAAACAAGTGCTTGCTACACCAAAGGCAATGGCACCAACTAAAATACAACGCAAAATTCATGAGCCAAAGTAAAATTCTATTAGCTTGGAATGTAAAGGGTCCTTGAGTTGTAGAAAGGCACTATATAAATAAAGTGTATTATTATTATTTATTTTTATAATTAAATACAGTAAATTTAATAAAGAATTTAAGAATTACATTTTTTTTTAAAGAAAATGGCATCATTTACCAATCATAAGTTCTGCATTAATGTTTGTGTAAGCCATAGGTTTATAAATGCCAATTAACAGTAAATTGCCATAACCACTAAATGTCATAAAAGGCAAAACTCACAGGGCTGAAATGACAAGAAAATGAGAAAAAAAGAAGAATTTCTCAGGGGCGTAAGTGCTAAATATTTTCAATCATATGTCAATGAAAATATTCTCAACCAATCTCTTAATCAACCAACCAACCAACCAGTCATTCTGATTTGTGCATGTGTGTGTTTCAACTTTTTTTTGGAATTCTCACTTGGCCAGGGATCCAAACATAAACAGAAGGCCAGCTCTTGTGATAGTAAAATACATTTACTCTTAGAATTGAAACACTGAAGTAATTTTTAAATTTTTCAATATAGACAGAAGTATATTTTATTATTTTGATTCTTTAAATAATTTTATTTTATTTTATTATTTGTTATTTCATATGAGAATGTAATGTATGCACTGAATTTGCAGAATACAAACAGATGGAAGCTCACTGCGTCAACATGGGTGGGCTGGCTCGGCACTTAGTAACAGTTACAGACGTAAGATCCCACATCAATGGAGGATGACAGCGAGCGTGGAAGTGTGGGTAGTGTGTTGTGGGTTTTGTTGAGCTGAGCCACAAAAGGAGACATTTTCATCAGGCCCCTTTCTTCCTTAAGTAATATATGCAGACTTATACATACACTCACCACTACACTACACTATCCACTTTAATAGGAACACCTGTACACCTGCAGTTATCCAACCAGCTAATCATTTGGCAGTAGCACAAACATCATTTTACAAATCTAACATCAAAAATCTTCTGTCCAGTTTGGTGAGTCTGTGCCTCATATACTTGTTCTTGGCTGACAGAAGAGGATCCTGATGTGCTCTTCTGCTGTTGTACCACCTCCACATCTAGGTTTGATGTTTTGGGTATTTTGAGATGCTTTTCTGCTCACCATGGTCGTGAATAGAGAATATGATTTACTATATCCTTCCTGGCAGCTCAGACCACTCTAGTTATTCTCTTTAAGAGCCTGCAGATCGTTTTCCCACAGCATTTTTGGCTTTTTACTGCATTCTGTGAGGAATCTAGAGACTATAAAAATACCAGCAGATAAGCAGTTTCTGAAATACATGAACTAATCTGACCCATTGCTGGCCCATCTGATCATACTTTATCATATTGATGTTTGATGTGAATATTAACTGAAGCTCTTGATCTGTACTTGTATGCTTTAATACATTGTGCTGCCACATGACTGGCTAATGGCATAAATGAGGTGTACAGATGTTCCTATTAAAGTGGACAGTGAGTGTATATGCTTGTCATCCTTAGTTTACTGCATTAATTAATAGTTTAGTATAATACTGCTTTTGGTTAGTCTGTTAGTTTAGATAAAGGTTACTTTGAAGTAATCCAAACCAGTTGCTCCATCACAGCCACAGCTGGATTAAAACCTTTTAGCTCAAAATGTATTATACTTTGGGGAAACAAATGTTATTGCAGCTAAATAAATACTGTCCCCCAAGCCACTACATTAAAATAAAACAAACAAAACTGATGTTTTATTTATTTAGCAT
This sequence comes from Hemibagrus wyckioides, assembly GCF_019097595.1. Taxonomy (NCBI): domain Eukaryota; kingdom Metazoa; phylum Chordata; class Actinopteri; order Siluriformes; family Bagridae; genus Hemibagrus; species Hemibagrus wyckioides. The sequence goes on from NC_080710.1 coordinate 13,652,867, forward strand.
TTTTATTTTTGATTGTCTGTAAAGTATATAGAACTTTCTACATAAAATCTGGATTAGCTGTCAATGCACATAAATTCTTCAGCATTGGTACATAAGAAATCTCAGCTTATTTACAAAGCAATTCAGTAGGCTATATACAAGGGTTGCATGAAAATACTGTCTTCATAACATCACACTTTCATTTAACCCTCAAATGCATTCGCACGCCTCTCATATTCTCCTGAAACTCTTAGAACAGCTCTGAGCCCTGTTTACTTGGCTTGTATCACTCCAGTCGCTGGCTGTACACTATCCAGAAGCTGCTCAGATACATGAAGATACCATCTTTCTGTCTGAGTAAACCTTCTAGGATCTTAATGTCAGCCTCAACGTACAAAAAGACAACCTGGTTTCAACAATTTCTCCTCTTTAATAGGATCCACGGTTGTGAAGATCATGCTTGCCCTTTCTGGCCATTACTCGTGCATGGGGACTTGACATATCGGTCATAATATCAAGTTTCTTTAAAAAGACGCCCTACTCCCGTTTCTTGCTGAAGACAGCGGACACAGTCCTCACAATGCCCATAATGCCAGCAGCTCCTTTCTTGACACCCCTGGCCTCTTTTATGAGCTCATGCAGGCCATGGAAGACAGGCAGAACACCATGGTATGCCTCGGCTGCAGAGACCTCAAAGAAGCCACAGTCTGCTGAGAGGGCAAGCTGGCGCCCTTCCTCACTTGAGACAACGCGGCGATGCTGCAGATCCCGCTTGTTGCCCACCACCACCATGGGCACTGAAGAGCTGAAGGAAGAGGAGAGCTTCTGGATAAGTGCTACCTGCTGCTGCACAACCTCGAAGCTGGAGCGGTCACAGATGCTGTAGACAAGCACAATGCCATCTGCCCAGCGGAGCTGTTCTTCACTCACTGACTCAGAGCTCTCACAGCTCTTAAAAAAAATAAAAATAAAAAATAGGAAGAGGTCAGTCAGGTCATTCATGTTACATAAACCAATGAAAACATAAGTTTTAGATGTTAATGCCTCACCTGTGGATACAGGGAGTCCCAGATGTTGAAGGAGATCTCCCGCCCATCAATTTTGTCAATGTGACTGTATATCGACTCTACAAAAGCAAATATATGTAAATATACATTATATGATATCGGAAATATATTTAATAAAAAAATATACAACCTTATACAGTATTATCAAACTTACCAATATTTCCATATTCACCAATAAATCTTTTGGTAAGAAACCGCACAGTTAGAGCTGCAGGATCAGATGAAAAATTATTGTTAAATTTATATACACGAACTTTAAAACAATCATAAACTTTTAAATACAACAATTATAAGCAATTATATTTATACTGGTCAGTGCTCACCTGATTTCCCGACATTTTCGGCTCCAAGTAGCAAGACATTTGCTTCCAATTTATGCTGGTTTCCATCCATTGCTTTGGTATAATGGGGTAAACTCGATTTAACTTGGACAACCATTTAGACAGTGAAGTGTGCCAAGGACAGAAGAGTTCAAAACCACGCAGAATTGAATACAACGCGGAATGAGCTCTGAACGCAGCACACAGCCATTATATACTGCAGATGGGCCGGGCTTAGTTGTGGTAGGCGTGGTTTCCCACCAAGCAACACGGTGTACTAAGAATAGAGAAAATCATTCCCATGGTTCTTATGTTTATTTCATTTTTATTAATTAAGGGTCTTGTCAATGTTACACTAAAATAGACATGCTACATAAATAATGTAGGCAAAAGATGGATTTAGCATGTAGAAAAATTTTTATTTCCTAATTAAACAACAAAAAGAAAAATAAATACACCAATATACATGTCGTACATTCAACCTGTCAGTTTTTAACTGGTATATATTGGTTTGATTTGAAACTCTATACACATAGAAACAGGTTCTTCTGCAAGTCAACAAAATGTAGAACCTAGGCTTTTATTCCCTGTGGCAATCCAGCTATCATACATCATAAATAAAACTGAAAAACTAATCCTCTTTCCTTCCAAAATACTGCAGTTCCTTTATGTATCCTCGCTGCGGGACTTCTTTGGAACTAGAGTACAGTTTGCAGCTAAAAATGCTCCCATCCTCTTTAAAGTATTTTTGGCCTTTTGTCGGTCTGGCTCAGTCTCTGGTGCCCCCCTGTGGTCTTCACTGCTCAGAGGTCTCAGCAGAGAGGCATGGAGGCTTTTCCCAAATGATATGCTCAGTCTCTGCTGGAATGAGCTTTGAAGCTTGAAAACCAAGTCTTTTTTCTGCACAGAAATATTTTGAACATGTGATATGAATGAAACGGATTCAAATTAGTATTTATCAGCACGATTCATTTCTATAGCCTATGGTCATTAATAAAGCTTATACACCAACCAGGCATGACATTATGACCACCTGACTAATATTCACAATTTCTGCCTAGTCAAACTCGCTCAAATCCTTATGCTTGCCCATTTTTCCTGCTTCTAACACATCAACTTTGAGGACAAAATGTTCACTTGCTGCCTAATATATCCCACCCACTAACAGGTGCCATGATGAGGAGATCATCAGTGTTATTCACTTCACCTCTTACTGCTCATAATGTTATGCCTGATCAGAGTATACCACAGCATTGTTTATTTTTAACTGGTGTTGCATTTTTATGTACTTCTTCCGATACTTTTTCAGCTCAATAGTAATAATTTACACAGAGATTAGTATTGTGGATGTTCCACATAAAATGATTTTTTGTTAAATGTGCATAACACCAATATGGTTAAGATTTCCATTAAAAGAATAAGCATCATTTAGAATTTGTGGAAAAATTCACCAGTGCCAATGCAACAGTCAAAGGTAAAACAGTTTATTTAATTTTTTCACTACAGGAATGTTTTCAGAATATGTTCCAGTTTTTTTTGGAACACAATGCTCTGTGTTGTCTTAGTCTTATTAGAGACTAGAAAAAAAACTGGTGATGTAGTGACTGTTTATAGCTGTTATCAGATAAGTGATGCACCTAACCTGTTCCATAGATGTTTCAAGAAATTAATCATTAAACTGACATTCTTTAATTAAAATAAATTATAATTAGCAAACAGCTGTATTATAACACCAGAATACTTCAAATCATGCCGTTACTACTGGAAAATTATCAAATGCTTTACACACAAAAGGCCTCATAAATATATTTTCTTACCTTGGGATTTAATGACAAATTGTGAAAAAGCGCCCAGAGGTCTGAAACCATTTCAGCTGCTGAGCGGTATGGAGGGTTGCATTTTCCCAACAGTCGTCCAATAATTAAGCTAAATTCCACACAACTTGCAGGTTGCTTTAGGGGTAGACAAAACAATTCTCAATTGGCAGGAAAGTATGTAAATGACACATACAAATCATATGACAGTTGTGAGCTTAAATAAGTGAAGCACCGTTCATACCTTAATACATCTGTAGAGCAGGTAGCTATGTTCTTCACACATAAGAGTGAGCAAAAGTTGTTCACAGCGCTGGGAGAAAAAATGAAAGGGAAGGCTTGAGCAAAAATTACATTTATGTATGCATTTAATTTTATGACTCAAACACAAATTGTTAATTTGTGACAGTTGGTGGTTTTGAGTGTTTGTATTTAAGTATGTGGGAAGTGTTTAAAATTTTACTCTCTGGTCCGGGAGACTTAGGTACGGCTCCTCAAGTCTGTTGCACCTGAATGGGTCAGTATCATCCAACAGATCCTGGCACATGGAGCATACCCACATTGCACTGTACAGAACATAAAAAACGCAATTTTTTTGGACTAAATAACTAGCTTCTTAGAATTTGCAAAGCACATAGCACTATGAATCAGTGAAATGTCACTCTGCTTTGGGCTTGAAGCATCTCTTAAGGTTGCTGTAATTAGCATTCATAATAAGATGCCATTACTAGAGCCTTTTAAATACTGTAAATCTATGGATGTAACCCTAGAGCAAAATGGTCAACATACGTGGGATTGAAAATAATTGGTGGCACGTGGCAGCTGGTGTGGAAGGTTCTACTACATTCTGCACACTGCAGTGAGGCTCCGGCAGAGAGACACACAGCACAGTCCAGTACATCAACCTGCAGAGAACACTCAGAACTGCCAGACTGTGAAGGTGAAGCAGCAGCTGGGGGTGCAGCTATCCTGAAACATCTCTGGATTGACTGTAAGAGCAGCATGATGAGCTTAACGTTGACTGAAATTTTGTTTAAGAATAATGTAGAAGTATGTGTTTGTGGCTGTATCCAATCTGTGAAATTAATTCATGATTGCAGTGATTACACTCAGAATCAAAGTCTATCACTTAAGGGGAAAAATGTATGCATGAGCTGTGCTATAATATATCTTTACAAACACACAGCTGAATGCAGGGCATACCTGGTTTTCTTCAATCTCCTGAAGCAAAATTTCATCCTTTTGGCTACCGGGAGCTATTTGAAATCGAGACAGAGAAGATCCTGAGATCGGCAACCGGTCCAGTGATACAAGCAGAGTCCTGCTAAAAGAAGATAGTAATTAGGTGCAAGGTGGACATGCTTGTCAAGAGCTTTGTCAAAAATAATTCTGACAGAAAGCAAACATACTTATTGCTGTCCTGTCTTAATACGGGTTCCTCTGAAAGAAATTGAAAGAACAAGAAATAAAGATAAGTGCAGCAAAAAAACATATACCAATGAAAATCAGATTTTTTCCACTGATAGTGGTATGTATGAAAAATAGCCTCACCCTTCAAGTCATCCATCCCTTTCACCGATTCAGAATCACTATAATCAGTATTCTCCTCGTCCTGCTAGAAGAACAGAAAAAAATTACTTAAGTCAATTAAAATGGCTATTACAATCACATGATTCAATATTACATGCTGCCTTAAAAGAAGTTATTATTAAGATTTATAACCTTTGAATTATGGACAGATGCATGTTCTAAGGCTGATCTGGAGCAAACATCCTCAGGAAGCACTTTTTTTTCACCAGAAAGAATCTCTCTGAAGGTTGATGGCAGGCCTATAAGCCAGTGCTTAGTTGAGGGGCTTTCTGTGGAGGCTAGAGTCGATATACTCTTGAGTGGCAATTTAGATTGCTCTGCCAGGGTCTGGTTAGTAGGGCAGTCCTTGATCGAGGAAGTGGAAAGGGGATGCACTGCTGAGTCTTCTCTGGCTCTTGTGTCTTTTTCTGGCACAGTGGAAGTAGGTAGATTACTGTCTGACTCCTCAGCAATGGGAGAAGACCTGATGTAAACACTCATATCTCCCTCACAAACAGAATCAGCCAGAGCCTTCACTGGGAGCTCACATTTTGGCATTTGGATCGTCTGAGTGCCACACTCTATTAGACCTGCATTACTGTGTGCACTGGGAATTGGAGCAGCAGGGAGTGGAGGTGTGCTTGGCGCTGGGGGTTCCACATCTTTATTACTACTGCCTGGAACAGTGGTGAGCCCTGGAACTGGCTGTGGTGCACAGGTAAGAGTGGTGCCCTTATTTACAGTCAAGACAGGAATGTAATGGTAGAATTTCCATTCTTTTCTGGAGTTGAGAGAAGCAGTGTCGTTTGGTACTTTGGTAAGCAGAGTGAGTAAACGACTGGATTGAGTACCAGCAGACGGAGAAGGCTGCACATTGACAGTCTGAGTAAAAGAGACGGCTGGAGAGTAATGAAGCAAATTGTTGGTGGGTGCAGTTTGAAATGGGAAAGCTTGACCAGAAGCTGTCTGAGAATGAGGAATGCTTTTCTGTGTTTGTTTAGATGAAGAATTTAAAGTAGATGGCTTAGGGTTAGACATGGCCTGACTAGACTGAGCAAAAGGAGCTAATGTGATAAGAGAGGGAACAAACTGGTTACTGCTAAGAGAATGGTTGGCTGTGTTGGTTATGCTACTTGAATGTGAAGACTGGGTTGAGGATGTCTGGACTAAGACAGGGGGACAAGAAGTAAGGCCAGGAAGAGCAGCGAGGACAGCACCAGAATGAGACTGTGGTAACAAAACCTTAGGAACAATATTACGTTGAGGACGATTTGAGGGAATAATCTTTGAAACAGTCTGGTGAGGCAGACTTCTGAAGACCTGCCGCAACTGTGAGGCTTGAGGTGGCACGGGCGCAGGTAAATGCTGGCCCGTCTGTGTAACTACATACTGACTCATATTGCTCTTAGTGTTTTGGGGAGGAGCAAAGGTATGGGAGACAGAAGAACTAGAATGGCTCATAGTGTCTATTAAGCCTTGGGTGGGTTGCACTGGTTTTGATGAGCCTGACTCAAACTGTCCACACTGAGGAAGATCAGAAGCAGCCTGGGACATTGAAGATGCTGTAGCCTGAGTAGATGTTGCACCAGATTCTGAATTTAATCCTGAGGACCGTTTGTCTGTATCTTTGGGTGTATTTTTAGGTTTATTGCCATTGCTGTATTTTCCTTTGGCAGGAGGAGGAACTCGGGTCACCTTCAAAGTGCCTTGAGAAAGAAAAATAATGAATAAACAAACAAATAAAAAACAATTTCTAACCCAACTGAATCAAAAGCTATACATGAATGCTAATTTTACCAAACCAAAGTTTAAAGACTAATAGCCAGGGTTAACATACAAGAAAATACAATAATAATGTTATGTTTAGCAGAGATAATAAACATTAAAGAAATTAATTGCTTACCAAAATTCTTAATAATATTGCATATGTGTTCATTGAGTGCGAGCGAAAGTTGAATCACGGTATCAGGCAGATGTTTTTTCTGTGACAGAACCCTCTGTGCGCATTTCTCAATCTAATGAGGAAGCAGAGATGCATTCTGCCTAAATTCAACATCAGACTATAAAAAGACACCAAGTTCACTAGCACATTTTCTTTTATCCAGTTAAGAGTCACACCAGGCACTTTTGTTTTAATGTAATAGTCAAATCATGGTAGAATAAAAAACATGCTTACTTGTATCTTGTGTCGTAGGGCACAGTGCCCCTCAGTGCTCAGTATTTTATGAAGGAAGGCAGTGATGTACTCTTGACTGTCCTCCAGCTTTTTCAGACTCATCATAATCACCTTCAGACTCTTCTCCTCCTCATCACACAAACCCTTTAAAGAACCAAAAATGCCAAATGATTTATTTGAGCTCTGCATTAGAGTTTCAGTCTGTCTCTCTCTCTCTCTCTCTCTCTCTCTCTCACACACACACACACACACACACACAAAATCCAGGAAGCACAGTGTCCTTAAACAACTGTCTTTGGCAAATTCACTTAAAGATAGCTATGTGATGTTTAGATTATGTAAATACACTGAATAATAGAATCTTAATATTGTATTATATTGTTTTTCTAGTTCTTTGACCAACTGAACAACTGACTGCCAGACTGAATGAGCAACTGACTAATTATGTTGAAACATGAAAGGTGAAATCAGACGCAATTATAGAAGTGCAATTACCACCAATTCCTTAGACAGTTGTTGACATCGTAACACCAAAGAAATATACAGGGAGCGTAGCACTCTTTGCAGTTGCTTCTCTGATGATGCTTTTAATTCCTTTAGGTCATTCAATCTACCTCAAAAAAACGTAAAATTAGTTGACTGGTAATCATTTTTTGTTATTCAAAACATTTCCCAAATTGACACAAGCATACATGATAACAAAGCTCATAATCATTCACAGAGTATTCTCATATCTCTTCCAATATTTGTCTAAGATGGTTTTGCTTTAAGGCAAACCTTTTTATGACATGTTAATCATTTAGTGTTCAGTCAGCAGCCTGAAAGAATGTGTTAATTACATTATAAGCACATAAATACAATAATACAGTATTTATACAATAAAACATATGTAGCAAGTGTTTTCCCTATATTACTTATTATTTACTTGACCACTTTTTGTTTTTTCACCAAAGCACACAATTTTTAATATTAAAAATGTATACATTTGATTCTGTGGAATAAAGCTGATCTACATCGATCAGGCATAACATTATGAGCACTTGTTGGAGAAAAAAATAATATACCCAGCTTTGAATTATATACCTAGCTTTAAAAGTAGCTTAAGTAATAATTTACTCAATGCTCTAAGCTCTGACTTAGCAATATTCTGCCTAAGAGTAGTGTGTATCTATCAAGAATTATTTAGCCATTGATTAAGTAGTTAACTTTGATTAATAATAACTATAATAATATAATATAATATAATATATATAAGATATAGCCTCATAGTCTTTATAATAATCATGCAGAATTATTAATGGCAGCATGCTAGCGTAATAACCACACTGGGACTGAAGAAACAGAAAAGAGGAGAGATTTATTGAAACATTAGGAGTTACAACTCAGTCAGCCAGCCTATCCAATGGGATCAGTGGGACCGGAGGGTCAGTTGTAGAAGACGGAATCTCGGGATCCTGAGGAGAAGTTGGAGAGTAATCAGTGGGAGAAGTTGGGGGCGAATAGTCAGGAGAAGACTGAGGAATATCATGAACACTGTAAGGCATAGGCACAAATTCAGGAGAAAGTTGGGGAATGTCAGGAGAATTAGGAGATGAGGAAGTGTCAGAGGAAGAATCATTAGAGGAAGTCTCAACAGGGAAATCCTCAGTCTGGATGCCCTGGGAGGTGGTGCGTGTCCAATGCCAGTAGAAGGTCTGAGTAGACTGATCACAGGTTGTGGGGTGAAATTGGGTGCTCTGATCAAGACAGACGGTATCTCTCACGATATGGTGAGCGAGGTAAGGAGACTCAGGAATAGAGGATTCAGATAGGTGCTCCAGGAAACCAGTAAGTTCAATGGCCAGACAGGATAGCTGATACTGGCGATAGCGTCGCAGAGCACCCCTGGGACTTCTCCGGAAGATAGCGCGGCGGGCTGACTGAGCTAGGAAAAATAATGGGAAATGGGAAGAGATGAGTGAAGATGAGTGAAGTGCATATTGCGTGACTATGTAGTCAGCAAAAGAGAGCGTGTACTAAGGCAAAAGGAACACCGTGTGGGAAGTAGGCCAGGTCACTGTGACATGACAGTGATAGGCGGGTAGAGGAGACAATAGCATTGGAATACTAGCAACCAACAGTGATGAAAAGAGAAAAGGATATGAGGCAGCTTAATGGCACAGCTTATTTTAAAAATAGTAAATAAAACTTAGATCAAGTAGGTAGAGGGAAAAGTCATCATGACATGGAGGAAGAGAGCAAGGTACTTACACATTGTTGTGGAGGGCAACGCGCGAGGTCAGGATGAGCCGAGGAAGCACCTTTAAGAGGTGACGGTCAAATGAAGTCAATAAGGAAGTGGCGCCTATAAGTAAGCGCCAATTTTTTCTAAAAATTGTTGACTTAGCCTAAAAATAAGGGGAACTGGAGAGGAGGAAAATTGACGTCATCGAGGGGAGGATGGTATCAATTTAGGGGCGGTATCGGGACAAATGCGAAAATAATGGGAACTGGGAAACGTATGTAAACTAAGGAAGGAGGGACTAAAGTAGCCATACACTGAATATAATGGGAAATTGCTGGAAATATTTAAATTAGAGAAAAGGAGGCGCCCCGGGGCGCCTGGGGTATAAGTAGAGGGGACTTTTTCGGGGTTGGAGAGACCAGCTGCTCTCTTCAGATATGCATGTTGTTGACTGCATGGCTGAATAAAGAAACCTGCTTCTTCTCATCTGTTGACTGAGATCTCTTATTTCGGCTAAGTTTTATAGATTGTGGAGGTCATTGGGAAAGCTAAGAGAAATAGATACAAACAAAAATTCCACCCTGTGATATGTCCACTCGGAGGGGGCTCTGAGTTCCGACACACTGACAGGTTAAGTGAATAACACTGATGATCTCCTCATCATGGCACCTTTTAATGGGTGGGATATATTAGGCAGCAAGTGAACATTTTGTCCTCAAAGTTGATGTGTTAAAAGCAGGAAAAATGGCCAAGAGTAAGGATTTGAGTGAGTTTGACAAGGACCAAACTGTGATGGCTAGATGACTGGATCAGAGCATCTCCAAAACTGCAGCTCTTGTGGGGTGTTCCCGGTCTGCAGTGATCAGTATCTATCAAAAGTGGTCCAAGGAAGGAACAGTGTTGAACCGGCGACAGGCTCATGGGTGGCCAAGGGTCATTGATGCATGTGGGGAGCGAAGGCTGGCCCGTGTGATCCGATCCAACAGACGAGCTACTGTTGCTCTAATTACTACAGAAATTAATGCTGGTTCTAATTGACAGGTGTCGGAATACACAGTACATGATGGGTCAGAGCTGTTTTGACAGCAAAATGGGGACCAACACAATATTAGGCAGGTGGTCATAATGTTATGCCTGGTCTGTTTATAATGACAATGACATCATATAGAATAACATAATACTAAGTATTACCTTCCATCCAGATCCTGCATACTGGACCGCACACCGTTTTTCTGCTCACAGATGTTGTCCAGCAGCTTCATGAGCTGTTCTTTATGAGAAAACACTGCTTCTTCCAGAAACAAAAAACTGACAAATAGACAAAAAAAGTAGCAGCAATGGATGTGCTAGAGATCAGGCATGCCATACCACAAACCATCAAAGAGGATTTTAAAGAAACTTGCAGTCACAGCTGGCCACAAAAAAACATCAACAGACCACAACAAGAAAAAAACATGCTTAAATGTCCTAAATGCCCTTTTCCACTTCTGTGAAAATCTCAAACCTTTTTTCCATGGAATCTTGAATCACTCAGAATCATCATATCTAATAGCCTGAAAATTTTAAAACTTTATTACACAAATCTGTCACTTCTTTTAGCAAACAGGACTACGGCCATAGTTTTCATGGACTGGACCTTTCTGACTCACTCTGTATGTCTTACAGCTGTTGAGACTTGGTAAGCTAGAGGGGAAATCAGCCAGAATTATGAGTCAAAAACTGACGTGTTTTTAAAACAAAAGAGTTTTTAGTGATAGTCTTTCTTGCAGATAACCTCACATAAGCTTCAAGTGGTGGTTTATGAGCATCTCAGACAGAAAGAAATGAAGTGTCCTCGCAAACCCTTTATTGACCTTTTTGGTGTGGTTTATGACTTGATAGGAAAGGACATACATTAGATGTTAGGTTACAGAAAAGTTCTTACACCATCTAATCATGAAATTTCAGTTCTGGGGCCATACTACATGTGAATATAAGGCCACCTGACTGGCACTGCAGCTGAACTCTGTATCTTGCATTTGGTAAGACCTATAAGATGGCTTGATCATGGTCAATGACAGATAATCATATACAATCATATATTATATATTGATATATTTCATAATACCTTTTCCTCACCCCTTTCCAGTATGATCTGCAGGGTCTCATGACTAGGGGATCCTGCAGACTTTATGTGAATGTGATCTTTGTGTCAAGGTTTCTCCAGCAGGTATTATTTATTTTATTATTGAATAATTTCACCAATTCCCATATTCCCCTATAACATCTAGCAAACAGGTGAGGGCTAACACATGCTTTTCCAGAGATTTGTGAAACTGAGTGCCCTTAAGAGATGAGAGGCAGCAAAATATTATTATTAGTAGTAGTAGTAGTAGCACAGTAACAATTATTTTATGAAGTATTCTACAAAAAAGGTATAAAAATAAAAAGGTAACATGCACGGACACTGTTCCGTGATAGTACATAATAGTTTTTGTTGCTGAGTGTGGTTTAAACAGTTTTAATAAGCAAACTGTTTCACTAAAACCTAAGAATTCTATTAGATGAACCATATCATGCACATTGCAAAGATGTTTCCAAAGAGTACCTGTGGTTTCTGTGGTCAATCAACTGACAGTCTCTACAGGTGAGCTGATCACAGGTGACACAGAAGAACTTGAGTTGCTCCTGTTTGTGTGAAGTACAGCGCAAGCTTGTACTCAAGCCTAGAGAAGAAAAATATATAAAGCAAACAAACCATGTTTAATTAAATCATGAGCTTTATTAAATATTACCCTATTAATACCCTAATACAGTACATATTAAATATCACATTACTTTTAATCCCTTCAATTTTCATTTTATATACTTGAAGGCACTCTTAGAAAATGTACAATTGAATCAGTTTTTATATTCACCAAACCACATACCAGTTTTCTTGTTTCTTTTATTTACTTATACTTATATACAGCAGGACTGAGGTTAAATGGCTGACTTGTTTCAAAGACACATTAATAGATTCACAAGAAAGTTTCTGTAGGTTTAGAGTTGTGCTTTGTGTGCTAAACATTGAATATTCTGCTATTCAGAGCATTGAAATGACCAGTGTGTAGTCTGTCTGACCACATTCACTAAGATTCCTTGAGTAAGACTCTAAAGAAAAGAGTTTTAGTTTTTAGTCTTGACTCACATCAGGCACCAGTTCGAGTCTGTGCTATCCTAGACCTCCAAATGTGTGTATAATAGAACACACCAGTGGTCATGCCATGAGCCTACGTTTGAGGCACAATGACCCTGAAAGAATTCTCGGGTTTGATTCTGATCAAGAGGAAGTCTGTGTTGAAGAGGAAGTCTTCTGGAGTTTATTTAGAAACATATGATCATTTATAACACACAAAAGAGGGAGTGAGTGAAACAGTTTGTCTATATTGTACAACAGCATGTCATGACTTTTAAATTTATATGGTTATTCAAGTAAAGATGACAGGGTCACATATGAGAGCATGCTAAATACATACAATGTATTACAACCCATATTACAAACTAACCAATGCACATCTACCAAGAAAACCTATGCAAATGTGTGCACTGAAAAATCCTGTTAGATCACAAGGCACACGAAGAAATGTTTTCTACGGTTTCCACCGGGATTTCTGTCCAATAGGCTCTCTGTAGATGTTTAGGCCCTAGTTCATACGTACAACATAATGCAAAAATGAGATGTAGATGCCTAGTAAAGTGCTAATGTAAAGGAGTACCAGATAATATACAGCATTATTCCATTATGTATAATTATACTGCTTCAGAATACTAAATAATACTAAATAATTGAAATATAAATTATATTTCAAATTCACTTTCAAATGTAAACAAATGACCGCTGTGGTAACTTTTTAAAAAGAAAAGCTAATCCTTCTGACTCCACCACCACATTGACCACGAGAGCCAAGTCAAACAGATTAAAAGTAAAGAAAAAACAATTATACAAACTGGATAAAAGCAGATATATAGTTTATTGCAATCAGCACTTATTATACGTAATTACTTGGTTAATTGAACATCTTGACAACCTCTGGCTCTCAGCTCCTATCCTTATATTCTTTCTTATATTCTTATATTATTCTTATATATTATTCTTATATATCTTATATTCTCCTATCCTTATATTCTTCTATTCCCTATCTTCCATGATGACGTCAGCTAAAACTCTCTCTCTCTCTCTCTCTCTCTCTCTCTCTCTATCTATCTATCTATCTATCTATCTATCTATATATATATATATATATATATATACATATATACACACACACATATACAGTGGATAAAAAAAGTCTACACAGCCCTGTTGAAATGCCAGGTTTCTGTGATATATATATATAAAAAAAAATGAGACCAATATAAATCATTTCAGACCTTTTTCCACCTTTAATGTGACCTGTCTATAACCTGTACAACTCAATTGAAAAACAAACTGAAAACTTTTAGTGGGTGGAGTAAAAAGAAAAAACTAAAATAATGTGGTTGCATAAGTGTGCATACCCTCTTATAACTGGGGATGTGGCTGTGTTCAGAATTAAGCAATCACATTCAAACTCATGTTAAATAGGAGTCTGTGCACACCTGCCATCATTTTAAGTGCCTCTGATTAACCCCAAATAAATTCAGCTGTTCTAGTAGGCTTTTCCTGACATTTTCATAGTAGCATCTCACAGCAAAAGCCATGGTCCGCAGAGAGCTTTCAAAGCATCAGAGGGATCTCACTGTTAAAAGGTTTCAGTCAGGAGAAGGGTACAAAAGAATTTCCAAGGCATTAGATGTAGCATGGAACACAGTGAAGACGGTCATCATCAAGTGAAGAAAATATGGTTCAACAGTAACATTACTAAGAACTGGATGTCTCTCTAAAATTGTTGACAAGACAGGATGAAAACTGGTCAGGGAGGCAGCCAAGAGACCTACAGCAACATTAAAGGAGCTGTACTAATTTCTGGCAAGTACTGGCTGTGTAGTACATGTAACATCTCGTATTCTTCAAGTCTGGGCTATGGGGTAGGCTGGCAAGACAGAAGCCTTTTCTTACAAAGAAAGACATTCAAACTCGGCTAGATTTTGCAGAAACACATTTGAAGTCACCCAAAATGTGGGGAAATGTGTTATGGTCTGATGAAACAAAGGTTGAACTCTTCAACCATAATTCCAAAAGAAATGTTTGGCGCAAAAAAACAACACTGCACATCACCAAAAGAACACCATACCCACAGTGAAGCATGGTAATGGCATGATCATGCTTTGGGGCTGTTTTTCTTCAGCTGGAACTGGGGCCTTAGTCAAGGTGGAAGGAATTATGAACAGTTCCAAATACCAGACAATCCTGGCACAAAACCATCAGGCTTCTGCTTCATCTTTCGGCATGACAATGACTCAAAGCATACATCCAAATCAACAAAAGAATGGTTTCACCAGAAGAAGATTAAAGTTTTGGAATGGCCCAACCAGAGCCCAGAACTGAATTTGATTGAAAATCTGTGGGGTGATCTGAAGAGGGCTGAGCACAGGAGATCCCCTCAGTGATGCATGTGGGGAGCGAAGGCTGGCCCATGTGATCTAATCCAACAGACGAGCTACTGTTGCTCAGATTGCTGTAGAACTTAATGCTGGGTCTGATAGAAAAGTGTCAGAATACACAGTGCATCGCAGTTTGTTGCTGCATAGCCGCAGACCAGTCAGGGTGCCCATGCTGACCTCTGTGCATGGCCAAAAGCGGGCATGTGAGCATCAGAATTGGACCACAGAGCAATGGAAGAAGATGACCTGATCTGATCAACCACGTTTTCTTTTACAAAACGTGGATGGCCGGGTACGTGTGTGTCGATTACCTGGGGAACACATGATACCAGGATGCACTATGGGAAGAACGCAAGCCGACTGAGGCAGCGTCATGCTTTAGGCAATGCTGGGAAACCTTGGGTCCCGCCATCCATGTGGATGTTACTTTGACACGTACCACCTACCTAATCATTCTCATTCATGTTTGAAGAGACATCATGTTTGAGACTGTTCTTTCCCTTATTATATTTTAAGTTTATAGCTAAGGAGTGCATTCTTGCATTACATAGCTTTGACCCGTTCTGAGCTTGACTTACTTCAAGCATTTATTCACGTGCTTCTACAAAGCATGCCCTCTGATTTCCTTTTCTCAAGGAACCAACACTACTGTGAGCGGTCAACCTGCCCTTGACCTCAACTTCAACTTTATCAGAGCTACTGTTGATGCCGCAGTTCAAACTGCACCTTTTTATGACAAAGGTTGCCAAACTAATGCTGTTACTGTTACTTTGCAGGCTGCTCAAAGCCTACTCATGCTTAACAGGTGCACTCAATCACATCAGTCTTGTAAAACCTTACACTATTACACCAGTAAACATACACTATATTGCCAAAAGTATTCGCTCACCTGCCTTGACTCGCATATGAACTTAAGTGACATCCCATTCCTAATCCATAGGGTTCAATATGACGTCGGTCCACCCTTTGCAGCTATAACAGCTTCAACTCTTCTGGGAAGGCTGTCCACAAGGTTTAGGAGTGTGTTTATGGGAATTTTTGACCATTCTTCCAGAAGCGCATTTGTGAGGTCACACACTGATGTTGGACGAGAAGGTCTGGCTCTCAGTCTCCGCTCTAATTCATCCCAAAGGTGTTCTATTGGGTTGAGGTCAGGACTCTGTGCAGGCCAGTCAAGTTCATCCACACCAGACTCTGTCATCCATGTCTTTATGGACCTTGCTTTGTGCACTGGTGCACAGTTGGAAGAGGAAGGGGCCAGCTCCAAACTGTTCCCACAAAGTTGGGAGCATGGAATTGTCCAAAATGTCTTGGTATGCTGAAGCATTCAGAGTTCCTTTCACTGGAACTAAGGGGCCAAGCCCAGCTCCTGAAAAACAACCCCACACCATAATCCCCCCTCCACCAAACTTTACACTTGGCACAATGCAGTCAGACAAGTACCGTTCTCCTGGCAACCGCCAAACCCAGACTCGTCCATCAGATTGCCAGATGGAGAAGCACGATTCGTCACTCCAGAGAACACGTCTCCACTGCTCTAGAGTCCAGTGGCGGCGTGCTTTACACCACTGCATCCGACGCTTTGCATTGCACTTGGTGATGTATGGCTTGGATGCAGCTGCTCGGCCATGGAAACCCATTCCATGAAGCTCTCCGCGCACTGTTCTTGAGCTAATCTGAAGGCCACATGAAGTTTGGAGGTCTGTAGCGATTGACTCTGCAGAAAGTTGGCGACCTCTTTGCACTATGCGCCTCAGCATCCGCTGACCCCGCTCCGTCAGTTTACGTGGTCTACCACTTCGTGGCTGAGTTGCTGTCATTCCCAAACACTTCCACGTTCTTATAATACAGCTGACAGTTGACTGTGGAATATTTAGGAGCGAGGAAATTTCACGACTGGATTTGTTGCACAGGTGGCATCCTATCACAGTTCCACGCTGGAATTCACTGAGCTCCTGAGAGCGACCCATTCTTTCACAAATGTTTGTAAAAACAGTCTACATGCCTAGGTGCTTGATTTTATACACCTGTGGCCATGGAATTGGAACACCTGATTCTGATTATTTGGATGGGTGAGCGAATACTTTTGGCAATATAGTGTAGGTGCTGTCTGAAACCACTTATGATGTCTTCTCGTCTTTTACATTTACAAAAACTCAAGCTGGCTCAAAAATACTACCACACCGCTCTTATGTAAACAGCAGAGCTTCACTAGATGCCCTTCCCAATATGTGCAGGACATAGAGCTGAATCTGAAGCTATTAACCATTGGTTAAAGATGCTTAAATTGAAGAACATTTTTTAAAATCTGTACCATATATGAAGTCAGAATTTAGGTCTGTGTCCAATCAATAGATGCAAATAAACAGCCTTAAACAAAGTATTTTGTTAACCTCAGAATAACTGCAAATTGAAACGTGCTGAAGTTCAAAGCCTCACTTTTTCCCACGGTGCAGATATTTTGTCAAATGCTATCAGATCCTTTACCACTGAAATTACAAGTGTGCAAACTATTACAAGATTTTAGACTTTCACTCTAGTTTTACAAACTACTCTGCAAAATACTTGAAATACACGTCACAGTACCTAGTTCACCTTATCAACACCTTACAAAATGTTCAAAGCTTGTTTTTTTCAGTAAACAATAAACTCTACATGAACACAGTTTGAATCTACAGACCTGATTGTGGTTCCTGTGGTATCACTGTATGGTTGCGCGTCACCTTCACACGCTGATGAGCTGATACACAATCTGAACACAGAGCTTCCTCACACTCCTGACACCATCCAGTAAGGGCAGATTCTTCACATCCTCCACACTACAGACAGACAGAATAAACAAACAACTGAATAAATACAACAGAAACTGAAAAAGAAAAAATGAAACTGATTTTAAGCAACCTTCTCCTTCACAAGCAATTCACAGGAACTATTAATTTACATCCGGATGAGGTCATTTACTCACACCGCAAACAGTGCTTTCTGATACTGTGATGAGGCAAACCTATAACTAGGTTGTGCTTGGTGGCTGGAGAATCAGTTAACAATTTTAACAAATGTTCTCAATTTCTCTCTAATGCAAATCAAAAGATTGAGAAGATCTACATTACACAGCCAGGACTCCCCTACTCCTCCATTGTCACATCCCTCAACCATAGCAGCAGAAAGAGATCTTGCAAATCATCAAGTCTTGCAATCCTGCCACCTTCCCTCTGGATCCTTTCACTAAGCTCCAGACCATCTCGCAAGACCTCCTGCCTTTCCTCACCACAGTCATCAATTGATCCATAGCATCTGGCCATTTACCAGTGCTTGCAACCTTGGGGTAACCTAGTACAATCAACTGCCCTTTTCCTCCCATGTTGCTAATGTCACATGCTCATGTTGGTTTCTTCTGTACAATATCAGAAGGATTCTGACATTTTTATCCACACATGCTGCTCATGTGCTCTTTACGAGACTGGACGACTGCAACGCTGAACTGGAAGGTCTACCTCTTAATGCAAATTGTCCACTTCACATCTAGACTCTTCTTTGTTCTGGCACCGAGGTGGTGGAATGAACATCCCCTAGATGTCAGTACAGCCGAGTCACTGGCTGTCTGCAAATGATGGATGAAGACCTACCTCTTTCTGAAACATTTAAACTATCTCTTATTTTCCCTGTTTGTTTTATGTATTGTTGTATTTAAAAACAAAAAAATAAAAAATACCAACACAGCTTTTAGGCTGATGGTATCCTAAGTCTGTGACCTACTGAACCAGTGTTCATTTATTCATTGATAGGGACTTCAAAGCACTCTTGTACGTCGCTCTGGATCAGGTCATCTGCCAAATGCCAGAAATGTAAATGTAAATCAATCGCCAATTCACAAACATACCGTGACTTTTTTTTTTTAATGACAGATAATTGGAAATAAACTGATATTAACATTTATCACTTTGCCCTCACAAGCAACAATGTTAAATGTTTATTAACTTTGAGAATCACAGTGATTAAATACAGTGGTACCTCTGTCCTTGACCACCCCTGTGTTAGAATTTTCAAGTCAATTTGACCTCGGTGTATGAAATTATTTACGGTGTAAGACTTGACCGCCAGAAATGCCGGTTCTTGTTTCATACAGGATTGCAACGAATATCAACATTTCAAACAAAATTCGAACGGATGTTAATGTGAACTGTATTTTCGACACAACTTTTTAGTTTCGTTAAATATTTTTCTGTGTTTGACCCGACCTGAAAAGAACTATTTTGACCGCACACGCTTTCCATGGTGTACACAATAGAGATGAAGCAGTTTATGTGGGTCATCTGTTCTGAAAGCCCAGTGAGCAACAAAAAAAGAGGTCAAAAACGACCAAGAGAAAAAACACCAATTGCCCTCTGTCATAATGGAAGGGGACTCCCCTTCCAAGATGTAATCTCTCTTCCTCCTCCTCCTCCTCAGCTACTTCCGTATGCCCAAAAGTCTTCAAAATTAAGGTAAAGTGAGAATTGTTTTTAATAAATGTGCATTCATTTGTGCTTATATTAGAGTTATTATGATTTAGGTTTAACAGGTTTGTTAATTATGTGTAAAAAGGCAGGAAAATGGTTTAATATGGGGAATTTTTGGAGGCCTGGAACAAATTAATTTGTTTTACATTATTTCCTATGGGTTAAAAATAATTCGGTTTTCAACCAAATCAGTATTTGACCAGACTTTTGGAACGAATTAAGGTCAAACACCGAGGTACCTCTGAAAGTGAAGCTTACCAACCTCATTTTATACACTTTAACTTTACTGTCTTCATTTTACTGAAATCTTTTTCTTTTTCCCTTTCTTTCTTTTTCTGTTCTATGCCTCAGAATTCTTTGCTCCTTGTTGATCCATTTTGGTCATTTGACAGTAGCAGACTTCCAGAGTAATCTCAGAAGGTAGGCAGCCGATGTCTTGATATAAATAATATAAAAAAAACACATTTTAGAACTAAAAAAAAGCCTAAAGTTTAATAAAAATATTTCCTTTCAGTATTTTTATAACAAATAAGCATGACAGCCATGCTTTCGAAATATGCTTTTCAAGACGTTTTCATTATCTGAACGCATTCTTTAAAATACAAAATATTTTATTCACAGTTCCAGTTTAACTACAACTTTAGTTTAAAAATGCTGCATGTAGCTTTGTAATGACACTTAAATGCTAGTGTTATCTAATATTAGCCACAATAACAGTTCTTCTGTGCTTTTGTAATGCACCAGAATGTTTATTTAAAAATTTTCCAGAAGACAACATGGATATAGAGGCACACTGAAGACCCTTAAATTGAATGAATGAGCTTACCTTAGGGGCAGAGTCCTCAAAAATGAAGCAATCTGTAACTTCAGACGGGTAGAAAGACTGGCCACACACTGGACATTCTAAAATACGAGAAAACCAAATAAATGACATGATTGTTTAAACTATTCAAACATGTTTTCAGTATTCAGTACAACAGCACACCTCTTTGTGTGTTATTGCTAAAATATTTTATGCAAACTTGTTCAAACATGCAAATGCAAGCATGATGGAATTCAGCCCAAAACTTCCTGCATCAAAAAATACTACAAATATGAGAAGAAAACCCAACCATGAAAAGGATTCATTTAGATGGTGAATTAGCGACACTTCTCCTGGTCAAGTAATGCAAACGAAGTTAATACTAGAAACCATTAAGCTTTTTAGGTCAATTAAAACTATTTTGTTTATTGCTACCTTTGTCATAAATGGCCAAGAATAATAATATGAACACTGCTTGCATACTACTTAGCCAGATGATGAGCACTTGGTGGCAGCTGAAGGGACCCAGTGACAAAAATTTATCAGATAGAGATTGTGATGTTTCACTTGAAATTCTAGTATCAAACAGATGGGATGTAAAACACAGAAGCCAATCTGTGAAATTCAAAACATAACACTTGATGGAATTAAATGCTTTATTTTAGCAGTAGTAAGTCAAGTTAAGATTCAACTATGTTTGCTGCAGCTAGATGTTTTAAAATAACCTGCATTCTTCACAGTTTTTAGCACTTTACACTATATAGCAAACAGGTAGCAGTTCATCACCTAAAACTCACCCATTTCCAACTTGCTATTTTATAATCATTTAACACACACCTCAGTCTGATTTAAACCGATCCATTTTATTTTTCCAAGCTGCTTTCTGGACTTTAAAATTCCAAAATTCACTGTCCACAATTTTCAGATCAATAGTATTGGCCTGGCCAGAAAATTCTTTGCATCTACCATAATGAAAATGTGACTACTGACATTCAGAATATTACAGATATAGTACATAGAATACTATATTTTATTATATGTTTATTATGTCTAGTATGTTGTATTATATTCTATTTTTTTCTAGAATTCATTGTTGCACTGTAACTAAAGAAAGCAAGTCACAATAATTCATACATTAACATTAACCATCCTGTTATGTTCTTTTCTCAGGAACAAAAATAATGATCCTGGGGCATGTTTAATTATCCAAAAGTGTCAGAAACCAAAAAATCCCAACACTTGATGTTTATATCTCATTATTAACTCCATTACTAATTATTTCA
Organism: Hemibagrus wyckioides; assembly: GCF_019097595.1. Taxonomy (NCBI): domain Eukaryota; kingdom Metazoa; phylum Chordata; class Actinopteri; order Siluriformes; family Bagridae; genus Hemibagrus; species Hemibagrus wyckioides. The sequence continues at coordinate 13,674,144 of NC_080710.1, forward strand.
ATCAATATTTAGTGCACTGGTATTCTTTACATCTCACAGATCATGGCTCAAAGACGATAATTCACTTGTTTTTCATAAGAAATGCATGTTAAAACTTTCTATAATGTACATTGTAGAGAACTACATATAAAATACAAGTTTGACATTTTTTGTCAAAAGTTTGGACACACCTAATTCCATGGTTTTTCCTGATGTTTATTTCTATCTACATTGTAAAACAATGCTGAAGGCGGCCGAAATACACAATAATGTCCTTTGAACAGTTGATATTGAGATATGTCTGCTACTGATGCTCTGTAAAGCCTTCATAACGCCTCTAATCTGAGGTGCTGTTAATTGGTGATTTCTGAGGCTGGTAACTCTAAATGAACTTCTCCTCTGCAGCAGAGGTAAATTTTGGTCTTGCTTTCCTGGGATGGTCTTCATGTGAGCCAGTTTCATCATGGTGCTTGATGGGTTTTGCAAATGCACTTGACAATACTGTTCTTGCAAGAACTATTCCAGAACACCTGACCTTCGTGTCTTAAAATAACAACTGACTGTTTTTTGTTGTCATTACATATGGATTACTTAAGTCCATGTGTGTTATTTCATAGTTTTGAAATCTCCAGTATTGTTCTAGATTGTAGAAAATAAATCCCTAAACAAAAAACACTGAATTAAAAGGTGTGTCCAAACTTTTGACTGGTAGTGTACATGTATGATCTGTTGTAGCTTAGTGTGTCCAACGTGTGTGTATTGGAATGTGACAATATATGGCAACGTGAGCTGGACCTAGACAGAGTGAGGCCCCACTGTTCGCAGAGTGTAATGTTATGTAACGATAGGACTCCCATATGCAGAGAATCTTTATAGGTTTTGCCCCTCCCCTGCCGAGTGTCCACTCAATGTGGGTGGAGTTTGCCCACGGGAACAGAAAAGGTTCCAGTCACAGTCACACTGTACAGATGAGGTCAAGAGAATAGGGAGTGTGTGTTTGCAAAGAAACAAATAGTATTTGACAACCTCTGACCCCTTTTAGCTTCCACGTTGACCCGAACAAATATGTGAAATGAACCATTTTCATTTTATATGTTGATTACACTAATTAAGCCAAGCAGAAGTTGTTTCCTACCGAAAAAAAATACTTAACTTTTTTTTTTTAACTTAAAATGGGTAATTTGGCCAGCAACATAACACGAGGGTTAATTAAGAACAGACACAATAACACGTTAATTAATAACAGACACATTAATTAAAAAACACAGTTAAATGAATGTAAAACAACAACACAAGACTATCTAAGCCATGTGGTGGCTTTTCTAAATTGTTTTAGAATTGAATGCTAGACATGGAGTTTTAGAGCTGGTTACTTTCTAAACAAAAGCTTAGACAGAAATAATTAAGAATCTGTGTCAATAACACGAACATGATGTTTACCTCTGGCGTAGTTGTCCACGCTTGTGTTTACAGAGCACGCTTTACACATCATGTGGAGGCACGGCAGAAGTTTGGGCTCTGAGCTGAAACTCAGCTTTGTTCTGCAAACCGCACACGACTCCGCTTTCTCCACAGCGAGAGAGGGGGAAGAGTTTGCGAGCTCTTTGGGAGCACTTACATATTCTCTTCCTTCCTCCATTCTCTCGGACACCGAAAAACAAAACCTCCGTAAAAATAAACCACCTCCAACACGTTCTTATTTAAAGAACGCTCACTCCACTGTAGACCGTTGTAAAGTCATGTCTTCACACCTCCGCTCCCGAAAACGGTTCTGTTATCTTGCTGAAAGTCGATGCCAGCAGAAAATAGTGCTGATGCTAGGTTTAACCAGTGCAGGACGATGCTTCTTAAATCTTACATTAGTCCGCTGAATTACAGTGTTTAGTTTACAAAAGTACCTTCCGCGCAAGATTTGCAGCGCGCATGCGCACCATTCTTGCTCATGCGTACATCTTGCTTTCTGTTTGCGCCGAAGTCCGGGAACTACAATGGGCGGGAATACGTCTAAGCAATCAGTTAATCATGTTTAGCATCAACCAGTGTTGCCAGATAAGGCGGTTTTACGCCCAACTGGGATTCTTTTGGTTACGTATCAGCGGGAAAAAGTGCATTGGGCGGGTTGATAAAATCTGGGCTGGTTTTCGATGCAACTGGCGGGTTTTTATTTTTGACTATGAACATGATATTTTATTAGTTTTCTGTTCAAACGAACTATACAATAAAGTGTAATATGTAATGTTTACGTTTTAAGTAATGGTTCAATTAAGCCTGTAAGGTTCAGGAGGGTGTTGTCCAGTCACTCTTGATTAGCGGCTTGTCTTTGTATCACAAAGTTATTAACTGTTATGACTGTTTGTTATTGTATTAGTTATAAAAGTATGCATTTTGGGCTGGTATTTTTTTTAAATGGGCGGGTTTTAAGCTGTAGTTGGGCTGGAAATCTTCAGTCTAATTTGGCAACCCTGGCATCAACCAACAATGTGACTGCTCATATCTAGTGGTTTATTTTTTCTTTCTTTCTTTTTTTGGTTGCACTGATGAATAAACTGATGGACTTCACTTTTTTTTTATTTTGCAATGCAATTTTTTGAGTGACAGGCAAAACCTGTTATTACATGAGGCATCTAATGTGGATCTGAAGTCCCTTCTATTTTTCCTGGCGCTATATGGCACCTCCTTCTATTAAATTGCATAGCTCCTGGCAATTTCCCATTATTTCTAAGTTGAGCCCTTAGGATCCTTCAATCCTAATTTACATCCTTCTCAGAATCCCCCTAATGTCCTGACTAAACATGACACACCTCTCCTGTGGTGTAATGTCTTGTACTTAGAATTCCCCTTATTTTCAGAGTTATCTGAAACCTCCCTCTTCCCCTATAACCTTTTATGGAACTTCCTGTCTTTCTGGTTAGCCCTTGATTTAAAAAAAAAAAAAAAAAAAACTGCACTGAAATATAAGTGCACTACTTGCTTTACCCTGCACATTCAGCTCTGAGCGCTTATTTCAGACAGGAGCCTCACAGATTACTTTTGCACCCAAAATGTGTAAGTTCATTTTAGCTGCCCTTCTCAATTTCCATTTTTAACCTCAGCTCTAGCCTAATATAGCTCATGTAATATGATGCTTGTGCCAGCAGCTGCTATTCATGTGATATGGTCTCTTACCCTGCATTTGCATTGATTGCCAATGTAGTGAGTGCCTTGCCTAGTTTTTCCACACCTGTTCCAGTGGTTATTCTTCTAGTTCTAGACTTTAATTCTATTCAGGCTGGTTACAGGTTTTATATATATATATATATATATACATTTCATATCTAGCACAGTCTTCCGGAATCATGGGGTCCACTGCTTGCAAATGCTCCAGCAAACAATCTACATACACCCTAAGGCATTACTGCTACTTCCAACTCTCCTACTTGGCATTTCAGTTCTTCCACTTCCTGGAACATCTGTGCGACTCTGTTCTCCCTATTCACTTCCTGTTCAAAACATGCACTGGCCTTTCACTCATGATGCATCTACCCAAAAAATGCCTACGCATACTAAATTCAACTCTCGGGCTACTGAAACTGACCAGCTCCATACCCATGATCCCTCTAGCCATCCATGTGATTGTTATCCATGCGATTGTTATGAGGTTTAAAACCTGGAAGAACGCTTCTAAGCACTTTATAAGCAGCATGCTAACAATGCTACCACATGAAGTAACGTTCCTCGAACCTTACCGAGCCATTATTGTGGGTTACTCTGATTGTGGATTACTGTGTATGGACTCTCGTTTTATGTTTCTGGTTATTGAGTTTTGCCTCGTGTGATTTATTGGTTTTGTTTGCTATAGTGTTTCGCTTTTCCGGTTTTGACCTTTTGCTTTCGTTTTCCCATTAATGATTATTGCCTGTCAATTTGGATTGTTAAATAAATATTCACATATGGATTCATATAGACACATAGATAAACCAGGTGTAATCTATGAAATTAACAATATGTACATTATAATTATATTACACAGAGAAAATATTATAATTATATTATAGCAGAATGTACAGGATGGAGCAGAACTGCAAGGTGGTTAAGTGTAGTGAGACATGAGTGTCCTAGTGGTGTAGTGTAGAGTTCAGAAGGTTTATGGTTGTAGGGAAAAAAACTGGCCCTGAACCTGCTGGTTCTGGTGCGGATGGACCTGTATCTCCTCCTGGACGGAAGGAGGTTGAACAGATTATGACTCGGGTGGGAGGAGCCCTTGATGATTTTGTGTGCTCTGTGCAGACATCTACTGTGGTGAAGAGATTCAATGGCAGGTAGTTGGGTGCCGATGATGCGTTGGGCGGTTTTTACCACCCTTTGGAGTGATTTCTTTTCACACACTGTGGAGCTGCCATACTATGCTGTGATGGAGCTTGTCAAGATGCTCTCAATAATGCAGCTGTAAAAGTTGGTCAGGATCTTGGGGAATAGGTGAACTTTTTTTAGTCTTCTCAGGAAGTAAAGACGCTGTTGCACCTTCCGAACCAGAGTTTAGTTTTCTGATAAGACAGATCCTCAGAGATATGGATGCCCAGGAACTTAAAGCTGGAGACACTTTAGACCCATTGATGTAGATAGGGGAGTTGCTACTGTTAGATTTCCAGAAGTCCACAATGAGCTCTTTGGTCTTCGTGGCATTGAGGGTGAGGTTGTTCATGGAACACCATGCTGACAGGTTTTGGATCTCCTCCCTGTAGGCCGATTCATTGTTGTTGCTGATTTGGCCAACAACTGCGGTATCATCTGCATATTTGAAGATGTTGGAGTTTTGCTGTGGAACACAGTCATGGGTGAACAGGGAGTAGAGCAGTGGGCTCAGCACACAGCCTTGTGGAACGCCAGTGTTCAGGATGAGGGTTGAGTATATGTAATTATCCAACCTTACAGACTGAGGTCTATTAGTTAGAAAGTCCATAATCCATCTGCATGTGGATGTGCAGATACCCAGGTCACTGAGCTTATCGATCAGTTTACTAGGGATGACTGTGTCAAAAGCAGAGCTGAAGTCAATGAACAACATCTGAATGTATGTATTGTTATTGTCCAGGTGAGTGAGAGCTAGCAGTGGATTTGGCATCCTCAGTCGACCTATTCAGGCGATAGGGAAACTGGTGTGGGTCCAGTGTAGGTGGGAGACACACTATAAGGTGACTTAGAACCAGCTTCTCAAAGCACTTCATAACAATGGGGGTGAGTGCAACAGGGTGGAAATCATTCAGGCACTTTGCAGAAGAATGCTTGGGCACTGGGATAATGGTTGTAGTCTTCAGACATTTGGAACAGTGGCCTGGGCCAGTGTAGCAAATTTAGCTCAAAATTTAAATATTTAAGTGTAATTATAACTGGTTATAATTAATTATAAATATTCAAATGGGGGTTTTAGAACTAACTGTCAGAGAATCAATAACACAACTATTTGATTTGTTCGTCCAGCGAACAGACCGTATAATTATGTATTAATTCCAGGGAAAGTTATCTTCCTGGCCAAGAAAGAATAACTACTTTATAAAGTACTAGCTGTAATTTAGCACGTAGCAAGAGCAATGTTCAGGGACCCCGAAATTGTGAGCAAAGCACAGAGACAATCACTCATGAATAAAATGCATTTAATAAAACAAAAACACACAACACATACTAACTATGACACACATACATAAAAGACAGGATAAGGATTATAGAGAGGGGATAAGTAGGCAAAGAGAGATTGAGATTAAGGAAGGGAATACAGAGGAAATCAGAACGAGAGAGAGAGAGAGATAAGGAACTAGAGAAGAGATGAAATATGGCAAGTTTCAGATCGAGTTTTGATTACCACGTGTGAGTAATTAGGATTCGCCTTAATCAAGGGGCTTCAGCTTAAAATTGTGGATCTAAAATAATTAGTAACTTTTTCTTGCATTGGTTCATTGATAAGAGTCCTGATGTAATGGATCAAGGAGGTTCGGAGATTCGAAGTCCTCGGAGTAAGCAAGAGTTTCTGCTGGAACGAAAAAGGTTTCGGTGGTGCAAACAAAGTTCTTCGATTGAAGCTGCCGGCAAAGTCTCAGAAGAAAGTGAAAGTCTTGTCCCGAAGAAAGATCGGAGTCGAGTCGGGCGATGATAGAAGAGGTCGTGCCGGGAAGAAAAGGTGCACGGGGGCCCCCCCCAACCCGCAGAGCGCCGAAGCAGAGCTTCATGCCCCGAAGTAGGCCTGTCGGAGCTTGTTGAAGTAAGCCTGTGGGGTTTCTAGTTTGCCCTGTTTTAAGTCCATGGCTGCAAACAGTCCATGTTCTGACTCTGGTTCAGAGAATTCTTTAATTAAAGCTTGTCGAAGTTGCTGGTAGTTTGCAGTGATCGTTTCTGGCTGCCGGTCTAGGAAACTCCGCACCTCCCGGCTGGAGGTGATCCTGAGGAGGTAGAGCTTGTCTCGTGTAGTCATATTGGTCAAAGTTTGCAAATGAAAATCAATGTTCTGCAGGTAGGCGTGGACGTTATGGCCTCCCATGGGGTTTGGCGTGAAAGTGGGAATATTCCTAGCCAGTTTGTCCAGTTCCCTCGGGGCCACCCTGTGTCCGGGATATGGGGTTTCTTGGAAGGGCTCCCACCCTTTCTGCTGTTGGGGTTCGATGATGCTAGCAGGTGAGGTCTTGAGTAGGGGGCACCCACCCCCCCCTTTGGACAGGAAATTCTTGTCCCGAAGGGTGGAAACCCTTTGAGGTTGAGGGAAATTCTACGGAGTGCATTTTCCTTTCAGAGTCACCTTGCAACCTATACGCATGTTTTAAGTTCCCTGTGCGTTTGTTAAATTCGTCCTTCAAATGGTCTCTTTGTTTTGACAGGGCATTGATTTCGGCCCGGGCACTTTGCAAATGGCCCTCGTAGGCCGTAGCCCTGGCATCTCTTTCTCTCAGTTCAGCCTCTGCCCTTTTTAAAAGGCCCTTGGCTCGCTGGAGTTCCTCGCTGAGCTCCTCTCACATGTCCTTTTCCTGTTGCTCGCGCTGTGCTGTGTTCACCTGGAGCTCGCCCAGGGCTGTCTGTAGTTTCGCTACTTCCTCCTGCAGCTCTGGTTCCTGTTCACCTGCCGTCCGATGTCGGTGCTCCATTTTGGTCGTTAGCTGGTCCAGTTGACCGTGAGCAATTTCCAGATTCCTCTGAGCCTCTCCAGCTTGGATCTTTAATGCTGCTGATTCTTGTTCCAGGCAGAACATGTTTGCTTCACCCCCCTTTGCCTGGAGGAAGAGGTTGTGTGCCAGAGATCCCAGAATCTTGGCCAGCTCCTTGTGGCTGTAGTCATGCGTGGGATCGCGGGCCATCAGGGCACTTAAGTTGTCGTCCAGCTGCTCAGGGCTCAGGTGTTGTATGTCTCTCGCAGCCTCAGGTAGGAGGGCACCCGTCATGGCGTTCAGCCAGGCCTCTAGTCGGTCCCAGTGTGCATCAAGGCTTGATGATCGAGACATGCTGGCTCACTGTTGGGGAGAGAGAAGAGAGAAAAAACGGTGCGAGGACCAATGCAATTCCTTGCCGTACTAGTGATGGTACTACTCGGCGAATATATATATATATCTGATAATGGGCACAGTTAGCCCTAAGAATTAAGGCCGAACGTGGGAACTAGGTCAGGTTGACGGCGTGATCACCTAAATACTTTGGGTTTTCTTAGATCACCAAATTTTACCTTGATGATTCTCACACATTAGGTTCCCGCACAGATACACAGAAAATGGTGAAAAATAAAGACCCAACTATTTAAATCAGCAGGGGAAGAATAGGCCTAAGCCTGTTAACGCTGTTAGGGTTTAGATCTTATAGGAAAGGGGTTGCTGTTGGGGTGGAACTTAGATTGTTGACCTTGCTCGTGGAGTGGGAGCAGCTGAATACCTTAAATTTTGTGAGGAAAATCAGCTAATCGCCTTTGGACTAGTAGCAGCAGGACAGTAATATCTAAGTTCCACTCCGGCCAGCAATAGGTACAGCAGGACGGGTGGCTCCGCTTGCTGTGGTGCACTGCGGAGGCAACCTTCCTTTACTGATGGAGTAAACCAAGGAGTGCCATAAAGGGTTAAACCTAAATACCCCAGTTCCACACACTTATTTTGAATTCAGGTTCAAAACTCATTTTAAATTAAATTCAAACTAGTGTGAGGGAACTTGAGAGAAGGAGGAAAACGAAATAAAGGGAAAAAAACTAACTAAATAAGAAAAAACAAAAAAAACAAAAATAAAATAAAATAAATTAAAATAAAAGTAACTGAATTAAATAAAGTAATTCAATTAAGAATGAATAAAATAAAATAAAAAAATTAATAATAAAACAAAATAAAAATAAAATAATAATAATAATGATAATAAAGTATAAAACCCAAGCTTGAAATGAAGAAAAGGGGAGAAAATAACTAAATGGGTCAAAGATAATAATAGTAAAAATCTAGAATAACAATTAACTATAAATTAACTCAAAATACCAATAATGATTAGTTAAGTTAATCAGAGAATGACTGGAGAAGTCAAAAACAAAATTAAGTAAGCTACAAGGCAAGGAGGTAGACCTGGAGACGCTACACCAGTGACAGGTTGAAATTTTCAGTGAAGACTTGAGCCAATTGGTCAGGACCAGCTGACTTACGTGGATCTACTCTGCTCAGTGTTGAATGTACCTCTGTTGTGGAGAGTGATATTGGATGAACAACCATGGAGAAGTCAGCATTTCTGGTGTGGTGTGTGACGCCTTTGTCGAAGTGAGCAAAGAAGTGGTTGAGCTCGTCTGGGAGGAAGGCATTGCTGGTTGGTAGAGACTGTATTGAAGGTTCATGGTCAGTGATGGTCTGGATGCCTTTCCACATGCGCCTGGGGTCAGAGTTGCTGTGGAAGTGCTCCTTAATGCACAGTTTATGTGCATGCTTGGCTTTCCTAATGCCCTTTTTCAGTTGGCCCTGGCTCTGCTGTCGTCCTCTGTATTGCCAGATTTAAATGCAGCATCTTTTGCTTTCAGCAAGAGACAGACCTCAGAGTTTATCAATGGCTTCTGCTTAGGAAAGTGTTTCACATGTTTGACAGTGGTGACGGGTGTCAATACACGTGTTGATATGGTCCAGTATAGATGATGTATAGATGTTGATGTCTGTCTGTGCACCTGAGGTGGCCTGTGAGGCAAACATGCTCCAGTCAGTGTCTTGTAGCTTTTGTTGTAGTGAAAAAATGCCCCTCTTTTGTCATACCTTCATCTTCACTGATGGTTTCACACGTTTGCTGAGTGGTGTGTATTTTGGTAGCATGAACAAAGAGAGGTGATTAGACTGACCCAAGTGGGGGAGGGAATTGGCCCTGTATGCCTCAGCAATTTTAGTGTAAACATGGTCCAGTGTGTTGTCCCCTCTAGTAGCGCAGGAAACATGCTGATGAAATTTGGGAAGTACAAATTTCTTAAGTTGGAGCGGTTGAAGTCCCCAGCAACAATAATAACTCCACCGGTATGTTCTGTCTGTTGCTTGCTGATAGCTTGCTGTAGTTCTTCCATAGCAGCATTAGCATTCGGAAGGATGTATGCTGAAGTTACAACAATGGCTGAGAATTCTCTTGGGAGATAAATGGGTCTGCATTTAATCATCAAATACTCCAGATGAGCTGAGCAATGACTTTCAATTACAGTTGAGTCTGTGCACCATGATTTGTTAACATAAATGCACAGACCTCCACCCTTGTGCTTACCAGAGTCCACTGCCAGTCTATCTGCCCGGAAAACACTGTGTCCCTCTAGCTCAATGGTGCTGCTGGGAATGTTGTTGTTAAGCCATGTTTCCGTGAAAATCATGACATTACATTCTGTTTTTTTGTTGTTATCCATAGTCGCAGTTCATCCATTTTAATCATCAGAGATCGTACATTTGCAAGAAAGATGCTTGGGAGTGTGGGAGATAATTTTATAGTTTGAAGTGTATATGTATGGAACATGTGTTTGATGTTGTGTAAAATAACCAGGGGACAGCATGATTGAGTTTTCAGGTAAAGTTTATTCATTAGATCGTTTGATTTTAAGACCAATATAGGGTTTAACGCGACATGTGGCTCGGTCTTTGGCCTTGCATGTAGTCTGCAAGGGCTTTAGAGAATGAGCGGTAGCAGGCTTGCCAAATTTGGCCCAGTCAATATCAGAGCTGTACTCCAGGTCATCATGACCCATCTTCACCTTGCTGGTACCTTGAGAGGCAATGACCTCATCATGGAGCAAACGCAGAGTGTGTTGAACAGTGATGGCAGTACCAGGTGAAATGTCTAGATCAAATATGCAGAAGAGAAAAGATAGATGCGAAAGCAGTGAAGTGTAAAATGCAATGATAAAGAAGAAAGATGGGGGTAGGCCCCTGTAGAACTGAGAACTTACCCATGCTGTCCACTGTAGATGAATGAGTCAGCTGAAGAAAATCCCACTGGTGGGGGTGGAGACGCCCACATTTTTAATACAATGATTCGCGAAAATTTAATTATAATGGTATTCGAAAAGTTGTAAATTCAAAGATAATGGTGTCAAAAAAGAACCTAATACTCCAAAAAAGAAAAATAGGTGGGACTTTCTCAGCAGAGAGCTGGTGACGTGTTACTTTTGGAGAAGATAAGGAAAATAAATAAAAAGACGGTGTTCGGTGATGCCAAGGGAGAGGTTGTTGGGATGTTCATGCATGAGCATCTCAATTCTTTGTATCAGCACTGATTACAAGTAAAATCTCATATCTGCATTCATCTAGTCTGCATGATTTGTCTTATTTAGTTTCACTGCTAAATAAGTCTCACTCAGACTGAGCTGTCGGGTCAGTGTGGAAACTGGAGTCAGATTTTGTAGTGAAGTAGTGCTAGTGGGTAGAACAGAATTTTATTCCACATTGTTTTTGTGACCCCGATGTGATCTCAGAGAAAAACACGATTGGCACAGAGAAAACAGCAGAGCCCCAGACCTGGGACCAGAGGCTGTGGCCGCCGCCCATGGCCCAAACACTGGATCCTTCTAGGACAAAGGTAAGGCAGAAGCTGGTTTAATCGAATTTCTGCATTAGTTGTGTGTGGTCTGGGGAGGAGGAGGCACTTGGTCCAGGGATGGATCAGCTCTGTTTCATCTTGTTAAAACGAAGGAAGAGTAAGTTAAAACTGTATAAAGTCATATGATAAAATTGCATGCTTTATGCTGATAAAGACTAGATGATGTCAGACGTATGAAAGTGTAAAGGATCGAAAGTCCTGGTGGGTTCCAGGTGGAATGAGTGAAATTCCTGTGAAAAAGACCTTATTTGGACGCAAACGGAGCGTTCAGTAGCAGAAAGTAAGTTCTGTGAACATGAACACTGTCACTGGAAAAAGAAGAATAAGTGTCAAGTAACAGGTGGAAAAAGAAAAGAGTAAGAATTCCTGGATCCGGGTGTTAGTGAAAGGAATTAAAGAGAAACAAGAGAATAAGAGAAAAAAGAAACGTAGTGAAATTCCCGGGTCCAAGTGAGTGAGTAATAAAGAGATAAAGAAAATATGAAGAGAAAAGCGCTGGGACTAATGCTCAAAGAAACTAGCCAAGTACTGGATTGGAAACTGACAATCAATCAGTACATGCATACCTCACCGGATGGAAAGTTTATGCATATTTCTCAGAAAGGCACAGACACTTTAATAGATAGATAGATAATAATACTTTACACAGACCTTGATAGAAAAGAAAATGTCACCATCCTATTGTAACAAGAAGACCCCAGAGGCAGAGAGAAAGTGGAAATGCCACTTTAATAAACTCAGACAGACAAAAAGGCAGAACGTAAATCAGAAAACTGGCATTAAGACCAGGTAGGCAAAACTTAACTTAGATTAGGACAAAAGCCAGCAAGCAGGTAGACAGACTGAAACAAATAAACATGTGCTACACAGTCTTAATACTCGCTGCAGACGTTGGTGAGTGAGGGCTTTAAACAGGTGCCAGGTAATCGGGTGCAGGTGGCGGCGCGATTAGTAATCAGGGGAGCAAGAGCACGGGAGTGCAGCTGGGGCCGGTATGTCCGTTACAGTACCCCCCCCCCCCACGGGCGTCTCCAGACATCCGGGAGCGACGACGAGGGTGGCCGCGACCTTGGGGAGCGGGTCGGTTTTCGGAGTCATTTCGGTTTTTCGGTCGGAATTCAGTGAGGAGCGCGGGATCGAGGATGTCATCCCGATCCACCCATGATCTTCCTCAGGAGCGTACCCTTCCCAGTCGACCAGATACTGTAGGCGGCTGTCTCGTCGCCTGGAATTCAGAATTTCCCGGACCTGGAAGATGGTGTTGTCCGCTTCGATCTCAGGCGGTGGCGAGATCATGGGCTCTGTGGAAGGAGGGAGAACAGGGTTAGTGTATGGCTTTAGTAGTGAAACATGATAGGATGGTGAGATGTGGTAGTGCTCCGGGAGATCGAGTTCATAGGTCACTTCATTAATGGGCCACTGGATGGTGAAGGGACCTATGTATCGTGGACTGAGCTTTTTGCAGGGTAGCTTCAAGCAGAGGTCTCACGTAGAGAGCCAGACTTGATCTCCCGGCTGGTAGTGCGGTGTTTCTCGTCGGCGCGTGTCAGCGTGGTTCTTCTGCCGGTGGATTGCACGGCGCAGATGGACGTGCGCCGACTCCCAAACCCTCTCACTTTCTCTGAACCAATGGTTGACAGACAGTACTTCGGATGGTTCACTTGACCATGGAAACAGAGGCAGCTGGTAACCAAGCATGCACTGGAACAGAGTGAGTCCTGTAGCTTCTTGGCGGAGTGAGTTCTGTGCATACTCGGCCCAGGGAAGATATCTGCTCCACTCGTGCTGGTGGTCCCAGCAGTAGGCTCGTAGATAGCGCCCCACTTCCTGTACTTTGCGCTCCATCTGGCCATTGGATTGGCGATGATATCCGGAGGACAGGCTCACTGATACACCCAGTTGTTTAAAGAACCCATGCCACACTCGGGATACGAACTGTGGCCCTCGGTCAGACACGATGTCTTCGGGGATGCCAAAGTGTCTGAAGACATGGTGAAAAAGAGCTTCAGCCGTTTCCATGGCTGTGGGCAGGTCCTTGAGGGGTATCAGTTTGCACGCTTTCGAGAACCGATCTACCATGATGAGAATGGTGGCGAAACGTCTGACGTGGGCAGATTGGTCACAAAATTGATTGGGACCAAGGACGGTGAGGGATTGGAAGCGGCATGAGCTTACCCTCGCAGTGTGGAAATAACAGCACAGACTGGGCATCCTTTAATGAATTTAAGCACTTCTTTAGTCATGCCAGGCCACTAATACTTATTCCAGATGAGTGAGAGGGTTCGTTGACTGCCCGGATGTCCGGAGCCCGGAGATGAGTCCAGAAGGGTGAGGCGCAGGGGAGTGGGAACGTAGATTTTCCCTTCTGGACCTCCCGGCGGAGCGGGTTCCTCCGTAGTGCCGGCACAAATGTCCTCGTCAATGTTCCAGATGAGAGGACAGACAAAGAGATTAGGAGGGAGTATGGGCTCGCTTTCTTCCGGTTGGGGATCCGGTGCATGCATCCGGGAGAGTGCGTCCACCTTAGTGTTTTTGTGCCTGGGGCGATAGGTGACCATGAACTGGAAGCGAGTAAAGAAGAGCGCCCTGCAAGCTTGCCTGGTATTTAGGCGTTTCGCATCCCTGAGGTACTGGAGGTTCTGTATGATCAGTAATGTCCTCGAAGGGATGGACAGCTCCCTCCAACCAGTGCCGCCACTCCTCCAAGGCCAGCTTGATGGCTAATAGTTCCCGGTTGCTGATGTCATAGTTTTGCTCCGCCGGGGTTAGTTTTTTTTGAAAAGAAAGCGCAAGGACGGAGCGCCGGGGGCTCACCACCCCGCTGGGATAGCACCGCTCCTACTCCTACACCTAAAGCGTCTACCTCTACCACAAAAGGTCAGCTGGGATCGGGATGTAGTAGGATGGGAGCGGAACAGAAGGCTGCTTTCAACTTCTGGAAGGCTTCGATAGCGAAAGTCGTCCAGCATAGCACTTTAGGCTGATTGCGCAACAGTGAGGTGAGGGGCGCAGTGTGTTGGCTGTAGCCTGCGATAAAGCGGTGATAGAAGTTCGCGAACCCCAGGAAGCGTTGAAGTTCCTTGATGGTTTGGGGTTGCGGCCAGGTCTTCACCGCTTCACCTTAGACTGGTCCATTTTAATGCCCTCAGAGGAGATGACATAGACGAGGAATTGAATGACGGGCTGGTGGAACTCACATTTTTCTAGATTCAAGTAGAGGTGGTGACGGTGGAGATGCTCGAGTACCTGCCTGACGTGGCGAACATGCTCCAACCGGTTTGGGGAGTAGATAAGGATGTCATCAATATATACGATGATGAACCGGTGGAGCATGTCCTGGAAAATTTCATTCATGAAATTTTGAAATACTGATGGGGCATTGGAGAGTCCATACGGCACGACGCGGTACTCATAGTGTCCAGATGGTGTAATGAATGCCGTCTTCCACTCATCACCTCGCCGAATACAGATCAAGTTGTAGGTGCTCCGTAAGTCGAGCTTGCTGAAGATGTGAGCTCCATGTAGTTCTTCGAGGGCCGCTGGGACCAGTGGCAGGGGGTAGGCAAACTTCACCGTTTGTGTGCTCAGACTCCGGTAGTCGATGCACGGTCGAAGCCCACCGTCCTTCTTGGCTACAAAGAAGAAGCTGGAAGCTGCTGGGGAAATGGATGGACGTATGAATCCCTGGCTGATCGCCTCCTGAATGTATTCCTCCATTGCCTTTTGCTCCGGGACGGACAGAGGGTAAATGCGACCCTTGGGCAGTTTAGTGTCGGGCAGGAGATCCACCGCACAATCCCATGATCGGTGTGGGAGCAGTTTGTTGCTGCGGCTTTACTGAATATGTCCTGGTAGCCCCTATACTCTTCAGGGAGTTTCACCTCGGTGTGTTGCTGCGGGCTCTCGATGCTTGTGGACCCCAAGAGAGCAGTTTTGGGAGCCGGGATTGGAAGTGCCTTTAGACAGGTGTGAAAACAGTGATTGCTCCATTTGAGTATGCTTCCAGTGCTCCAACAGATGTTGGGCTGGTGATGCACCATCCAGGGGCATCCCAGGACGACATCTACTCTGGACTCCTCCAGCACTAGGAGAGAGAGCATCTCTGCATGTAGGCAGCCAATGCGAAGAGTCATCTCGGGGGTTAACCACTGCACAAGTCCACGGCCCAGTGGCTTTCCTTGGATTGTGGTGATCTGGTAGCGCGTCGGGCTTCTCAGACGTGGGATATGGCAGGTGGCTAGGAGGCGGGATGAGATGAAGTTCCCTGAAGCGCCCGAATCGAACAGCACAGACACTGGGTAATGGTGAGAGTCGTAAATTAGAAGGGCTTCATGGTAACGGGGATTGCAGATAATAGAACTTAAGTGGAGCGTACTCACCGCTGGGCACGGGGGACGGACTGGACAGGTCTGGAGTGAGTGGTCTGGCTCTCCACAGTATAGACACAAACCTTGACGGAGGCGGCGTTCACATTCACCACGAGACAGGTGGAGTTCTTCTGTCAAGATGAGCTTCTGTGCTGGGGAGTCCTCACGGGGTGAGGTATCTATGTTATCACTCTGCTCCATGACGATCGCGGCCAGGTGTTGAGAAACACTCAGCGCTTTCTGCATGAAGGTTTCCAGGCTGATGGTGTCATCAAAAACCACCATCTGCCGTTGGATCGCCAGCCACAAGCCTCGTCGGTAGGCCGCGAGTAGCGCCACCTCATTCCAGACGCTAGAGGCCGCAAGCGTCCGGAAACGAAGCGTGTACTTTTGCGTGGAGCGGTCAGCTTGCTGGAGGCGGAACAACTCTTCATGCACAGAGAGAGTGGTGGAGCTGGCTCCAAAGACTTCCTTGAAGTGGGTGAGAAAGGCTTCTAGGGAGTCGAGTGCCGGGCTCTTTGATGCCCACAGTGATTCCGCCCAGCGCCGCACGTTGCTGGTCAGCAGCGAAGAATGAACATGGTCTTCAAGTGGTCACTGGGACACTGGTGGGGAAGAGCAGCAAAATATAGCCGGCATTGCATCACAAAGCCAGGATGCTCTGATACCTCACCCGTGTATGCCGTCGGTACAGACATGGGGCATGCAGGACTAGCTGCAGAACGAACTGCTTCACATAGGGAGGCCACCAGTCTCGTCGTCGGGTCCGGAGCTGGAGGTGTGTCAGGTTGCATCTTGAGGTAGGATCCCACTTCGCTTTTCTGTTTTTAGGGTGAGTATTCTGTAACAAGAAGACCCCAGAAGCAGGTTGAAACAAACAGACTGAAACAAATAAACATGTGCTACACAGTCTTAATACTCGCCGCAGACGCTTTAAATAGGCGCCAGGTAATCGGGTGCAGGTGGCGCGATTAGTAATCAGGGGAGCAAGAGCGCGGGAGTGCAGCTGGGGCCGGCATGTCCTTTTCACCTATCAGTTACTGGTATCAGAAGACAAAGATTCCACAACAGACAAACAACCTGACACTGAGGAGCTGTTAGCCACAATACCAAGTGCACTCTGGACACAGCATTCAACAGATGTAGGGCTCATTAAATCAGCAGGCCAGGTTTTGATAAAACTTAAACCTAATGTCAGGTACCCGTACCAGAAACAATATCCGTTAACACCACAGGCCCAAGCAGGTATAGGACCCACACTTGAGGGATTGTTAGAAGCAGGGGTTTTGATTACAACCCGCAGTCAATGCAACACTCCGATATTTCCTGTCAGAAAACCTAATTCAGATAAATGGCGTCTTGTACATGATTTGCGTGCCATAAATCATATTGTTGAAGCAGAAGCACCAGTAGTTCCAGATCCACATACGTTACTCTCCAACATTCCAGGTGATACCAAATGGTACACAGTCATTTATTTGTGTTCAGCATTTTTCAGCATTCCACTACATTCAGACTCAACATTTGTTTGCATTTATTTACAATGGCCAGCAGTACACATACACGAGGTTACCTCAGGGTTATTGTGAAAGCCCATCAATCTTCAATAGTATAGTAGTTAGGGATCTAGCTTCGTTAAAAACTGACAGTCTTCTCCTGACTTATGTTGATGATATTTTGATTTGCAGCCCAACCAATGAGCAGTGTCAGGCAGACTCCCTAAAAGTTTTGAGACTGTTGGCAGAAAATGGACACAAGGTGAGTAAGGAGAAATTGCAATTCTGTAAACAAGAAGTTGAATATCTGGGGAGAGTTTTGCATGGCACCAGCCTTAAGCTGGCTGTTCGAAAAGCTCCTAAACCGCAAACAGTTGGCAATGGATAGTAGATTTTGCATTGAAGGTGTCTCCACTCTGTGCGTTGATAAAAGCAGCAGATCAGAAGAAAGCGTCATTGACCTGGACAACAGAAGCAGTTGCAGCTTTTGAAATGTTGAAAGAGGACCTTTGTACTGCACCAGCACTAGCTAGTCCAGATTATGGTAAGCCATTCTTCCTGTATGTGTCAGAAAAACAGGGATTTGCTAATGCTGTTCTAACTCAACAACAAGGGCCAGGCAAACAGCCCGTTGCCTACTTCAGCACTAGATTAGACAACATCTAGAGTGGAATGCCGCCGTGTTATCGTGGGTTAGTGGCAGCAGCTTTTGCGTACCAGAAAGCATCAATCATTACAATGGGCCATCCAACTACGTTGTACACAACTCATGCATTACACGCCTTGTTGACTAGCCTGACGTTTGTCATTACTCATGCACAAAAAACTGGTTATGATGTGATTCTGTCCTCACCAGAATTGACCATTCAACGATGTCAGACAGTCAATCCAGCTGATAGAATGATGACCCCATTGGATGGTGAGCCACACGATTGTCAGTTAACGTCAGCCTCCTACTCAAAAGCACGTCAAGATCCAGAGAATCAGCCATTGCTGCATTCAGACGTAACCTTTTTTGTTGATGGTTCATGCTTTAGAGGTCCGGATGGAAATTTGGCGGGTTATGCTATAGTTGTGCCCAGCAATGATTTGACTAGTTTTGTCACCATTCAGTCTACGGCTGTTGTTCAACCGTGTTCTGCACAATTGGCTGAGTTAAAAGCACTCGCTGCAGCCTGTAAGCTAGCTGCAGGGAAGTCCTGTACAATTTTCACAGTTTCGCAATACGCTTATGGTGTATGTCATTACTTCGGCCTGACATGGGCTCAGAGAGGGTTGTTAAGAGCAGACGGCACTCCTGTGATGCACGGTATGGCCATCACTGATTTGTTGTATGCTATCACTCTGCCAGCTAAAGTAGCCATTGTCAAATGTTCAGCGCACAAAACAGATGGTTCCTTTGTAACCAGTGGGAACACTGCAGCAGATGAGGCAGCTAAATTAGAAGCATTAGGACACACATTATTCTAGTAACGGACTCTGAGGGTGAGGACCACCTAGAAGCGGACTTAACCTCCTTAGCTGCAGCACAAAATTCTGCCTGTCTATGAGATATCTAAGTGAATAAAAAGGGGGGCGGTTAAAAATGCTCGTACAGGCATCTGGCGTGGTCCTCAGGGACATTTTGTAGCACCTCTTTTGGTTCTCACATCATTGATTAATGATGTGCATGGCTTGAGCCATTGCACAAGGGGGGAAGTGATCAAAAGGATTCAAAAAACATGGTGGTCTCCTTATTTGGCCCAGAATGCGCATTGCGAAATATGTGTGGAGTACAACAACAGAAAAAGTTTCACAGCGCCTATAGGCCATATACCAGAATCAGATGGACCATTCAGACATCTGATTATTGATTTCATGGACATGGCTGAGGTGAAGGAGAAGAAAAGGTTTGTCCTGGTGGTGGAGGACAGATTTAGCAGATGGGTGGAGGCACACCCAACAGCTAAAGCAGATGCAGATTCAGTGGCTAAATTTTTGTGCAGAGAGGTAATTCCAAGGTTTGGTATTCCTGATAAAATCAGCTCAGATAGTGGTACTCATTTTGTGAACAATGTTATTCGGAGAGTGTTCCAGTATTTAACAATATGGCACAGATTGGGTTGTGTCCATCATCTGCAGTCACAGGGAATGGTGGAAAGAGCCAATGGAACATTGAAGGCGAAACTGAATTGGAAAAATGAATTGGGTGCAAGCTTTACCACTGGCATTGATGAGCATGAGAATGCAAACTAACCGAATGACGCATCTAACCCCGCATGAAATGCTTACTGGACGACCTATGCCTGTACCGTATCTACGAGGACCCTACAAGGGCTCTCCGCTAGAGCAGCTTGAAAGTGAACTTGGCAACTATGTAAAGCATCTAACTGAAATACACCGAGCTATATTCCAACAGGTGAAAGGTGACACTGAGGGAAGGATGAGTGAAATCGAAGAAGAGCTGAGGACTGTGAAGCCAGGAGACTGGGTGTATGTCAAGGTCTTCAAAAGGAGATGGAATGAGCCCAGGAGGGTTGGGCCACTGAAAGTCATCTTGGCGACCCCTACAGCTGTAAAGGTTGAAGGTAAAGAACACTTGGTTTCATCTGAATCACTGTTGCAGAGCACCAGATCCAGGGGCTGGAGAGAGACATGACAGGGAGTAAGAACAGGAGCAGGATCCATTGTTAAGGGAATTTGAGGCGCAAAGGCGTGATCCATCCATTCCTGCCTCACAACCTCCTTCAGTACAAGCACCTCACCTGTGGAGCAGAGAACACCAACAGTGGGAGAGCCCTGCAGAACAAGAAGAAGGGGACGACCCAAGGGAAGGGCCTTCACAGTATGATGTGGGAGATGCAGGACCTGCCTATAGAACTAGAGCCCATGCATGGTGAGGGCACTGAAAGAGAGGAGAGAGAGAGAGAGACAATGAACAAAAGATGAGTGAAGGAGAAGGAACCTGTAATCAACTTAGTAAAACAGACTGGGGGTTGCTGGTACTTGTAATAATAGCACTGATATGTATAGGGTTATGGACGTGTACTCTTCTATGAGTTTTTGGTGATACAGAAAGAACAGACTATGGTGAGCTCCCAGCAACATTGCAGCCGAGACTGCATAGAGACACTACAAAGCTGATAAGCCTCGTGAATAGACTAGATCAGGAATTGTGGACAAACAACTTGTTTTATCAGTGGCTGAGTTACACTGCACAGGAAGTAGCGAACACCTCGTGTATAGTTTGCCATGACAGAACACCATGAGCTCCCAGAATTATACCGACGATGGGACCAGAGGGCTGTAACAGTACCAAACACAATTTGCGCCACTTATGCCCGTTTGTTTGTCTCATGCACTCCATATCATGCTCCTATGAACAGCACTTGCAAATATGTAGAAATTGAGACAGAAGGACATCCGCCTGCCAGAGTACGTGCACCTAAGGGACAGAAATACCCGTTTTGTTTATGTTCCAGTGGATCACAAGTGTTTGTTGGCAATATTTCCGAGGATTGTGACGAGTCAGCAGATACGAAAGGACTGAAAATCGGTGTGTGGAGACAATGGACTACATTGAACTGAAACAGCCTGATCTGTCTAATGGCACTAGGCCACTGGTGGACATCTTCTGGTACTGTGGACATGGAGTCGCCAGACAGACCCTGCCACCCAGGTGGGCAGGGTGCTGCACAACAGTGGTGCTGACAGGAAAGTTAACTGTGTTGCAAGAAAAAGAGATTGCCGTGACAGGCTGGCAAACCAGACGTGCTGAGGGACAATTTGATACAAGGGGAGGAATATATGTTGATTGGAGAGGGATCCCAGTAGGATTCCCTGATGAACATGTTGCAATGGGCTGGTCAGGAGCAGGGGTATTGACATTCTTTCTTCCATGGGGACAGATTGCAAAAAATGTAAGGTGGATCAACTACATCTGGTACAATCAACAGCGCTTTATAAATTACACAATACAGGCACTTGACTTGATTCATGACCAACTGCATGCTACTTCTAAAATGGCCTTACAGAATAGGTTTATCTTGGACACTATGAGAGCTCCTGATGAGGGAGTGTGCACTATGTCTGGAGACCAATGTTGTACTTACATTCCAATGCATACTGGACCAGAAGGTAACCTGAGTAAGGTACTAAGGCAGATGAAAGATCTTAGAGACAACATGTAGCAAACACATATAAACCGTCAAATGATTGGTTTTCTTGGTTGTATTCTTCAAATTGGAGGGCCATCATACTTAGACTAGGGACAATTGTGGGAGTGGTTCTGTTGATACTTGTGTTTCTGTTGTGTTGCATAATTCCATTACTACGTTCTATGATCACACAAATGACACGAACACTATTTGGTCAATATGTTCAGATGACACATGAGATTGAGCCTCCATTCAAACAAGACGATAGCATTGATGAAATAGACTTAATAAAATTGGCCGCATGATGGAGGAGAATTGGAGACACATATGGAGACACCTATGGGGTAGGTTGTTGAAAAATGATTTAGGTGGGTAGAAGCCAAATTCAGGTCTATTAGAGTACCCTTTTATAGACAGACGTACGTCAGTAAGGGAGATTTACGCAGACAGGATGTACATCACTGAGATACAAACACATGCGCACACCCCAAAGTCACATGGGCAGAAGAAAAACGGGGAACTTCATATAAAGGACATTGGTCATATTATATCTGTGTGTCGTATTATATTGTATTAAAAAAATAAATAAATAAAAAATACGAGTACGAGTAGTGAATCACTGGATATTTTTAGAATACAGTTAGTTTGAGTTTAATGTGTGACTGCTTAAAGCTCTCTGCAGGTAAGACAGTTGACTTGAGTGGATGATAAATCTCCAGAATAACTGAAGTTCTAATTTGGCCCTTGACAAAGACCCCGCTAATGCTCTACTGAAGATTTGAGAGGAGGCAAACCATCAAACAAAGCCGCACCGGACTAAGAGGTGTTGGGCTGAGAAAGCTGCCACCTGGAAAAAAAAAACAAAGGGTGCAGCTGGTGACCAGAGAAGAAGGCCGGTTAGCCAAAGACGGGTAAGATCTCACAAGGTGGGACAACCTAAGGCAGGCACGGTCGTGCTGCTGGTCACCGTGAGCAAAATGGGAAACAACGTGTGATGCATAAAAAAACCAGGAGAAACCCTGGTACGTAGAGCAGGGGTACAGGTAAGTATAAAATTGAATGACTGGGTGAAGGGAACAAACGGGACTGACAAGAATGTGCTTGAAAAACAAAAACCAACGCAATGTTACCTGCATGGAGCTTGGAGTACTTAATACCTTTTGTTTATGTTTAAGGTTCATCTAACCAATGCAATTGTTTTTTTAGCAAGTTGATTGTATTAACAAAATGAATCATAGAATTACATAACCTTTATGTTGATCGCTTACATATAAACATATGCATACTCTCAGCGTCTGGACAAGTTGAATGTGTGTTGTGACTTGAGTCACAAAAGGGGGGAATGTGGGAGATAATTTTATAGTTTGAAGTGTATATGTATGGAGCGTGTGTTTGATGTTGTGTAAAATAACCAGGGGACAGCATGATTGAGTTTTCAGGTAAAGTTTATTCAGATCGTTTGTTTTTGAGACCAATATAAGGTTTAACGTGACATGTGGCTCGGTCTTTGGCCTTGCATGTAGTCTGCAAGGGCTTTAGAGAATGAGCGGTAGCAGGCTTGCCAAATTTGGCCCAGTCAATATCAGAGCTGTACTCCAGGTCATCATGACCCATCTTCGCCCTGCTGGTACCTTGAGAGGCAATGACCTCATCATGGAGCAAACGCAGAGTGTGTTGAACAGCGATGGCAGTATCAGGTGAAATGTCTAGATCAAATATGCAGAAGAGAAAAGATAGATGAGAAAGCAGTGAAGTGTAAAATGCAATGATAAAGAAGAAAGATGGGGGTAGGCCCCTGTAGAACTGAGAACTTACCCATGCTGTCCACTGTAGATGAATGAGTCATCTGGGAAAGTGGAGCTGAAGAAAATCCCACTGGTGGGGGCGGAGACGCCCACATTTTTAATATAATGATTCGCGAAAATATAATTATAATGGTATTCGAAAAGTTGTAAATTCAAAGATAATGGTGTCAAAAAAGAACCTAATACTCCAAAAAAGAAAAATAGGTGGGACTTTCTCAGCAGAGAGCTGGTGATGTGTTACTTTTGGAGAAGATAAGGAAAATGAATAAAAAGACTGTGTTCGGTGATGCCAAGGGAGAGGTTGTTGGGACGTTCATGCGTGAGCATCTCAATTCTTGTATCAGCGCTGATTACAAATAAAATCTCATATCTGCATTCATCTAGTCTGCATGATTTGTCTTATTTAGTTAGAGTCTCACTCAGACTGAGCTGTCGGGTCAGTGTGGAAACTGGAGTCAGATTTTGTAGTGAAGTAGTGCTAGTGAGTAGAACAGAATTTTATTCCACAGGAGCGATGTTCAATGAGGGTTTAGTTTCAGCCTCGCTCTAATGCCGCCGCACTTCCCACATCTTTGTTTATGCTCGTGGCGCCGGTGCTGTGCTCTCTCTGCCGGGTGAGCTGGAGCAGAGATCCGCGGTGTTTTGCCGATTTCCCGAGGGTGTTGAAAGACCTGTAAATTAACATTTATCCAGTTATGACCGATGTACAACAATGCTTGTCAGTTGTATGAGATATATGCAAGGCTATTCTGAGTGAATAAACTTGCAATTAGTAGAGAAATAACTACTAAATCACAAAATCTGGGGAGACGCTAAGCCACGTGCCGCCATCTTGGTCTTGTGTCATGATGGAATGATGAAGCACATAAGAATGTACTCTAAGGGCAAGTACCTTGTCAAGCTGATAATCCGTGCACCATATGTGGTAGAACATTGTGTAGCATTATGGTCGCGTGGGTCAAAAGGTGAGACACAGGGTGTGCATCTTCTAGCAGGGCAATCCACGGAGGATTTTCACAATAGGCCGGGTATGAATGCAAACACAGGGGTAGCCAGGGCTGTTCTGGCATGCACCCCAGTCTGTAGCCCTGAGGTCAGCCATCAACTTACAGCAGGCCACACTTTGAAAATAGGAAGGACAAACAGTAGACAAATACATCATCACAGGGCTCAAGAATGGCACAGGTTGCTTTGTAGTGCCAACGATGACATATTGGATGGCTCTCCAGGGTCCTGCACACAACAATTAAAACAGAACCATCCAGGTGCAACTGCATATACTGTCCAAACAGGGAATGCACAGTTCTGTCTATTCAATTCAATTCAATTCAATTCAATTCAATTCAATTCAATTCAATTTATTTGTATAGCACCTTTTACAATGAACATTGTCTCAAAGCAGCTTTACAAAAGTAGAAAAACAGAGAAAGGAGAAAATATATATACATATATAAACTTTAAATTAAAGTTACTATTTTATCCCTATTTATTTTATCCCTAATGAGCAAGCTTCCGGTGATGGTGGCAAGGAAATGTGATGATATGAGAAAGAAACCTTGAGATGAACCAGGCTCAGAAGGAAACCCATCCTCATTTGGGTGACACTGAACAGTAAATAATGTAAATGTAACTAAATAATGCCCTTTGTATAACAGCAACCAGGGGCCCATGAGGAACTATTAGGTCAGTGTAGTTTCTGAGTTCATTATAGGCACTAATTCACTAATGTTCTAGTCCCCAAATGGCTCTGTTCAAGGCTATCTCCTGCTCATAGGCTGTCCACACAGATCCATCCACAGCTTCAGTGAGCACCACCAAGCGATAAGACTCTGACCAGGGGTAAAGCCAGTGGTCACGCTAGAAACTCAGAACACTGGGAGCTCGGGAGTGGGATGTATAGCTTGACAGAGAGAGAGAGAGAGAGAGAAAGAGAGAGATATTAAGTATGCTTGTAATTATGTGATGTTTAAAGACAATGTAGATTATGTGTAAAGTGGCAGGGACTCCGGCAAGACTAGCTATGACAGCATAACTAAAAGGGAGAGCCAGAAGGTGACAGACAGGAAAGGCTTCCCGGGACATAAAGTGTTCAACCACTTCACAGTCAGCAAACCTGTGCGACTAGCAAGGGAGGTAAGGCGACAGAATCCAAACATCCTAGTACACCAAACACTCTATGCCCATGAACCTTCCAGATCTGCTCCTTTACCTAAGAAAAACTCAGCCTAGACTTAAATATTGAGACCCAATCCCAAACACTAATAGGAAGGCCGTTCCATAACTGTGGGGTTTTGTAAGAAAAAGCTTTGCCCCCTGCAGTAGCCTTTGCTACTTGAGGTACTACCAAATAACCTGCACCTTTTGATCGGAGTAGGCATGGCGGATCATAAATAACCAAAATATTGCTCAGGTACTGTGGCACGAAGTCCATTAAATGCTTTATAGGTCAGTTATAGTATTTTATAATCAATGCAAAATTTGAGGAAAAAGGGAGCCAATGTAGTCATACACTATATTGCCAATAGTATTCGCTCACCCATCCAAATAATCAGAATCAGGTGTTCCAATCACTTCCATGGCCACAGGTGTATAAAATCAAGCACCTAGGCATGCAGAGTGTTTTTACAAACATTTGTGAAAGAATGGGTCGCTCTCAGGAGCTCAGTGAATTCCAGCGTGGAACTGTGATAGGATGCCACCTGTGCGACAAATCCAGTCGTGAAATTTCCTCGCTCCTAAATATTCCACAGTCAACTGTCAGCTGTATTATAAGAATGTGGAAGTGTTTGGGAACGACAGCAACTCAGCCACGAAGTGGTGGGCCACGTAAACTGACGGAGCGGGGTCAGCGGATGCTGAGGCGCATAGTGCGAAGAGGTCGCCAACTTTCTGCAGAGTCAATTGCTACAGACCTCCAAACTTCATGTGGCCTTCAGATTAGCTCAAGAACAGTGCGCAGAGAGCTTCATGGAATGGGTTTCCATGGCAGAGCAGCTGCATCCAAGCCATACATCACCAAGTGCAATGCAAAGCGTCGGATGCAGTGGTGTAAAGCACGCCGCCACTGGACTCTAGAGCAGTGGAGACGCGTTCTCTGGAGTGACGAATCGCGCTTCTCCATCTGGCAATCTGATGGACGAGTCTGGGTTTGGCGGTTGCCAGGAGAACGGTACTTGTCTTACTGCATTGTGCCAAGTGTAAAGTTAGGTGGAGGGGGGATTATGGTGTGGGGTTGTTTTTCAGGAGCTGGGCTTGGCCCCTTAGTTCCAGTGAAAGGAACTCTGAATGCTTCAGCATACCAAGACATTTTGGACAATTCCATGCTCCCAACTTTGTGGGAACAGTTTGGAGCTGGCCCCTTCCTCTTCCAACATGACTGTGCACCAGTGCACAAAGCAAGGTCCATAAAGACATGGATGACAGAGTCTGGTGTGGATGAACTTGACTGGCCTGCACAGAGTCCTGACCTCAACCCGATAGAACACCTTTGGGATGAATTAGAGCGGAGACTGAGAGCCAGGCCTTCTCGTCCAACATCAGTGTGTGATCTCACAAATGCGCTTCTGGAAGAATGGTCAAAAATTCCCATAAACACACTCCTAAACCTTGTGGACAGCCTTCCCAGAAGAGTTGAAGCTGTTATAGCTGCAAAGGGTGGACCGACGTCATATTGAACCCTATGGATTAGGAATGGGATGTCACTTAATTTCATATGCGAGTCAAGGCAGGTGAGCGAATACTTTTGGCAATATAGTGTATCTTTTGGTTCTAGTTAGGACTCTAGCTGCTGCGTTCTGGACTAACTGGAGCTTGTTTATGCTCCTACGAAATCTTGGTGACTGAAGCATGCAATAAAGTATAATAGAACCCAAATATTATAATACTAAACTTGCATAAAATGCCTCTCTCCAGTTTTCTAGGTATGTTATAGATAATGAACTGGATGGGCACTCCCCAGCCCTGCCAGCTCCACCAGCTCCACCGACTGCATCAGCTTCACCATCCAATTATGAAGAACACACCCAACCAGACCACCGCCAGGCAGCACACACCTCATAGAGGACAACCTAAGTCATGATTGTTGCACACTGTACCCACTTGCAGTCTACTCTAATTGGCTCCTGACACTATGATCCTTTCTTATCAACACTAGAAGTAGATGTGGATGAAACAGACCCGAATGGACAACAAGGGTGCCCTGTTCGATCAGGTGCAAGTGGTAAAACCCACAATGTCATGCAGTTCGATGGCTGAAGCGGCGGGACCAGACGGACAGCCCGTCCTCATGCACGCCCATGGACTATCAAGGACATATGAGGAAATACACAAACAGCACCCAGACCCAAGTGAAGTAGGTGGACAAAAGTTCACAGAGAACTTGCTCCACTTTTGCCTGGAGTTCAGACCCACATCAAAGGGACTGAGATGCCTTCAGGGTCGTAAGTTTGTAGTGGAAATCTCAAGGGTGAGAGTTGCATGGCCGGATGATCTCTTCGCTCAGGCCAATGTGAACTGGCAACATGCTGACAACATGTAATAGAGACACCTGGTCAGCAGAGTCAAGGAAGCAAAATGCAAAGTGGCATTCCTGATCAGAATGGATATGACAAAGACTGCAATGTGCAGACAACAAGACTCAGAATTCATGTCTCAATACCTCACATGGCTCACTATGTGCTCAGTGGACTTACTGCAACTTGAATGCCAATGAAATCATCCCTTATGAGGCTCATCTGAGAAACAGCTTCGTGAATGTACTAAAGGAGGAGAAACATCAAAAACACATGTATAACATGGGGCACGGGAAAACTAAACCTCATTAAACAGCACACAATACATGCAGAGAAGCTGCTGAACCAAGAAAAACAAAGGAAGGTAAAAAGAAGTCACAAAAATTCACACAAGGCCCAACTTGCTCTCCTTTAGATGGTCTCCTACCAACTGCAAGCCGGACAGGGAAGCAACCGTGGATGAGACCAGGCCAAGGGAGGCATGGCAGAGGATGAGGAAGAAATGATGGATGCTTCGGTGGCAGAGAATGAGGCAGGAATGATGATTGCTTTGAGAGCAGGAAGAGGGATCACTGGTTTAAAGACTGTGCCCAGAATGTACAAGAAACTGACAGCACTATGGAAGGGGGATTGATGGGATGGTGGGGGAGAGGTGAGAGAGCCAGAAGGGTTGGGTGAGTCACAATCCCCTATGCTTTGCAAAGAGCCACTTATGCATGGGTCACTTATAACATTTCTTGTAGATTTTCTTGATCATTTTCTTGAAATGTGAAATAGAAAGATGTTGTTGTTGAAAAGGTTGCTTTGGGATGAACACCACTGTGCAGTAGAAATTGGTTTGTAAGTAAAAGGCCCAGCAAGCCTCACCCCTTTGCCATAGAGGGATCATTTCCACATTTCTCACTTTCCACTCACTGTGACCTTTCCATGGAAGGACATAGGCTCATGGTTGTACAGGGTCTAGAGAGAAATAATTGGGCACCTACCTCTGACCCAACAGTTTCTTAAAACAGTAATGCGAAGGTATACACCACACCTCTAAATTGGATAGTCTCTACTGAGAGAACGTTGGAAATGATCCCTGACTAAATATTGGCCTAATAAGTTGATGCGCAGCTTGGCTTACATGTTCCTGCAAATATTGCTAGATGATGCAAGACAGAGGAGTGCCCAAGGAACATGATGTGGGGCTAAATAAGAACTGTCCCCCAGTCTACATCATCCCAAAGTCTGACTACAGACCATGCAAAGCGCAATATTTGCTGATGGTGAAGGTGATAGCAGGCATCTCCTGGTGTTAGTTGCTAAAGGAGGATGCATTTGTTCCATGTGAGACCTTGCCAGACTGTACACCTATATTTCCTGTAAAAAAAACCATCAGCGCAGCAGGTGAGCCTGAAGAGTGGAGATTTATCCAAGACCTAAAAGCTGTTAATGATGCAGTAGTGCAAAGGGCTCCAAATGTCCCTAACCCCTATACCAGTGCTTCCCAAACTGTGGGTCGCGGCCCCCTGGTGGGCCGTAGCGGTATTGCAGGGGGGCCGTAGCTAGGCTAAATCAAAATATTAAAATAATTAAAATATTTTAGAATAGAATATAAAAAGCTTCTGTTACACACTTTGATTCAATATAACTGTAAATAGTATGCAGACAGTATGTAGTGTTAAGGATTTAAATATATTTGTAAAGAATGTTTACATCATCTTATTTTCACCAGCATATAAAAATATTACATTTTATGGTAGATCTCATAATTCACATGAAATTCTTACAAACTGGTTAATAAATGTTGGTAATTTTGTGCAAAGAGACAATCTGCTTTATTAAATATATCTAATATACAAATATATGTATAAATATATCTTTATACTATTAATCAATATACTGTATTTTTTAAACAAAGAGGTTGGGAGGGGGGGTCGTGGAGCTTTTGCTATGTATTTAGGGGGCCTTACCCCTCTGAAGTTTGGGAAGCTCTGCCCTATACAATCTTGTTGTAGCTAACGCCTGAGAACAAATGGTTTTCAATTGTAGATTTAGCTTAAGCATTATTTAGTGTTCCTGTTCATCCAGACAGTCAATTTTGGTTCGCTTTTTCTTTTAATGGCAAGTCATACACCTTCACATGCCTATGCGAAGGTTACTGTGAATCTCCAAACATATACAGTAAAGCCCTCAGAAACAGTTTGCAGTCTCTCACTTTAATTAAAGTTTCAGTCCTCCTTCAGTGCATGATTGTCTTTTAGCAGCTCCCATGAAAGAACAGTGTGAAATTGACACAATTGCACTACTCTGTCACCTCACTAAAGAGGGACATAAGGTGAGCCTATCCAAAGTTTGTACAAAAACAAAGTGACATTTCTAGGGCATTTAATCTCAGCAGATGGCAAATGATTGGAAACTAGTAGAGCTGAAGCCATCCAAAACATTCCAAAACCAATCACAAAGAAACAATTAATGTCTTTTCTTGGAATGTGCTCATATTGCAGGATGTTCATCCTAGATTATGCAATCCTCGAGGCTCCCTTGAGTGCTATAGCTCATGGGAAGGGCTTACTAGCCCACAGTGCCCCTAAGTGGATCCTTTAAAAAACTTAAAAGAGCTCTACAAACTCCACAAACACTGGACACCCCAGATCCAAACACTCCTCTCACACAGACAGTTGATGAAAAGCAGGGTTTCATGACATCAGTGTTGTTACAAGACCATGGGGTAAACTCAGACCAGTAGCTTATTTTTCAGCTAAACATCCTATGTGTCTCAGAGCTGCCGCAGTCAACACCTCAAGAGACATTGTGGGGTGCAGCAAACTAACTCTTCTTGTTCTACATGCTGTGTCACAGCTATTGCTAGAACAGAAAACAGTGCACATCACTGCAGCCAGATGGCTGAGATACAACATGGTCTTATTGGAAATGCCTAATATTACAGTAAAACGCTGCACAGTCCTTAACCCTGCCTCTCTTCTTCCAACAGATGCAGATGGAGAGCCTCATAATTGTGTTGATGTTGTTAATTAAATTTGTAGTCCTAGGCCAGACCTGAAGAAAACACTATTGCAAAATCCAGACCTGGACCTATTTGTTGATGGATCGGAATCCAGAGACCCAGACACAGGCCGCTGAAGGAGAATGCTATGAGAGAGCATGTGAGAAAAGGGAAGTACCTCACTCCATCCTCATTTTCTGAATGTGTATGTGACAGACGTCTCTTTGCAAAAAGACATCTGATTTGCGTGCCCTGCACTTTACTTCTGCTATCTTCTTGGGCAGCTGCATTACTACCTCTAGTATTTCTGATATGGCCTATTTCTGATATGGCTTGGCCATGTGATAGTTGACCCGTCAGCTTTCTGAGTCACTTAAAGGGGGGAATTCCCCCTATTTTCCAGGCTCTGACTATGACAAGGATATTGAAGCCACAGTTCTGAATTTGAACCTTAAGATTTTCAAGACAATTTTGAATGGGACTTTTTTTGGAAGGGAAAGGGTGGGGGATGCTTTCGTTTTACAGCAAACATAAGGAAATATGTCTTTTTTTTTACATTCAGCATTTATGCTTTTGTGTTGTTCAATGAAAGAATTAATTAAAGTTTTACTTAAAATTAAATCAAAGTCAAAAATCTCATTCATGCATAAGTTTGCTTGCATGTCAGCTTATGACCAAACAAAATGTTTATATTAATGTTTGTATATTCAGTTTATATAAGTTTCCCCAAATTGCTAAGTAATTTAAATGAATTCCCGTAAATTCCCATAAATTCCTGTTAAATTTCCAACTTGGAATATTTCCAAAATTCCCGAGATGAAGTTGCCATGGAAATTTTCCAGAAATTTACCGGAAATGTTCCGCCTCTTTGCAACCCTACCCAAAAGACACCAAACAAGCATCCAGCTCGTTGCAGTCTAGTGCAAAGTCCCATAAAACTCCACTCTATTTATCCTCTGTAACGGAACGTGCAGATCCAGAACACCAGAGGGAACCATCACCTGAGTTTTGACATCATGAACTGACTTCCGGTGCCTGGGTATATAAACAGTAATAAGCCCTTTGTTCCCTGCAAAGTATCGTTCTCTCTGAGTGCATACCGAGCGTTACCATAATATTGTCTAGATCAGGGGTGTTCAGTCTTATGCGCAAAGGGCCGGTGTGGGTGCAGGTTTTCATTCCAACTGAGCAGAAGCCACATCTGAGTCTATTGAAAGCCAAGATCAGTTGATCAGACAGTTGGAATCAGGTGTAGCTCCTGCTTGGTTGGAATGAAAACCTGCACCAACCACGGCCCTTTCTGGATTAGATTGGACATCCCTGGTCTAGATAGATTGTCTATGATCCTTGCCTGTTCCTATTCGACTTAGAGTTTCGGTTTTGCGATTTGGTTTCAAGAGTGTATTGTTTCCCGGCTTTTGACCCTTTTGCTTATCCATACCTACTACAAGTATTGCCTGCCGTTTTATGAATAAAGTTCTGCAAATGGATTCAGATCAACCCGCTTCGAGTGCGTCCTTACATCCTCCTTTTAAATTTGCTTAGCTTCTTAAAATTGCTGCCTCACTCATTTAATTTGCATCGCTTCTTATAATTGAACACCTTCTTAGAAAAACCCCTTTCTTTGTACTTTTCACTTTCTCATTCACTATATTTGTCTAAGTGATGCTTTATTTATTAACTTATTATGAGACTTTAGTCACCTAACATGCAACTCTTATAGAAATCTTGTATATTTGTGTCCTTTATTTGACCGAACTTTTTAAAAAAACAGTGACCTTATATTTGAATAATCAATACTATAGCCATCTCTCTCTCCTTTTCCCTCTGTTTTCCTCTACCAATCTCTCAAGCTCCAGTAAGTTAATCAAGATGAAGTACACCAGATCTAAGTTTAACAATAATCATTCATAAATTATATTTATCAAATAATCAAAAAATTATAATTTATCATTTATCAAAAATAATATTTTGCTGTGTCAGTATATTGCTTGTTATGCATGGTGTTTCTACTGTATGATCTTTTAACTTATATTTGCCCCTGCTGCTATGGTTAATTTTAACATAAGTTCTTATCTCATCTGCTGGCTGCTGTGGTTAGTGCTCTTCACACCTACTGCTGTAGCTAGCGCTCTTTCTAGGAACACAATGTCTAGTGCACATCCGTCAGACTGGTTACTGCAATCTATTTTTTTTGTAAAATAGATAATAGATGTGGTAGCCCTGTGTGTTTTTTCTGTACTTTTTTCAGGACTGGGTGTTCTCTCTGAGCAATGTACTGAGTCATTATTATTTGATAATAACTCATATCTGTTTTACTCTTCATAATAAACAAATTTTCCTACGTTCAAGTTTGGTTATTTATTCTCATACTACTATTTTCATGCTTCTTGCGTTTAATATGGTTAATATTGCCTTAATACCATAACTTGTAATTTGGTATATTTATGCTATTATAATGCTTAAGCTTAAGTAGAACTATCAGAAAAATCTCAACACATGTCATAGCCTGTGCACCTCACATTGCTTATCAAGAATGACTGGCTTGTCAATAATGCGTGTAATGCATGGGAGGTATACATTGTTACTGGATTGCCCATGATAATTGTTGAGGCATTCTGTATGCAAATGCTGCTGCTGCCATTGCACAGTAACAAGGTGGCAATCCCTTCTCAACCTTGTCAGGACAGTACTAAAACACACAATTAGTAGTTGTCCTGATCCATTTTGCATATTGAGTACTTCTGATGCAAATCCTTTTCTCTCGGACACGTACAGATGGAATGGCATACTATAGACAGGGCTTACCAGTGCTGGTGCTGAGGCCATAGTGCTTTTTAATAGCTCAAATGCCACCTGCCCCTTGGCAGTTCAAGTTAACGGGCATTAGATTTAGTTTGATCTGCAGCCTTTATCATTTCCCTGAGCAGCTAAACCCTTAACACAAAATCACATATCCACGGCCTGCTAAACCTGTGTGCGTGGTCCCTTCCAGAACTTGCCCCAGGTATTCCACCCTCTTTTGGCAAAACTGCAACTTTTCTTTGCTTTCTTTGTGCCCGTTTTGTGTTAGTGTTTTTAGCACCACTAGCGAATCCTCTTAACACTGCACTTTTGTTAGGCTACTAATTAATAAAAGTAATAAGTAATTTGCTGATTTGCTAGGTCCCGTGCAAAAAATTGGTTGAAGATTGACAGGCTTTCACAATACCCTTGTGGCAATGGTATAGGTATAGGTGTATTGCTGCCCTCCATTGGTAAATACAAATAATGGTTGAAAGTCTGGGTGTAATGGAACGCTGAAAAATGCTGAACATAAATCTATCCCCATATACCACCTTCTGGAATGTTGGATAGTAACGTGTGAGGATCCAGGACCACCAGCGTTTCAGCCACTACTACCTGATTGACTGGTCACAAATCATGGATCAGTTGCCATTCGCGATCATCTAAGTGAAGTGAGTGATTTAATTTAAAGAAGCAATTAAAGAGGCTCATACATAATTATTAATATAATAATAGGTTTAACACTGCTGTAACAAAATCTAAATATCATGGACCCCATTGGCTGTGCTAAATGAATTCCTAGACTCCAATTTCAGAAGCAGTGATATTGGGGCTGTCACCAGAGATTTTAGGTACACATCATTGGTTTGAAAAATAATTCATGAACAGGTTTATTTAATGGACAATATGTAATCAAATACAGTAATTATTTTTAAATGTTTTGTCCTTTTATTTGAGTAATAGTTAATTATAAATGTGTGATGTATTCAGATGTTTGAATGCTCTTTTTCATTCTTGTCTTTTCATAGATAATCATATTTACATTGGCTTGTCATGATGAAAATGTAGTCAAGTGATAGACTTGTTTGGAATGAACATTTCACAGCACATCTGTTTTGTATTAGTCTGTCATGATTGCTCAGATTCAGACTGAGAAAGAGACTCCTACATTATGTCCTTCATGATATACAGTAGGTCTAAAAGAGAAATCAATGTGCTGAATAAGAATATATACTAAATTACCAAAGACAAAATGGCCATTGTAAGAATGAACAGCATGAAATGATAATGATTTAGGCGAGGCAGCGCTCTCAAGAGGACTGACTGCTTAAGGAAAATGACTGACCCAAGCCAAGAAGAGTCCTCTGTTGTTTTCCTGGGTAAATGTGCGGAAGGTAATAGACTGCACTTATAGTTCTGTGTACCGTAGAGAAGCTGTTGCACTGGAAGAGAGTCTTTGGAGGCTACATAAGCGTTACACTGACCCCTGCTGTAAGTGCAAACATACTAACCACTGAGGTGTCACTATCATGGCACGTTCTTAACAGTGCACTGGTACCTTTAGAGTAAGACACCCTAGTAGGCAGATAGGAGGATACTAGGAAAGAGATCATAATATTAATAAATCTTAATGAGGTTAAAGCCAGAACTGCATGCAAGTACATATTAGTTACTCACTCACTGAATGCTGCTATATTCATTATATTTTCTTGTAATTTTACTGGATGCCAACATATATTTTTATTACTTTACATACTTATTTATATTTTAGCATGGTACAAAAGTGTATTAGTATGTATAAAAGGGACACTTGTCAAAAAATAACAACAAAGTGTCATACAACACAATTATTATTCTAGATATCATCATTGTACAAAAATATCATGAAGAGTAGGTTAAATCAGAAACGTTTAACCAATAAACTTGCAGCACCAAAGCATATTAGTAAATAAAAAGCTGCTTCTTCACATATTGTTCACAAACTCATGTGTATATGACCCTTACAATGTTGGCACTGTTTAGCCATTTAGGTTACAGGTGTGGCTGAGATTTTGTCTAGGGAATCTGATAACATGTTAAAGATAAGGCAGAGGAAGTCTGAACAAGAGCCTGCTGGGACAGCATTGCACCTACACAAACAGGGAGGGGCTGATGAGAGCACTTTGCATAGATTATTCAGTTGCACTGGATTTCAGAGTAGCAAGCAAGTGCATTTAACACTTTTTTCTTTCTGCAGCAGCCCACACTGATGGTTGGCAAAGGAATTCACCAGCTTCCAAAAGTTCTCAAAGGTGACTCCCTGACCCTCTGGCACATCCATCTCCTTCAGCATCTGGTTAAGACCTTCCTCATCCTTGGGAGTCTGTTAAGGAAGCAAACCAAGCTTTACTCTGGTCATTTTCATGGAATGGTCTGTTAGCTTACAAGCTTACTGAATACAGTTGAAACTACAACATGTCCATTTTGACTGTGTTACATGGATCATGGGGGTGGGGTGGTGTTATTGTGGAGTACAGTAAAATTTGTAATCTGATCTTCCTTTAAGAGAATGAGAGCTTATTGTAGTGAATGCTACCTACCACTGATGGCATTTCTTTGGATAGCATTTCCTGGAACTCCGTAACTGTCAAAGTGGAAGCTTCATTCGGAGAGGCTGCATGGAACTGGGTTACTATGGTGTTGATGGCCAGTTCTAGATCTGTGTACTAAAGAAAACAAGGAGTCTTTTAAAATTTCACACTATTATAGTTTGCACATTTATAACATGTGGAGCAATATTTAGAGCTAGCATGGTTTTGCTTTAAATTTAGAACTGCAATAATATACTACCAATTCAACAGATATTTCTCTTCATTAGTGTTTAA
Source organism: Hemibagrus wyckioides (assembly GCF_019097595.1). NCBI lineage: Eukaryota > Metazoa > Chordata > Actinopteri > Siluriformes > Bagridae > Hemibagrus > Hemibagrus wyckioides. The sequence goes on from NC_080710.1 coordinate 13,710,109, forward strand.
GCAAATATTGGATTATTAACTAATTTCTATATATTTTGCTTGAAATTAGCTTATTCTATTGGTAGATCATTTTGCTAATTTCAATTATTTATTTCTAGTCATTTATAAGATGGAAATGAGTAAATATGTCTAGGAATATGTAGTGGAGTATTCTATTTGTTATATAATAATCTCATAATAAAAAATATTAGCCTCCTTTTACTTTATTTAAAATACCTTCACTTGATTAGACAGCATTTATGTAGTAATTAACCATCACAGAATTATTTGACTCTCACAGTTTTTGTAACAAATATTTAAAAAAAAATAATCCTGTGATACAGTTCACAATCATTACAAAAAAAAGGGTACAGTAAATAACAATAGGATGATTTCAGTATTAGGAAGTGGTAGAAGGAATTAAGTAGTATAGGGACACATACTTTACACGCACTGTTGATTCTACAATCTGCATTTAAATTAGACTGGAAAGCTCTCTAGGTCAGTCAGAGGTTTAGGATGCTGTCTGAGATTTCCAATCTTAAAGCACTACGATGCTACTTTATGTCTTAGCCACAGTAACATTTGTAGCTTATTCAGAAGAATGCCTAAAAGATTAACAGCTGTTCTTGACTCATACCCCAAATTCTTTTGTTGCTGGATAAGCTCTCTGTGCTATAATCTTTTAATGTGTGCTTCAAAACAATCTTGAACCTGAACTACCGAGTATTTGATAAAAGTGGCCGAAAGACAGAAATGTTCTAGCACTAATGCCTAAAACAATGTTGATTTTGATCAGACTTGATTTTGTGGTGATCCTAACAGTCAAAGCTGGGTTCATGTGTACTACATATACTGTATGTAAAACAGAATGCCATGTTACTCATAGCATGTAAAATGATAAGAGGAAGATCCGCTTTACTTAAGCAGGTAGCTGAGCCTAGACAATCAAAACTTGGGAAGCAGTCACACCAGGTTGGGCTAGAGTGTTCGTAACAAAGCAGTACTATTTGCTTTATGGGCGTTGGCCAGCAACCAATTTTGACTGGTATGGTATAGTAGTAGAAATCTCCCCTGAGGTGATTTAGAGCTCAGACTTTGTGCGAACAACATATGTGATTCCCATTTGCATGTAAAGCAAACTTTCTGAGGACATTATCATATTAAAGAAAGAATCATTTTAAACTGGTTATGAACAAAAAAGCTCACAGTTACCTTAGGGATCATTATGAAGTAATTGTGTTAGAAAAGCATGTCTAAAGCAAGGACTATTAATGCTGTTGATCATACCATGCATTACAGGTGAACAATAATTGTAAAAGTTGGCTTGGATTACAGTAGTTTGCTATTTTCGAACTCTTTCAAACAATACACACGTATGCAACGATTACTAATGATAAAATCTACTCAGATCAGAGACTATTCAATTTCAGAGAGCATGAGCACACTGACATGGGAAGCTAGTTCATAAATCACATTCACCATGCAACTGCAAATATGTAAGCTCTAAGGGGGAAAAAAATACTGTACAGTCATTTACCTTTGGTGCCATTCCGTCTGTTTAATCTCCTGATGTCGAGGGAAACTACGTGAGTGAAGATCAGTGACGGTGTGTTTTCACCGCCCTGTGTGTGGAGAGTCCCCTTATCTTCCTCCCTTTCCACGTCAGTCCTTCGAACTTTAATGACGGGCTTCGGGGAGTCGTTTAACTGAATCGATTCTTTTGAATGACCACATTAGAATAATGTTGAACGCTGTGTAGCCGAGATTTGATTCCTTTGATTCAAAACCAAGCGCTACAGAAAAATATTGTGTAGGTACCCAAATTACTTGATGCATATTATTATTTTATCTACAAAGACCTTCTGTTTGACCCGTTAATAATAGTAGACTTAGGTTCACAATTTACAAGTTAACAACAAGTGCTCGTCGGAGGAAACGCATCATATCTTGTGCTAAAGTTTTGTGTGTTAGCAGGAATTGATTTTTTTTCTGCCATGTTAAAGCACATGCCGAAGATCCTAAGTAGGATTTGGAAATCCTGAGTTATTTTATTTATTTATTTATTATTTTTTTGGTGCAGAAGTGCCCATACCGGGAATTCCACAAAGCCGCGGGCCATGAAAAAGTGGAGCAATAACTCAACACCCAACCAGTCCGGCCACATTCTCATAGAACATCTGAAAAACAATGGCATTTTCAAGTTTAGCAATGAAACACAAACACCACAGCGAGGGGCATGCTTTTATTCAATTATTGGGTTAAGGCAAAAAATGCTGTTAAAATAGTGTTGACAATGCTGGATTTGTACAGGAGGTGATCAGAGTGGCCTTTGTCTTGTACAGGTCTCAAACTATGTTTTCAGACTTTATGTCTGTATGTAGAAGTTATGGCACTCGTCTTCATTGTCTCTGTCAATGAAATGCACACACATGAATGAAAATACGCAAGTCTCATCATCTGATATGGTGTACCTTCTGTGCAAAGTGATAAAGTTACCTCACTACCTGAGCTCAGAGTTGCTGGTGTGTGAATCACTCTGCTTCTCAGTATTTACAGACATCCCTGATGCCACAGACACATGCCTTTTTATCAGCCTCATCCTGTCAGTGTTCTGATTGATGTGTGATGATGTCATAGCCACTTCTGACAATTTCACCCCCTCCTCGTCGCTGGAGTCTCTGAGATACCATGCATTTCATTTTAAAGGTTACATGTGTTCACCCCAACACTGTTTTAATTGTTGCATTTTCTTGACCAAATTAACTCATTCATTCATTCATTCATTCATAAACTCCTTTATTCATTCATCTTTAGTAAGGATTTTATCCTGCTCATGGACATGAGCATGACTTCTGTGTGTGCACTTGTTTTTTTTGTTGTGCACATTTTACCAAAGCAGTGCTAATTTATCCATTACTGAAAAAAACGAAAATATGGACCTTTGATATGTAATGTTGAAATTATGTTTCTGATTAGATATCCTTCTGGTGTTGTGCACCAACTGTAAACTTCAGGTTTAGTTAAGTGTTGGCTTGTGCTAATTTCAATAACAGTTGACTCACTGTTCATACTCAGAGTCTTCCTGGAATGTCAGGGGCCCTATACAGACAGCACAGATGTTCCCCATTACCCTGAAGCACTGCATGCAGAAACACCCTGAAAACAAATGTGTACACACACACACACACATAGTTTTGAGAACTCTATCTCCTGCAGATATCTTGTGCAGATATTGCCATTTATGTTCCTTTTGTCCAAGCCGAAACTAAAACACCAAGCTAATCAAGGCCTTCAAGATTGTCTGAATACTAAAACAAAATGTCTTACACTTAACATGATGAAGGATGGAGATATTTGGGTTATGATATTAAAGGCAATATTTCCTTTAGCATGAATACTGCTATGACCTGTGCAGTTTTGTGTAGAGCAGATGTACACATCTGTGCTGTCTTTGACATTCACAGCTTTCCCACAGACCAGGCATGACTTATCACTTAATCCCAGAAATCTGGCAATGGTGCCTCCACCTGGCAAGCTGCAAACATATATAGACACACGAATATGACTGTACTGGCTCCACTCTATACACTGACCACGGAAAAGACATTGCTAGATCTGGCAGTTCTCGATCATTCCTAAGCTCCTAATCCACAGACAATAGCAGAGTAATAATAAATCATTTTTAGTGAGAGGACTAACAGGTACTATTTAATTCATATTATTTGCATGCATCATTCCCTTAACCATCCAAAATTAAACTGTTCTTACAGTCTGTTTGAACCAGGCCAGTATTTACTTGTGTCTGGCTAATCATTAGCGAATTCCATCTACAACAGTATAAGGTGTGACTCACAGCAGTGCCAGAGTTTGCAGTGCACTGCCATTTCCCTCCTTCTCCTTTTTTCTAGCCACCATCTGCAGCAAAGTTTTCCCCAGCGAGCCACGCTGAGAAAGGATACGACTACGGAGCCGCAGAATCCTCACCTGCAAAACATGAAAATGTATACACACTCAAGGACACATTGTCAATGTGACCTTAAAACCAATAAATTTCAAGAGATAATTTGAAAATTACTGGTACAAAACACTTTGTTTGCTTAAGTATATGCACCCTTTTATAATGGGTGTCATAATTGTTTTTGGAGTTAACCATTCTTTTAAAATGATGTCCAAAGGTCAGTAGCATAAAGCTGTCATCCATAAAAGTGACTAATTTACCCTAAACAAAAAATCATTTCCTTTGGATTTCTATGAAACCATCATACTGGTATGGCCATGGTTTGCAAGAAGCTGACAAAACCTCTACAGAACCTTGTTGTCTAAAGGTACTGATCAGGAGAGTGGTATAAAAGAAAGTAAGGCACTGGATGTACAATAGAGCAGCACTCTAAAGACTATCATCAATAAGTGGAGAAAACAGAGAGATTTGCCAAGATCAGGATAATTCTCTAAAGTTCTCTGTTAAAGTTACACTTCAGTTGGACATGGTTTATTACAAAAACCTGCTATTTCAATTAGGGGGTGTAAAGTTTTACATCCAAACAAGTAAATTTTATATTTCAAACAAGTAGATTTCAAAATAGCTTCCTATGAAACTGATTAGTTGCCTACTGAACTAGAGTATATAACAAAGAGATATATAGAAAGGAATCTCCATGTGTAGCAATCGTAAAAAAGTTGAAATATCATTTATCAATATAAGATAGAAATATCAATATCTAATTCACTGACGTCAATAACAGATACAGCTGGATGCACCAAAATATGATCATAAAATGACTAATTATCTGTTGTCCAAAATACTTATAGTCCACAGTAAACAATACTGTCCCAATAACCTATGGTAAGAAAATACTTTTCTAAAAGTAAAATAAACAAAACAATAGAAATGAAACCATATAAAAGTAAATATGATTTATGAGTTTTGCTTATTATGCATATTATGCATTCGTTTTAAATACAGCTGCTAGAGAATTTTTCAAAGTGGTACTCTCTATGGCCAAATGTATGTGAACAACTGACCATCACACCCATATGTGGTGCTTCCCCAAAAAGTTGAAAGCACTCATTTGTTTAGAATGTTTTTGTATGCTGTAGCTGGAACAAAGTGGTCTAGGCCAAACCTGTTCAGACATGACCCCGGTGAACAAAGTGAGCTCCATAAAGACATTTTGCCAAGTATGGTGTGCCAAATAGGATTTTAAACAAATACATATGCATGTGCCAGCCAGGTGTCCACATACTGTTGTCCATACTGTGTATCAGGAATGTATATGGTTTCTTTATTTATTTACTTTGCAAATCCTGTCACTTTGTTTAGGAATGTCTGAGATTTTGGCAAAAGCTTGCACCCAAAATATCCATTATAATGTCTGATCGCCCAAATGATTTTCCAATGAACAAACATTTAGCATTTTTTAAAAAATATTTTGAAGGGGATTACAAAGAGAAGAAATATGGTTTAATAGTGCAGAAAATAACCCAAATATGTTTGTTGTATGGATGGTTTTGGATGTCTTACTTTTTCCCGCTGAGGGTAGTAACGTGCGCACACCAACCTCTGCAGTCGTTTCGCATAACTTCCAGCAAGCACCACAAATAAGTAAAGACCATAAAGAAAGCCTGTAAATGAGCATAAAGTGTGTCATAACCCAAATAATGGTTACCTATTTCATGGCTAGAAAAAGTGAACAAAACTCTAAAATGAAAAATACATGCTTACATAAAAAGTATTACTTAAATGTCAATGCAGGTTTACTTCCTGTTTAGCAGGCACAGCAATTATGTTTCTGTTGTTTTAGAAGTTCAGAATTGTGATAAGTTCCCCTGATCACTTCTCCTTTATTAATTTTGTTCTACTCCCAAACTTAAATAAAATTTGACACCCGTAGTTCTAGTTCCGGCCACTAGATGTCCTTAGATATTTGTTGGCCTATTATACACAAAGCATTCATACTTATGTACCTATGAAAAGGTAGACCATGTATTCGGGCTCCAGAGGTTTCATCAGGCACTTTTTGCTCAGAATTGTAATGTTCCCTTTCTGCAGAATGTCAAAGGAGGACAGAATATCCTTGAAGATGTCAGAAGCATAGCCTGAGCCATTCACTTGTATTTCCATAACCAAAGGTGCTGGAAAAACAAATAAAAAATGTTGCCCATGAAACACTAGAAATGAAATATTTGAAGACAAGTTTTTAAATGTGTCTAAACAATCACATATAATTAACTGCTTCTTAAAAATAAAATTTGATAAGTAAATCGTTAGATCAAGCATAATATCTATAATGAAAATGTACTGTTAGATTGGCAATGTCTAATGGAAATTAAGTATAATAACATTATAGTGGGATGTATCAAATCTTAAATTTGGTTGAATTAGGCCCAATTTTTCTTTAAGTCATCATATATTTAAATTTACCCAAATTTGTCAATTTTCAGGTTAACATCAATGTCAAGTTATGTAGGCAAGTAACAAAACCAGCATAGAATGTATCAGAATATGTAAGAAGTGAACAACCCAAAGCCCCTTACCTCTAGCTACTATTTCTGTTTGAGCGTGGTAATGCAGAATGTCAAACACCCAGAACACCATGAGGTCTAAGGCAATCACTACACAGCCCATTACCATGTGCCTAAACATGGACATTAGGCCGGTCATGACTGCACGCTTCTCTCGAGCTGTCAACCGCAAACAGTCTCATGGGGTATGACATAGTAAAGAGATTATGATTATTAAAACAATTATATAAATTTTATAAATCTATAGGTCTACACTTTTGGCTGTTTTTCTCTTTTTAAATCAAACACACAGACACACATTCTTACAGGGTGTGATGTAGGTCAGAGCCTCTTTCTCACTGAGGGGCAGGACTGCTGGTTTTCCTTGTCTAGAGAACCTCTGATCCATTTCTACAAATTGCTCTGTTATGTAGAAGTTGTCAAAATTGTCTACATGAAGATAGTGTTTTTTGTACAGGACTGCCCTGTTCACAAATGCACAATGTACAAACAACTAGCATAAGTATCATAGACTACAAGGATAGCAGATTACATTTCATTATATTAGTACTTATATTTATTTTGTGGAAACTTTATATACAGTAGGTACTCACTTACATGTATATACTATAATAACTAATTAAATAAATAATCCTCAAACAGTTATTTAGTGTGCTAAATTTCCCTTGTACAAACCCAGATTTCATTTTATTTTAGTAAGTTAGCCTGTTTAAGTTAATGTAAAACTTTATTAAACACCTGAACCACAACAGGGCAATTCTTTTTCCAATTCAGTAGAGAACTTGTCAGGAGCTTTATTGCCTCAAAATAAAATAATAAGCTGTCAGTAACAGACTGTGGTGTTTGCTGCCTACTAATGATGGACTCACTGTAGGTACATGAACAACAGGAGAAACAGGCCTACATAGGTCAGTAGACCCATGAGATCCAGGACATGCTCTCTGTCATGTGACACCTCCTCCATGATCTTCTGAGCCATATGATGCACAGATTGACTGCTGTTTACTTTCATCTCAAAATGCACAGAGGCTGACATGTTGAACTCAAACTCTTTTTTCATTTGATTCAATGCTGCAATAATTGCTAGAGTGAAAACACACACACACACACTCATATGTATATACACACATATCTATCATGAAAGACCTGGGTGCAAGACGTAGAGGAAGAACAGGAAGAAGGAGTTGTAAAAAGAGACTTACGGAAAGCCAGTTTTGTCTTTAGATGGTTGCCAATATATGATGGTATAACACAGAATAACTCGCCAACTGTTGGGAATAAGGTGAGGAGAAATATCATATTACATTCAATATTGCAAATATTATGAAGTGATAAAAAAGTAAAAGCACATAGTCATTAAAACTTTTCAGGTGATACTTGCACTTTAATTTTGTTTAGTTAATATTGGGAAAATCTGGATATTATTATTATTATTATTATTATTATTATTATTATTATTATTATTATTATTATTATTATTATTATTATTATTATTATTATTCTTTCTTTCTTTCTTTCTTTCTTTCTTTCTTTCTTTCTTCTTTTTTCAATTTTTCTTTTTAACCCCTGACATTGTCTGCACTCATTGTCTCATTGTCTGAGGCTGTGTTTATGTATCTGAGGTCATGTTTGGCTTTAGAAGCAGCACTGTCACTACGGTTGTCTTGGCACAAAGGTGAGGATATAAAACAATTTATTCAAAATGAAAACATGATGGCAAAGGAAGGAAGTGAATGAGTCATGGCCAACCCAACCAGCACAAGAATGAGAAGGGAAATGAGAAAGCCATAGTGCAAGCTTAGCATTCAGAGTCCTTCAGAGTGCTAAAACAGATCTCTAGATGGTATAAAAATTTTAAATCACTTACAGTGGCTGACACATAGCACTAACAGCTGCATGAATGTACTACAGCCACTGACCCAGAAAGTATTTTTACTTCTTTTGATGTAGAGAGACACTGAAGACACATGTTGTTGTTGATCTTTCGGCTGCTCCCTACGTGCATGAGGGGTCGCCACAGCAGACCAACTGGTCCGCACAACAACTTGGCACAAGTTTTACACCTGATGCCCTTCCTGACGCAATCCCATTTTATCTGGGCTTGGGACCAGCACTGCATCCAGTGGCTAGGGTGGGGGCACTGGCTGGGACTTGAACCCGGGCCTTCCACATGGTAAGCAAGAAACCTACCACTGAGCCACCAGCGCCCTACACTGAAGACACATATGAAGCCTAAATAAAATAGTCTCTCTCTCTCTCTCTCTCTCTCTCTCTCTCTCTCTCTCTCTCTCTCTCTCTCTCTCTCTCTCTCTCTCTCTCTCTCTCTCTCTCTCTCTCTCTCTCTCTCACACACACACACACACACACACAGACATATATATATATATATAGAGAGAGAGAGAGAGAGAGAGAGAGAACCGAGTACAAAACCAGGCTGGATGAAAAAAAAACAGGAAAAACAAACTTCACCACAGTAATGAGTAAGAAGGCAATGATCAGAAGCTTCCTGTAAAGATGTTAATTATAGGACTGAAAAGGTCACAATAATACATCTGTGGAGAGACTGACCACGTGTGAGGCCACAGAGAGGCCTGAAGCCATCCACGATGTGGCATAGGAAGGAGAACACCGAAAGCAGCTTCATACAGTCAGCACGGCCCTCGTCAAACACTGAGTTACATTTCTTATGTGGTGTCCCCATCTTCGTGTTACAGATATCACCGATGCTTGCTAAGAAGTGCAGCACGTTTCTCAGAGAACGAGCTAAAAAAAGGTCAGAATAAGAGAGAATGAGGTGGTTACTATGGGATACTATAAATCATTCAAGGAGACACGATTTTCTGCTTAGTCCATCGGTCACTAAAATACACTAAAATTCACTCACAGATATGACGTGCAGACTCTGTAAGAGCTCTGATGAAGTTCTGCACTCTGCCTGCCAGTGAGTAGGCATTCCTGCTGACCTCCCTTACCTTCTCTAGCACAGCTATATTTCCGAATCAGAAACACAAAGGCACCAGTGTCAGTCATTTTTTAATTATGAAAGTCAGATCTAACTCAAATCAGAGAGCAAAGAGCACCATGCTTACTTGCTCTTTGAGTTTAGCAACACATAATGAAGGCATTGCTTACGCAACAGAGGAGTGGCAGCCCTCTGCATGAGTTGCTGGGTTTGGTTCATGGCAAACTCGATTCCACACAATACGCTGGCTGCTGCTCGGTCAAAGTTCTCAAGAGTGTTGTTCAAGGGGCCTCGAACCACAAGGGTGATGATGAGGAAGAGTAGGATCTTTTTACCCTCCCCTTCAGAGGTAGAATAAAGACATTGGGAGGGAGCTAGAAATATTCATTTGGGTCTAATGAATAGTTTTACTGAAGGGAATTTGCTATCGAGCATAATAAATAGTGGAGCTAACTGTTGTATAATATATATTCAGAACAATATTCAGAAAATACTCAATCCCATAGAGTTTAGTGCTACTATATAAGGCGTAAGTTTTAGATCTGAAATGATGGAAAGGATTACTTACTGGAGCACAGCATGGGAAGCATGAGTGTAATGTTGGCACGCACACTAGCGGAGAAACCCATTCCAAACGCAGTGAAGGCGGCCATGGTTACCGTGGTGATGATGCAGTACCAGAGTGCATGTTTCTGTATGTACAGTGCTGTTGCACCGTAAATGAAGGCAAGCAGCAGACCAAGAATAAAGGCTGCAAGACTGCGCCAGGCACGACTCCATGCTGAACTGTGAAAGATCCTTAACACCCGGCTTCTGAGGTTCATCCTGAAAAAAAGAGAAATGTTCAATAGTTCAGTTTAAACTTTAGGTAGCTTTATGTCTTATATCCTGCCATTGTCTTTTCTAACTTCTCATCAAAAATCTCACTGACCTTGACTTTTTAGGATGCATTGCCCCAGCTTTTATGTATATTCCCTTTTTGTATTGTTAATACACACTCAAGTCAAAGGCTCTCTCTGAGACTCTCTCAAACTCTTTCTGAGTTTTCACTCAATTTAAGAAACTACAGCTTTTTCCGATATGTAAATCTGTGTATAAATACTGTTTGGTTATTTTCAAATTTAAACAAAAGCATCTGAGAGCTCTATATTACATCACCTTTCAACTGGCAACATTTGGAATGCACCGGCTTTTCCAGTGGACATTGAAAATCAAAAAATGGAGGAACCTAGACGGAAATATAGAAACAAAGCCCCCCATTCGAGTATGTTATTATCTTAAATAATATTATTTTAAATTGTAGGAACATTCTAAATTTTACAGTGTATTTTTTTATTTACCTAGCATTGGAGAAGGTCAGTAAGCTTATCCTGCCTGGCGTGGCTCACAGATTCCTGTTCGGACCAACATCTGATTTCTCATTGGCCAGACTTTTAATAGGAGCTGCATTTGGAGCCATCAGTGGGGTTGGTGAGAGCATACATTTGTGTTTTGCCTCCAAAATGTAAAGGTTTTTCAACATGAATTTCAAATCTAATACACAGAATATGATGTTTTGGTCATTATCTTTATTCTAGCTTTGTTTCTTGGACTCCTGTACAACATTTCACTGTCCCCCTTTCACAGAGTTATAGCCGGATATGTTTTTATAGGTATGTCTCACCTTTTTCTATTGCTTTTGTATGTATTGCACTTGATATGCTGCTGGGAGATTTGGAGCAAAATAGTCTGTGAATGTTTATTTAATGATGTTTGTGTGCTTTTATAGCACTGTGTATCCTAGGTGGAATGCTGTCTTCATATTTTCGTTGCTCAGTACTTTTGATGTTCCCCAGCATCCTTGGCTCTCGTGGACAGGCTTATGTAATGTTGTTCGTAATACAGTGTCTCTATCAAGGTAAACATGTGTTTGAAATATTTCCTATTTTGCAGGTAAACACAGCATATTCCCTGGTCAAATTAGTGCCACAAAGTTAGCTTTCCTGCTGGGCTTAAGAAGAAGTATGCATCTTGTGCATTTTGTTTATTTTGATACTGAATAAAACGACCACAGGATTTATATCTACCATATTCTTCCATTATAAATATAACTCATTATATTTAGGATAATATTATAAACTGAATATTAGTAAATGTAGATATCATGATGATGTCATCATAAGACATGAAATCTTAAATTGACTAATTTGTAGGCTATAAAGAGTAGATATACAAACATATTATTGAGCACCAAGGCATGAAATTAATATAGAAATATTCTTATATGCTAATGCCTGTTCTACAAACATTGTAAAAGGGTTACACTCACTTGCTAAAGTGTATCCTCTCAGGTCCAATCTCCAATATCCAACATAATGTCCAGGATGTGGTGTTTTCTATGGGCTGCAATATAGACCTGCAAATTGGGCACAGTAAGATTATGTGGAGGACAGTTTCTGAGCCATATTTTCAGGTGTTACAGGAGATAGTGGTGAGTTCAACAGTAAAATGAAGTTTCTACTAACCTCACTTGACTAAAAAATATGACACTCACATCATATAAATTAAAATTAATGACACAATTATACATAATTATGAAACTAATAAAATTATGTAATTGAATTAAGATGGTTGTTCGTCAGTATTGATGAAGAAAGTTTACTCATATAAATGTATGCTGATCTTTTTCAAATGCACTTTTATGTATTACAAACATCATCAGCACTGTCGTAATAAGACCATTCTTTTGTCCCTATCAGGCTGACAGTGTGGAACTTCAGAGGGAGGCACTGAATGTGAATAGAGAGTTTGAAGGCATAAAAAATGAAGTGATGGGCCAGTATGGCTATGATTCCCTTGGTCAGAATCTTACAACTACAGGCAACAGCACACAAGAGCAGTACACTGCAAAGACCATGATGCGCTGTGAATGTGAGTGACATACATTGCAGGACAACACAAATGGTACTTTTGTGTGGATTTCCTGTTACAAAGATAATTTAGTGGCATCCTTATTCCAAATGTTGTGGTGTCCATTAACGATTTGCCTCATTGTTTTGAGTATATACTCCTTGTCATGTTGTAATGAGAATGCTGTGTACAGATGTGGTAAAGAAAGGCATTGATCACTGCATCGAGTGGTTCAGTGATACATGGCTGAAGTGCATGGACACTATTAAATCCCCTGTCATCAACCATTTCCTTTGTGTGCCTATGAAATTTGATTTTCTCTGTAATATTATGAGAGGTAAGTAGTTAAATCAAACTGTGTGTAGTCATTGTACATCATGAGATTATCACATTTAATTAGATAGATAGATAGATAGATAGATAGATAGATAGATAGATAGATAGATAGATAGATAGATAGATAGATAGATAGATAGATAGATAGATAGATAGATATGAATTAGCCATATAACATTTTCTTAAAGCTGTCAGTTAGTATTAACAACTAGGTTTTGCGCTTTCCTTTAAACATGGGATTTACTGGTTTAACTGTATATTCACCTCAGTAATGACTCCATGGTGTAAGGAACAGATCCCAGTGGAGGGAAACTTTGGACAAACCTATGACAAACTCAGTTCCTCCATCAGTAAACTCAGTGAACAGTTTACCACTAATGTGCTCCTTAAGGTACAGTGGGTTGTCACAGTTTTGTCTATGCCACAATCCTTAGATTACTGTGCTATATTCTGATAATAAACATTAAATCTCAGATGTATATTCATCTGTAAATGACTCCTGACTGAAGCTTACTAAAATATACATTTCCTATTTGCATGGTTGTATTTGATGCCATGTTAGTCTTGTCCTGTGTTATCTGCAGAAAATTGAGGATCAGCCCATGTTTGGAGTCAAAGTTCTTCAGGACGAATTTCGCAGGGAGCTGACCAGGACATTTAAGGAGAAGAGAAACACTGTTGAGCAAATATTAGGGATCATACAGATTCTCCTTTCTTTCACGTTCATAACTGTTTTCATATCGTAAGTGTACACATTTTCACCCCTGCCTCATAACATTTCAGATTTAGCTTAAACAATACAATAATAATAAAAAGAATAAAGATTCAAATATTCTCATAGATTATACACTGTATGTGTCTTGACACTTGACACCCATAGATAATATTTTAAATAATACAAACTAATTGTCAACCTTGAAAAATATACATTATATAATTACACTATATAATAATTATGAAGTTAATATTATATATTAATATTAGATTTTTATAGACTTCCTTTGTTTTTATAACTACCAAGAGCTTTTAGATATGCACGACAATATACCAGAGATATCTACTTTGACAATGTCTACTTAACAACCTACTTTAGACAGATTGATCAGCGGAGAAAAAGAGGGGTAAGATCCATTTTTCTTTAAAAACTTTTCTCTTATAATTCCGAGCTAACTGTAGCTACATTCCAGGGTAAGAGGTATCTGCTGCCCTTGAAGAAAGCAGAAAAGAGCAGTTTCATCGAGCCCTGGAGCTTAAAAATCCATTCCAATGAGCTACAACCTGTGGTAAAATCTTTAGGGCTTAAGTACATGTTGTATTATATATACATTCACCGTTCATTTTATTAGAAACATCTGTACACCTGCACTTTCATGAAGTTATCTAATTAGCCAAGATTGATATAGGTCAAGAGGTTCAGTTTATGTTCACATTAAACATCAAATAGTATAAAGTGTAATCTCTGTGACTTTGTTTATAGCATGGATGTTGATTCCAGGTGGGCTCATTTGAGTGCTTCAGAAACTGCTGTTCTCCTGGGAATTTCACACAGAACAGTCTAGAATTTAGACAGAACAATGTAAAAAAATAAAAAATAAAATAAAATAAAAAATATTGAGTGAGCAACAGTTCTGTTAGGGGCAATGCCTTACTAATAAGAGAGGTCAGAGGAAAATGGCCAAATCGGTTTGAGCTGCCAGGAGGGATGTAGTAATCATTCTCCTTTGACCTCACTCATCAGTAAGGTGTTTCAGCTTATAGATCCTCCACACACAGGATGTTGTTTTCATGTTTCAGACCAAACTGTATAAACTCTATAGACTGTTGTGTGTAAAATTACCATGAGAATAGCAGTTTTTGAAATACTCAAATCAGCCTATCTGGAACCAACATCCAAGAACAAAGTCACAGAGATCACACTTTTTCCCATTCTAATGTTTGATGTGGACATTAACTGAATCTCTTGACCTGTATATCTGCACAGTTTTATACATTGTTCTGCTGACACATGATTGGCTGACTATATAACTGCATGAAAGCACAGATGTACAGGTATTCCTCTTAAAATGGATGGTGAGTTTATGTCCAGTAGTTAATAACATTTTTGCTTTTGAAATGCGTTGTTTTTGATTATTCTATATAAAAAACTCAACAGACAACAAGCCTACTCCAGGTTGTATCTCTGGCTCTGTTTGTATGTGTTCTGCTGGCCACTGATAGAGTCCTTTACCACATTTTTGACATCATCCGTAGGCATACCTTTATAGAGCACTCTTTTACAAGTGAGTATAACACACACATGAAAATGTTCAGTATACTTTAATCACTATACCTGTAGTGTTCATTTGTGCTCATTATTTCTTCTTGTTTTACAGGTAGACATGACATAAATATTGACATTAAAGGAGAATCCATGTTAGCTAGGCTCCTGCGTAAAACTGTTGGTGCCTTCAACACCTCCTCTAACATAGACTTGCAGTCCAGTAACTGGCGTAGGTGTCTTTTTAATTTTGAACATTACTCTTTCTTTACACTACGGTATGATGGTTGCCCTTAACAAAACTCTGTGCACATTATTCTCTGCATGGTCACATGTCATATGGTCTAGGGGCATATTTTGTCAGAGTAAAAATGAAAATGGATGACATTAAACATTTATTTGACCTCTGGCTAACCTTAGTAGTGTTTTCTGATGCAGACAGCAAATTCATTCTAGAAACAAGCTAAGAACCTGCGGGCAAGGTCTCTATTTATAGCTGAGTTCTCAGTGCTCAGGCTTTAGCATTTCCACTGATCTGGATTTAGTTAATGAGCTGTTGGCTTTGAGAGGTGGAACATTATCCATTTAGAGTCCATTCACAATATGGCTTACAGTAAGACTGTCCACCACTTCCTGTATTTCTCACAGATTTACTAATATGTGATTTGATTGTCTATGATGTGATTTATGCAAAGGTCTTCAGAGTCTTCATATAACTCCAAGAATGCTCTTAATATGTCTGCCTTTATTATTTCTGTTATGTCTGCATGTGCTCAAATGAAAACCACATGCATCTGCAAGTCACATGCTTTGGAACCCTGTCTCTCCTGACGTGTTTAGCATGGCTTGTGATTTTAAGCTGACCAAAGTTTCTAGATTGGGCAGTTTAAACACAAGCAGAGAGCTTGGTCTGGCCTCTGTCTAATCAGATCTGTCCTTTACATGCTGGTAAGCAAAGCTGCACATACCTGTATATATTTCTATTGGCTGTATTAAATAGGGAATGACCCATACATAATTACACCACTGCAAATAAAAATTGCAAGAGCAAGTCTAAATCAAAAAAGTCTAAACAATTATAAGACCACTGAGGCCTTTTATAGATGCATTTACTAATTTCATTCTTTTTGGTCTTATTTTATTGGCAGATGTTTTTGATTTTACTTTAGAAATAGGGAGAATTATCTGCCAATAGAACAAAATACTTTAATTTCAAGCTTCGATTGAGTAATAAATATCTAGAAATATGCTTGACAATCTTATATATAATACAGTATAGTGCCTATTGTCAAGATTTTTACTTGCATTCAGTTATCTTCAGTATCTACATCCTAGTCAGGATTGCTGTGGATGTGGAATCTGGAGCCTATCCTGGCAACAATGGGTATAAGGCAGGAGAAATACCCCAGTCCCCAGTATATTTATATTGTTGCACATTAGACATATAACCAAGTATTCCTTTTTTTTAGTTCAGGTCTGGAGACCTGTTTTTCTCATTATCATGTTGCAGCATACATTCATATTTCATTTAGGAATTCTATTTTTGTGGATATTTATTGTTTTATTGGAGGTATATTTTGCTATTTTTCTTAAAACCAACAAGGACTGCAAACTGAGACCTCTGTAGTGGTCAACAGTATATTTCAAAACTTAGTAATTCTACAGTCTTAGAAGACTGGATCATCGGGATTATTTACAAGCTATTAAAAAGATAAAAAACAAAATGCATGACTTTATGTGAGGGTGTGTGTGTTTGTTTATGTGTGTATAGAATGCCTCCCACAGCCTCATGCCCTGAGCCAGGCTGACTACCTGTGGAGTATCCTCCCAGTGCTGCTCATGGGTCTCATGTGCTGCCTGCAGGTTTATACAAACCGCCTACGCAGGGTCATCACCACCTTCTACTTCCCCAAGGTAACACTGTTAGTTTATTTCAATTTATATTTCAATAGGCTCAGTTAGATCTAAAAATTAATATCTTTAATATAACTACAGTAATCAGACAAGGGAATATTTATTGTGTAGTGTTTTGGTCATTTATTAGTAACTTTATATCAGTCCTCTGCAGAGAGCAGCACAACTGATTCATTTTACTGCATATGTAAGCGCTCAATGCCAAATAGATTTAGTCTTACATAACACAGTTGCAATTTCAGAGAAATAGGATTTAATTTAGTACTGCATCAGACACAAAATATTCATGCAGTTAGTGTTTCTTATATAATGCCCTGATACAAGACCCACTAAACTTTCACAAAGAAATATGAGCAGAAATACAGTCATAATTAAGCAGTGAACGTATATTCTCTCTAAACATCCAGATATTCTGTCATTTATGCCAAATCATATTAAATAATAAATTTGGCCAGTGTTCCCTATGTATAAAAAGTTGCTTTCTGCAATAAATGAAGCATGTATTAGTACTGACAGTGGTCTATGAAAATGTGGCAACATACACATCATTATTCAGCTTCATCACTCCCCAATGATTGCATATATTCAGTCAGCAACTGATGACAAACAAGAATGGGCCAACTAGCAAATAGCCAGTTGGAGTAATTCCTTTAGGAACTGTCTGATTCTCAACATCCATTTTAGCCACATTATTGTTATGATCAAGACAAATTAGAAGAAAAAGTACATTCAAGAATTGTTAAAAATTTAATTTCATGGTTTAATCATGTTAAAATCCTGTTAAAATCCTGCAAGCTTTCCCAGAAGCTTCACAAATGTTGTTTAGCATGTTTAGCATGTAAACTTGCGTATTTAGTATTTTAAATGTTCTTGATTATGAAAAACCATTATGCTTATACTTTTATTTTAGCCTGCAGACCTTGCATTTGTTTCTTGGGTACTTGTTATTTCCTTCTAAATAAATAATAAGGCCATTAAGTACCAGCATTGCAGTGCATTTGATTTACCTCACTTGCTGAATGGTAGAAAGCTCTTACATAAAAGTACGGGACTTGGCTTGGGCTACCATTCACAGGTCTTAAACACTTGGAGGTGTGCTGCGGTGTGTTTCACTGAGTTCATAAGAATGAATAGAACATGCAGCATGAGCACAGTAAAATCCCTATTGGTGTATTTCTCTTATAGTGCTCATTTGTGTAAAGCTGGACCCTTTGTGTTAATCCATCTCTTGTGGGCTTTGTTGTGTAGGAAGAAAAATGTATCTGCATGTGTAATAATAAGCTGAGAGCGTTTTACATTAATAGCTTTGGACACATCATGTTCTGAGGACCCATGTGTCTATGAAAAGGATTAGAGGCTCCATCAGGCTTGAAACAGCTGCAGCATCAATAACACTATTATACAGAACAGATCACTGCTTATACCATTGTATCTCTCCCAGCTCATTCCATTTATCTGCAAAATAAAACGACTAGAATTTATTTTTTCGAGCTTAAAGTATGTTTTAAGTTTTAAACTATTTAAGTTTCTTACATTTTATTTTTATTGTGTTTTCTTGTGACTATTTGAATCTTCCATATGCTTTTCATCTCTTTGGGCTCTTGGATAGAGGGAGAAGAAACGGATTCTTTTCCTCTATAACCTCCAGATGCAGAGACACATTCATTTTGTCAACCGGTTGAGCAAACAGCTCAGGCGTCAACAGCAAGCACCAAAAATGGTGTGTATGCAGCTACACTCCAATTACTACAAAAAGGACCAAACACTACCTTACAATTTTAACTGACAATTTTGCTGACAGTCAACTTTATGTAAATGTATATCTAAGTTTTATTTCAAACTCTATAGAGTTTAGTGTAAAATATTCATTGAATCATGCATGTAGAACATAGAAGGCTATGAAGGTTAGGCTTTAATTAAGATTGTTACACTTCCTTCTACTTTTTTCTAGATTTACATCAATGTTCCAGATCAAAAAATCTCCTTTCTCCTTTTTGCTGCTGTCACTCCATTCTCTTGCCTTTTTTCCATTACCTTCAATTTCCACACTCTGTCTCCTTTTCTTCATGTATAGATAGATGGATGGATGGATGGATGGATGGATGGATGGATGAATAGATAGATAGATAGATAGATAGGTAGATAGATAGATAGATAGATAGATAGATAGATAGATAGATAGATAGATAGATAGATAGATAGATAGATAGATAGATAGATAGATTTGATCCTATGAGGGAAATTCTTGTTTAAGTATGTGTAACACACTAACATCTATCTCTCTCACACTTTCCTTCAAACTTTTTCCTCTTTTTGTCTTTTTCAGGTGTTGTCTGTGCTGCTGTCTCCACTGGACCGGTTGGGGTGGGGTGTGTGTTGGTGCTGGGTTTGTGTGGAGTGTATGAGGAAGCAGCGGGCTGTGCATTGTTCTACTGTGGGCTGTAATGTGCTCTACTGTGCACAATGCTGGAGGGATTTGGGGAGCCGCTGTATTTGCTCCTTCCCCAAGGACAGGGAACCTCAAGACAGTGACACTGACACAGACACTGTTTACTATGTTCATTAATCACATAGTTGTATATGGGACAAAAATGGTCATTTGTACCCCAATAAGCTATATAATCTGTTTATTAAAAAAACAAACCTTTTTAAATGTGTTCTGTACTTGTTTACAAGCATTAGAGTCTGTATTCTGTAATTGTATGATGAAAGCAAATTATAGGCTATAAAACACTTTGGGGTGTGCTGTTATAGGAAAATGATCACAGTCACACCAAACAGCTAAACGAAAGCACAGTTCACCATAATTCAGTTATAAACAGTTGTTCCCTCAACAGTGTCTGTTTGTTTTCCTTCCTTGAAATTAATAAGACAAAAACAACATAGTTTGCCAAGACAGTCCTGAAGACGTTCCTATGGCAGAAAACCAAAGCACTGGAACTGGAGACTCCTTCCAGAAATGCTAGTTGAATATCTCGTTTGAGAAAACTTTACCATATCTACAATTTATGCTCAAACAAAAGAAACCAACCGAACAAACAGTTTAACAATGTCCTTGGAGAAAGAGCTGTAACAACAGAAACAGAGCGCATTAATATCAAACTATTAAAGCCGGAACTAGTGTCCTAGCAGTGATGCTAAATTTTGGCCAGACATTAAACAGCGCTGTGGTACAATTTATTATAGAGAACATTAGAAACATTAACAACATTTTAAAAAATTCCCCCAATCCACCCAATGTGAGATAAGCTGCAAGCTCTGATAAACATGAGCAGTGTCCGCGTTAGTGGTTGGCTATGAAAGGGTTAAACAGCAGGAGGAAATCCCGCCTTGCTGACGAGCACTACAGCGACCTTGTAAACATTTAGTTGAGCCAGAGCAGCAGAGCCACACGCTTGGTTCTACCACAGCGATACGTTAAGATGTGCCACACTGATGAGGAAAGAGTCATGTCCTTTCCCCCAGTTTTTACACTGACAACGTCGGAGACATTTTGAATGGGAAATGACGACTGCATGTGAAGAAGCGAGCACTGGGCCGATCTACAGTGTTCAGTTTGGACCGCAGGCTCAGCAGGTGAAAGGTGTTCACGTCCATTAAATACTTTTTTTTATTTCTCCACCTGCCTTTATTTACGGACAGTGTGTCCCCTAAAGACGTAGCGCACACTCACTCCGACAGCTGGATGCAGTCTTTGTGGGAACCTCTGCTTTTCACTCCTTTCTTTTTCCACCGAATGGAAACCTAGACAATGAGCCACGGGTTTCTTCTTGTGTTTCGGACCCTTGTCACTGTGCTGCTTTTTGAAGGCACCCCGCTTTTAACATTTAGGGCTACACTTACGCAAAGTGTTAACGGCAGGGTGAGTCTACAGCATAAGAGGGCGTGGACTTCAGCTTTACCTGTGGAAGTCTTCAGCACTGATAGAAGGACAGAGACACACAGCCAAGATGATGTGCTGACCAGCACACCAACAATAACTCATTCTGCTCACTCAGGTACGAGTCACTATACGAAATCTTTCTGAAAGAAAATGCACTTCAGGGGTACATCTTTTCTACCTAAGCCCCTTTAAAAAAGATGTTAAATACATACATTGAAAATAAA
This sequence comes from Hemibagrus wyckioides, assembly GCF_019097595.1. Lineage (NCBI taxonomy): Eukaryota > Metazoa > Chordata > Actinopteri > Siluriformes > Bagridae > Hemibagrus > Hemibagrus wyckioides. The sequence continues at coordinate 13,731,078 of NC_080710.1, forward strand.
TCTTTTAACGCTTTAACATTTCTAGATACACTACATGCATGTGTCTAGATAAAAGATACACACTGGTACATTTTGTTTATTCTTGATGTTTACTGGTCAGCAACAACGGAAATAACAGTTCAGTTCTGTTTTTTGTTCTCAGAGTGTATAGGGTAAAATTGAGTAAAGAGCCATGTTTACACTCCATAACCAAATAAACAGAGGGCAACATTTTGTGTGAGTCAATATAAAGATAAGATATCATGGGCAACAACAAAGCATGTAATCTTTGCCTGTGTGAATATAGTAGTAGGAAGCCAACTTTAGCCTTCAGTCACAAACATAATTTGCAGACCACAGATGGTCACTCACCCAAACACACACAGCTGCAGACAACACACACATGGATTAGTTCCACAAAACAATTTACAATGACCCTCATTGTAAATGTACCAGCAGTTTAACATGAAAGTAATTATTATTATTTAAGATAAGTACTGATATTGCAGTATATAAGGTCAAAATAGTTGTTCAGCAGCTGACATGGAAAAAGTTGCTAATGCTGTTGTGATTGTAGCTGGCACACAGACACACACATAACATAATGTAGTGTACTTGCTGTGGTCTGCTTTTCACCAGAGAGTAAGCTGCGAAATGTCGTCATGAATTGACAATAACTTTAGCAGAGCTTTGATCTTATATACATTACAAACTGCAATTTCTTGCACCACTATATTATTATTTTTCCTCTTTCAAGCCTTGAGCTCTCAACTGTTTTAAGCAATATTATTTGGAACTGCGTTTTTGTAATGATGAAAGAATCGTATCCTTGGAGTCATCAGATTACATCAGGTTTATACACACTAACTATATGTGATAATACAATAATAATACAGCATGCAATAGATTTGGCCTTCAGGCAGTGAGTATTTTAGCATGGTATATGTTATACAAAGCTGTGCTGTGCTCACAGCTGAAAAAAAAAGTGGAATCCAATACTGAATACAAGATTTTACAATATGCCTCTCTTTGGCTGAAAAATCCTATTACTACCGGCATTACTCTTATGGAAGAATGTTTCTGTATGGGTTCTGCTTTCTCCATTTATTCATGCAGCTCAAATGCATGTTTAAAAATATATAACAGCACTAAAACACATTCAGACCAATCTGCATAAGGCACATTAAGTAGTATGATTAAATTGTTATTAAACCAATGGTGTGTTGAAGAAAAATATTTAATGTGGTGGTATGAACATTGGGAAAAGGACAAAGTGTTTGCAGGTTTAAATCTATATTTCCTTAATCTCAGTATTACAGATGCACACTGAGCTGAAACACACTAGCTACCTTATGTGTATCTCAGGCACCAACAAATCTGGATTGGCCAATGCTAGCTTAGAATAGAAAACATAGAAAACAAAAAACTATAACATCTGGTCACTTCTGATATGTGTATTACCTGTTGTGTGTTCTCTGTAGTAAACAACATTTTAACAAGTTCAAATATCTTGACTATTGTCAAAATGTGCTAATGTTTTTTATTATAAGATTACAATAAAGGAAATATCAGATTATTAAACAAATTTCTAAGCTTAGTAGTAGATAATATTTTGAAGCTTTCAATTTGCTTGTTCTATTGGCAGATTATTTTGCTAATTTTAAGCATTTTAAGAAACAAGCAAAATAATTTGCTAATTGAATAAGAGCGTAGGCTTAAAAATAGTATAATATGCCTGGAAATAGGCTTAATAATATTAGATTTTCTTTATTGTAATTTTATAATAAGAAATAGTAAAGAATTTTGACTAGATTAAGGTACTATTATTTGCTAAGATATAATTTTTACAGTGTAAATTATCTCCAATCCAATGTTCTTCAAGATGTCAAATTAGGCACAAGCACAATGGTGTTAGCACAGAGCAATGAACATGCACACCGAAGGCAAGATAACACCCTGGATGAATCAATTTTGCCGAATATAACTAAATTTAGAAATGCCAAACTATTCTAACCTGCACAAACACCTCCTGCTGTCACTAGCTAGCTGTTATGAGTTCTCTAGCTCAGCAACTGCACAACTCAGTAAGTAACAATACAAATTCTATAACTGACAGTTATTCGTATATTTTCACTAAATCCTGTTTGGGAAGAAAAAACTGTCAGTACTGAATCCATTTCTTCATATTGAGTCTCACTCTGACTCACTCACACTGTCTTCCCCCGGTTGGCTGCTGACTTCTGACTGGTCCTCAGAGGCAGACTTCTGTCATGCTTGAAGTTGCTTGACATATGTAAGCTGCAGAATGATGTATGTGTACAAATATACCACCTATTCTAACCCGATACCCCTGCCACAGTGCTGACAGGATTGTCAGAGAAACTCACAGCAGCTCAGGAACAAATTATAAAGTTTTTTTTTTCCTCCTATAACTCCTATAACCTATAAGATATGATTGTCTTCATTTTTAACAATAATAACACTGTGCACTGTAGCTTTAATGGTACAGTATGTACTGTAGTATGTAGTGTTAATGTTTGCATGTCAACTAGTACATGCTGTTTTTAAAATTCTATTTTGCAGTCAAAATAAACATATGAACACATTGGAAACTGTTACTGTGTTGTAATGGATAAGTACACATTGCTAAGAGGTGGCAGTCAGGTTAAGACTGTTTATAGAGCAAGAATGATGATGTCATTATCGTGACTGGCTGGAGTTCTGTGTCTGGAAGACATCCTTGTGACTGCTGAAGAGCAAAAATAAGATCCCAGCAGTACAAATTGAAAAAATATATATATATACAGAAATATATACACTATTTTGCCAAAGGTTTTGTGACACCCATCCAAATCATTGAATTCAGGTGTTCTAATCACTTCCATCGTCAGAGGTTTATAAAATCATGCGCCTAGGCAAGCGGACTGCTTCTACAAATATTTGTGAATGAATGGGTCTCTCTCAGGAGCTCATTATAGCTGATTCATTATGGCTGACCAATAAGCTATGTAGACAAATAGGTATTTTTTGATATAAGCATGTAATTTTCTCTGTGCCCCTGCAGTGGCAGGTCGTAGCAGAGGAGTTAAGCCATTGGAGAAGACAAGACCTTTTGTGATCATGGATGGACACAGGAGGAGCCTGAGTAACATTTTACAGGTGAGGGAAGAGAGTCACTGCGCTCTACGAGTAGGCACTTATATTATCAACTTTGTGCAGAAATTAACTCTAAACCAGCTTCTAAGGTTAAGCAGGGTGAAGGCTAGCACATGCTTACTGCATTTTTTTTTTTAAAAACTGCTACTCATGCTGAATAACAGGGCAGCTAAACACACTCAGCGGAACATCCTAACTGTTGTCTTTCACATACCTGAGATTACACGCATCCACAATTGACTAGTGTCTCTCTGACTGATAGGGGTATGAGTAATGGTAATCCCTCCCACACACAGAGCAAGACCAATTTTTGCTCTTTACGACTTCGGGCAATAGATGACTGTGGCTTTGTCTGTATTCAAACTTACAGTATTCCCATCACTAGTCAGAATGCGTTTCTGTTTTCTGTCTGCTAGTCATATTTTTCCAAGTGCATTAGATGTTTTATAGACCACCAAATGAGACAGAGAAGAAAATCAGTTTAGCACTGCTTTGTGTGTCTGCTCCAGCAGGATCATCACAGACAGATTTAATCATGCAAGCAATACCTATTCTCTGCTCTCAGTCAAGCAATAGGCAGAGCCAAGATTCTGGTCAGATACTGTCATCAGAAGACAATGTTCACTGTCAGCTGTCATGTGTGAAGCGTCAAGTGTTTTGGATTTAGGAAGCCAGCACTAAAAGCCAACAGATAATTAACAATTACAGTAACAACAAGATTATATAGTATAGTCATATTTGATATTTCTGCCTCTTCTATTATGCAGCCTGCATAGATTATATATACAGATTCTGCTACATATGACATCACATGATTCACAATCTGTAGATATATTATGTGAGGCTTATCAACACATTACAGAATGCTGTTATTGAGCACTGTTATTTTGTCAGTGAACCACACACTACTGTATATATTACACTAAGAAGATTTTAATTTCAACTTAAATGATTCAATTTAATTCTTTTAACAATGGATATTGTTACAAAGCAGCTTTACAGAAATCCTGATAAAGATTTAGATTTAGATTACTAATGAGCAACGATAATGAGCTGCAACTGTGTGGTGCTGTGTGTGGCCTTACAGGACTCTGTACACATAAAGGTACATTATTGATTCTAGATTTTTTTTTGAATCAATGACCTATGACACAGAACTCGAGCCCTAATCACCATTGTCATTGTTGGGATCAGGTTTGCCCGTGTGTTTCTAACTAAGAGTACCACTGTACTCTTGTTCTCTGTGTGTGAGTGTTTGTGTGTGTGTGTGTGTGTGTGTGTGTGTGTGTAGAATATTACAGGATATGATATCAGGGGTCTTCTCAGCTGCACAGGACATGACCATCCCCTCACCATAGCCTCCACTTCCTCTCTTCAGATCAGACTTATTTCAGGAAGTCTCCAGTAAAAAATGCCAGAGCACATGCTTCCTTCCTGCATAGCAGGATGGCAGAAAAAAGGAAACTAGCTAGCAGATCCACCTCTCATCACTCCTTGTTCCCTTTTTAAAAAAAAAGCACAGAGTGAAGACATGACTGAAAAAAGTTTCTGTGCTTCAGGAACTAGACCAGACATTGATTCTAGTTTTCTGCTTAGCTTTAGAGCTCTGTGGAGAGGCAACGCAGGTGTTGGGAGACTCACAAAATCAGACTCACACACATGCCACTTGTCTGTGAGCATTTTAACATCTAAAATTTAGTGTCTAAAAGTTTCTAAGCATTAATTCTTAGCAAGTAAATTTTGATAATTTAGATCTTAGCAAGTAAAATTAGATAATCATAAAAGAAATATAAGATTATTAAACCTATTTTAGACTTTTCAACTACTTTCAAGCTTGAAATCATTTTTCTAGTGGTGGATAATTTTGCTCATTTTAAACATTTGTTTCTTCTAAGAAGCAAAATTATTTGCTAATTATTACAAGAAAATGGAAAGTTTTAAAAGAGGAAAAATGCTTCAAGAGATGTTAAATGTATTGTATATGTATGTACATTGTCTAATGTAATTGTGTAATAGGAAATGCTTCGTAAAACTGACTATATTCAAGATATTAACATTTAGTAAGATGTCAGTTTTTGCGGTGCCTTCTTTGTCATACTTGTAATTGGAAGTTGCCCACATCATTCTTACTCATCTGGGTCTCCATGTTTCAGCATTATCTAGAAACCCATTTCTAAAATGCGGAGGGTGTGTGTGTGTGTGTGTGTGTGTGTCAGTGAATCAGGCTGCTTATGCAACCATGGCAACTGTGGTCTGTTTTTAGATTGTTTTCCAAAAGTGAGGAAAGGTGGGGAGCAATGTGTGTCTGTGTTCAGAGAAAGAGGAAGGGTAGGGTGATGCCATGGGTGTGGGTGTCAATGTGTGGATGTATGTACATATGTAATTTATTAGCCTTTTCTGTTCCTCTCTAACTGACACCCATTCATGAACAAAGTCTGCTCCTTTGGCCCACCCTGTGCCTTTAACAGTTAGTTGCCTGCCGGTGCCAAGTCTGACCTCAGTTGATGTGGAATTAGTTGAGTCCGCTCCCAATTAACCTCTTAATCTCCCAAAGCCTGTCACTGGGACCGAACGTACATTCCTCACTTTGCTCACTTGATACTTCTCTTGTTTGATTTGACTGTAGTTACTGAAGCATTCATATTATATCAAAAGTGTATTAATCACATACACAATTATAAACAGTACAACATGCAGTGAAAATGTTTTCTTGTCTGTCTGTATTATAAAATAGAATTTAATATAATATGGTAAAAAGGGGGGGTAGAATACAATTAAATGAAATAGAATAGGGGAAAAGAGATAAAATAAAAGATAAAGAAAGAAATAAAAGAAAAAGATAAAATAGAATTAGCTGTGCAAAATAAAGTAATGTAAAATGAAATAAAATCAAATTAGCTGTACATTGAACAGAGGAAAATAAATAGGCAAAATATAAATGATGCAGTATATGAGAACGATACAATGGCTAATGATATATGGTAATATGAATATAGAATGATTGTTACCAATGACTTGAAATAAAATGCATATGTGTAAATTGTGAGCTTGTTTAAGTACATAAATATGTAAAAGTATGCTGTGCATGGAGTCTGTGGGTAGTGTGTGTTACAAAGAGTCTGACACAAAGAGTCTGTGTTGTGTAAAGGGTCAGTTGAGGTAGTGTGTGTTGTATGGACAAGTACAGAAAAAGTCCAAGCTCTAGGCGTTTTCCTGGTTGAAGGCCTGAATGGTCTGCGGAAATAAGCTCCTCATTCTCTCTGGTATTCTCTTTATGGAGTGGAAGCACTTCCTTAACCACAACAGAGAGAAGAGTCCATTGTTCAGATGGCTGAGGTCCATGCTTTGGTCCAGCACCCGCTTGCTATAGATGGACTGCAGGTCAGGGAGCTCAGTGCAGATGGTACGCTCAGTGGATCTCACCACTCTATGGAGAGCTCGCCTATCCTGCTTGGTGCTATTCCAAATTACGCTGTTATACTTCCTGATAGGAGGCTTTCATTGGTGCAGATGTAGAAGGTTGTTAGCACCTTTGAGGGCAGTTTAAAGTTCTTCAAGCGTCTAAGATGGTAAAGTCACTGCTGGGCCATCTTCACAAGGGTGTTGATGTGAAAGGACCATGACAGGTCCTGTGTGATGGGAACACACTAGCTGGCGGAAACTATCTCTCTCCTCTGGGGTCCTGATGATTATAGGTGGTTGATGGTTCCTCTTCTGCTTTGTGCCGAAGTCCACTATCAACTCCTTCATCTTGCTGTTGTTCAGGAGGAGATTGTTCTCCTGGCACCATATCTACATTGACAGGCATGCTATAGAAAAAATAAACAGTGCTAGGTTGGTGTGATGTGGTCTGCTGCAATCTGAAAGCCATGTTACCATCATGAAGTTGATTATTATTACACTGAATGTTGTGCAGTGCCCACAAGACAAGTTAATTCCTGTTATCACTTACAATATAGCAGCTATAACCTGCTGTATATCTTCACCAGCCTGTTTTTTCTTTTTATCTAAATTTAAGTAGACAACAAAAAAACTTAGGACTTAAAGTTATGTCACTGAGAAATCAGAAAGTCCTCTGTCCTGAGGTAATGTCCTCTACCACTGAGGAACCTTGAAGGCTTACAAAGCGCTCTTGATACCCAAGTTTCCTTCTATAAATGTCTTAATAAATAAATGTCTTCTTACAGAATTCTTTCCATATCATTGATTAAACATCAAATTATATATGCTTGTATATACAAAGTAAAGAAATTGAGTTGATTCTATAGAAACAATGGCATGTTTGAAGCAGTGCATTAAATCAGTTATATTACATCCTGCATTGTTGTCAGAGCCGTGCTGCTCTAGAAAATTAATCGAAGCTATATGAATAAACTCTGAATAGGCTTATACTGATTTTGACTCATATTCTGGTTTGTCTGAGGCTTGATCTTTCTTAACACCACTGCTTAGTTAAGTGTGATCAAGCACTTAGACTTAGACACACTTCCATTTGGACACACTTAGGGTCTCTGTGCTGTTCCAGTGAAATGCCACACTGCTGATTAGTGAGTGTCTGGGGGTGCAGACACACTGTGTTACTTATCAGCATGACTACTCCTCAGAACATCATTCATTTACCTGCCAGTGTGCTTCAGGAGAAGCACTACAGCTACAGATATGGATGAAAGGATGAAAAGAAATTGGCTGTGTATGATAGTTAGGCTGTTGCTTCCCAAGAGAAAACACAAGGTTTTATCTCTCATTCTCCCATGTTTATAAAATTCTTGAAACATTATGATATGTTGTATAACTGCACATAGTTTTGTGAAAGCCAGGGGAACATCAGAGGCAGGGAGTGGTCTGTTTTTATACTGCAACTGAAAATCTAATTCAAATTTCATAACATTCACTTTTGATCCACAGTGCTAATCAAGGAATATTTTAGCGTAATTAGGATCTAAACCAGCAGTGTCTGGCAGCAGATATTTCGTAAAAGAGACACTGTAGTAATTGTGTGTCTTAATCCTAGCTTTACTGTCTCCATACTGGATTACTTGCTCATAACCGCAAGACCAAACTCACTGTAATGTAATAAACAATAACTGTAGATCTTCTGTTATGAGAGACTGTAAGGAAGACAGATTATTCTCACCCCACATCCGTCCACTAACGTTACCCACTCCCTCTCTAAATTCTTGCTGAGCCTTGCTTATGAACCACACCCAGCATTCATGTGCTGCTGAGGTCATTCCACCAGCTGGAACATGTGTGCAGGGACATTGCATCATGGACAGGAGGTGGGGTGTATGCGCGATAGTGAGCCAGAGCAGTAAAGGGTGGTGCAGTCATCGACGTAAGTGGTTGAGGTCAGAGAGTAGTTGAAATGCTCCAGACAGGCAGGAGATAGCAGTATGAACATGGAGAACAAAAGGCATACAAGGAATGCAATGAGTGAAAAGGTCAAAAAGAAACATCAGGAAGGAGACAGAATGGATAAGAAGTAGAAGAGGAGGGGGGGTAGCTGATGTGATGTGGGAGGCGTTAGCTGCTTAGCATAGTTATGAGTGTGTCATACTGCAATTAGTTCTGTCTCTTGACACCTCTGCTTGTCTTGTGATTACTTTTGAGAGATGCCAGCTCACACCTCTCACTCTTTCACTCATTAACCTTTTTTTGTTTGTTTTTTTACGAGTGTTCTCCTAGCTCCTATACCCCCCCGGTTACCCCAGTTGATTTCCTCTTTCTCTTTTCCTTTGCTTATTCTCGTCATCCATTACCTTGTCCCATGAGAAGGTTCTTGTTTCTCCCGAGCCTTTTTCTTTTCTCAATTGCTGTTCTGTGGTTTAGTCTTATTTCCACCCTTCACATTATTTGCATGGAATCATTAGCTGGCAGTTTGCCTACTTTGCTCAAAGGTATCTTGAATATTTGTGTCTGAGTTCATCCCTGTGAAGTCTGCAAAAATATGGGTGTATCTATCCAATCCATATACAGTACAAACAAAACTACCACTTGGCATTTGTATCATTAAGGCTCTAAGAGTTTTGTTTCTGTAAAGTTTAAAGTCAAATTTATTCAAACAACATAGGAAGTTGAGAGAGCACACTGGCCCTCGACCTCCACCCAATAACTTAATAATGAATCAGACACACAGCTGAGGAAATACCATGCAAAGTTATGCTTTAATTGTCAGTAGCTCCCTTTTCTCTAGGATTATGCTCAATTAAGTGATAACTGTCTGTAACAGTTGCTCATACATCAGCCAAATATATCCAAGTTGTCAATCTTAAGATGAGGTTGTTGAAAGGGTGAGTTTATGCATGATTTAAAACAAAGCAGGTCTAACACTTGTTTTTGTTTTTTTTTGTTTTTTTGAAGAATACTGGAATTGGATTGAAAGCAGTAGGCATAAATATTTACTCTGATAATAGTTACATAGCTTGGATATTGTGTGAGGGGACCATTTATTTGAATCAAGTGAATGTATTTTTCTTCCCCGCTTTCAGTGTATACCTTCTGGTAATTTGCGCTTACTTAAGAACTCTTGTTTTTACCCAAAACACAACACATAACTATTTTAATACTTATCAAGGTAAAGGTGTTGGTTTTTGTAACGTAATTATCAGCACCAATTTCAAAGGTTTAAAAAGTCAAATAGAATGACCATCAGTTTAAATGAATTTAAATCAAATCTTACTGAACGAATAGATAAAAGCTCAGATATATGCCAGGAATAAGTCTTCTGGTGCCTATCAGCCTGGAATATGTGATAATGGAGGTTTTCTTTTGAGATAGCTTTTGTGTGAAGCCTCTGTTCCCATGTGGAGAGAGAGAAGAAAGACAGGAAACAGAGGCGGCTGTGCAGGAGGAAGCAGATGGAGATTTCACTTTTCACCAGTCCTCTGGGGTGGGGTTGCTGGTTATCACTTGTGTATGTGCGTCCATGTTAGTGCAGCTTTATGTCTGTTGCAATCATGCGATCTGGCAGTTTTCCTTCTCTGGCTCCTCTGTGCAGGAAAGAGGCTCGTAAGTAGGGGAAATGTGATTTGTGCAAGCAAGACTCAGGTAAAGGATGTTAGATGATTGTTAAGAGAGTGAAAAGGAAGTGAAGTCTGCTTATAGTGCAGCACCGCCTGCATCACTTAACTCTCCATCAGCAGCAAGATCAGCAGATTTTTTTGTTCTTAATGGTGATGTGTGTGGGGAAAAGAAGTGGATATTAGACATCTCACTAGAGTACACCAGAACTCATCAATGAGTTTAAATCTTTCTAGCAGCTAAAAAAGGACCTGGTTCATTAAAGAGATAGCATTTATGTAGGTTAAGGTGAATAAAGAGGATCGCACTGCCAAGCAATTTATATGTGTATGAACTTCTAAACATTATTTTATGTGCAGAGATATGGAGGGTTTAATTTTTTTTAAAAAAAGTCCTCTTTTGTGAAAATCAAATTACTTTCTGTAAATCTTTAATGTCACTTTACTAGATAAGATGTAGTATTAGAATAATAATTATAAATTACTAATAAAAATAACCAAAAACATGCAACCAGAAATTGCTCAAATTGCACCTGTATTATAAATAAAGTTGTTTAGAAGTGAAATAATAAAAAAAAAATGCACAAAATCCTAATGCAGAAATTCATTCTCATACATAATATATTAGCACTTCCCTGGGTATTTCCAGTAATATGTCATTAGCTTCTATGTTTATAGCATAGCAAATGCAATGTGCTTTTGTTGGATTTCACAAAAGCATTAACGATGCAGGGTTTTAAGCTGGACTCAGCCTTCATGAGGAAAACACTATTATACAAGTAATTTCATGCCAATCTGCTACTAGACATTATACTATGATATTTTACTTAATGCCATGTACAGGATTCTTAATGTTGCAACTGTAATTATATGAATTATATGTATTAATGTGTATACATACACTGTACATACACAATAGGTATATCGGTATATGCATATATTATTTCCTTTTACATTCTTGTAAATAATATAATTCATATAAAATCATTTAACGGTGCCTATCAAGTAATGATTTATTCTTCTGCAGAATGGTCACCCAGACAGACTGCTGTGTGGGCTGCAAGTGGGAGACAGCCTACTTCTGCTGGACCTGGAAAAGAACCAGTGAGTGTGCAATCACTGATATACAGCAGATGAGGGCAATGAATTATTATGTCTATCTTATGTTTCATTTTGTTTATTTATCTTTATTTCTACCACCTCAATCACTGTGATCTGGATTCTGCAGAGAGCTAATGCCTAAGCCGCCTAATGTCTTCTACTACCTGCCAAATGGAGTTGGGGTGTCTGTGGAGGAGAGCCAGGTGGTATGTTCATTTTTATTCATTAATTAATGTGCTCAGTAATTAATGCACTTTATATTCTACAAGGTAAAATGTTTTAATTAATGTTAATATTTTAAAGCAATGCCTTTGGCAGATGTAAAGCTGGTAGCAACTTGCATTTGCAAAGTCAGTGCTGACATTACTCCATTACTCACTGTCCTGAACTGTACTACAAACTGTACACTATGCACCTTACACTCCGGTGCATGCACAGGACTCGTTGAAAACAATCAGATTTACACAGGACTTATTGAAAACACTCAGTTTTTGCACATTTTTAGTATCTATCTATCTATCTATCTATCTATCTATCTATCTATCTATCTATCTATCTATCTATCTATCTATCTATCTATCTATCTATCTATCTATCTACCTGTCTGTCTGTCTGTCTGTCTGTCTGTCCTCACAGACACAGTTTGCTTCTGTCTTGAAAATGCTAAGGCACTTGCCCATGAGTCCTGTGGCATTGAAAGTAGACCATCATGTCTTTGTGTGTCAGATAGATGTAGAGAAGGGACAAGGAAATGGCAGAGGAGCATTAAATATTAAACTACACCTGTTCTCTGTTAGGCTCAGTGTTACTATCATGGCTCTGTGAGAGGGTTCTCCCAGTCCCGCGTGGCTGTCAGCACCTGTGATGGCTTACGGTAAGACTCCTCTCTATAACCACAGTCTGCTAAGCTTTATTAAATTTAGATTATAGTGCTACTGCAGTCATGTTCATATAATAGTCTTAGTCATACCCTATTTAAGGGCGTGCTTCTTCTGAAGCAAAATTTTTAAATAAAATTCTCTAAATTACACTGTACTACTGTCGGAACTCAGAGTCCCCTCCGAGTGGCCATATCACAGGGTGGAATCTTTAACAGTACCAATTTTCTATTATTTTCAACAATCGTACCAAACGAACTCAATAAACAAACAATCAAATACTCAGCCGAAATGAAGGAGATCTCAGTCAGCAGATGAGAAGAAGCAGGTTTCTTTATTCAGAGATGCAGTCAATCACATGCATTTCTGAAGAGAGCAGCTGGTCTAAAAAAAACCCCAAAAAATTCCCTTCTTCTTATACCTCAGACGCCTCATGTCACCCCCTCTTCCAAATTTAAATATTTCTAGAAATTTCCACATTATACTCAATGTATGTATACTTTTAATCCCTCCTTCCTTAATTAACATACTTACTATATTTTCGTATTTGTCCCCATACCGCTCCCTTAGTTAAAACATCCTCTCTTTGATGACATCAAACAACCTTTCGGGTACATGATGTATACAACAATGTGCACGTACGCACGTACCGACCAACTTCGATGTTTTCGATGTGTCAAAATTAGATGTGCTTCAATTTCTTGGAAAACCATACTTCTATTTCTAAGTTTATCTCTTTGTGTATGGAACTAAATGTGCTCCTCTGTTGCCTATTAAGCAATGCTAAAGCTCATAAGATGCCTAGGTTATGTCTGTCTTGGTGAAATTCCCCTTATGTTTGCACTTTTCAGCACAAAAACATCTCCTCTATTTCACCCATCTCAGTACTATTTCTGCCTGATGATTATGAAATTTACAAAAACATTCCCATCTCAGCACTGCTTGATGATTATGAAAGTTACACATGTGCATTAATCAAAAGCTCAAAAGCTCCAAAGCCTGATATTATAAAGGATATATATTTGATATACTTGCATTACTCAAAAGCTTACTATTAATCCGAAGCTAAATAATTTTTGATCGATATTTGGTAGATATTTGATATATGATTGATAACCACTACTTCTATGCAGAGCATTTTAAATCTAGGCTAATGTATGATGTATGATATCTATGTAATTTCTCCGACACTACAACTAATTATTTAGCAAAAAGTCTGCTTGTGACTATGAATGTTAGAGAGACTGAAGATTGTTGAATATAACCTATTAGAAGTAAACACAGTCTATAAATAAGTAATGAAAGGAATATTTTACTGAAGATGAAGTTTAAGTAACCATTAGAAATTCTGTCTCTAGTGCTGAACTAGTACAGAGCTGGTCCTGGTTGTGTGTTGAAAAAGGGTAGTGTTTTCTGGAGAGTGATCCATTCATTCATCTTCAGTAATCACATTATACTGATCCGGGTGGCAGTTGATGCAGAACCTATTCCAGGAACAATAGACATTATGTGTCCCAAGATCACAGTGTGCACATTCAAAGCATATACAACGATCGCCAATCCATGTACAGTCTTATGGTCAAACCATTGACCCTGGAGTTGTGAGGCCAAAAAGCTACCCAACACGTCACCGTGCCGCTCCAGAATTATATACAGAGATATAATTACCCCTTGCATTTTTTCATGCTGGTAAACCATGTGTCTGATCACAACATGGCCTGTAGATCAAGGAACCAGGTCAGCTTAGGGTCAAGACAGGCATTTCTTTCCATGAAATGTAGAGAGTAAAGATGATATTTTAACACATGATTAGTTTAATTATATATATTATAAGTATAAGGAGGTTAATTATTCATCTGCAAACGTATCATTTATACACAAGTATTGGGTTTAGGCCCGTGTGCGTTGATGGTAATATGATCTAACATATAGTGGGGAAGGGGAAATCAATATTAGTAAAGTAACTCTTCTGCTTATCTCTGCAGGGGAGTGATTGTAATCAATGCGAGTTTGAGTTTTGAACTGCAGCCAGAGGAATGTGATGAAGGCATAAGGAGAAGTGGTTGTTCAGAAGAAGAAAAGGACTTGCACACGCTCTACCCAACCCAGCAGCAGAGCTCTGAATCTGGGGGATGTGGTGTTTCTCATACCTTTATACCACCCATCCAGATTATTCCACAAATACACAGGGTGAGAGCTGTGTGTGTGTGTGTGTGTGTGTGTGTAAGAAATTCAGTATTCACATTTTTGTCACATACACAGTTGTATACAGTAGACAACTTGAAATGAAAATGAAATGAAATGAAAATCTGGCCTACTCCTTAGATTGTGCATGTAAATAACTAAATTAAGAAATGATTGATAAATAATAAGAAGCAATAAGAAATAGAATATTTGTGTGTGTGTGTGTGTGTGTGAGAGAGAGAGAGAGAGAGAGAGAGAGAGAGAGAATCATAATCAGAATTTGAAGAGGATCAGTTTGCTGTACACTTTCTTTGTGTTTCTGTTTCACAGACTAAAAGAGATATTCTTTTAGAGACCAAATACATTGAGCTGGTGTTGGTGGTTGATCACAAGGAGGTAAGTGTATGTTTCTGTTACAGTGTGTCTTATACATGTAGTTGTCCAAATATTCACAGCTCACTGTATCATGAAGGGCTTGGCAGTCTACTAGTATTTTGCTTGAACATAATGTCAAAGAATGGTATTCATATATTAAAAAATAAATAAATGAAAAAACATCATGCAGCACAGTAAGCCACATTTGTTACTCCAGCACCATCTACTGGTAGATGGTGTTATCCAGCTGTTACATTTTGTTATCTAATTAAAGACAGTGGTTTAATGTTTTCTTTTGCATACATATCTTTGTCACAGTACCTAAATTATCAGAAGAACAACAAGACTATTATTTATCGCATGCTGGATGTGGCCAACCAGGTAGACTGGGTGAGTTCAGTTGTGGAATTTGTTTTTGTCTTCCCATTAAGTAGAAAGTTTGTTTGTATGTCCAAATAAAAATGCACAGTAACTTAGCACTCTAACCAGCATTCATTAAATGTAAAGAGTATTTAAAAAACAGACAAATCATATTTAAGCATTGATGTTTCAAATTTATAAGGAGGTAGTAAATTTGTGCATCTACTGTGTTTGTATTGGACCTGAATGTATGGTATTATTCTGAATGTATGGCATCATTTGCTATGTTACCACTGACATAGAGTAGTTTTAACAAATTTAAACAAAAGGCCTTTTGAACAGAAAAAATAGGTATTTAGTGATGAGACTGAATTCTTCTTGATTCTGGATTCTTGTGTTTTATGCCACATAAAACCCAAGTTCTCCTCAGTTCAGAGTTAGAGTAAAATCAGCTTAAAAACAGGTCTAAAACTCTGCAATACAATATTATGTGATTTAAGCTATTCAAATGTGGTTGAAGTTTTCTTTTTCTGTCCTGTGTTCCAGTTCTATCGGCCACTGAATGTGCGAGTGGCCCTAGTGGGGCTGGAGATCTGGAGTGATCAAGATAAAATCCTGATAGATAAGAGCCCCAGTGACACACTCAGCCGGTTTTTGGACTGGAGGAACAGAGAGCTGCTGCCACGACTACGTCATGACAATGCACAACTAATCATGTAGGTTCTGATCATTTTGTGCTTGGAAGGCATTGTGTTAGTTCAAACAATATATGTAACAGTGTACAATGTTACAGCTGTAATTTATTGACATTTTTAAGGGGTGAATCATTTGATGGCACAACAGTTGGCATGGCCTCTCAGTCTTCCATGTGCACCAAAGACAGATCTGGAGGAGTTAATGTGGTGAGACTTTGCTATTTAGTGATTTTCAATGGTTTATAATGACAAACACATTCAAAGGTATTTGCATTTTAGAAGCTGGAGAGCTTCCATCTGTTATTTCACAGTTACTGAGAGACTGCTGATATGCTGGTAGTAAACAGTGTACCATGTTGTTCTCCTAGGCAGTGTGCGATGGTTCTGGAACTGCTCATCATTGTTTATCACTGTCAGTCAGTGTGACATTTGCAATACTGAAAAAAAAAACAAGAAGTGAGATAGCACATACCAGAACAAGTTCCTCACCATTTTTTTATGCTGTAGGATCATCTGGTAAGTGTGCTTGGGGTTGCATCCACAGTGGCGCATGAGCTCGGCCATAACCTGGGCATGAACCATGACACAGCTGAGCGCCGCTGTCAGTGCCAGAATGAACGACGCCTTGGAGGCTGTATCATGGAGCCATCCACAGGGTGAGTGCTTCTTGAGAAGATAAGTGAAGGAAAGGTATATAACAATTACATTAGATGACTATCCATCAAATATTAAATATCAAACTAGAAAACTGCTTACAGCTTCAGAGTTGAAATAAATAGGATGACATTACACTGTATGAGCAGTTAAAGTATTCAACAAATTGGGTAGATTTGGAAACTGAAAACTAGCTCGTTATTAGGACTACTGTAAGCAGTCAGTGGGATATCACAAAGATGAGTGACTAAATATTCCTAGGAATGATGTGGAATTATTATTGTAACCAAATTGAACTGATTTAGGTCTTGATTTAGATTTTAGAATTGATCAAGTCAGGGTCAAGGTCACAGCAAGGTTAAATGCATATGTAGACCCCTGACTGTCACACCCATATATGGGTCTTCCACTATCTGTTGCCACAATGTTGGAAGAAATTGTATTAAATGTCTTTGTATGCTGTAGCATTACAATTTTCCTTCATTGGAACTAAGAGGCCCAAACTTGTTCCAATATGAGAATACCCTGTGCACAAAGCAAGATCCATGAAGACATTGTTGGCTAAAGTTGGATTGGAAGAACTCGAGTGGCCTGCACAGATCCCTGACTTCAACCCTGCTGAACACCTTTGGGACGAATCACAACACTGAATATGTTTCAGGTCTTCTCACCCAACATCAGTGCCTGACCCCACTATTGCTCTTGAATGAGCAAAATTTCACAGTCACACTCCAAAATCTAATGGAAGGCCTTCCTAAAAAGTACAGGTTATTATAACAGCAAAAGTGGGCACAAACTTGGAATAGGATGTTCAACAAGCACAAATGGGCGTGAATGGTCAGGTTTCCACATACATTTATATATTGTAAGGATATTAGAGGCATGTAAATTAATAACAAGGAGGATTAGATATGTTGTTAACAGTGGCATCCCCATTGTGGTGTTATCTATTTGTTGTTCAAGTGAGATGTCCTGTGTGATGTGTGATATTTTTCAAGGAATGCAAAGCATCTTAATGTATTTTTATATTAAGAGTAACTATTCTAAATTTCCCTATAGTTTTATTATAGTGTACCATAACACCTACTGTTGAAATAGACACAAAAGTAAAGGTATACTGAGGAAGCTAGATACATCTATCTGAAGGTTCAACATTATTAGACGATAAGCCTTCTCCTCCCTAAACCATGTGTGTTCTGTTCACAGGTTCATGCCAGGTCAGCTGTTTAGCAGCTGTAGTGAGAAAGATCTCTCTCTGAGCCTGATGCATGGTGGTGGCATGTGTCTTTTTAATGTGCCTCAGCCGGAAAAGATGCTGGGAGGGCCACGCTGTGGCAACCTGTATGTGGAGAAGGGAGAGGAGTGTGATTGTGGACTACTTGATGTAAGAAACTGTATTAATCTGTAGACACTCAACTAATTTTATCTAAAGAAGAATGTGCTTTTTAAGTCTCTGAAGTATTGCTTTGTGTGTATATGTGCAGGAATGTTTTGATCCGTGTTGTAATGCCAGCACTTGTAAGCTAGTTCCAGGTGCCCAATGTTCCTCTGATGGTATTTGCTGTGAGAACTGCAAAGTATGTATGAGTTTGTTTTTTTAATTCATACATGATTGGTGTTCTTAACTAATGCTGTAATAATAGCTTTTATTAATCTCTCTGTTTCTCTTATCTCTTGCTTGCTTGCTTGCCTTTGCTCTCTCTTGTCAGCTGCGTGTTGCTGGATCATTGTGTCGAGAGCCTTTGGGAGAATGTGATCTACCAGAGTACTGCACTGGTGCCTCCCCACACTGCCCACCTAATGTGTTTCTTCAAAATGGTGAAACATGTCAAGATGGCACGTCTTACTGCTACAGCGGAGTGTGTACCACTATTGATGAGCAGTGTCATATGCTGTGGGGTACCAGTAAGTGAAACCTGTTCGCTTATTTAATTTTCCCTTATTTATTTAGACGTCATAAAATAAACATCAATAATAAAATTTTTACTAAAAATTAAAGTGCCTAATACTTTTTGCACAGTACTGTATATGTCACAAATCTGTTTCTGGCATAATCTCAACCTGATAATTGCATTTCAAAGGGGTTTCATCTGGTTCCTGTATAAATTATTGCTGTCTGTTATTGGCATTAGAAATAATTTGTGTTTGTGGTTTTCTCAGACTCCACCCGTGCTCCTCCAGTCTGCTTCTCCTCTGTTAACAAACAGGGCAACATGTTCGGCAACTGTGGCCAGATGCCTAATGGCACTTATATACCCTGCTCAAATGGGTATGTGTCCTCAAGTACGCAACTCTGCTTGAATAGTTTCTAACAGATCATAGCTAAAAATAAAATACAGTCAGAGTGTTTTAATTTGCTGCATATGTGTTGAAGAAGAAGAACAGAAGAGAGAAGAATATTAGTTTGTTTGTTTTTTGTTAGGTGAATGAAATTATGACAGTTATGAATGCTTATAAGTGGTGTGTGTAGGAATGCTGTTTAAGTCTGTGTTTTATTCTCTTTCCAGTGATGTACAGTGTGGTAGAATCCAGTGTCAGGGTGGCAGTGATCGCCCACTGATAGACTCAAATGCAAAGATTCTGACAACCAAGGTAAAACTGAACCACAGTGAATTTACCTGTCGAGGGGCATATTTCCACATGGGTGATGATGTCTCCGACCCAGCCATGGTAGCTCAGGGCACTGCATGTGGTCCTGGCAAGGTCAGTGTTTTCACATTGCAGCTGCACAAACATACACATGTTTATATATACTTTCAATATATCTAATATATATAAAACATATAATATGCTCATTGCTAGTAAACTTCATGTTTACTGTAGAGGCATTTTGGTCAAATGATTACATGAATAGTTATATGATTATAGTATGAATAGTTGTCTATATTAAAATGCACCTTGTGCCTTGTTGAATTATTTTAGCAAAGCACCTGTTGGCAGCATTGGATGGTTTCCACTTTCAATTTGTTAAATAAATATACAGTGCTGTGAAAAGGTTTTTGCCCCCTTCCTGTTTTTTTTTATTTTTTCACATATTTGTCACACTTAAAAGATTCAGATCATCAAGCAAATTTTAATATTACACAAAGATAATGCAAGTAAATACAAAATGCAGTTTTTAAATGATGATTTCATTTATTAAGGGAAAAAAAGCTGTCCAGACCTGCCTGGCACCACGTGAAAAAGTAATTGCCCCCTAAATATCAACTGCAATCAAGCGTTTGCGATAACTGGCAATGAGTCTTTCACATCACTGTTGAGGAATTTTGGCTCACTCTTCTTTGCAAAATTGTTTTAATTCAGCCACACTGGAGGGTTTTCGAGAATGAATGGACTGTTTAAGGTCATGCCACAGTATCTCAGTTGGATTTAAGTCACTGTTCGAAGTTTTCTCCATTTGTGGATAATGGCTCAGACCGTGGTTCGCTGGAGTCCCAAAGCCTTAGAAATGGCTTCATAATTCTTTCCAGTCTGATACATATCAACTATTTTGTTTCTCATCTGGTCTAGAATTTCTTTAGATCGCGGCTGAGTTAATGAAATTTAACTCAGCTTTCTAAAATAATGTGGTTAACCACATTTCTTTCATGATTTAACAGGAGGGGGCAATTAATTTTCCACATAGGGCCAGGTAGGATTGGACAGCTTTTTTTCCCTTAATAAATGAAATAATAATTTAAAAACTGCATTTTGTATTTACCTGCGTTATCTTTCTGTAATATTAATATTGTTTGATGCAAAAAATATGCAAAAAATGAAAAAAAAAAACAGGAAGGGGGCAAAAACCTTTTCAAAGCACTGTACTATAATGGCACTGCAGTAATGTATATTATTTACTGTAATATGAATATGCTATTTGTTTCTTCAGTTGTGTTTAGATCAGCACTGTCAGGACGTGTCTATCCTTGGTGTTGAGGAGTGTCGTGAGAAGTGCAACGGCCGTGGGGTGAGATGTTCACACTTGCAGCTCTGTTTTTTTTCTATAAAAGTATGATTTTGGTTGACTTTTCAGTTCCGATTAACTTTGAGTTAATCTGATTAGCTTTTGGCAATGTAAATATTCTTTAAAATGCTTTCCTAGGGTACGGTGGCTTAATGGTTACACCTTGCACCTCTGTGCATGCTGTTTGCATGTTCTTCCCGTGCTTCAGGGGTTTGCTCCGGGTACTCTGGTTTCCTCCTCCATACCTTGTAGGCTGATTGTCATCAGAAATTATCCTTACTGTGTGAATGGGTGTTAGGGTATGTGTGGTATGTCTGTGTTCATCCATGGTGTCCCCTGTGTTGTTTTGTTAAACTAATATTTAACACTATTCATATTCTTAGCTAAACCTATAATACTGATAGCAGCCTGATATATGAAGCAGATACCAAGAGGCATTAACAATTCCTTATCTGTCATTTTTGCTTCTCCATGTGTAGGTGTGTAACAGCAATAAGAATTGTCACTGTGATGTGGGCTGGGCTCCACCAGACTGTAAAT
Organism: Hemibagrus wyckioides; assembly: GCF_019097595.1. Lineage (NCBI taxonomy): Eukaryota > Metazoa > Chordata > Actinopteri > Siluriformes > Bagridae > Hemibagrus > Hemibagrus wyckioides. The sequence continues at coordinate 13,751,962 of NC_080710.1, forward strand.
ACTCAGGGACAGGAGGCAGTGTGGACAGCGGCCCTGTGCAAAAGCCAAGAGGTATCAGATTGCATGTCTTCAAATCTGTTTGATTTTAAGTAAACTGTATATTTCTTTAAATATAGCCTTTGTGTTTTAATGTATCTGTATACATGTGTTTGTGTGTAGATTCCAATCCCATTAGTGTGGCTCTACTGGTCATCTTTTTGTTCGTGCTGCCAGTGATACTAATATTCCTGGCACTCCGCTTCCCTCGATGTCGCCGAAGGATCTTATGTTTCAATAACACACCCTTCAACAAGGCCAGACAGCCCAGCCGGTAAGAGAGAAAGAGAGAAATGCAGTCTTCATATGCTGGATTTGTCTTAACAAGCTGGTGATTTCATATTTGCTTTTACTAACAAGGAGATTTTTTTGACTCCCACGTTTCTTTGTTTTACCCATAACACAGTAATCTCTCTGTGGCTCATATTGAAAATTGCATGAATCCACCAGAGGAACACTTTGAGAGGTATTTGACTAGTATGTGCAGTAATGTTAGTTATGTTGAACATTACTGCACATATGTGTATGTAGTGTAGTGTGTTACAGGTAGATACTGTGTGCTTTATATGAATTTGTTCTATAAATAAATAAATAAATAAAGTGAGCAGTGTAATGGCTACAGTGCAGTATGTACTGCTAGAATCACTTGTAAAAAAATATCTGAGGTTTGTATTGAGGCATGACTCTTCAAAAGCATGTCATTTTGATTCTGCTATAAGCGTAATAGTACAGCAACCTTTGCTAGTTCATTTTCACTTGGTGTAAATTCAGTAGTGCTGACTGGGTCTGTGTTGTTTACAGAACTCCTGCCACTGAGCGAGTGAACGCACATAATGGAGAGCAGATCTTGCCACTGAGGTACCAGTGGACCCCGCAGAATGACATCCCACTCACACGAGCCATTAGTAAGGTACAAGGTGTTACTTCTCTCTTCGATCTGATTGAACAGAACAAAATGCAACCTGAGGTCAGTTATGACCTATGCAAAACAAAAAACTTTTTTTTAAGAGAAAGAAAAGCATGGTCCAGAGAAGAATCATTATAAGGGATCTTATATCTTATAGGGGAGGGATATAGTAAGATTAACTTTTATATATTAATTGAAATTCTGTTTAGTGCAGTTAACACTGCCTAAACCTGTTTATAGTAACATGTAATAGTTTGTTATACTTTTGAAATCTGTAAGTCTTAAGAGGTTCAATTAAATTTTTTCCTTTTAGTCTGTTTCTATTGTATAATCCTCTCAAATGAACTGGCACTTGAATAATTAAACAAAGAATGGTTTTGCAAAGCATCTTTAAATGGATGCATCTAACTGTGATGCTCCCAGAATCTCATACTTGCCCTGCAGACACTGACTGTAAGACAACAGGACTATATATATATATATATATATATATATATAGTCTTAAGTGACAGTTACAACACTTGTTTCCAGCTTGTATTTATTTTTCTTTTAGGGCTACATGGAGTAGCTGAAACCACAGACTCAGCATGACCGCTTTATAGGAATTATAAATACCTCATATCTCACTTCCCACAGCTGCTTCCACATTTTTCACACATCTGTAAAGCACTGCTCAATGGTTCTATGTAAAATGCACTATATTGCTTTTTTTTTTAACTCACTTGCTTATAACTGAAACTTACTGGCACTCAATATTTAAAGAACATGCACGAATGTGCTGTGCTGTCTGCCTGTCTTCTACCTCTCCCTTCACCCCCCCACCTCTCTCTCTCTCTCTCTCTCTCTCTCTCTCTATCCATCTCTCTTTCTGTCTGTGGTTAGGCTCAGACCAGGCCTGCTCCACCTACTAAACCTCTTCCACCTGATCCTGTCTCTAAACAGCCTCTCCAGGTAAACTGTCCTTCTCTAGAGAGATTACTGGAGAAAGACAGGACTCCACATTTCTTACTCTTATTCACAGTCCAGGTCATCCATATACTCTATATTGATTAAACAATTTGTGATGCTTAATACTGTGCTTAATGCAATGAAAATTGCTCTTAAAAGTAAATTAGTTTCCATTGGTGTAAATATTTTAAAATTCATGACACTTTTTATATGTAATTATTTCCTTTTTTATTTATGTTCTCATCGGTGGAACTCATGTGCCTTAACACAATGATAAGAAACTTCTCCATTTTGCAGTTTACAGAGCAGAGAGACCGCAGTCCTGTGCTAATGCTGCTACTTGCTCACTAGTTTGAATACTGAATACAAAGGTCAAAGAGCACCAACTAACCACTATGTAAACGCTTCTTCCAAGCAAAAACACAGCACTCTACATGCACCTCTGCAGGGTGATCAGTCCGTGGGTTTCAACCTCATAGCCTTGAGATTTTTTTTTTATGTCATCGCTCTGGGAGAACCCTTAATATTTCGGTATGTAACTTTACAGTCTACGCAGATCCCAGGAAGGTAGAACTGTGAACACTACTTTTCATAAATGTAGATATGGCTGAATTATGAAGAAATCTTATTTATGCGTGTTATGTACAATGGAACAGATATGCCTAAAAAATAGATAGATGGATGGATAAACAAACAAACGTCCTTCTGTGGGGTGGAACATTTCCCAATAAATGAAAGCTAATGCTGCATTCATGACCATGCATTGGATTTACTTCCCAGTTCCAATTTCCAGTTTCCTAGTTCAGATTCCTGACTTCCCAATTCCAATTTCATGTAACGCTGCAAAGTCAAGAAACTGGGAATTTAGATACTGAGAAATAAAAAATGAAGCTGGAAAATTAGAAAATGAAATCAAGAAGTTGGAAACTGAAACCTGGTAGTTACTGTAAAGTACTGTTCAATGCATTAAAATGCATTAAGTTTGGCAGTTGTACATTTTGGCTGAGATGTGTCTGAGAGGTGGAACTGATGTAGCCTTCTTGAAGAAGAAGTAAAATGTCATCAAGGTTTCAGAACAAGATCAGTCTTCTTGACTTGACCCCTTAGTGTAAGGATAAGCATGTTAATACTAAATAGAAATAATACTAAAATAGCATATGGGCTTTTTTAATGGCCTGGATTTGTGTATTGCGTATCTGAAGCCTCTCTGCTCTGTTCCTAATGTGAACTGATCCATATTATATTCAGTTACTTCTAATAGTGTATATGCATAATGCTTTTTCTGTTGCCGCAGTCGGCAGGGCAACGGCCTGCCCCTCCCAACAAGCCCCTCCCTCCTGACCCTGCCCCCTCAGAGAGCAAGATGCTGCAAAAGGTAGAGACGGGTTATATAAACGCATGACCTCCTGTTCCCGTGCTTCAGCGCAGACCACCTCACCTCCCGTTTTGACAATATCACCTGCTTTTCGTCTCGAGCCTGTTCTCCAGTGTTGTGTAGCTTGTGTCTGAGTTCTGTGTGCCAGTGCATGCGTTCTGTAGCTTGATTATAATTTAGGAGCGCTGGGTATAAATCAGATTTTTTAAGGCTGGGTTTCTTAGCAGCAAATCGATAAGATTTTTTACTGTCTTCTTAAAAGACAAAACAGATGATTCATTTTTGAATTTTGGCTTTCAGTGAGAAACCCTGCTTTAAGAGTATTCATTTGCTGCAGGTCTTGCTGGTTGTCATTCATATAATTAAATTATTTTGTTTACTGTATAGGGAGACAGAGTAAGTCAAAAAAACATGCGAGCATACATAGATAATTATTAGGCTGCCATCTCTTAATAACCTCTTCACTAAACTGCCTAAATTAATGTCATTTGGAATACATATTGAAACCTTAACACTTGCTCTGTCACCTTTTACAGGTCATGTGGTTGAAAATTAATTTAACTAAGCTTACATGCATCATGAACATGAATCAAGGGTATGTGTTAGTAGCTCTCCTTGAGTGCAGGATTTAAGCATGGCTTGTGATTCTCTGTGATTGATTTGGGATGGATAATTGTTGTGACAGGAAGTGGTGGTCGTGAGAGGAGGTATTTGGTTTCATCCGTATTTTCTCTGTTAATCTCCTGCATCTTTAATGGATCTCCAGTTGAAGGTGACACGACCGGCTGCACCAAGCAAGCCTCTCCCCCCCGACCCTGTACTGTCTGACAGACAGGTACCAACAGCTGCAGGCCTGCAGAGAGACGGTCCTCAGGCTCTGCACTAGTCATCTTTTTATCGTCCATGAACAGCATATTGGATTCTTATATTTACTCTCCTATTGCAGAGCCAGAAGCAGATTCCCCCGAGACCTCCAGTTCCCAGGAAGCCTTTGCCTGCAGACCCCTCTGGTTACCCTGCTCCTCTGCCGCTGCTGCCCCCCTCTGAGCCATCAGGACATCACACAGCTGCTGCTGCTTCTGCCAGCTTCAGGCCTTCTGCTGCTGCTGTTCCTGCAAGGTGTGCATGCTAGCCGAGTTTGTGTCTGTTCATTCAGCAGTAGTATGTGAGGGCTACTGGAAATGAAAAAATGTTTAAGAGTCCATATTGTACCTTTTGTAACTTTTCACTCTTAAATAATCAATGCCACTTGATACAGAATGTAAACATGTCATTCATCGGATTTTTGTATATTTTCAGATATGCAAAATGTATCGCACATTCAAATTACATTTATTTCTTCTGTAAAATATGTGTTTTTTACAGTGCCTATACGCTAACTGTCAACTTTATTAGGAACACCTGTACACCTGCACACTTTCATGCAGTTATCTAATCAGCCAGTCATGTGCCAGCAGTGCAATGACACAAAATCAGCACATACAGGTTAAGAATTCAGTTAATGTTCACATCAAAGAAAAAGAAAAACAGCAGAACATTAACTGAAGCTCTTGACCTGGTTCTGTATGATTTTATTCATTATGCATTGTGCTGCTGCCAAGTGATTGGCGGATTAGATAATCAAATGAAGGTTCGGGTGTACAGGTGTTCTTAATAAAGTGTATATATATAAGGTGTGTATATATTGAGCATATAGTGAATTGGAAGCTATTTGAAATACACATTTCCATTTATGTTGCAGAAGGCTTACAACAATGTATTCTTGTATGAAGGAAAGTCAAAAAGTGAAATTTTATCATTAGTTTAATGTCAAAGTCAAAGAAGCTTTATTGTCACTTCAACCATATATAGCAGATGCAGTACACAGTGAAGTGAAACAACGTTCCTCCTAGACCAGAGGTGCTACACATAACACAGACAAAGTACAGTGACGCAGACAAACATAGAACAATGTGGACCATCTGCAACCTTTCTTGTAAATGTTAAAATGTGAATATATATAGGAACAGTGAATTTATTTTTTCTCTTTTATTTAGACGTCCCCTGGCACCCCCAATTAGGGCAGCACATCAGCCCAGGAAGTTCCACACACCTCCCCAAGTGTAAAAAGTGGGCACTGCAATGCATAATCTGTGTGCTGTGACCTGGTAGAGTGCTGAGGATTGACACTGTTCTAAGTGCACTGACCAAGAGAGACTCTGACAGCGGAACCAATGCCACGCACTTGAGCAAATTTGTCTATATGGAGTCCTCAAGTTCATTTTAAAAATAAACACAAAATTATTATCCAGTCAATGTGTTGATAATGAAGAAAAGCTTAGACACTTCAGATGTTACCTGATCAAGTCCTCTGTAATGTGCTAAACAGAGTTCTGTATTTCTGTGTGTCATCACCAGCCACTTTGGTGATGAGCGGCTGTAGGTTGAACATAGGTTAAGAACCAATGTTCTGCAGTCAAAGGGCTTGAAATCTACCCTGAACTTCCAGCCAGTAACAAGGATTTTGTAGCTAAACTTGATATAGCAGTAGCTATGGACTACTGATTCAGAAATTATCCAGATGGTTTGTTGATACTGTCTTGAAGCACCGTGATAACCTTGAGCAAGCTACTTAATGTGTGTGTGTCTAAGGAAATTAGAACTCTGTTAATTTTGTAATTTTTATGCAAGATATGTAAAGAGGATTGAACTTATTGTACTGTGGAGCCCAGGCTGTTCTATATGGCACTTATCTCAGTGTATAAATCTCACATGTCTATCACTCAAGAAACAACGGTCAATAATTTTTGAAACAGGAAAAAATTTGATGCTGCTGGTCTGGACTCTTTGCCTTTTGTAAATAATGAAAGTGTGAGGGGGATGTCATTGTTTATTTTGCAAAATACAGTATTTTTATGCAATAAACATGGAACCAGTTTTTAAAAATTGATTAATTTGTATTATTTGCACTCACACATAGTGATTTTATTGAGCATCTAAAAGCACATTTGACTGATTTGGCATTAAATGTCTGATGATACTATTTGTCCTCCATTTCTAGCCTTGCACAGTGGGTCCTGGCTGCTGATGGCCAGAAGTATCTAGTCATTTATTGTTTTTATGATGTGTATAATGAGATGTCAGTACAACAGAACTCCATGACTTGGGCATTTTAAATGATTATACTTTTAATGTAATATTTTGCTATAGTATATGCTATACGCAGTGCTCCCTCTACTGGCAGCACTCATGTGTAGTAGCACTGTTTCTGAAGAATTCTCTAAAAGGTCTCAAAACCATATATATATATACACACACACACACACACACACACGCACCAAATTATTATTGCCAAAAGTTGAATTCAGGTGTTGTTTTTCAGGGGTTGGGCTTGGCCCCTCCCAAATTTTATGGACTTTATGGACCTTGCTTTGCAGTCATGTTGGAACAGGAAGGGGTCATCAAACTGTTCCCACAAAGTTAGGAGCATGAATAACAGTGAAGCCGTGATAGCGTAAGTAACTCCTATAAATGCAGAATATAAATACTGAGTTTTTCTGCACTGTTATAGGAAGATTACAGTAATATAACTTGTGTAAATACGTCTTGTTTTGATAGGGAGGTTTTCCTGCTTTACAAAACATACACAGTGCTATTAAAAAGGGTTTCTGCTTCTTTTTATGAGATGATTTTAAATGTGCATTGTCTGTTTATCTTCTTTGACACAGGGACACGGAGGGAGACGTTTGCGTTTCCGGAGGATGAGCTCAGCTACAACGGAGAGCTCCGTGACTATGAGGACGATGACAACTGGCCTATGAGAGACCTCTCTCCTGTATGGATCCCACCACCTTTGAGGAGCCCATCCCCACCTATGAGAGGCCTCTCTCCTGTATGGATCCCACCCCCTGTGGGGAGCCTCTCTCCTGTATGGATCCCACCACCTGTATGGATCCCACCACCTGTGGGGAGCCCATCCCCACCTATGAGAGGCCTCTCTCCTGTATGGATCCCACCACCTGTATGGATCCCACCACCTGTGGGGAGCCCATCCCCACCTATGAGAGGCCTCTCTCCTGTATGGATCCCACCACCTGTATGGATCCCACCACCTGTGGGGAGCCCATCCCCACCTATGAGAGGCCTCTCTCCTGTATGGATCCCACCACCTGTATGGATCCCACCACCTGTGGGGAGCCCATCCCCACCTATGAGAGGCCTCTCTCCTGTATGGAGGAGACCATCCCCTTGCAGAAACCCTTCCTCTGTGATGAGTCCATCCCCAGTAACAATACCATCCCCATTGCGGAGGCCATCACCTTCAGGGAATCCACAACGTTCCAGAGTTCCTCTGCCCCTGCCTCATGTCCAGATTAACCCCCACCACATTGTGGCTGGTCAGCTGTATGTTCCTGTCCCACGCCAGGGCATAAGGAGGAGGAGGGACGAAGAGGATGGCAATCAAGAGGCCCCTCCGAGTATGCATGCATGTGGATCAGGATGGGTAGCTGGATTTCATCAGGAGGATTGTCCGATTCCCCATTCACTTGGTTTCTATTTACATGGGAGAGCTGTAAGTTCAAAAGCTCAGTCATCACCTCATGTTCATCACCTCATATCTGTGATGTATGGTAAGTATCTGTGGTAAGTATGCGTGGTAAGTATTTCACCCCTAGATTTCAGCAGTAGTCTTTTAGTTAGACTTTTAGTTATAGCATCTAGTTCAAAATGTGAGTCTGTTGTCTCTTTTGTATTTTGCATTTGTATTTAGTTTGTGTTAAATGTATAGGATTTTTATAAGATTAATGTTGTTTATTTATGTCGTGTATTATCCTAATTTATATTAATAAATAACTATAATTGTATTGTAGAATCATGCATTGTTGTAAATATGTAAATATTACATTTTTAAGATTTAGATTTTAATATTAAGTTATACAAATGTAGTGTTGTGGTATAAAATGTTAAAATATTATATAAAATATTAATATCTGTAAGTGTACAGTTTGTCATTGCTTGTAAATAGTTAATACATTATTTTTTGGTTCAATACACACCTGTCTCAAGCGTATTTTTTTTTATAACACATCATAAACATTTCTCATTTGTTTCTCATATAATTACACAGTAAACAGAGTAGAGTATTGCTGTATTACATAGCAGTATTTTTCTAAAACAGCAGACATGTTACTGTGTGAAATGTTGTCAGAGAGAGAGAGAGAGAGAGTGTGTGTGTATGTGTATTGAGATGAAATCACTGAAAGCTAAATAAAATCAGAAGGTTGTGAGTTCCAATCCCAGATCCACCAAGCTGCCACTGCTGGGCCCCTGAGCAAGGCCCTCAACCCTCAATTACTCAGTTGTATAAAATAAGATAAAATGTAAGTCTCTCTGGATAAGGGCATCTGCTAAATGCCAGAAACGTAAATGTAAATGTCTGATATCTGCCTCTTGTCTCCTCAGTTCTGGTCAAACCTATGAGAGTGTCACACTTATTCAAAACACATGTCACTAAGACCTGTTATAAACATATTCTGTCTAATTTAACTCATGCACCTGAATGAAATAAAACCTCATAAACCTATCTATCTACTTTTTATTCTTTTTTTAAAAAACATGCTACATGTGCTGTATTACACTAAACGAGACTTGGCACAGCACAGCACTTACATATTGTTGCTCCATTGTCTGTTAAATCTGTTGTTGCTTTGGATGAAAGCGTTAAATGAAGACATCAGAGTATCACGAGAGCACTCTTAAGTCACTCTCGCGGTACTTTGACGTTCAATACCAGCTCGGTCTGCGCAGCGCCGCTTCAATTCAAACACACCTATTACCTGCCTCTGGAAACTAGGCAATGCTTCGCTGACGTTGGGATATGTTGTGATGTTATTTTCACTACGTAGACTGAGAGGTCCGTCAACTAATTCCTAGCTGCATGCCAGCCTATCGCACGTCAAGGTGATTGTCTGTACGGCGGCCAAAACAACTGCCCGTAGCTTAAAATAAGTGGCAATGAAATTGTTACATTAACCAATCAGATTTCGAGTTGGTGTCACTGGGGCCATCTAGAAGGCATACGATTACGTCAGCAAGTAGTAGTCAGAGGCAGAGAACCGCACAAACTAAATAAAATATATATTTTTTAGCTCACAATGGCTGACAGAGGAGAAGAAATCGATTTGGTGAAAACCAGTGAAAGCCTAGGTGTGAAATGCACGGCCCGCCACTGGTTATTAGGTACCTGGTTTTACAGTTTCTCGAGTTTGCACATTTTATTGTGTTTTGCACACGGCACTATGTGTCCTGTGTTGTGTTGTTTTTTGTACTTTCTGTCTCACACTGATTGCACCTGATTGCCCATGTTGCACTTTATGTAGCTAGGACAAACTTTCTGTCCCTAGCATTTAAAAAAAATGTAATATTTAAAACAAATTAAATAAAAAAAATATTAATTTATTAAGTCCTGTTCAAGGCACATTGATGTACATGAAGAACGATGCTAGCCCATTTGGTCCGATGCCACAGACATGTAAGCATCAGAACTGGACCCTGGAGCAATGGAAGAAGATGGCCTGGTTTCACATTTTCTTTTACATCATTCGGACCACCAGGTACGTGTGCATCGCTTACATGGTGAAGAGATGGCACCAGGATGCACTATGTGTAGAAGGCAAGCTGGCAGAGGCAGTGAGAGGCTCTGGTCAATGTTCTGCTCTGAACCTTGGGTCCTGATACCACAGCATGCCTTCAGATGTCTAGTGGAGTAGACGCCTCCACTAATGTGTTGTTTTGGTGGCACAAGGGGGACCTTCACAATATTAGACATGTGGTTTTAATGTTATGGCTGATCAGTGTAAGTGTTATGTTAAAATAAAGTAACCAATATTAGTGCCTTTATTTTTACTTAAAGTAAAATACAGCCATGGGAAAAAGAAAGTACGTCCAAATCTATGTTGTAATTATCAGGGCATCAATAACAAATAACCTCAGGTGACAAAAACAAAACAAAACAACAGTAAGAACAAAAGAAAAACAACAAAAAAATGATTTCCGTATGTAGGATTCTATAAGACACTAATAAACACAGACTGAACACTGAACACCGGAAGGAAGTTTTGTGTAAGAAAACAAACAATAATAAAGACTTTGGTGATGTAAATCTAGACAAAATCGAAATGAAGCAATGTTTAAATTAATGTTTATTATTTTAAACTGATTTATCAAATACAGGTGATGAACAATAATAGGAGCTTTAGAAAGAAAAGATTATTGCAGTCACTATTGCAGACTATAAAATACAGCTCTCAAAACTGCATCTGCAAATGTGGATAACTTACAACAAATGCAAAACATTTTTTGTAAAAATATAAAACCATCCAGTTTCACCTGAACACCACACAAGGTGTAAAGTCCTGTACATTTTTTCATTATTGTTGTTTGCCACCAAATGAATAACAGTTAAAAACTGAATGGCAGTTTGATTGAAAACAAAATGGTTTTAAACAGTATTGTACATGCGTATTCACAGGACTGAGTAAATGCAGACTTCTCGGCACATCCACACCAAACAGAAGAGGATAGAAAGACAGAAGATCAAACACTGTAAACTAGTTCATGAGTGAAACGTTACACAGGCCACACTGGTGTACAACTTTACATTAGGGTACAACTTTATGAGTGCAGAGAGTCGGCATGGAGATTACCCACAATGCTTTGCTGATGCTAAAGCAAGGAGAAATGTTGTTTTTTATGAATAAGAAATGATGTCCATTAACTTTAAGGAGTCAAATAGGAAGCCACATAATGCCAGGGGTAAATCCAATGAGGAGGTGATCGGCTTAGCAGTAACACGCTGACGATACACACAGTTCATAATGCATGAGGATGAGCCCTTCATTGCCTTGTTGTTATTATTATTATTATTATTATTATTATTATTATTTAAGACTTGTCTCTGTGTGATTTCTTCACAATACTCTTAGTGGACTGAAAATAGTAATACCTGATTAATTACCAAAAATATCCACACTAGTATTTTTAAGTCCATAAGTTCCATTCATTTTGAATGCCATTAAATGTGGAGTGTGAGGATTTGTTTCTTGCTCTTGCTGAAGTTACTGTTACTTGGGACTGCAGCTAGCTGTTTACCTTCAGCACGGGTCAGCCACTATGAGTTTAAAAAAAAAAAAAAAAAAAAACACACAGAGTGCAGTGATGACCATCAGAAGTCCAGTTCTGTGACATCACCAAGAACCACTCGTCTCCACGGCTACAGGAAAACAAACCATTTCAGTTTCAGCGTTTCAGTGGTACGCATCCTCTCAATGTTTTAGTGATTTCTAATTTAAAAATGTTTTAGAAATCATTTTGAAACTGTTAGCCTAACTAATAGGGTGACTACTCAGTGTTATATAAATGATAAGTTCATCATACTGCTAGGATTAAGCGCTGAAGGCCTTTGCTCTTCCTACGATTTACAGATGTAAAAGTGTTTTGTTAGTTTACATTTTACTTCAATTTGTCAAGATAAAAGTTTTAGTAGCTTTTTAAAAACGATCATATCTTAATACCAGTAGTGTTATCTGAAGAAACCTTGAGGAACGTTTTAGGAAAGAAAGTAGACCACTCGTGTTAGATGAAATATTCAGTCTGCAGTTCAGTGTTCAGTTCTTGTTTTTGTCTGTCACTATAAGTTGTTGTTTTTTTTTCTTGTAGCATTTTGATGAAAAATGAACTGTGTTAATTTCCAAATGGCGTCTCTCTACGTTGGTGATCTTCACCCTAATGTGACGGAGTCTATGCTCCTGAACAAGTTTGGCTCTGTTGGGAAAGTTCACTCCATCCGCCTCTGCAGGGTTAAAAGTCCTGGCACATCACAACAATATGCCTTTGTCAACTTCCAGCATTGGGCAGATGGTAATACAAACATATCTTAACTGTATACTCTACACTTACACTACTTCACATATCGGAACACATGAGAGAAGTAAAATGATGACATATTTAGAAGTAACATTCTATCATTTTTAAGTGTAACACCAACAACAACAGGCTTCAGAAAATCTCGGGTATACACGTCATCCATCTACATACAACACATGTACATGATGTAAAGGAAAAGAAAGCTTATTAGTATAGGCATCAGAAATATCTGGAATATTTTAGTCATGACAATTTTATAACCTTAAAAGATAGGCAACATTAATGCCATTATTTCTATACTGTCTCAGTCCTCTGTTTAAAAAGTGTCTAATGAGCTTCCACACATTTGACATTATAGGTGAAGCTATAAGCTGATGTCAATGCTTAGTCAGAAATAAAATTTCCCTCATGGAATTAGGTGTTTGCTATGCTTTCCCAGCAGCAATTTCCATGTTGTGTGTGGGGGTGGGGGGTGGGGGGCTGTCACTTTCTACTGAGATTTGAAGGAAAAATCAAAGCCTGTGCACTCTCATGAACACTTTTGGTAGAACAGTGAACACAGAACAATAATACAAATGTAGAACTGGTGTATTACTGTACATAATCAGAAAGGGAAATGTATTATTTTACAGTTTTATTAGCAGAATAAGGTCAAGCGTACAGAATACAGAAGTGTATGGCTTTTATTACAGACCTCTCTAAGTTTAATGTTAATAAACTGTAATTCACTTTGTTTCCTCAGCTGAGCGTGCTTTGGACCTGCTCAATTTTGACCCCCTTTTGGGTCAGCCCATGCGTATCATGTGGTCCCGGAAGGACTCATCAAGGAAGAACAATGTGGGAAACATCTTTATAAAGAATCTGGAAAAGTCCATCGACAGCATTGCCCTTTACAACACCTTCTCCATCTTTGGCAACATCCTGTCATGCAAGGTTTGAGCTGTGTTCTCTGCAGATCTGAATAACTTCCTAAAAATGAAGTCTCCAGTTAAGTCTGTTTGACATCATTTCTGTGCGTTGACGGATTTGTCTCTCCTGAAGGTGATGTGTGATGAGAATGGCTCCAAAGGATACGGCTATGTGCACTTTGAGAGTGCTCAGGCTGCCGAGACTGCCATTAGGACGTTGAACGGAATGCTGTTCAACGACCACAAAGTGTAAGTCATGTGAAAATCTCTACATTGTACCAACCTGCTGAATGTGTTCTAGATGTGTGTATAACTAAGTCTGTTTAATGGTTGTTTTATGGCTGATGGTTTGGTTAGGTGAAGATATTTCAGTTAACATATTTGCTCATACATCTAAATAGAGAAAAAATCTTATAAATACAGTGAAAGCCAACAATTTTAATTTACACATTAAAATGCTAAAGTCATTACTACTACTACTACTACTACTACTACTAATAATAATAATAATAGAGACTAAAAATCTATTATTTGTGTTCTGATTAAGGCTCTAACAGCAGTGTCTCAATTGTCTTAAAGGTTCATCACACACTTCAAGTCTCGCCAGGAGCGCCAGGCTGCAAACAGGACGATTGCAGATGAGACCAGCAAACAGGTGCATGTGAGCCAAGTGCAGAAGAAGGAAGAGGGACATCCTTCAATTCAGCACGCTCAGTCTGCAGTTAAACCTGGTCCAGCTGCAGTTAAACCTGATCCAGGTGCAATTAAACCTGGTCCAGCTGCAGTTAAACCTGATCCAGGTGCAATTAAACCTGGTCCAGCTGCAGTTCAACCTGGTCCAGCTGCCATTAAACCTGGTCCAGCTGCAGTTAAACCTGATCCAGGTGCAATTAAACCTGGTCCAGCTGCAGTTAAACCTGATCCAGGTGCAATTAAACCTGGTCCAGCTGCAGTTAAACCTGATCCAGGTGCAATTAAACCTGGTCCAGCTGCAGTTAAACCTGATCCAGGTGCAATTAAACCTGGTCCAGCTGCAGTTCAACCTGGTCCAGCTGCCATTAAACCTGGTCCAGCTGCAATTAAACCTGGTCCAGCTGCAGTTAAACCTGGTCCAGCTGCAGTTAAACCTGGTCCAGCTGCAGTTAAACCTGTTCAGTTTAACTGGCAACCCATTCCAGCGCCAGTTGAACCCGTTCAGGCGCCAGTTAAACCCATTCCGGCACCAGTTGAACCCGTTCAGGCGCCAGTTAAACCCATTCCGGCACCAGTTAAACCTGTTCAGGCGCCAGTTAAACCCGTTCCAGCGCCAGTTGAACCCCTCCCGGCACCAGTTAAACCCGTTCAGATGCCAGTTAAACCCGTTCAGGCACCAGTTAAACCCGTTCAGGTGCCAGTTAAACCCGTTCAGGCACCAGTTAAACCCGTTCAAGCGCCAGTTAAACCCGTTCAGGCGCCAGTTAAACCTGTTCAGGGGCCAGTTAAACCCATTCCAGCTCCAGTTGAACCCCTCCCGGTGTCAGTTAAACCCATTCAGGCACCAGTTAAACCTGTTCCGGCGCCAGTTAAACCCGTTCCGGCGCCAGTTAAACCTGTTCAGGGGCCAGTTAAACCTGTTCAGGGGCCAGTTAAACCCGTTCAGGCAGCAGTTAAACCCGTTCAGGCACCAGTTAAACCCGTTCAGGGGCCAGTTAAACCTGTTCAGGCACCAGTTAAACCCGTTCAGGCGCCAGTTAAACCCGTTCAGGCACCAGTTAAACCCGTTCAGGCGCCAGTTAAACCTGTTCCAGTTAAAGCAGCTGAAGTTAAACCAGTAGAAGCTGCAGTTAAACCAGTAGCAGCTGCACTTCCCACTGCAGCTAAAGCGGTACAGGCTGCAAGTCCAGCCACAGTTAAAAAAGAAGAACCACCTGTAACAGCAGCAGCTCCATCTCCACCTCCATCACCTGTGACAGATGAGAAGCTGACCATGGACGCAATGCGAGAACAAAGCACCAAGCAGTCCATGGATACACAGGTACCAGTGCAGCTAGAACACACACACACACACACACACACCAATAAGACAACATTTTACTTGCTTAATATTGCAATATATTATGTAACCGTATCAATTATTTTTTTATACGTTATTGTTTAATTCATTTGATTTTTTTTTCTACTACTGTTACTATTATTAATACTACTACTAATAAGAACAATAATAATAATAATCTCCTACGTTCCCAGACTGCTGTTCCTGCACCAGCTCGGAAGCCATTAACTCTCTACATGCTGGAGTCAGCTGATGTGGAACAACAGGTCACGATGCTGCGTGAGTCTCACAGTCATATACAAACTCACACACAATTCCAGCTTAAATACACTTCTAACAGCACATTCCTTATGGCATGGGAAGTGTTTTATTAATACAGTATACTTTCCACTCCTCTTACTTTTGGAATATGGAGCTTGAGCCTTGTCTGTATTAGATGATTGGATGACAGGAACCATTAACATCATCCCTGCATAATGCAAAGAAAGCAAACAAAATACAGAACAGCATCTCTCCCTCTCACTCATACTTCTCTCTCTCTCTCTCTCTCTCTCTCTCTCTCTCTCTCTCTGCAGATGAGTACCTGTTACCTCTTGTGGAGCAAATCCATCCGACTCGGGCCAGAGAAATAACCTGCATGGTTATACAAGGAGAGAACAACTACAACCTGCTCGATATGGTCGCAGAGCCCAACCTTCTGCGTGCCAAGGTTCACACACACACACACACACACATTAATTGAATTGTGCCCTGTCTGATTCATGCAAATTGACATGAATTAGTTTTGTTTGTGTAGAAACAAAGCCACACATTGAAACAGCTGAAACACTGTAATTTACTGTCATATACATATGTGTGTGTGTGCAGGTTGAGCAGATGGTGGCTATACTTCAGGGGAGCGAAGCTGGCCAGAACGTGGTGAGTACTCTGATAAACGTGATAATACTTACACAAACACTACACAAGTGTAGTCTGTACTAGTTACACACACTTACACAGCTAAATATACAGTAAGCCCCCTGGGTAGATAGAGACTATATAAAGAAATGAAACATGTAGTATAAGTGTAGTGGGCAGTATAAGGAGGAGATCTCTTCTTCTGCATGATGAAGGGTTCTTAATGAAGGGAACACTTGCTAGGGCAAAATGGACACCAGACATTTCTGTAATCTGTTCAGTAGAAAGGTGCTCAATAGAACACATACAGAATGACGCAGGTTTTTGAATGTAATAATAATTATATATAATGAATATTTAGACTAAAGCAATGATGGAATATCACAATGATAGTACAATATTCTTATATCATAACTTGTAATAAAAGCAATTACCATAATATATAAAATATATATTATAATAATAATAATAATAATATATAATAATCAGTGAATGTCTTCTTTTTTTTTCTTTCAGCGTTTGCTTGCACCCAAAAACAAAAATAAGAAGAGGAGAAAGAAGAAGAAGAATCGATCAAATCTGTACATTAATCTGTAGGACATTTGAAATAGGAATTCTGTTAAACATAATAAAT
Source organism: Hemibagrus wyckioides (assembly GCF_019097595.1). Lineage (NCBI taxonomy): Eukaryota > Metazoa > Chordata > Actinopteri > Siluriformes > Bagridae > Hemibagrus > Hemibagrus wyckioides. The sequence goes on from NC_080710.1 coordinate 13,768,603, forward strand.
TTTTTTATTATCTATTGTTAATGACTGTGTTTATTTAAGCAAGTCACTCTTTCCGAAAACATGGTTAATCGAGTCGCAAATATTTTGTGCGGCTTTTAGATCCTCAGCAGTAACAGCGCTGAAAGTGGACAGCGAGTGTCCTCGAGGTCACACCCAACAGCACCATAACTTACTACAGAACAACGATTAAAAAAATGTATTAAGCCATATGAAATAGATCAATCAGTAAAATGAAATCAGGAGGCTTTTTGATACATTAAAAGGTAAATTTAATTTTGGTAGATGATAACCAGAGGTGGACAAAGTACACAACTTCCTTACTTGAGTAAAAGTACAGATACCACTGGTCAAACATTACTCCATTACAAGTAAAAGTTGTAAAGACAGATTTTTACTTAAGTAAAAGTACAGAAGTACTTGTTTTTAAAAGTACTTAAATATCAAAAGTAAAAAGTAAATGTCAACGCATTGTTTTATTATTGTTGCATTGCTGTATGCAATACTTACAGTACCTTTTGTAGCAACCTAGTGAATATACTGACCAGTTTGTAGTATCTGTGGAATTAAGAGCTTTTAGAATGTTACAAAACCTATAGAAATTAAACAACTGAATTGACAAAAAAGACGGGTATAATCATTTTCATTTTTTATTTAACACTCCTACCACCCCCAACAAAAAAGTACACATCTATTGTGTCCAGGATACGTTTTTGTGTGTTAACTAATATCATTACCGATGCATTGGTGGTGTATAATATGCAAAGCATATCTTCGTCCATTTTGCCAGCAACTGATCAGAGTTCCAAAAATTACGGAAAACCACTGAACTTCACGACACGTGACGCTACAAGAGTGAAAAAAATCATCCTCTGATTAATGTAACTACTTTCTACTCAATGACCTTGACAGAAATGTAGTGGAGTACAAAGTACAATATTTGTCTTTCAAATGTAGTGAAGTTAAAGTAACAAGTTTCCAGGAAAAATAATACTCAAAAAGTGTACTTAAGTACAGTACTCAAGTAAATGTACTTCGTTACTGTCCACTGTGGCATCCGGAGATGACCCAGCTACAGCCGGGTTCTGCTTGTGAGGATTGGGATATTCAAGCAGCGCCATGGAAAACAACCTCCTTATTGATTTACATAACACTATACACATGCTGTATCTGCATCACACAATTGTCACCCAAATGAGGATGGGTTCCCTCTTGAGTCTGGTTCCTCTCAAGGTTTCTTCCTCATACCATCTAAGGGAGTTTTTCCTTGCCACAGTCGCCTCAGACACCTCAGGCTTGCTCACTTGGGATAACATCTAGGACTGTCTGTCTGTTTGTTATGTCGTTTCTCATGTAAAGCTGCTTTGAGACAATGCTCTTTGTTAAAAGCGCTATACAAATAAAATTGAATTGAATTGAATTGAATTCTGTGATTAACAGATTTAAGCGAAACAAAGAAAAAAAAAATTATCTGATATGTTTTTACAGCAGATTAATTTAGTGGATGTTTTCATCCAGAACATAAAATAAGGGTAGTGAATTGACCAATTGAAATATGTGTATTATTGACCTTTTAATCATATTTCTAAATGTTATGTCAAATTAAGGTTCGTTATACACTGAAAGTTATGGCCAAATTAGGAGTGAAAAAAATTAGCCCTCGTGGATGAAAACATCCCCAACAGTACATGAGGCTTAATAACCATCAATCCATACCACACACTGAACACCAGGGTGGAAAACACATCAGCAATTATACTTCATAACCAAACTATTATTAACCCTGTACTGTACAGTGTTGCCCTCAGGCAACAAAAACTTTTCTTAAGCCCTAAATCCAGTGGATGTCCCTTTACATTTTTGCAATCATCTAGAATATTCAAAAAGGATCAAGGAACAATCCAATAAGGTGTGAGAGTCACTATCCAGCATCATTTGAATGGCCACAGGTGTATAAAATGGTGTGAGATGAAGGTAAGATTTTTTACTTTGGTAATCTAATTTAACTGTAAATTAAATTACATTACATTTACATTAACTGTAAATTAAAAATATATGTGCATGCATGAAGGCATAAAGAAGATTATCGGCATGGTTTAATGTTTTTTTGGTACTTTGCATGTTTATAAAATAAGTTTTTCTTTTTGTTGCCTCAAGGGAATGTTGTGTGATAAGGGGTAGTTTTAAGTTTTTAAGTTTTTGCTGACAGTGTGTTTTGATGTCTTCACAGGTATTTATGCACAATATAAAAATATTTCTTTTCTTTTTTTTTTTTTTAATTTTTCTTATTTTAACACATTGTGCCAGAAAAATGGACATAAAGTTGTTCTATGGAAAGCAAGAGCAGAATTGAAATGTTAGGCAAATCACATCTGACAGTGAGGACAGTGAGGTGGAGCGGAATGGAGAAAAAAGGTTTAAGCAGAAGAGGAAAAATAATTTTCATTTAGGGTTTGGATTGTTGAGCTTATTTGTACACAACCAAGTCTAATGAGTTGATTTATTTCCTGTAGTAGAATGGTTGTGATAGGTTTATGCAGCAGACAGCATAAAAAAATAGTAGTCAAATGTCACACTGTTTTATTTTTGCTGTGCTTTCACTGGCACTGGAAACTTACATTTTGTATGTTTTTATAGATAATCAAGATAGATGTAATACCATGGAGGATGATGAAGGTGAAATTCTGTCTGAAGATGATGAGGTTCTTTCTAAACTCCTCGATGGAAAACATGTCTCACCACTGTGCCTCCAGTTCACCCTGAATGGTTACAGATCCCTCCATCAGCTGGTGAAATTCTGTTTCAAACTACTTCTCTCTGATGACCTCTGTGATCTTATTGTTCATGAGTCAAACCTGTACAGCATCCAGTGAAACCCTGCCAAGCCCGTTAACCTTACTGTCCAAGAACTTGAGCAGTTCTTCGGTACTTTACTCCACATGTCATTATTCGTTCATCCAGCTACCCGCATGTTTGGGAGCCACAGTAGTCGCATTGCATGTGTTGATGATGTGATGTCTCTTGTGCGGTGGGAGGTAATCAAAAGATTTGTTTATTTCAGTAACAATAGCTTACAGCCCATAGCTTGGCTAATCTACAGATGGGACTGTGCCAACAATGGAAAGATGAGAGGTGACCATATGCATCTGTATGCCTTCAAGTCCCAAATAGCGCATAGTCTGTGCAAACCAAAGAAAGATGGGAGGAAGGGGGGACGAACCAGCGGTGGGATTTCCCAAGAGTATGAAGGAAGAAGGAAGCAGGGGCCATGGCTTCCATTCCTAACCAGGATGTCCACTTGGACAATACCTCACATTGCCCAATAATGTGTGACAAGAAGGGAAGGTGCAGAGTTCTGGGGTGTACAGGAACACCCAAAGTGATGTGTAAAAAGTGTAATTTAAGAACTGTTTTTTGAAATTTCACACAGAGTGAAGTATATGCAGTACATGAAACACACTACATGAAACAAACACACACCTGGATCAAATACAATATGTAAATATGTTCGAAGCTGAATAATTTTGTGCCATTGTTAAAGGAATTTGTAAATGTGTATTGAGCTTTCTTTTATGATCTGTGAATTCATCATTTTCTCTGTGATTCTGTACCATTGTTGATTTCACAACATCATTAATTCCACATCATCGTTGATGATGTGGAATTATTTACGTCATGAACCCGGCAAAATGTGTTAAAGGGTTAAATCGAATACCTCCGTACATATTTAATTACCTTTCACAGAAAAAAAAACATTTTGGCAATCAAACAGGTTCAGTCTGGCATCTGATTTTTGACTTATTATTATTAGTTTATAGCATCCAATGAGGTTTATTATAGTATTTAAAAAATCATGATAATCTAACATCAGCTGTGATATTGTCAGAATACACAACAGTTAGCATTCTAGCTATGTGTGTGTGTCTGAATATGGACTGCAGTGTGGATCTTGAGGATGAACATCCCTGGTCCTGTAATGTGTAATGTGTAGTATAACGTTTCTATACACTGGAGTACACAGAAAATGAGACTCCTTTGCCAGCCTAGAAGACATGAACTCTATCTAATTTGAAAAGGCATGTTCGAGACAAGTTCACTAACGTTAACTAACTACATTTAAACTAGTTAGCACGTTTTCTTTGCTAATGCAGCTTCCAGTAGCTAACAGATTTGGCTAAGCAGGAGATCAAATTTCAATTCAGTTTATTTGTATAGTGCCTTTTACAATGGACATTGTCTCAAAGCAGCTTTACAAAAGAAATTTAAGCTAATGGTAAATATTGCAAAAAGGGCACAATAGTTGGGGAGAAAAAAAATACTTTTCACCTGAAAACATAACATTAACCTTCATTTTTTATGAGTACATTCATAAAAAAGAGAGATTTCATTCTAACCTGAACTGCTGTCAGGACCATGCTGAACACCTTCTGACCAATCCCAATGAAGTATAACTTTTAATGTCAATATTGCACATACTTCTCAAATAAAAGTCCATCAAGCGGTGTGTAATAATGTTTCTGTGTTTTTAATTAAAATCCATATTTTGGTGTGATTTATACACATGGATTTGTGCATTCTGACTTTTGGAGGCTTTATTATGTCCATTTTATGATGAAACATGAAAAGACTTTAAAGGTCATCTGTCTTGTTCTGATCATGTTAAATACACTACATTGCCAAAAGTTTTGGGATGTCTGCCTTTACATGGACATGAATTTTAATGACATACCATTCTTAATCCGTAGGTTTTAATATGAAGTAGTCCCGCCCTTTGCAGCTATAACAGCTTCAACTCTTCTAGGAAGGTTTTCCACAAGGTTTAGGAGTGTGTTTATGGGAATGTTTGACCATTCCACTAGAAGCACATTTGTGAGGCACTAATGTTGGATGAGAAGGACTGGCTCAGTCTCTGCTCTAATTCATCCCAAATGTGTTCTATCAGGTTTAGGTCAGGACTCTGTGCAGGCCAGTCAAGTTCCTCCACACCAAACTCGCTCATCCATGTCTTTATGGACCTTGCTTTGTGCACTGGTGTGCAGTTATGTTGGAACAGGAAGGGGTCATCCCCAAACTGTTCCCACAAAGTTGGGAGCATGAAATTGTCCAGAATGTCTTACCGACACATTCTTTCACAAATGTTTGGAGAAGCAGTCTGCATGCCTAGGTGCTTGATTTTATACACCTGTGGCCATGGAAGTGATTAGAATACCCGAATTCAATGATTTGGAGGGGTGTCCCAAAACTTTTGGAAATACAGTGTATAAACACAACTAGACTGAAATATACCAGTATGATATGCAGCTAATTGTAAAACAAGGAAACCAGCAGATATCAGTTTATACCAGGCTCAGCAGTATCACTCTCAGTTATGATCAGTTAATTAAATAAAAAATTCATTAGGCAAGAAGAATTTAAGGAGAAACTTGTTAATTAACTGATGAAAAACTGAACAACTGTGTTTACTCTAGTGATCCACTGTGGGCCAGCAGAGCCAGCATATAGATCTAGATATAGACCTGTATATATCAATGGTTCAATGCATTGAAAGTCTGTGTTCAACAAGTCACAGTATTTAAGTATCTATTACAAAAATGTGACAAACTACCCTATCACACAATGTTAGCAACTTGGATGAAATAAATATTATATCTGGTCACTTTATTAGGTACACCTGTAAAATATAATGCAATGCAATGCAATGCAATACAGTGGCTTATTATAGTAAGGGGTATTTTTAATGTTTTGGACCCCTCATTCATTTTAAATAAGGTGGCCAAAACATTAGAAACATCTCTCCACTCCACCACCCACTATTACTTCAATAATAAACATAGTAGAATTATCACCTTGCTGACAGTTTTAACTTAAAAACTAAGAAATTATAACCTTGTAAAAGTAGAATTCATGGCAGGGCTGCTGTATTGGATGTACAGGCATGAATGTAATGCTTAGGGGATAGATGTTTGAAGCTGATAGTGTCTTAGCCTGTAAGTGATAATATTCTGTGGGCTGTATTTGATGTATTACCTGTCTTTTGTTCACACTGATTTTCTAATATTGTCACATTAAGCCCTTTAAACGTTTAAATAATGATTTGGTTTCAATCTTTTGGAATGGTTGTGCCACCACAGGTGCATGAAAATTTCAGACCATGCATTAATTTTAGGGGTTTGAAAGTTAAAGAAACATATCAAATACCACCCAGTTTTACACTGTAGAATAACCAACTAATTGATCTTACTACAGTATGTTACACATTATCCACAGTCTTATCTTTGACACAGTCATGGCTTTTGAATGTCTGTGCAATCAAACATTTTCTGTGAAGGTTTGTCTATTTCTGCCTTTTTCTGCCTTGTTTATTTGGAGTAGAATTGCATACTACATATTTAACTTGTTCACCAGGTGGCATAGTGAATCTATTACAATTCTAGTTGTATTTAGAGATTTTTACATGGTTAGAGTTAAGTTAAAATGATTTAGATGGAATCATTTAAATAGTTTAAAAAGGCTACAGTATTTGGAGTATATGGCAGGCACCTGAATAAGTGGTTCACTGCTTTCACTGTTAGGGCAACACAGAAATGACTAAAGGACTCCATGGTACTCCTTGTAAAACTTATTAAACAGATTGGTTAACCTCCAAACCTGATGAGAATTCATGTATTGTAATAGGACCAGCTGTTGAACAACACTTGAAAGTAACCTTGAACAGTAAATGTGGTAAAACATCAGAAAAACCAGCATAAAATATATAAACATTTGGTTTTGGCTCTGGCTCATAACTGTCATTTCATCAAGAACTGTCGAGTATCTCACACCCTATGAAAGGATTGTCCATGTGATATGGCTAGTTCCATAATGTTTTTGAAGTCATCAAATGTTGTCAGGTGAGTAACTGGAAATGTAATTGTGCGACTACATGCACTTACAGTTGGAAAACCAATGGTATGATGTGTGTCACAATCATGGTAGAATTTCACAGATATTATGAAGTCCTTCTTCTCACTTGGTAGTACAGGCTTGTGGGCCTGTCCTGTCATCCACTGCATGATTCTGCCAACAGTCACTTCCTGTAGCGCTTCATTACTTTCCTCGTCACACCGGCAACCTTGTTCTTAAATAAAAGATGGGTGTTAGTGTGAACTGAGAAAAAGAAAAAAAGAATAATAGATCAGTAACTGCATATATCAGCTCAAACATACCACAATCTTCAATCTCTTGTAGGAAGTCTTGGAAAAAGTTTATGATGTTTACTTCTTTATTGTACTTCACAGAGCCCTTCTCACTGAAGTCAGGTTGACATTTTTCCAGGACAAAGGCTGCATCCACCTAAAAATAACATGAAACACAAAGAGTGCAGATCTACAACACTACATTGTTTGCACTAAATAAAATTTTATGGGGGACCACCTAAAAGAGGCAAATGCATATACCCTATCATCTTCCCCTGGAACAAACAGTGGCACACAAAGGTCTGGGTGTGTCTTCATAACTGCCAGCAGGTCATACAGCTGCAGGCCTTTTCTCAGCTGGTCAAGCATGGGGACAACTCTCATGGTTGAGTGCAGTACAATAGCCCGGAACACAAAAGGTTTGAAAAAGTAGTAAGTAGAAGTTTTGTAAAAGGTACTGTACTCACAAACTATTTGTAATTGTGTAACTTTGTGCAATTGTGTAATTGAAATTATTTAGAAAAAAAAGCAGTATTTTTTTTGTTTAACCATGACTATACTCCAGACAGTTTTCCTTTAAAACTACCTGATTATGAGTTCTTTTTTTTCCACAGACACTCTTCCAGTGTATCCACAGTTTATCATGTCATCATTAAGCATCATTAAACAGATTTGTCTCAGCACACAAATTGTCAGTTGAAGATGTTTCCTGTTAAAGTCACAACTGTTGACTGTTATTCAATTTATCGCCATCCTGTTACCCCTGCAACAGTTTCACGCAATATTATACAGATAAATAGGCAAAACACCAGCAAGTAACGGCAATCATCCCTGTCGAGGTTTAATATATTTGCAAGTACATTTTAAAGTAAACAGTATAGTGTTTAGTAGGGATGCCACAATACTCAGTATAATATTGAACCGTTCGGTACGACCTCCACGGCTCCATTTTCTTTCTCCTCCTCCTTATGCCCTGGCGTGGGACAGGAACTGTCATCAGGGCGCGAACATACTGTTGGCCAGCCACAATGTGGTGGGGGTTAATCTGGACATGAGGCCGGGGCAGAGGAACAGTGGAACGTTGTGGATTCCCTGAAGGTGATGGCCTCCTCAGTGGGGATGGTTGCATTACTGGGGATGAACTCACAGAGGAAGGGTTTCTGCGAGGGGATGGTCTCCTCCATACAGGAGAGAGGCCTCTCATAGGTGCAGATGGGCTCCTAACAGGTGGTGGGGTCCATACAGGAGAGAGATCTCTCATAGGTGGGGATAGGCTCACAGGTAGTGGGTCCACAGGTAGTGGGATCCATACAGGTGGTGGGATCCATACAGGAGAGAGGCTCCCCACAGGTGGTGGGATCCATACAGGAGAGAGGCTCCCCACAGGTGGTGGGATCCATACAGGAGAGAGGCCTCTCATAGGTGGGGATGGGCTCCTCACAGGTGGTGGGGTCCATACAGGAGAGAGACCTCTCATAGGTGTGGATGGGCTCCTCACAGGTGGTGGGATCCATACAGGAGAGAGGTCTCTCATAGGCCAGTTGTCATCGTCCTCATAGTCAATGAGCTCTCTGTTGTAGCTGAGCTCATCCTCCGGAAAAACACAAACGTCTCCCTCCGTGTCCCTGAAGATAAACAGACAATGCACATTTAAAATCATCTCATAAAAAGAAGCAGAAACCCTTTTTAATAGCACTGTGTAGGTTTTGTAAAGCAGGAAAACCTCCCTATCAAAACAAGACGTATTTACACAAGTTATATTACTGTAATCTTCCTATAACAGTGCAGAAAAACTCAGTATTTATATTCTGCATTTATACGAGTTACTTACGCTATCACGGCTTCACTGTTACTCACACTGATCACTTCTCAATGCTCAAAAGTATCTTCCCCAAAACAATGCAGATTAAACTACATTTCTATTACAGTGTTTTTTCTTTATCAGTTCCTTACTCCAATGCTTCACATCCCCTTTGAGTCCATTTGTGTCTCCTCTCAAAAATTCGCCCTTTATCGTAAATGACACTACTCCTAACTATTTTATTCAGCACAGCTATAAACAAATCCTTGCTGAACAGAAGTGAAACAAACAGCTTGATATTTTTCCCTAAGCTGCACTCTACATTGCCACACTAGCTCCATTTATTTCTAGTGATTGGTTTTGTTCAGCTAGCTGCCTTTCCTCACAGCCCCTTTCTTTCTCCGCTTTAACAATTCAACAAACACGGACAATGAAAAATCCTTAAAATAATAAAATAGATCATGTTATTGTAAACATTTTAACTTGTTTTATTCACTCTTTATAAAAAACTATGAACACTGAAAAACAATTACTTAGCTACATGCTAACTAGCCGTCAAGCAAATCTTTGCTTATACTCCTCGGCTTGTCTTAATAAACTTTAATAAGCGTTAAATAAACATTCAGACTTTTATAAATAGCTGTTTTTAAAATATCTGAAAACATTATCACTGTTTATGTCTTCCCTGCTCGTTTCACTGGAGTCTGCCGCTTTGTCCGCTAGCTTTAGCATGATGATCGTGTACGTAAAGTTATTAGCGGAATAAAGATTAGCCGAACAGAATTTCTCAAAACCATCTAACCAGATAAAACGATATTCCTGATTGCGTTTTTTTGGTAATACTGCGGTGTTTAAAAGACTCTATACTTAAGTGAAAAAGAGGAAACTCAGTAACTGACCGTTCCAGGGGTCGTACAGTCCGCTCCATCCGGGCTCGGGCTCCACATCCTGGTGCTGCTGAAGCACGGCAAAAATGCCAAAGGATAATCCAAATCTTGTGACCTTCAGAACCGCAACACTTTAGGATTTAAAACGAAACATTCCACAGTTTAAACACAAACGTTCTAAAACTAGATCACGTGACGCGGCAGAGTGACAAGAACTCTGTGATTCCCCTCACTCTCACTCATACTGACTTATATTATAGATATATAAATAAAAAAGGCCATCTGTCTCTAAATATCTGAGCTTTTTTTCTTATTAATTCTTATTTTTACACATGCACACATATTGTTTTGCACAATAAAGTGTACATGTATATGTATATATATATATATATATGCATAAATTGATCAGCCATAACATTATGACCACCTGCCTAATATTGTGTTGGTACCCCTTTTGTTGCCAAAACAGCCCTGCAGCCCTGACCCACAGAGGTGTGGTCTCCACTATATCCCTGAATATATATATATATATATATATATATATATATATATACTTATAACTGGTGGAGAGCATGGAGCCAAAACGCATGCAAATCGGGGTTATTCCACCAAATACTGATTTCTTAATTTAGCCAAAGCATTAACACAATTTGTTTACAAATTTTTTCCATTTTGTTTTATTTGAGTTATTAAAGCTCTGCAAATACTGCATGATCTTGGGTTATTTTGATGTGTTGTCATTTCCTTTAAATATACACTCTAAATAACAATAGTTTTATTTTGAGTTTTGGAGAAATATTGTCAGCAGTTCACAAAAAATGAAACCAAACTGTTCATCTCACCAATACATGCACCTGTAAAAACAAAACATAAGAAACTGTTTATTTTGCAGTGGTCTCTTATTTTTTTCCAGAGCTGTATATATATATATATATATATATATATATATATATATATATATGACAGATGAAGTGAATAACACTGATTATCTCCCCATCATGGCACCTGTTAGTGGGTGGGATATATTAGACAGCAAGAATATTTTGTCCTCAAAGTTGATGTGTTAGAAGCAGAAAAATGGTCAAGTGTAAGGATTTAAGCGAGTTTGACAAGGGCCAAATTGTGATGGCTAGACGACTGGATCAGAGCATCTCCAAAACTGGAGCTCTTGTGGGGTGTTCCCGGTCTGCAGTGGTCAGTATCTATTAAAAGTGGTCCAAGGAAGGAACAGTGGAGAACCGACAGAGACATGGGCGGCCAAGGCTCATTGATGCACGTGAGGAGCGAAGGCTGGCCCGTGTGGTCTGATCCAACAGACGAGCTACTGTTGCTCAAATTGCTAAAGAAGTTAATGATGGCTCTGATTAAAAGATGTCATTGCATGATGGGTCAGGGCTGTTTTGGCAGGTAGACAAAATGAATAAAATAAAATTATTTGCTTCTTCCTGATTTTTTTTCCATATTTGTCACACTTAAATGATTCAGATCATCAAGCAAATTTTATTACACAAAGATAACCCAAGTAAATACAAAATGCAGTTTTTAAATGAAAATATCATTTATTAAGGGAAAAAAGCTGTCCAAACCTGCCTGGCCCTATGTGAAAAAGTAATTGCCCCTAAACCCAGTAACTAGTTGTGCCACCTTCAGCAGCAACAACCGCAGTCGATCATAAATGAACTGGCAATGAGTCTTTCACATCACTGTGGAGAAAATTTGGTCAACTCTGTTTTGGAGTATTGTTTTAATTCAGCCACGTTGGAGGATTTTCGAGCATGAACGGCCTGTTTAAAGTCACGCCACAGTATCTCACCAGATTTAATGTCATTCTTCTAGCAGCATTCACTTGTGGATTTGCTGAATGCTTTTTTTATGTAAAAGAACTTACTATGAATGAAACAACTCCAAGCTACACTGAACTCAGACCCAGCTGTCAGATATCAGAAAATGTAAGATTTAAGAATCTGAGAATCAGAGACTAAATAGGAAAATAGATATTGCGGTATGATGACACATCCTGAAATGTTTTATTCCCCTTATAGTGTTAGACTGTGAATGGAATGTGTGTGCAACTGTGTAGGTTTGTCTGTGATGTAGGATTGTGACCTGGTGGGGTGTAGCTGCTGAAAGGGAGGAGCAGGGACTGTGTGTGGGGAGGTGGGGACCAATCAGACCCTACTGTATGTCTATTCAGACATAAGCATAATCTCTGTGTCAGACATACTCATGCATACACACTCTCTCACTCATTACTTGGTGTCTTCTTGCCTTGGTTCAATACAGACAACCAACCCCACATTTAAAAACACATGTTGTATGGCTAGCACACAGCAGATGGACACTGATTATAAACTAATCCGTAGGTACAAACTCCAGTCCTGAAAGGCCAGCATCCAGTTTGGTGATTTTCCTTCTTTAACTCACATTTTAAACCCAGAAATGCAACTGATGCATTTAAGGAGGTGTGCTTCCATGCTGGCTCTGCTGGCCCACAGTGGATCACTAGAGTAAACACAGTTGTTCAGTTTCTCATCAGTTATTTACGTTTCTCCCTAAATTCCTCTTGTCTAATGAATTTTTTAATTTAATTAATCATAATTGAGAGTGATACTGCTGAGCCTGCTAAACTTGGAAACTGTCAGGAGTGTGAGGGCAAGACTAGTGAGAAAACTTGAACACAATCAAAGGGGGCTGAACCCAAATGCAGATGACCAGATCACAGTTCTGCAGATATGTTTATGTATCTTTAATTAGATGATAATGAAAGTCAAATAATCCACAAAACGATTCCAGCTCAAAAGACTTGACAGTAGTTCCAAAGAATAAATCCCCCAAATCCACAAGGTTCATCCAAAAGCTTTCAAAAGGTTCACAGGAGTCAAAAAACAAAAAGTCAATACTTCCACAAAGTAATTCCAATTAGTCTACAAAATAAATCCATAAGGCATTCAAAAGAGCACTTGTCAACAAATCAAAACAAAGAACTATACCAGATGCACAAAGCATTTTAAGGACAAGGCCATAAAACAGAGTAACTGAGGGTGACTTAAATACACAAACCTAAACAAAGCACAGGTGACACATTAGACATAACAACAGAGACTGGAAACCAACAAAAAGGCAGTGGGGGTCTCTAGTGGCCAGAAAAAGGGGGGGCATGAAATGGGGGAAAATGGTTTAGCTTTGAATCCCATTACCTGCATTTATATACATTTAGGGTCTATGGTTATACAAAATGCAGGAAATAATTAAGTTGATTATAATAATAAAGTTTATATAAAAAAGATCTTACTTTCTTTATTGTTTAATAGGGGCCGATCACTAAGACTTGAGAAAATCATTTTATAAAGTCAAAAATGTTCACCATTAATGCTTTGTGTGTGTGAAGAAAATTGAAATAATAATACCTGAAAATGTAAAATAAATGACTTGTTGAACAGGACGTCTGTCAGAGACACATCCACCAAACCGCAGGGATTTAGAATAGAAACATCAAAAAGCTTTCATGAACTATGTGTGTTGAATCACTATTGTGTAATCAACTGCAGATAGACAGCAGCAACATTAATATGGAATTATATGAAAATGTAGATCATTACTTTAATAATTGTCTTTCATGCATAAACAACCACCATTAGTTAATGAACAAATTAAAATATTTACATTCCTGGTGCTAATTTTCTGTGCAGCACAAATACCTAAAAAAAGATCATTTTTATGCCTCCAACACTGTATTATAGCAGGGTGGGAATAATGATCTGTAATCCAAAAGGAAGGTTAAATTGATAACACAATAGATACACTACTTATTTGGTACACAGAATGCAGGATTGGCACACAATCTCACAAACAAACAAAAAAAATATTAAAAACCTTGTCCTCCATTTATCCATTCAATCCCATCTTTCCATCCCCATCATCCCCATAGCTGTATTTCTTTATTTTAAATTTATTGTAAATATGCCACTTATGCAGTTCTGTTTGGATGCTAACTGCATTTCATTGGCTCTGTACATGTACTCTGCACAGTGACAATAAAGTTGAATCTAATCTAATCTAATCTAATCTATGTGTGCATCTGTTGGTCTGGCATCCTATTTATTTCTCAGCCTTTCCTCATAAGTCATGTTATCAAAAATATTAGTGTCTGTTGGGAGAAAAGGCAGTGAGGATAATAACTGGCTGGCTAAATTAAGTAAACAATCAGAAATAAGTTTTGATAATATGGTCTAAATTCAAAGATCCCCAAATGAGTTAGAAGATAGACAAGGGAAGTTTTCAGAGAAATCCATTTGCCATATCTTTTATTTGATTTCGAGAAAAAAAAAAAAGTCGTAAAGCTATTGACTCAATTTCGCACCAGAAGACTCAAACACTAACCTGCAGAGGCTGAAGGATTGTCTCGACTGACTTATGCTGCTCTTTCCTTGAATATTGATAAAGGAATATTGAAAAACATTGATAGCATGTTAAACAATTTTGTTTGGAAAAATGAAACCCACTATATTAGAAAATCAGTAATAATGAATACAACAAAACAGGGGGGACTGGATTATTTAGATTTTACCACCTTAAACAATACTTTTAAAATTAATTGGCTTAAGAATTTTTTTAAAAACCCTCTTCACTCTGGAATATTATCCCTAATTTTATTTTCTCTAAAGTTGGTGGCCTGAATTTTCTCTTACTCTGTAATTATAATGTTTCAAAGATCCCTCTCAAACTTTCTAATTTTCATAAGCAGATGCTCTTGGCCTGGTCCTTAATTTACAAACACAACTTTTCTCCGCACAGATATTATTTATGGAATAATAAGGATGTTCTTTACAAGAATAAATCACTTTTCTTTAACAACTAGTTTGAAAACAACCTTCTTTTAGTTGGTCAGCTTTTTCAGTCACATGACAGACTTTACAACTATTCAAATTTCTTACAGAAGTATAATATTCCTGTATCTGGTGATGAATATGCTGTTGTTTTCAATACCATTCCCTCTGATGTGTCTGTTCTGTTGCAAGAGAAATGTATGCGTTTCTGCAGACGAACATAAAAATAACTATAAAATCAGAGCTCTCTTCCAGAACAATTCCTTAAATATAACCCTACTGGAATAATATTGTGGAGAATATACCTTGGGAGAAAGTATATGGACCTTGCCTCATAAATATCGGCTTACAAATAAAGTAAAATAAATAACATTTAAATTGATTCACAAATGTTACCCAACTAAAGTTTTTTGAGGAAATACAAGTCAGATATTGAGATGAATTGTTGTTTTTGTCATTCCTCTGAAGAAGACCTCATTCATTTGTTTTGGCAATGCACCCGCACAGAAAAAGTTTGGTCAGATTTTTTAAAATTTATTCAAACTTACTTGGTAAGTGACTTTTCTTTTTGTTTTAAAGATGCTTTCTTTGGATTATTTGAATACTCAAAAGAGAATATAGGGAAGTATTATATTATTAATTTGTGTTTGCTGTTAGCTAAATTTCATATTCACAGACAAAAGTTTACTAGCTCTAAACCTCTCTTTTCGTTATTCAAAGTGGACTTGTATATGGAAACTATCCAAAGTTCTGTTAATTTGAAACCAATGAAAACTGTATCTTTATATTCGTCCTTTGTGTCTCCTTGAGATTTATTTCTATATTCTTCTTATCCTGGCAATAAGTCTATATGTATATTCTTGTATTCTTTTTGTTTTTCTCTCTGTTTTCTTGTCCTAATGTTTATAATTGTATTGTCCTATTGTCTTAATGGTTCGATGTCTGTACTGTTTAATAATAAAAATAAATAAATAAATAAATAAATAAATAAAAAACACTAACCTGCAGAGTCGCGCGTCAGTGACGTCCCTTTATTGGTTGGCTATATCAGGGCTGTCATTTGAGGACCAGTGGAGACTTTTATCTTGCCCTTAATCTTAATAAAACGCTACTATTATTATTATTATTATTATTATTATTATTATTATTATTATTATTATTATTATTATTAAACTAGCAACTTGGATAGAAGAACACAGAAAACTGAAGCGTGAATAAAGAGAAAATTAAATAACGTGCAAAACCCAGCAGAAAGAACAAGCATCCGAGTAAAGAAAGGAAGGAAAATAAAAATTTTGTTTTTAATTCCTAGTATATTGTGTTCTTTTCTTTTAGATTTTTCTTTTATTTTTTAAATTTTGTATTTAATTCTGGAATATTTTTACGACCACGATACTATGTGAAATTGACGCCGTTCTAAATCAACCTCACTGAAATGAAACTGAAACCTATCGGGACACAAACACGAATCTTGGAACGCACGATCAGTTTGGTAAGTTGAAATCTACTACAAGCTTAGGATTTTTTTTTATTATTATTATTGGCTCTAAATGTCTTTGATAGATATCAGTGGTCAAATGGCAGTTTAGATGTTTACAAATATATCCTAAAGGGAATTTGTTTCCAGCGCCTGAACGACGTCGTCACTGCTGACCGCAATATTTGTGTAATATTCGAGTGGAAAACACACACACACACACACACACACACACACACACACACACACACACACGTAATTTGGGGGTCTAAAGACGGCCCCAAAAATAATAACGTGGTTGTTCTAACGGTTTTGTGTCCTTAGGCCTCATTTTCCGCGTGTTTCCATTTTGTTTTAGACGCTTTATTTACAGCTACTAACCTGAACACAAGCAGCTCTGATATGATTGCCTACAGTTTCATACTTAACATTGCTAAAGCAATCTATGTATCATGCCACACACACACACACACACACACAGCCTACATGCTGCACACATTTTCTAATTTTTGGCATGTATTAGCACGAAATATATTTACTGCATGTATATATAACATACTGCACTGTAAATAAAACAAATAAATTATAGTCTATGTAATAGAATTAATTTGTATTATGTACATATCTTTCAAAATCTATTCTAGTCAGTAAATACTGCAAGCATGATTTATGAACGTCCATACTTTATAGACACTGTGAGCTTGGGTCTTGTATTCTTGAGAAATGGCCACCACACTGATGACAGATGCTTATGAAGTGACCCAGACCGTCCCTCTGGTGAGTCCAGAGCCTGTCCAGTGTCCAGGTGAGAAGAAAAACAAGAAGATAAAAGTACCTGAAGTACCCTACATGACCAGGATGTTCCTGAAGGGAGAGCCTGTAGCATTAGGGGTAAGACTGATCATCCTTCTCAGTGACAGTTTCTGAGGAAGGGACAATATAACAACAGTCTCTGCTTTCTATAAAAAAAAAGCAAGTTGGCTTAAAATCATTATGACTGAGAAAGAATTCTTGTGAATTTCCTGGTTACAGGTGCACTTTTTGACCATACAGTACAGTTATAGAAGAGAGTTTTCTGTTGATTTTGGTTCCTCTCAAGGTTTCTACAATATCTGCTGGGGTTTTTAATGCCATTTGCTCATTAGGGATTCATGTAAAATTGATGTCATTAATTTATATTTTTCTGTACAGATACTTTGTGAAAATGTTCATTGTTAAAAGCACTATACAAATAAAAGTGAACACTTGTTTGGTAAAACAGTTAAGTCTAGATTTGTTATATAACTATAATGTTGAGATACACTATATTGCCAAAAGTATTCGCTCAGCCATCCAAATAATCAGAATCAGGTGTTCCAATCACTTCCATGGCCACAGGTGTATAAAATCAAGCACCTAGGCATGCAGACTGTTTTTACAAACATTTGTGAAAGAATGGGTCGCTCTCAGGAGCTCAGTGAATTCCAGCGTGGAACTGTGATAGGATGCCACCTGTGCAACAAATCCAGTCGTGAAATTTCCTCGCTCCTAAATATTCCACAGTCAACTGTCAGCTGTATTATAAGAACATGGAAGTGTTTGGGAACGACAGCAACTCAGCCACGAAGTGGTAGGCCACGTAAACTGACGGAGCGGGGTCAGCGGATGCTGAGGCGCATAGTGCGAAGAGGTCGCCAACTTTCTGCAGAATCAATCGCTACAGACCTCCAAACTTCACGTGGCCTTCAGATTAGCTCAAGAACAGTGCGCAGAGAGCTTCATGGAATGGGTTTCCATGGCCGAGCAGCTGCATCCAAGCCATACATCACCAAGTGCAATGCAAAGCGTCGGATGCAGTGGTGTAAAGCACGCCGCCACTGGACTCTAGAGCAGTGGAGACGCGTTTTCTGGAGTGACGAATCGCGCTTCTCCATCTGGCAATCTGATGGACGAGTCTGGGTTTGGCGGTTGCCAGGAGAACGGTACTTGTCTGACTGCATTGTGCCAAGTGTAAAGTTTGGTGGAGGGGGGATTATGGTGTGGGGTTGTTTTTCAGGAGCTGGGCTTGGCCCCTTAGTTCCAGTGAAAGGAACTCTGAATGCTTCAGCATACCAAGACATTTTGGACAATTCCATGCTCCCAACTTTGTGGGAACAGTTTGGAGCTGGCCCCTTCCTCTTCCAACATGACTGTGCACCAGTGCACAAAGCAAGGTCCATAAAGACATGGATGACAGAGTCTGGTGTGGATGAACTTGACTGGCCTGCACAGAGTCCTGACCTCAACCCGATAGAACACCTTTGGGATGAATTAGAGCGGAGACTGAGAGCCAGGCCTTCTCGTCCAACATCAGTGTGTGACTTCACAAATGCGCTTCTGGAAGAATGGTCAAAAATTCCCATAAACACACTCCTAAACCTTGTGGACAGCCTTCCCAGAAGAGTTGAAGCTGTTATAGCTGCAAAGGGTGGAACGACGTCATATTGAACCCTATGGATTAGGAATGGGATGTCACTTAAGTTCATATGCGAGTCAAGGCAGGTGAGCGAATACTTTTGGCAATATAGTGTATCAGGTGCTATGAGTAACTAATTAGAGTGATCTAGATCTTTTTCATATTTTTCAGTTCACTTACATCTATTTATTATTATTTTTGTGTTCTAGATAATTCAATCTGAATAAATATTTTGAAGCTTACCCAAAAATGTTAGTACAAGGTGTGGAAGTGTATGCTATAGATGTGGCAAATAGAGATGAGCTGATAAAAAACATTTATTTTATTTTTTTAATTTTAATAACTTGTGTATAATTTTAAATTGACTGATTTTGGATTTTGGCCTTTCTTAGACTGTGCAGATCATGATTGGGATCATAATGATGGCTATGGGGGCAATTACCTGGTTCACACAAATTCTGTATAGTGAGATCTCTCTGGGGCTTGGACTATCAGTAAGTATTAGCAGCTTTGGCTCCACTGGCATCCTTTTGCATGACTGCTGAAAGCAAGTCTAGCTTTAAGCTGTTAAAACATTTTATATTATTCTGTAGCATGTCGGCAAAGCACAGTAACAGTATTAGGAGTTGACTTCATGGTTTAGTGTATTTGTATTGATTAACTACTGATTGTAAGCCTGGCTGTCCAGCTATTTTATGCCACTTGTGATACTTTATTTTTCCTACTTTTTAACTTGCTAGAGTTGCAAAACATGGTGAACAGTAGTGACCAGAGACAGAGAACAAACATTAAAACCTATTTACAAGTCACTAATATTTTCCAGTTTATCTTCTCTGGATCTGTAACTTTGGGTGCACACAAGGGAACCTATCCTCCACTTGTAAGTAACCTATATGATGGAATTCAACAAGCTTCATTGCAGTACATTTCTTCTTCAAATATTTGTCTTTTGTGCCATTTCCTTGTTGTACAGGTACAAATACAAGTGTGTATTTAATATCATTGTATCACTCCAGAATGTTTTGCTCAGTTCTACAGTCTGTCTAGCTTCTTCTCTTTTGTTAGATTAAAAGTGCACTTGCACTGAACATCATCAGTGCTCTGCTGGCCATGTCTGGTATCTGCTATTTCTGCTTTGCATTTACCGTCCAACCTGATTTGAAAACCTGTAACACTTCAGAATACGACCACACATACCATGAATGCGAATATAAAGTTGAGAGTCTGCAGGTAAGTGTTCCCACTGCATTTTTTTCTTTACAAAACATGTTTTAACCTGTGCAAACTAGTGATTTTGCTCAATAATATTGTGCTGTTTTATTGTTCATAACCATATCTCATGTTATTTGGCTTGAATTAGTTGACCTATTTTTGACAATCATACTTTGTTCTGACATTATTCAGGAATTAATACATGGAATAAAGGGCATCCTGTTGATTTTGTGCGTGTTGGAGCTGTGTGTGTGTACAACAACTATCGTCTTTTCCTGCAAGGCTAAAGCCTTTGGGAACAAAATGGTAAGATTTCCAGAAGGCTAAGCTGATGGTTTCCCTTTCTGCTTCTATGACTCAGTAGTCTGATTCTTAGAGTTTGCATGTTCTTTCTTTTCTTCTGTGGTTTACTCCAGGTTTACATGTATGGTAGGCTGACTGACATCCCTGGTGTGCCTTAGGAAAGGCTTTTGGCTCCCTATGACCCTTGAGCTTATTATAAAATATCACTGCAGAATATGTTTGCTAAACTAACCTAGCAAGTTAAAGTTATCGATGGACAGAAACATGGGTATCATACATTTTGGCAAGTGTAATACAAATTACTCAGAACTCTCACTCTTGTCTACTTTGACAAATAACTAAATGGCTAAATATGCACTATATTTTACTTATACAAAATATAGAATAGCTTTGCAGTAACATGGAGTGGTGTCAGTAAAGCTGACATACAAGCTGACATGCATCAGAATCAGGTTCTTTTCATGATTTATAATGACATTTATCTTAATGTATTATGACTTTATTCACCAAATACTCTGTTTTTATATTTGGTCCTAAAATGCCATTGTACATTTTAGTGTTTATCCTGCCCTAACATACCAATGCCATCAGCTATGTGGATTAGATACAATGGCAGGTACAGGACCAGGACATAGAACCACTATCTGAAGGCACATTTCAAACTCAGGAAACTTTTCAGCAATGCAGTAACTTTTTCAGGAACTAAGGAAATTTTAGAGGTGTTTATGTTTGAGGAGCAATTTTAGTTACCATCATTTTAGTTACCACACCAGCAGTTCCTGGAGTTTTTTTGGGCTCTTCCTTGGGGGTATGCAAATTTCTGCAGTACTGATTACTACTACTACTACTACTACTACTACTACTACTAATAATAATAATAATAATAATATTATTATTATTATTATTATTATTATTATTATTATTATGCTGTATGGAGCATTGCTTTTAAGTCAAATGTAATGTTTAATTATGACTGTCGTACCCATCATTTTAATTTTAAGGCCAATCAGAGACAAGGTAGAGATCAACAGTTTCCAAACTCATGGAAGTGTGTCTATAATCAGAGTAGCTGGAGGTAATTTCTATTTGCATACATACAGTTCCCTGCATTGAAGAGATGCCCCTAACATCTTACACCTTTAGAGTTTATTCCAGCTTTGTGCCCAGTGTTATTGGGATATATATATAAGAACTAAACAAATGTTTAATGTTAATGTTTCTTTTTGTCATTACATATATAATGTAATGTATTTTCTCATAAACATCTTAAAGTTGTAAAGCTATGCTTACCATGCTGTGATTTGACCATGTGTTTGTAAATGCAAGAGGTTGTTGTTCTGTACACATTGCCTCAAAATTCAAGGTGGGGTGATTTTAATTCATAAAACTCCCAACTTGTTTATTGTTTGTTTGTTTGTTTGTTTGTTTATTTTATGCATAACAAAGGTCCATAAGCGGTTAAGCTTCCAGGGATATGCAATACTTCCTCACACATGTGAGATGAGATTACATATCGATATACAATTAAAGCTAAAATTTTAGTTTAATGATTATATTTCAAAATTTCATGAATTTTGTGTTTATACTCTGTGGTTTACAGGTGTCAGTAGAAATGTAATCCATGTAAAAGTGATTTATCCAGTCAATAATCATTCCACCTCCATCTCTAACCATCTAACCTATAATGGGTCACAGAAATACAGAGTTGACATGCATGCTACATTACTGTTGTTTTGATTGCAGGGGAAATGCAGCAGCCATGCAGCTCTGCTAAACATACAAGAGGCTTGAGTGAACCCAAAGTATGAAAGCACTTCATGGTTTGAAGTATAGTAGCTTAGAAATGTACTTGCACCTTTTTGCACACTAATGTAAGAATCCCAAATACAATAAACTGATAACACTATAACACAAGTTTCATGTATTCTGCTTTTGATATTTCACAATTTTCTATAACCTTTGAAACTGCCTGCAGTTATTCTGCATGGATGTATTTTTCAATAAATCCACATGTGCATCACGTATGTTCCTCTTGTCATTGTGTGATTTAGTGACACAATTGCTATAGATTTATCTTCACAGCATAGTGGGGTGAGGCTCATTTACTGTGTCTGCCTTTAGAGCATGTCCTTTCCATACACACAGACTGGAAGTGTCGGCTCTTTAACATCATATTACTTTCTTCTCCTCCCACACCCACGACGTAGAACCCTAGTGTAAATACTGCAGTTCGCCACACCACACAACAGAACCCAGAAGCGTTTGCATAATACATACCCAGCTTAAAATACCGACACACACCGACAACTCTGCATTTGCAATCAAGATTACTCTAGAGTAAGGAAGCACTGGGCTGCAATTTCGCCCTCGTTTGTGTCCGGATTGCTTCACCTCATTGCATACAGAGTGCTGCAGCGGTTTGGACCACTCCTCGGTTTTTCAGCATCACCTCTGCACGGCTCAAGGTAGGGCTTGTTCAAGCTCCATGCATGCAAATGCAATCGCAACATTTTGATTTTTAGACCATTTGCGCTTTTTTTAACTTGAAGATGTAAAGAGTGCGTGCACGCGTGTGTGTGTGTGTATGTGTGTGTGTGTTTATGTGTGTGATGCGGTTCAGTCCCAGACTGGGATGCTGTGATGTTGCTGTGATGCTGATTAATGTCGTGTCGCTGACTGTGTTTGGCTCACACACAGAGCACCATGTCGCTGTATCCGTCTCAGATTAAGGCGTTCAAGAGCAGCGAGCCCAAAACCCTTGGGGTGAGTTGTTTTTCTGATAGGAAGAGACTAGACTATTTGATATAGACTCTACGCCATGGACAACAGCAATGCGATTAGTGGCCTAAATATTGCTGAGTATAGATTTTGCACCTAGTTGTGTCAGACACTAGTCCTGGTCATTTTAAAATTCATTTCTGTGATTAAAATTCTACTTACTATTCAAGGAAACGCCCATATAACTCTCTCTCTCTCTCTCTCTCTCTCTCACACACACACACACACACACAAGTAAACAAACACGTAAGCAAAGAGATGCAGCAGTGCTTTGGAGCAGATCCATTAGCCAGACTTCTTTTGCACGTTTAGATTACATGGAGTGCTTTTTTTTTTTTTGCACTATAGTAGATGATCTTGATTTATTTCAGATAGTTTTGAAATCCATACCTGGATTAACTTAACTAATCATGAAAGAGTAACATAGTGGTGTGTATTCTATTATAAGCTGCTTATCTGTTCAAAAGGCAGTGCAGATCATCATTGGCTTGCTGACGGTCATTCTGAGCACGATTGTGTATAAACTGCACTATCACATCCAGCGGGAGGTCATCATCCTCATCCTGAATGGTGCTCAAGTAAGGCTTGGCTCTTATGAACACTAAATATCTTCTTCACTACAACATACAATTGTGACAATAACTCAAACAATACTTAGATCAGTGGAGTAAGGAGCGAAGAAATGAATGGTTAGTTGTAATTTTAATATACACTTAGAAAAAAAATGTTTTGTCAGTGATTCTGCTGATAGTTAAGGGATCCTGTAGCTTTTTAAATGTAAACCCTGTCTGGTTGGGGAATACAGTGTTGTTTGGGGCTCCACACAGAATCCACCTTAAGATCAAGTTAAAGGACCCTTTATAGGTGTAGATTTAAGGGTGTAGAGTGCTTTTTCTGGGTGTTTGTCATAAATAAGTAAACAAGAGAGCTGGTGTGCTTCACGTCATGTTATAAGATATTTAGGGTTCTTAAACAATTTAGTTGTCTTAGTTTGACTTACTGAAGTGATGCAGTGTTTTTTATTGCTCTTTCCTGCAGCTCCTTATCACTGGAATTGTCTTGGTGCATACTGGTAGGAGACCCTCTAAATGTCTGGTATGATATTTTGTATCCCTAATGTAAAAGACATTCTCATATAATGACTATAATAAATGCATAAAGTGCATCTGTTAAGTACTTGTATTTTAGAAAATGCTGGGCTTGTGCAACCTAGCCCCTTGGACAGCACCCAGTGCTGACTGATAGCTGAAATCTTGCTTCTTCAGCAGCCTAGACATGTGTCTTAGTGTCTTTTTTGAGGTAAATAGGTGAATGACTTTTTTTTGGACGATGATGATGATGATGATGATGTTAGCACTGTGACTGAAATGCCAGTAATTTACTGGCATTTCACTGGCTACTTCAGTGAAGCCAGTAATTTACTTATATTTTCTCAAAGGTTCTTTCATCTTTCATTGCACTTCCTTGATGTACTTGTTCCAGTTAAGCTGAAAGGCCGATATATTGTTGAATGTTCAGTCTTAGAGTAGTCACAACTGTAAAATCTGCCATGTCTTACATTGCTTCATGGTCTCTATAATTTTTTTTTTAATTTTTCGTATATATATTATTGTTATTTGATCCTTCCGGCTCATGCCAGCATCAATACTATCTGTGTACAACGCATTTGTCACTCTGCTGCTCAGTGTCTCTCTTCTGGGAATGTGTCCAGTTTCATTCACCCTGGACTCAAGGAAGAACTCTGTTGAACTCAACACTGCAGTATACAGTATGCCTGCAATTTAGAAGCAGATTTTTATACAGAGACTTCACATTTGTCTTTTTTATTTTCACAGGTGGGTACAACTATTGTTTTGCAGTTGCTAACCGCAGCATTTGATATTGTCGGATTTGGTCTCATAGCCCGACATGTACCCTTTCGTGGGGAATCGTACTACTACAGAGACACTGAGGTAAACATCTGCTACCTTAGACACTTAAGACTTTTTGCATTATTTAATATGCCAATGCCAAGAAAACATCTGCAACATAATTTTATAACTCACTGACCTGGAAAAAAATATTGCACCAGTCATGGACTTTATAGCTGTGTTGCAGTAATATACTTATGTGTATGATCAGTTAAATTCATATTATATATTCAAATGTGTGATGCTCGAATTGGAAAATGTTATACTTCCTATACTATATGTCACTCACATACCAAATATATAATCAATAGTATTTTTTTGTTTTGATTTGTCAACTATTACCTGTGAAGCAAGACCTTTCCTTATTTTATTACAAATGTTGAATCTTCTTTTTAATGACAATATTTAATGTTCAGTACAGGAATATATACATTCAAAGTAATTTCACAATTATCCCGTAGATTGTGGTTAGTTTATTTTATATATAATTCATTACAGTATACAGTATACGAACAGAAAGCATCAGTTATAATGTGAAGCAATTGTCATTTGGATGAACTACATTCCAAACTGAATAAATAGATGGATATCTAGGAAGGTGTGTATCACCTTTGAGAAAGGTGTGACTCCAGGCTCTGCCCTGCTCGTTTCAGTGGTGTTGTGACCCACGCCATTCATTGTGGGCTTGCTGTGGAGAAGGAGATAAAAAGGGACAGAGAGAGGTGAGTTATATTCTGTGCTTTATTGTATGCTCCATTGACCAGTTTAACAAAGTAGTGCCTCTGCAACAATAATAACTTCCTTTGGTTTTCTGAAAAAGTTTATTAGGAATGATAGTTTTTTTCTAACAACCAATAAAAAAATATCACAACTATTTCAATACAGAGTTTTATTTTCTAACAAAGTATAACATTTTCCTTTGAGCATCTGACACAGGATTGTATTTTCTGCACTCACAGAGAACTTTATTAGGACCACCCGTACACATATTCATGCAATTATCTAATTAGCCAATTGTGATGCAGAAGTGCAAGGCATAAAATCATGCAGATTTGGGTCAGCAGCTTCAGGTAATGTTCACATGAACTATTAGACTGGGTTAAAAAATGTGATTTTGACCATGGCATGATTGCTGATGCCACACAGGCTGGTTTGAGTATTTCTATAAATGCTGATCTCCTGGGATTTTCACACACAACAGTCTCTAGAGTTTACACAGAATGGTGCAATACAGAAAAAAAATCCAGTGAGCAGCAGTTCAGAGGATGGAAACACCTTGTTATGGAGAGAGGCCAACAGAGAATGGCCATAATGATTTGAGCTGAGAGGAAGGCTACAGTAACTCAGATAGATGGACTATACCAGCAGAAGTCCACCTCAGCTTCCACTTCTGTGAACCAAGAAAAGAAAGCTGAGGCTGCAGTGGGCACAGCATCACTAAACTGGACAATTGAAGACTGTAAAAATGTAGCCTGGTCTGGTGAATCTCGGCTGAATCACACAGATGGTATGGTCAGAATTTTGCACCAAGATCATGAATCTATGGACCCAACATGACTTGGGAAGTCCAGGCTGGTGGAGGTGGTGTAATGGTGTGGGGAAGGTTTTCTTGGCACACTTTGGGCCCATACCAATCAATCATCACTTGAATGCCACAGGATGTTTAATTGATTTGTTGCTGACCATGTGCATCCCTTCATTGGCACAATTTATCCTCTTCTAATGATAATGCACCGTGTCACAAAACTAAAATAATCAAACTGGTTTCATGAACATGAGATTGAGTTCAGTGAAATTAAATCCAGTACAACACCTTTGGGATGTGGTAGAACAGAAAATTCACAGCATCTGAAAAATCTGCAGGAATTACATCATGCAGTCATGTCAACATGGACCAGAATCTCAAGGGAATGTGTCCAACATCTTGTAGAATCAATGTCCATGAAGAATTGAAGCTGCCCTACCCAGCATTAGTATAGTGTTCCTGATAAAGTGTTCTGTGAGTGTATGTATCTTATTTGAGGAGTAATATCTATTTATATAGTTTACGTTTATGCTTTTAGCTCTGGAAAGTATTGTATTATTTCTTATATCATGTTAGCTCAATAATCTTTTCTATCTTTTTTACAGTTCCTGGTGAATGGCATTCTGGGCACCTTGATTGGCTCTTTGGTATTAGTGTGTATTATCGGTTTGGTTGTGGCACTTTTCGGAGTGTATGCCCTGTCTGTTAGTGCTATTAAGGTAGGACTACTGCTATAAAATGTAATATCATGCATACATGTTGTCATGGCTGCTTTGTAGAATAGTTTTTGGCATATATTTAGTTAAAAACTATAACTGTAAGCTTTACACATTGGAGTTAAAAATTCCATAGCAGAATTCATTTTTAATTAAATGTGGATATAATTTAACATTGATTAAAACTATTGCATTTAATGTTTACATTTCTTCTCACCATTTGCCTGCAGGAGTTGACACCTATTCCCAACTCCAATGCAAAGGCACAGTATGGTTCTGGAGAACAGGCCAGGACTAATGTGCGTAATGGGAACTGACAGAACAAAATCTCTCACAAGATAAGGTCAACGGTTTCAGCACAGTTTCATACCAATCAAAAGAAACAACTGGTTCACCTCTAAATCACACACAAGTAAAAAAAACAAAAAACAAAAAAAACCTTTCGTGACAGTGTAAATAATTTGTAAAATTGTTAGCTCCTGTTATTTGGCTGTTTTCGCACTCTGCAATGAATTTTGATGGCTACACAGTTGCTAGAACTACATTCATTTTCCACTAATAAACAAGTTTGTTTGCATAAAAATGCTTATGTAGTATCAGTAATCAGCAAGCCATAGACGTGAATGCTGTGAGACTGTTTAGAAATGTAGGTAACAATTCTTTTTTTAATATGCTTAATAATGTTCAAATTAGACAGATTGTTCACAATAATTCATGTTTGTACTGGACTTCAACCGCTTTAAAAACAAAGAAAGAAATATGACTGAAGATGTATAATATAGTGTATTATTAATGCAAGTCTGTGCTGGGGTGCAGTAGAACATCATTTGCATGAAACATCATTCAAATTATAAGGCTAGCAAAGAGGTAATATACTGAACAATATTTATTAAGCTTGTCCTAAAAAAGGAACTGGGTCCAAAATAATCTACCAAGAAATTAATCTGGTCAACTCAAACAAAAACCTTAACAGTAAACACTAGCAATATGTAATGAATGTTAATAATTACAATCTATTTGTAAGAACATTTGCATTTACATTTTTAGTCACCCAGAATTAACAACTTTTTTATTGCGAAAAGAACGAAAGCTTGATAAATATTGTACAGTGTATACATGAAAGTGAGGATGTTTCTATTGAGGGAGAATTGTGTCAAGATCATCTAAGTGTTAACAAATGACTGGCATTGCTTGGCTTTTTTTTGTCATCCTGTTTTATATTTACTGATACTTCAGGAAAGCTATGATGACTGCCAACTCTGTAAGTGCCACCACTTGTGACCAAAATTAATGGACACTAACAACAAAAAAGTAAGAGGTTGAAGCCTCACTCAAGGGCTCAACCGGTGTATTCTCCTCTTATGGAAGCATGTTATCAGTTCATGGTACTGTTTGTGTCAGTGTTTCATTGCCTTTACAACAGCATGTCAGATTTACATTTTGCTTGTATTCTTCAACTTCTTTATATGTAGCAACTGAAAATCATAGACAGTTCCATGCGTGTTTATGGATGATTGATGTTTAAAATAAACAGGATTTGCTAGACAAACAGCAATGGAATATTTTCTGCATTAAGGAAAGTTCAAATAAAGAAAAATGTCAAACCCACAAAGTAAAATAAACATTCAGTATACCTAAAAATGTATTATGGTAATTTATTGTTTCATTTAAAAACCCAGCAAGGTTTTAAGGTAATATATTCGTTAATTCTTTTTAAGCAGCTGCACTGTCCTGCTCCAGTTTTACACTGATTCTAATGTATTAAATGAATAGTTCAGGTTGAATGATTTTAAAAATAATCTGGGAAACTGGTAGCCAGATCAACTATAATGCAAAACTGAGAAAGCAAACATGTGATGCCAAATATGCTGTTCAGTTACAGTCTACAGGCTATTTTTGGCTGACGTTTTCTTTAATGTAGTGTGATGACAAACACTTTAATGTCTCCACCTGCTTTACTATCACAAGCTATATCTGAAACCATATTCCATTCACTATACAGTGGACTATTCTCAGGGTCTGCCATTTTGTAGTGGTAGCAGGAAAAATAGGGGGCATCTTATTTCCTAAAATGTGCCTTCTTCTATCCTTTTTGCTTGCTTCCCTTGCTTGTTGCTTAGAGCCTCCTTCTGAAAAGAAAAGAAAACAAAGAGGCTCAGAACCCATTTTATACTACTTATACTACAACAAAATGGCAGGCCCTGATAATAGCAGACTATATAGTGAATAGGTAGGTTTCAGACACAGCAAGGGAGGTGGAGATATTAAAGAGTTTACCGTCGTATTGCATTCTTTATTGAAAAGCTTAACAATGATATGTACTAAATTAAATGCTGTTGCTCACTGGAGTGAATTCACCTATTATTTACAAGTTGCCCAGTCTTATTTGGCTAACTTTATAAAAGATCTGCAGATACAAAACAGCGATTCTTTCATTCATCAAAGTAATCTCTTTATCCTGGCCATGGTTGCACTGGGTTCATCTAGGGTATATCCTGGAAACACTGACTGTGAGGTGGCAATTCTGGATGAGACACCACTCCATGGCAGGGATGCATGCATTCATACACATTCACATGCTCACTCCAGCCCACCTTTAGTTATGGGGTTTTTTTGTGAGGAAACCCACCTGGACCCAAGAAGAGTGTGCACAGAAGCTCAGCATTACATCAGGGACTCTGGTGAAGTGGCAATGTTATCAGCTGCATTACTCTGTCAGTCAAAACTCTGATTGCACTCGGAATCAACTTTAAATAAAACATTATTGCATGCATCACAATCTTAGTTGTCAATGTTTTAAAATAAACAAGGTTCTACTCATTATCCAAGCTTTTATATGATAATTTTAAACAATGCACATTTTAACCTAAAGCTTTAATTTGTACCTAATTGTTTATACTAAGACACTTCCACTTAGGAAAAAACCTGTGTGTCCTCCCCCTAAAGGCCTCCATTCTCCTACTGCATTGCACTAGCACTTTTTTAATGATGGCAGACTTTGATTGATGAGTTGAGCTGACAGAGCTGGGATTGAGGAATCAAGGACGTATCAGCTTGAGGTTTTGAAAGAACTAATAGTGAAATAAAACATCCTGTGTGCATTTAATTTCACAATGCACAAATGTATACAAATGCTGCACCTATATTGTCCTGAATTTCTGGGTTTGAGCAATTCACACTGTTGATGAGAAACAGCACTGAGACTTCTCCTCAGATTTCTTGTAAACATAAAGACTAGATTAATTGTTTTGTGTAGTCCAGCATGCCTGGTTTTAGGCTTGATACATGACAAGTGTCAAAGAGTGATGAGCAAGCTTGTTTAATGTACCATATCAAATCATTTTCTTGAATAACCATTTCTGTTCCTATAATAGTGTTATAGTATAATGTAACAATATATTGTCCACTGCAGTGCGTAGGCAACCATTTCCGAACACGGCGAGTTCGTTTGTGTGCGCGACTTTTATTTTGAAAAATCGGCAGCCATTTTGGAGAAGAGTCCGGTAACTGCCGCGACATTGGATTTATGGATACTTGTTTTTGGTGTTTTGACCAACTGAAACTTCATTTTTTTCCCCACTAAATTTCAATAATAAATCTATGATAGCTAATTTGCATTTGGGGGCTATGTCACGTCTGTTAATGTAGAAGTTCCGTTCTTCACGAGAACTTAATGTTAAATGCTGTTTAATTATATCGGAAATAATGGAGAAAGTACGTAGAATCTTGGTGCATTTATCCAAAGAAAGCGCAGCTCCACACCGAGCCCAGTTTGTTCAGGTCAGTTCAACAAGAGCTGCTGTCAGTGTCAGTGCTTATACACTTGTACAAATAGTTTGACTGGTGTTTTTATATTCCTAGAGCATTACTGGCCATTTTATTGGGCAACTGGACGACCAAACAACGGTGAATTGTTCCTTGGAAAACAACCGATTTTTGTTGTTTGAAGGAAGCCAAGAGAGGGGCGTGCCTCTTAAGGTTAGACGTCAACAAGCGTTATGTCATTGCTGAGTACATCATTATTATCGTCATTCGAGCCGTTAATCATTAATCATCCAATTAAAAAATGTTTTCAGGGTTGCACGTTAAATGATTTATTAGACAGCATAGCGAAAACAGTTCCTACCGTAAGATTTTGACATTACTGATCAGTATGGTAGTATGCAGTTCTTTTATTTTGCCTCCTGTGGATGAAACTCACTTTCTGCCTCTAGAGGGCGCCGTTCTGCCCAATCAAATTGCTCTCTCCCTCAGAGGCGGAGTCGATTCCTCCAGACACTCTCCGGAGAGGGGTGGATGTGGGCGTGGCCATACTGCTCCAGTCAGCCAATCAGAGGCTGTTGCTGACCAGGCGCGCTCAGGCCCTGCGGATTTTTCCTAATGTGTGGGTCCCACCTGGTGAGTATGATGGTGCTGAGACTGCAGAGTGTTTTTTTCCCCTACGTGTTACACTAAACTGCAGCTTTAGGAAAGAACAAATGGAATATCCTCTTTGTTCAGTCTCATGCTTTTTATAAACTTTATAAGCTAAACTGTAATTTGCAATCCTTGGACCAACAGGGCTGAGTGTCACTTATTGCACAGATGCTTAATATCTCTTAATACCTAAAGAGCCATTATGCATGGACATTATTAGTGACTAAATGTTGTTCTCATATTCTGCAGGTGGCCATGTGGAACTGGATGAAAAGGTATAGTTTGAATTACAGCCAACTAGAGCATCATTGGCACCCTTTAGTAAAATGGTTATTTAGTATTTGAATATATTGATTTTTCGACAAGCAAAGAACATAAAGGTCATAGTTTTAACATTCAGTAAAAGATTTTTATAAATTAAATTTTAACACTAAAAAAGTTGAGGTTGTCAGGCTTAAAAAATCAACCATTAAATCAGTCACAGTATCAAGCTATGTGCATGAAAAAATTCCTTCATGTGAACAACCCAGGAAATTCAGTGCTCCTTGAATCGTTTGTCACGGTCAGACCGAAAGTGAACTTTGTTACAGTATTTTATGTACAGCATTGTGTTTAGTGTATATGTGGGCTGCACCCGAAGAGAAGCACTTGATACTCATCCCATTGTAAAACAGGGTAGTAGATTATTGATTTGTTTGGGCTGTTCTGTGGCTGGTGGTGCAGAGGCTCATGAATTTTTTTTTTTTTGCACCAGTGTATTTTAGCACCAAACCTTGTTGCTTCTGCCAGAGAGTTAAAACTATTATTACTCTTGCTAGTGGATTTTTCAATGCTGGGTGATATGACAATATAATATTGATATTCTAATAAATTATGTTACTAAATCAAATTACTCACTCTAAGCTGTTATTTAAAACATTAAAATGTGATTTTTAAGTGTTAAATATTTTGTACAATACATTTATGCTTGTTATTTTAAATATAAAAATATTAAATATCGCAGGCAGTTTGTGACCTGTGTATTGTGATACATATTGTGCATCCTTGACTTGCCTTTGAGAATTGTAATATGGCCACCATTTTTACCATGACAGTGACCTCAAACATACAAAAAAAAAAGAACATTAAAAATTGCTTGCTTGGAGGAGTGAACCAAGATCCAACTCCAGTCTAGATCTTTAATAGGTATTTCATGACCAGGGCAGGTGTCACAAAATATATAAAGGGTGTTGATCAATTTGAAACCAGTGTTTTGCGTGGCTTTTTTGGGTAAAAAAAAAAAAAAAAAACAACCTATGCACCTATATGTTCTTAAAAAACTTATTGCCTATGTTAATCATGCTTGTGCATTTTCTCAAAGAGTGTCAAATATTTTCGAACTAACAGGACACATCAAAACCATTTCTGTTTTTGGTTTCTAATGTTTAACCAACCTTTATAAATGCATTACTTGTGCAGATTAACCAGAGGCCCATCAATCAAATGAAGATCAGACATCCTTTGGCATTAAATATATCCTCTTTCTTTTCACTTCTTTTGCATTAGCTGTTGGATGCAGGCCTGCGGGAGCTGAGGGAGGAAACTGGACTCAAACTAGACCCTGAGGATGTCTCCTCCTCTCAGCTGCTAGGCCTCTGGGAGGTGAGCTCAAAGTGCTGATGTGTAGACACACTGGGCCAAACCAAATGGTCTCTAGGTTTGCAGCACAGAATAAAAATCAACTTCATAAAATGTTTGAAAAATATTAATGTTGCAAAAGGCTACCATGAAACCAGGGATCATTACTGTTGAAAATTCTTCAGATTTTAGGCTTTGTATCTTTTTTCTAACTTTTTTTTCTTTTTTCTAAGTTTTTCTAATGCTTTTTAATCTATTCAGTAGATAATAGCCAATGTGGTCATTTTCACTTGGGGATTTACCTATAAAGAAAAGCTTTACAATAAGACTCTTCTCACATCCTGACTCTTTCACA
The DNA here is from genome assembly GCF_019097595.1 of Hemibagrus wyckioides. NCBI lineage: Eukaryota > Metazoa > Chordata > Actinopteri > Siluriformes > Bagridae > Hemibagrus > Hemibagrus wyckioides. Next base: position 13,802,032 of record NC_080710.1, read on the forward strand.
GTCTGTATACCCACCCATGCTGTCCCGAGGACTGCCCCAAAGACATCACATTGTCACCTACATGCTGCTTTGCAGTAGGCAGACACACCTGCACCTACAAGTAATGCCAGTCTACATCATCTCATCTCAGCTCTATGCAGCAAAAATGCCATTTAACTCCTAATGAAAGAAAGATGTAACTGGATTGTATGTGTGTGTCATTATTATCTATGAACCTGTCTCTTCTTTTCTTATTAGTCCTATATAAAGCCAGAGCCTGCTGAGGTGAGTGCTTGTGTGTGGGTTGATGCAGGACTGGTCAGGGCTATCGTATCTACGGTGGATGGGGAGGAAAAGTCTTTTCATGTACCTGCTGATCTTCCTCAATCTGTCAGGTATTAACACAGTCCTGATTAGAAGTGTGCTTTGCAATAAACATAAGTTATGAACACGTCTATGAAGCTTGCAGCATGCAGATGAGCAGTTCAGATGTCTTTTGTAAACATTCTGGGCGTCTTTTGCTTTGTCAAAAGCATAGAATTTTCTGCCTGATTAGTATTTTACTCGGAAAACTGTCACTCAGGACACCTGGTCACTTTCAGGGTTATCTCAACTATAGAACTGTTTAATTGTAGTTTTACTAACAAGACAATCTAATTGGGGAACACTGTAGAATCTCCTGTGAACATCATTCATAGCTGAGCTTCTGTAAATGCAGATCATATGTTAGTATTGAATGTTCTTATCTCTGCCCTAATGCTTGTGATGCTGTGGTGTCCTCTGTGTTAGTGTTACTGAGGTGTCTCCTGATGGCGAGCTAAGTGAGTCGACACTGCCCGTGTCAGTGTTCTGTAACCGGGCTCCAGCCGAGGGTGAGGATGTGGAGCGGGTCAGCACCGGAACCAAGTATGCCTTAGAGCTGTGGCTGAATGCTCTGGGAGCTAGCTGTGAGAAGGGCTAACTGCAGCAGACGTATTCTCACTCTCAGGCCTGATCTGTGGAACCCAAAGAAGCACTTGATATTTACCTTCATAATGCTCAGAAGTTGTTTATGCTAAGTGCCATGAAATTGATGATGACAGGATCTTACTTCTGATAAGCATCTCTGCTCTTTTTCTTAAACATCTAGCATGAAACGTTTTCCAACCACAAGAGGGCAGTAAAGATGCTTGTTACTGCTGAAACAAAAGTCTAATATGAATGTGAATTGTTCTCTCAGATAGTAGTGTAGCTAATTTAGTCTGTTGATTTCTTCATTTATTATTACTAAAATAGTAGTGATTTCTCTTTTATTTATTTTTTTCAGTACATTACACACAGATGATCTTGAACTCATTCTGCAGCACTAAGAACCTTGAAAGGCCTGTGGATATATGCTGAGTGTATCACACAGCATGTAAACTATGAGCTTATTAGGTGTGGTCTTGTTTCTTGTAAAACGATAACAGTGGCACAGGCCATGCTGACCTGTCCTGACTTCTAAGGACCATGATCACTTTTATAGACTGTAATGTAGGTTATTTGAATCCCAGTTGAGCAGCAAATGAAAATGAAATTCTATTAGTTGCTAAAACATCAGCAGGTTTATTATAGTAATTTGTATGCTGAGCATTTATTAAAAAAAAAAAAAAAAAGTGTTTGGCCTCATACATAAAAGCACACCATGAGCCTTTTTGACAATGCATTATGTTTTATTTAGTCATTTTTCCTAAAACTTCAGTTTGACTTGAGGAGAGACAGTAACAGCAGAGCAGGATATCTTGTACCTGTGTACATTTTTACTGGCTTTTAATTCTTCTTTTTGGTAGTTAGCTTCTAAATCTAATTGGAACCCTCAGTAATACAAAGATAATTGTGTAATTCAAAAGGTATTTTTGGCACAGTTCCACCATGGGTGCAACCAATGAGTAAATTAACTGTTGATTATTTCATGTAAGAGTGTTCAATCACCTTGTTACAGGCTTATCATTATTGTTCTACAATGTTTATCAGTTTCACTCCCGCCTGTCCTGGATAAGGCTGGGTGTAACAGGATGTAGGAGATATGGTATAAGTCACAAAATAAATTCTGACCATACAAAACATATAAGACTACATTTCTACATAGATTTAATGGATGAATTTGCAGATTGTTCCATACACTCAGGTTCACTTCTCTATGTTTTTCTTTCTTTTATGAAGAACAGCTCTTTAGAAGAAGGGTTCACAGCACTCTAGCTGAAAGTCTGTCTATCACCATTCTCTCTCTTTCCCTCTTCTTCCCTTTGAGACCTGCAGGAGAATCTTTGAGCTGGTCCCATCCACACAAAGAAACCTTTTTATTAGCACAATAGCTTCAGGAAGCAATGACCGTGGGGGCTGAGGTGATCTGGACACTGGCACAGCTTATTATCCCTAATCCTGCCCCCATTCAACACTGTTTAACCAGAGACATCTCTGGTTAGATTTGCAAAAAAAAAATGCATTTGTATATTTGTATCAAACATTTTCCTTTTTAAAATAAAATGACTCATTTTCCAGACAGAATATATATTGTAATATTTCATTCTTGGTTGCAAAGCCTCAGAGACCCATTTGAAATGACATTTTGCAATAGATTTCAAAACAGTTAGCAATTTGGAAGCAGTTCAGTTTACTTCTATGATCTAAATGTATTTGCAGTCACTGTCAGTAAACCATTTTGAAGCAAACAGATACTGTCTCATCGAACATTAGAGTTGTCCAAAGTGTAAGTAATAAGCAATAGTTGGTGATTGCTTTGAAATCAGTGTTATATATGCAGGATATTGTACAGTAGTATCCCCATTGGTTATTTGGAATGACAGTCTGTGATCAGCTTTTACATGGTGCCTCTTTGATCGCTGGTCTGGTAGGTGGAAGGTACAACATGGGAGCTCACTGGCACCTGAATGTTGCTGCTGAGTAGTGGTGAGTAAATTATTCCGTGGCTTTCACTGTTTAATTCAAAAGTTGTACCACTTGACTTTAAGCCCTGGGCGTTCACTTGTTCATTGTGTACATTCCAGTCCAGTTTTTAGGAGGTCTCGCTGAGGCTGAATCCTGTTAATTAAGATTCTGTTAGAGTATTAGTATGTGTGCTTATTGAATTCTCTTATATTTGCAACAATTTCAGTAACTTTTTGTCATAGTTTCATAGTTCTCTGAATTAAGTTTGAGTGAGTAAATAAAGGGCAAAACTCTTTCTCTGGGAGCTGCTGTGTGTGAGTTTGTTGTAGTCTGGACAGCATGCAGGCTTATTTATGGCCTATCAATGGCCTCTTTGTGCGGGGGAAATGGAGCAACAGTCTTCACTGACTTCAAACAGAATCCCAGCATAATCATTTAATATCATTTAATGAAATTAATCAATTTCATTTTAATATCATATGAGTAAATAAATATTCTTTAATCAATTTATTTAATGAATATGTAGCAAATATGTAAGAAGCATCTATATCGTTGTCTATACCACATCCCTCCAGCTTCATGGCTGTTTCTAATCTCTTTGGGCAAAAATGATAGTGATAGTGTGAGGTATGAGGTCAGTTATATAGCATTTATAAACATTAGACTATAGAAAATCCTCATTGATGAAAACAACTGTGCAATTGTGTCTTAAATGATACTGATGTGTGTTTGTGTGTGTGTGTGTGTGTATGTGAGTGAAGGCAGTGTTCTTTCTATGTGTGGATGAAGACAGTGCAGTGTGAGGTCTGATAAAGCGTTAGCTCCAGGGCAGTTGGGGGAAAGAGAAACACAGAGCAGGAGTAGAGTTTCCCACGCCTCAGGTTTCCCTGTCAAAGCTGGCTGGGTACAAAGGAAGCCCTATACAGGTGGGAGGGAAGTGGGACTGGGGGCTGTTTAGTAACTGCAGCCAGTTTTGCCTGGATGAACATTGTGATGGGGATGCATGGGGAGTCCCTGCAAGAGTGTGTTGTTACTTCCATATCTCTACATCTGATTGCCAAAGGATATGTATGTAGGAAATGTAGTGGTGCATATATTATAGAGTGTGAATGTGTGTGACTAAAGGAGGTGCTGAGTAATCTGGATCACAGTTTCAGATTCCAAAAGTCAACTGTGGTCAGAGTTGTATACATTTGGAAGCATGAAGCATTTTTTTGATAACATTTTTTATGTCACTGAATCTGAGTCTTTATTTTGAGTTAGTCTCTCATTTTAGTGTGGTCATAAGTGACATAATATGACTTATATAGAGCCAGTAGTGACTGGTGATACCAGTTTACTTTCACTCAGTACTCAGGACTCTTAAAAGGAACATTATCTTTGCCTTTTATCTTTTTTGCCAGTATGTAAAAAATGTTATTAATACTTTGTGGTCACACTAAGGACACTAAGGACACCCACAATATAGTAAAACTCTTAGTTTCCCCAAAAAGGTTTTGATTGGTGTGCTCTAGTTAAAGTGTGTTAAGTGTGTAAAACCAAAAATTAGATGGAGGTATAGATGGAGATTCACTCACCAGTGACTTGCCGTTGTGTGAGTCATACGTGCTGTGAGTGGAGTACATAGGAATGTCGGGGTTATAATAGCCCATTGGGTCTGGATCAGACACATTCATGAAGCCACGCTGTTTCCACCAACAGCACCAAAACAGCAGCTGTGAGGAGGAGCATGCTTTATTTTACGTTTCAGCAAAACAATGACACAACAACCATGTTCCATTCACAGCAAGAGCACATCAGCGTGAACAACAGACTTGTTGCACCCAAGAGACATCAAGAATTCAGTGCAGAAATTCAGTGCAGAAATTTCACAATAGCTTCACTATGTAACAATATATTTATGGAATAGAAAAGAAGAAACATAATTGTTAATTGTTATTTAAATGTTACATAAATGTTATTGTATGATACAGCTTAGGTATTTTTGAATGGTTTGATTGGTAGTCTATTTAAGGCTCACCAGCAGTATGAGGAGGACAAGCATGAAGAATAGTATAATAGCCGCCAGCACGAGGATGGCAATGCCCCAACCAGGCACACCCTGCTCTGTTTCCACTGTGTGTGATCCTTCAGGTTCTGTGGGATTTTGTGTTACAGTTTTACCCACACTTTCTGATGAACTGGAAGCAGACATGGTTGATATGTTGCTGCTTGGATGTACTGTCGTGGTTGAAGAACTGGAAGCAGACATGGTTGATATGTTGCTGCTTGGATGTACTGTTGTGGTTGAAGATCTGGTAGTAGACATGGTTGATCTGTTGCTGCTTGGATGTACTGTTGTGGTTGAAGATCTGGTAGTAGACATGGTTGATCTGTTGCTGCTTGGATGTACTGTCGTGGTTGAAGACCTGGTAGCAGATATGGTTGATCTGTTGCTGCTTGGATGTACTGTTGTGGTTGAAGAACTGGTAGCAGACATGGTTGATATGTTGCTGCTCGGACGTACTGTCATGGTTGAAGAACTGGCAGGAAAGATGGTTGAAAGACTGGTATCAGTGGTGGATGAGACGAAGGCGCTTGAAAGCACTTCCATACTTCTGCTGTCTGAAGTAGTCTGAGAAGTAGAATTGGTGAAGCCATGGCTATGAGTGGTAGAATAAGTTTGTGGGGGTGTGGTTGAGGAATTATCATCTATTGATTTGCTTTGGCCACTGGAGGTTGAGGCTGAAGTTGTAGAAATTGCAGACTTTTCATTTCCATCTTGATGGTGTTCAGTGCTGGTGGGGGATGTAGTCATAGCGGTGGTAGAATCAGAAATGTTTGTCAAGAAAGGGAGTTGGACAGGAATGGGTTCCTGATCTGGAAGGGGAAGACAGAGTCATATTGATAGTTAAGGATTTACAATCATGCATTACTATGTAATGTGTTTATAATCTATAGTGTAATATTCTTTTGAGAAACAATACGAGGGATGTTTTACCTGCGGTATAGTTGATGTTTAGGTCCAGCGTCAAAAGCGAGTGGTGGTGTTCATAATTGTTAACAAACACCTGCTTTACCTTCTCTCCACTTTCCTGCTTAGTACCAAATATCACTGTGGAATTGGCAATCACAGATCCATTGCTGAGGAAAATAAAATTTACACATTATAAAAGGACTAAAGCAGATTTACGCCAGACCAAAACTTACAAAAACAAGCCATCTTTTTTGTTTAATCTACTTTAATATTGTACTTCAAATTTATTATTTATAAAGTATTTACTGTTTAACCTTTTTATTTACCTGAAAGTCATCTCTGCAATCTTTTGATACTCTACTGCTGATGTAAAGTTATAGATCTCAGAAAACTGAAAAAAATGGGGAAAATTAAGATGTTTATGAAAAAAAATGTATATTACTAATAATGTCAGACTACTAGTCAGTTACATTCTTTGAGTGTATGATTACTCATTAATGAAGTTTTTTGGGGTTACTCTGTGTCTTTCTTTCTGTCTGAGAAAAATAAGACCTCTTACCACATTCTCAACCTCCCGTCGTAGTACTTTATAGCTCTGTGAGTGGTGGTCCTCAAGAGATTCATTGTAAATCTGATTAGTTATTTTTATGCTAATCATAAAGGCAGAGAATTCATATGAAATTTTTGTGCCAACTTCAGGTGCTGCTGTGGTATCGCCAGCGGTAATAACACCTGCACAATCAAAGCCAAGAAAATATTTACTCAAGATAATCAGCTATCGGTCAAATGGTCAAACATTCTTATTTCAACATATAATGAGATAAAGACATAAAAGTTATGCTGCATTGTCTTTATATTAAGAAATTTTCATTCAAAATGTGGGACAACTGGAGTGTAGATACAAAATGTGTGACAATGACACGAGAATATTTTACAAAAATGAAATAATCTCCTTCAAAATAAATAAATAAATAAAATAATACTGTAATATATATTAATGCAGTACTTATATATTACTTATTATATATATATATATAAATTACATTGTATTCATTCCATACATGTTTTCTAGTGGTCCTTGAGGAAAATAAAATCTAAGCATTATATACTTTTTATAGAAAAGATTGCCAAGTAAATTTGTATGATGACTTCTTAAGAAGAACATTTAATGAAATTCAGTTATTCACAGCTTTGACAAAGAAAAAAATGTTGCTCATAATTGTAAAAATATTGCAAATTGATCTCCTCGTTTCATCTTTATTTCTGTACATCAAAGAATATTTTAACACCTTACCTGACCAAAGTACTAGGAGCCCAATAATCCAATAAAGATTCATCATTTCTCTGATGATTACGCACATTAGTGCTAATCCTTCAGCCTGGAAACTCTTCTGCTCAGCTTTTGTCCGGATAGAAACAGTGCTTTAGATGCAGTGCCTCACTTTGAGAGTGAACAGTCCCTTTATTGTTTGTGCACCTGAGCAGGCATTGGGGTGGGACCCATCTGCTTAATCAGTGGGCCACATCCATGTGGATACATTAGTCTACACAGGCAGCAAAATGGAACTATGCTTCTGCATGCAAATGATGAAAAAATCATAGATTGGAATTGAGTGAAAAAAATTTTTTCTGTGACTGTGGAAGATACCTTTATTGTTTAAAGAGTTCATGAAGAGGTTATCAATAAGATAAGATAAGACAAACCTCCTCAACTAGGTGTTCATCCTGAAATGATGCTCAGTACTGCCCACTAGTGACACATTTTGGAGCTTTATTGAAGATCAGTTAGATGTTACTTTTGAATTGTAGTTTAAAACGTGTAAAAGATTAACAGATATAGATAAAGGAAAAGCCTCACAGATAGTGATCAGTTGAAACATGTGAACCTATGCAGCACAAGCAAGATGTCTTTGTGATATTATTAACAATCAAAGACAGTTATGGAAAATTTGAAAGTAGGTAGCCTCTTTGCGGTTTTTAAATTGAGGTCACGACACATCAGTAGCTTTGTTGACGAATGAAATGAAGGTAACATGCTATTCTTAGCAGTTTTCATTTTTCTTAAGTATCAGTCGAAGAGGTTAGTCAAGATAACAAGATGCTTTACAGCTTCTTTCTGATTTTTCTAATTCAGCTTATATGTACTGGTAAGACAAAAAAATTAAGATATGTTAAAAAAAAAAAAAAAAAAATTTTGTTTTACTTTTTTTCTTTTGTGTTATAGGTGGGAATCTGGTCTTCCAGTCTTCCAGTCTGACTGTGGATGTTGGTACAAATGTCACATTAATTTGTGATATTGCAACTGCATTTGGTCAATGCTCCTCTGTCAGATGGCTGCTGTACCAACAAGAAACTGGCCTTAAGATCTACATCTCAGGCATCAGGACCATTACCAGAAAAGCCCAGCAAGACACACTATGTACAATGCAAATTTCCAGAGTCTGTCCTTCAGATAACGGCACTTATTATTGTTTACTGTTAAATGAAGGTGTGGATTTTATGGGCAATGGAACAGAGCTGACAGTCATGGGTAAACATCCTTAAGCTATACTCATTTAAAATGAAATGTATGTACTGTATGTATTCTGGTCTCGAGCGTGTATTGTGTTTGAAGTCATGTTTTGTTTTACAGCTCCAGATATATCCAGCAAGCAGAAGGTGAATACTCATGACCTCAAGACAGATTTACAACAAGGTATTATTTTTTTAGTTTTTTGATTGTTATTGTTACAGAATTAAACCTTATTTTGTTAATAGGAGTTTGTTCAATTTTATTGAAGTTTTACATTTTGTTCATTAGTTTCAGTGTAAATAATTGGGAAGTTTTTTGTCGACAAGATTTATAATAACTTATTCAAGTAGCTCATTCATTTATCATAACTCATAACAACTCACTTATAATTTTATTCAAAGGTAGAGTTTTTGAGTACTGCTAACTGAGAAACTCTCTCTGTGTTACATATTGGCTATGATTAAATTATCTCTATCATCTATAAACAGTCTTTTTAACCCTTTAATGTCCAAAGCAATAGAAAAAATTCTTACTTTGCATTATTTATTTAATTCGGTCAATAATAACAACAATATATAACTGGTTTTTTTTAACAGACCCCATAATTATTTAAATATAGGCCTCTATACCAAATGGCTGCCTAATCGGCTTGGGTTAAGTTAAAAAAAATTTGTTAATGAAATATAGTGACTCTACCAAACCGGTTTTATTGCAGTGCAGGAACATCAGTGTTTAGTCCCTGTGGCTGTTGTGGGAGGAATCTCACTTCTGATCATCTTGGGAATTTTAGCCGTGATTACCTGCCACAGAAGAGGTATATAATGAATATGCAATGTAAATATCTGTTATATCTGCGATATGATATCCCAGGATATGATAACGGTAGTCTTTAAATAATGAGCCAACTAAATATATTGTATATATCATGCAAAAATGTTTACATTAAAAATGTATATTCAGTTATGAAATCTAGAAATATATGTTTATAATATGCAATATACTGATGCAATATTTTTAAAATGAGGTGATTGTTTTCTTCAGCTGTTTTGATGCATCCGAGAGGCAATAATGTATCACGGCAACATCAACAAGTAAGAATAAAAAAGAATCAGCTATAACAATGTCTTTTTACAGAGCCAGAGAAGTAACAGCTACACAAACTGAATTATGATAGAATTTACTTCTGGTCATTCAGCACAACATTTTGAATAAATTATTATATAAATTTTATTATGTGTATAATAATTATAATAATTATATTATGTGGCTGTTTTTGAGAGATAATGAAGAACAAGATCTAGGGTTAGCCCATGGCTTGTCATTTAATGTACCTTTGAGGACAAAAATACAGAAATGCTTCCCTGGCTCTGCTAATTTTTTTTATTTTACTTTCATAGAAATATTTTTTTAATGTGTCTGTAATTATTCTCCACAGTCCTCCGGTGAGACCCAGTATGCTAGCCTGATGTTTGTAACCGGGAGACGTAACCATGTTGCAAAATCCTGAACCTAAATCTTTAGTGGTAAACATAATTTTGGTTAAATTCATCATATGAATAGTCCTGTACATTCTATCTGTCTGCTTTTTTCACCATAAGTTTACTATATTTTACAATCTTTTGCTAAATGTATTAAAATGTCAGCACTGCAACTTAAAAGTATTCAGTGCTGAGGGCCAGTTCTCGATGAACTGTAATATTTCTTGTTTTTCATACAACAGCAAACCTGATTTTATTCAGTGAGTAATTATAAAGCCCTTTATAACTTGACTGAGTCAAAACAGACCTAAGAGCACGGGGGGGGGGGGGGGGGGGGGGATATATAGGACAGGCAATCTCTAGGACTTGAATTGTGAAGCAGTGCTGCAGATGTGCTCATTTACAACCCATCTAGTGTCATGATTTGCTGTAATCTGCAAAAACATTTCTGCACTCACGGGAAGTATATGACAAATACTTATACAAACTTTATGATTATTCTAAGATAATTATACTCATTATTTAAATTAGGCTCAGTATTACAATATTGAACCCATAGAGTTCTTTTTAATTCCTGAGCCTATTCAGTTAAACCAATTTAAATCAAGAGACCAGTAAATCAAGCTAATAACTATAAGGAACTTAATAATAAATACAATAACTTCAATAAAGGTGCTGTGTAGTTACCACCATTGTAACAAAAGTAGAAAATCATGGACTCCTGGATATGCTTCACATACCCCTATGGGTTCCTAAACCCCACTTTGAGAACTATTGGCATGTACAATATGACTTGAGTCAAGTTTTGGGCCTGCAATAATTATTTGGCTTTGGGCAGGAAATCAAGAGCTATGCTGGATGCTGGCCATTTTTTGTCAAGATACAGTCTATCAGCCAGGCACCCACTAGAAGGCAGCAGATTTTCCTTCATAGATAGGCCAGCGTACATTGTCTCTAGAGTAGAGTTACATTTTGGCTAGCTTTGATCTGTGATTTTGCTTTTTTGTAATTGTCTTTTTTTGAACTGCCATTTTGGGGTTTTTGTTTGGCCTCTATTAAAAAGACAAGAACACAAAGTGTTTGTGAACGTGTTTTATTTGTCAAGACAGAATTACAGTTTAGACGTCAAAATGATCAAGATCAAATGAGTTTTTCAAAAACAACCGCAGAAACATAGAGATCTTTCTGTCCTCCAAAAGAATAAACAGAATATCCCTTTATCTCTGAACACAGCATGTGATGTCATGTGTTGTGAATGTTCTGGCCCACATCTTGCCAGCGGCAAAGTTCAACTGTTGCGACACAGATTCAAATTAATGTCCAGCTTAGGGTCCCTCTGCATCTATAAAACAGTATCCTCATGTATGACACCATAATATGCCTAAATTGTTTTCAGATTTTGGTATACTAATACTTAGCAACATATAAGACATCATCTACTAGCATCTTGGCTAGAGAATTCTAGTTTTATCCAACAAAAATAAATTGCATATGAAACAAGGCAGTTGGGCAAATGTGTTATTTATAAATGCATTTTTATTGTTGTATCGTGGCATGTTTCATGCAGTAACTGTGTTTAATTCTGTTAAACTTTTTTAAAAACTCTGAATGCAGATGAGACTTTTCATAAGAACTACGTGCAGATCTCCAGTCATTAATTCATAAATAATTCATTAATTCTTTCCTCATCATCAATAACCTGTTCTGGTCAGGTAGACCATTCATTCCTTGATTTATTCAATAATTCATTCCTTGATTTATTCAATAATTCATTCCTTGATTTATTCAATCGTTCATTCATTCACGTTCAGAAACCTATGCTGGTGAACTATATGCCATCAGACAGTCAAGTAAAATTAACCGCATGTACTGAATTGTTACATAACTAATAAAATATAACATCAGCGTATGTTGCACCATGCTATTTATTTATTTATTTATTACAAAAATTAATTAAACAAAAATTAATATTAAAAAAATATATATTACAATATTTATATTACAAAATAATTTAAAATTTATTTTTAAAATATGTTATTTAAATATTATAATATTATATTTAATATGTAATATTTAATAATATTATAATATTATATTTAAAAATATTTAAAATAAAATATTAAAATTAATATTGAAATAAAAAATAAAAGTAATATAGAGAAACATCCCCAGATGCGTTTTTTCCACTTATGATTCATTATACAACAATTTAATATGTGTAATTTAATATATTTAATTTTACATGATTGTCCCCAGATATTTTGGTGTTTTCTCCACCGCGAAAAAAAAAGAAAAGATTATTTCCGTGTCAAAGTTTATTTGAGTTAAACAAGATGGCGGCTCCCATAGAGTTGTTTTGCTGGAAAGGGAGTTGGGGTTTACCTTCTGTTGATACTGACAGTCTGATTGTGTTGGTAAGCCTTGATATTGTTTTATTCTGTACTATAACCGGATTTACCTTCAATCAGCATGCGTTTATTCTTTTTAAGATCCAACTTCATTTAGGTATTGTGTTACCTGTTAGCACTGACTGAGTGTTAATCATTTTAACTTCTATTGCATTAAGGTTGTCTAAAAGCACACACACAAGCCCTGATATCTGCCAGCACCTCTGACATTATGTATGCAGTAAGTTTGTAGTTTGTAGTTTGTAGCAAACGCACGAAACAGCTGGAAGCTATAATAAAAACAATGATCCTGCAAGACGGAATTTGTATCGCGAAAGGTAACAGGTCTGTTTATGTGGAGTGCTTTTATAAGGACAAAAAAAATCCCATACCATAATGTTTGTTAATATTCTAATGCTTAGGAGAAACCCACCGTATTCGAAAATGTGCTACTCTTTGCACAACAAACAATTATTTGTGATCTAGGAATTAGACAGTTATGATAAATCTCTAAATATCCCATTGTAATTTATTAAGCTATACACCAATCAGCCATAACATTATGACCACCTGCCTAATATTGTGTTGGTTCCCCTGGTCTGCGGCTATGTGCAACAAACTGTGATGCACTGTGTATTCTGACACCTTTCTATCAGAACCAGCATTAACTTCTTCAGCAAATTGAGCAACAGTGGCTCATCTGTCGGACCGGATCACACGGGTCAGCCTTTACACCCTAGGAGCATCAATGAGCCTTGACCGCCCATGTTCCTTCCCGGTTCACCACTGTTCCTTCCTTGGATCACTTTTGATAGATACTGACCACTGCAGACCGGGAACACCCCACAAGAGCTGCAGTTTTGGAGATGCTCTGATCCAGTCGTCTAGCCATCACAATTTGTCCCATGTCAAACTCGCTCAAATCCTTACGCTTGCCCATTTTTCCGGCTTCTAACACATCAACTTTGAGGACAAAATGTTCACTGCCTAATATATCCCACCCACTAATAGGTGCCTTGATGAGGAGAAAATCAGTGTTATTCACTTCACCTCTCACTGCTCATAATGTTATGGCTGATCGGTGTACAGTTTCACTCATAATAATAATCCAGCTGTGTATTTTTGTATGTCTCTGGTTTAAGTCGTATTGGCTCTGAAGTCTGTCCTAAGCACACTAGGCATGAGGCAGGAATGCATACCTGTATGTACACATTGTAGATGATTGAATCCCATACATGTACACCTCCTTCATAACAACTACAGCTAAGAAAAACAAATTTCACGCTTTCAGATTTTTCCAGTTTTATTTATGTAGGAACATGGAGACTTCCACAGCAGGATGCACGGGCGAGTGTTTTTATGACTCCTCTAGCAGCTGGTTTGGGTTTAAATACTGGTTGAAATAAAAGTTTAACTGTTGCATTAATCCAGAGTTAAGAACAGGACTTTGATGGCTAAGCTTGAAATCAGGAAAATATAAGAGAGGGATTTGGGAAGCAGCAATGCACATACATTTTGATACAAATTTATCGTAGATTTTAAATATCACACAGACTTTACTGCAGCTCAGTCATTTATGACTAGGATAATGCAAATGATGAAAAATTGCTTGCACCTTATTATAATAGCAAACATCTATATCAACCAGTTAATAGAGGGATCATGCATAGACGAAAGTATTTCTCATTCCACAGTTTCAGTTTCGTGATGTTTCAGTTCTTTTCTAGTTTAACACAGTTTGCACATGCTAAATCGCTGTCTGATACAAAGTACTGATATTCTGAAACTTGATCTAACTTCAGCAGTGTACTAGATTGTTTATTATTTACCCTTTGTGTTCTACAAATTTCTTCAAATTTCAACCATACAGTTTGCATTATGGGTAGTTAATGGTAGTCCTGGTGTGATGCATTTCTGAAGAAAGTTCTTTGAACAGCTAACCAGATAGCTAGATTGTTGTTGGTAAGAAACAGTATTCTGACTAATCTGTGCTATCTGCAAATTTTAAACAAATTTTTATTAGAAGGTTCAATTAGCTAGGTAGTGGTAGCCTTGTAGCATGCTGCATCACGATACAAAAACTGGATAAAAATGATGCATATACTGCAGTTGCACTGTTTGCACACCAGAGGTCCCATCCTGTGCGTTCCATAGATTTAAAATATATAGAGAGCACACTGGTCATGTGATTGTGTCTTTCATGGAGAGTTTGCACCATTACTAAAACAGGAATCATCTGCACTTCAGACAGGCAATCCAGACCACATTATAACCATAAAAGAGATGCTGGTCCAGCGGCAGGATCCCGTGCTCTCCCTGCTATGACCCAGGTTTGATTCCCAGGTTTCCCCACAGCCACTGAGGGGTTAACTCTCAGTGCCAGTCCCAAGCACAGATAAAATGGGAGAGTTGCGTCAGGAAGGGCATCCGGTGTAAGACTTGCTAAATCAAAATATGTGGATCAGATGCTCCGCTTTGGTGATCCTGAACAGGGAGCAGCCGAAGGATAAAAACATAACCATAAAAGAGATCTTCAGTAGCTTTCAACTGACTCCAGCTCTGTGAGCTATTATGCTCAAGAAGAATGTCATCCAATTTTAGCCAGTTTTGGAGCTCTATTTCTCAGACGCTGCTACAAAGATCATTATGTTTTAATCGATCATTTTCCCTGGTCAGAGACTTTATATAACTTATTATACATGACCCCAGTATCTCGAATCAAATCATGACAAGCGTGTATCATTACACTCCTAGTGTACATACTCTGCTAGTATAAAACAGAAGATACCTGAATCATTTATAAGCACTTCCTCATGCCAGAAGGACATGTCAGAAGGACCAGGCTTCTAAGATTGACAAATTCTGGGGTTCTGGCTTGATATTTCCCCACTGAATGCTTTGTGTTGTTGATATTTGAGCTGTAATATTCACTGTGACCCTTTTTAAGGATTGGTATATACTTTCGATTCCTAAGAAGTTTCCTTCCTCATACAGTGCTGTTGTGCTCGGTTAAGAATAATGCTTGTTTTGGGAGAAAAAAGAGATAATTACTTGATAATTACACATGATAATGCAGCTATCAAAATTTGGATTGCAATTGGCTGATATTTGTATTGTTTTAGTGCACTGTGTTTTTAATTTTCTAAATAAAACCATGAACAGCATGATGTCTCTTCTGTGGCTTTAGGGCTTCTTCTATAACTTATCATGGAAAGACTTTCTTCACTTTCTTACTTTTCCACTCTGTCTCAGCCTCACCAGGAAATCCCTGTCCATATCTCAGCAACACCATAGTAGCCACATGGAATTAATTTCCGTTGTTTCAGGATCCCCCACTTTTTTTTTTAACTTTCAAATCATGTGGCTTACTTGCAGGAGGCGGCTTCAGAAGAACTTTCCTCTACTTGGTGGTTGGGAAAATGCCTGTGGCAGTTTTTCCCCTGTGTAGTAGGGTCTGTAACTACAGGCTGATTCGTGACACATCAGTGTACTCTCACTCAGACTGTCTGGAAAATTATAGCCCAGTTCCATTCAGTTTTCCACATGATTTCTGGCTTGTTCTTGCAATGAATAAACTAACAGTATGAAGGAGGCAGCCGAAGAGCAAACGTTCACGTGCACTCTAGTGATCTGCGTATAAGAGAATTCCATGAAAATAAATTCATCCCAGGCTATATTAATCCTGTACAAGTTTTTAGTGAGCTGCCATTTTGAAAACGATCTTAACTGTACAGCCTGTCTTGATCACTTTCATTTAGGGTTCAGTGGTGTCCAGTTTCAGTTTCATTATTTTATTTTATGATCTTATTTTAAGAGACTCCACATTACACCCAGTGCTAAACCATAGATTCATTCAATATGCATGATTTGCTTTCAGAGCTCAATCATACAGTTTATACTGTGGTGAAATTGCAGCTGAGCATAGTTTATAGCAGAAAGTCCATTTGGAATGGTGCTTATGGCATTTTTATACGAACTGGTGCTGTGTTGTAAACTAAACTGTCAGCAGAAGCAGTTTGGCCTGCAGCAACTTTCCTGTTCGTGTTTCTGTTGGACAGCACAGGGGCATTCATGTCTCTGGTTTTACGACATACAGTTTAAAATTTGCTGAGGAATTCTCCAATAATCTGAAGGCATGATGTCAGTCTTTGTGGGTAATGGTGGCTATATCGCACCGGGTCTGTTTCTGTTTCCACTGCTCTGCCCGCTTTGGCAGTAATTCTGAACCGCACAGTGACAGTAAAGACACTTAGATTTCATTTGACTTCTAATTTCTGAATTATAAAACTGCAAAAAGATGGAAAGTTCCAGAACTTTATAGAAGAATACGTGTATACAATCTCGACTAGCATGAAACCTCCTGGACTTTCTGACAGTGTTTTACAGAACGGCCATTTAAAACTATTCTTAACTTTTTCACTGGATGATTTGCGTTTTTATTCGTTCAGAAATGTAAAAGTGTTTTTTTATGTGAGGTTGATTGTGTTCTGTCATTAAAAACAATGCTGACAGCTAAATCTCAAACTTTCAAATACAGCATTTGTTGTTCAAAGATTTTTGTTGCTTTATTAGATATCTAGCCTATTTATAAGCCTTTAGTGCTCTAGACTCCAGGGAGGTTTTACTGTCACAATGATCTTGCAGTAAAATTTTATTACCACTTGAAATGAAATAAAAGGCAGTAATTTTTACATTCTGTTTGTGGTTGTACTAGATATGTAATTTCACCACCACTTGACTTTTTTTTGTGGGTCTCCTGGCATGCTGCTTTTTCCTTCGTCCATTCTCTTTGTAATTCCTGAAACAGCTTTTTTTTTTTTTTAAAGAGAAAAAAAGGATCTCAAGACCTGCAGACATTGTGGAAGAAATTTAGCAGTGTTTTCCATGACGTTCTCCTCTCCTCTCTCCTTCTCTCTGTCTCTTTCTCTCTAGCTCTCGCTCTCATTCACCCGCCCTTTATGCAAGAAGGTCTACGTGACTCTCCTGTCTACATTGAAATATAAATGCCCTGCAGCAAAAATGTCACATTGATCCAAGTGTTTTTTATGGTTCCCCACAAATGTATATGTCACCCAAACTATTCTCTAGCTATATAGAATACTAGTGTTGTTTCTGTCTTAATAGAATTCCACTGTGAGTATTCTTCACACCCTTGTCAATTATTGCAAGCATTTGCCGGGATATAAATAATAGGAAGCTTTATTCGCTGTAATTAATGATGTATTAAAATGTTTGCCATTAAGTAGTTAATAGCAGAGTTCTGTGGCTGTAACGTCTTCATCAGGAATTAAACTGCAAGTTCAAGCTTGGTCCACATGCGGTTGAGTGGATGTTTTCTTTTCAGCCAGAGGAGGTGTGAACTGCTTCCTTTCTCAAGATAAAATAAGCAGAGCTTGGCTTCCTGTCTTCCTCTACGAAGTCTGTTCAACCAAAAATCGTGATCGCACTAAATCACGACCTCACTCTGCTGTGTTATCAGGAATATCCCTATAATGTCATTGAACTGTTACCTAATTCTAAAGCTGTGATTGACACTTGTGTAAGACACTGCATCTCTGTCTTTCTCCTCAGTAAAAGCTCCTTTAGCATTGCGCTGGATGTGTACACTTTTTCTCAACTAGGCTCAGTACCTGCAGGTTTATGTGCTGAACTGTTGAACTGCTTAACATCCTGTCCTAAATTTTCTGCACTTAAAAATAAGGCTGCCAGTGGAAAAGTGTTTTGAAATAGTTATTTGTCTGTGTCTGGCTTGTATGCGAAGGCTGTTATTATTTATAGTTTATGATATTCATTAGGTTTTGAAGCTTTATAGTTTGCTATATCCAACTCTTGAGGAAGACACACTGTTTGTTTTGGGGTTGTTTTATGTCTTGGCTGTGTTTACTGTCCACAGATGTCTTGTAGGGTGTGTAGAGAGTGTTAATGCTTTCTGTGTCTGCAGGTCCATTGGCGCTTTTCCAGTCTGGCCTGGTTATAATTTGATTAAATGTGCAATTAACATAGATCTTTTCCAGGCTCAATCATGGACGGCTTTGCCAAAATAATGACTGGACAGTTGTTTGCTTATTGCAGCATTTACACTTTTACCTCAGTAGCAAGTTTGTGTTCAGCTACTCCTTCTAAATCACTTAACTACATTACAAAACGTTCTTCTGTGAGTTGCATGGAAAAACATTCCTCCTGAAGATGCTGCTAAGTTTCCAGATGTCACTAATGCTGCTTTAAGAAGTGCATGGATTATGGATTATAAATGGATTAAAACAAAACAAAAAAAAAAGCCTGGTGGGTCTTATCCATTGGTGGTTTTCTTTTCCTAAAGCTTTGTCCACACATGCATCGATTTTTATGATGTCAACAGTAGGCCTTCCTAATAGTTGTTGCCATGGTAATAATGTTCATCATTGCAGAAGAAGAAGCCTTTATTTTTCACATATACATTAAAACACAGTGGAATTCTGGGGCTTGAACCACCAACCTTCTGATCAACAACCCAGAGTTTTGGGTGGGGTTAATAGCATTTCACAGTAAAAATCAGTTTTCTTGTCGCTAAAATGAAACATTCTGTAGGGAGATTTGGTGTTTGTATATAAAATTCACCAGTGTATATAAGCATCATGTCATACAAGATGAAGGAGTAGCAGTGTGAGCTTTTTGCCACATGCACTCTACTGTCTTCCATTTACTTCTTCACTGCAGCAGGTTGCTCCATATGTGTGCAAATTTCTCTCAGCTTTATTGCCTCACTGGAGACAACCACATTGAAAGCTCTCATTGAAAATGGAATGTTCTCCGTTCACTTTGTTGCCACGAGTTGTATGTGTGAGTTGTAACATGGCATAAGACAGCAAATTCTGCCCATAAAGTTCTAACTAGTTGATGAGAGTGCGTTAAATGAGCTACATGCTTACCTCTGCAGTTTCGTGCAGCTCTACTCTGGCTTACAGCAAGAGTATTACTCATAACGTTGTTGGCTTCTAAACTGATGTTTTATTCTTCCAGGCATATGCTCGATTTGCTGGAACCCCACTGAAAGTTCACAAGATCTCCAACCCCTGGAGGAGTCCCACAGGTAGGCAGATTTTTTTTTTAATGTTTTTCCATGGGATTTTAATGGTTGTTTTCTGGCCAGCCATGCATCATTAATGTAAGTATTTGCTTTTAGGCTGATCAAGTTACCTCAAATTGCAGAAAGTGACTAAGCCGCTATTTCCAGAAAACTGACACTGATCTGCACTGGATCTTGTGTCAGAAGACATCGACATAGCAGCTTAGTGCTCACTGTATCCTGTACAACACAAGCTTTATGTTCCTGCCTCAGCATTACTCTTCTGCCATGATAAGCTTTTTCTTTAGATGCATGAGTAGCATTCGTACTGTTTATAAGTTACTGCAATCTGTGGTACTCTAGTATATAATACTAGAAAACAATTGTACTAATGTTACATCTTTTAAATCTATAAGTAACATAGAAACACTGAGCAGCGTTTGAATAAGAATTGTCATAGGATATGAAGAAGAATCAGTGTGTTTCTTTGCCAAATATCAACTGTCTTCACCCCTGTTGGTAGTCACAGCACCAGGTCACTTCATATTTGCATAAGGTTCAACTTTTCTCAACTTTGTTGCATAACTGGGCATATCCACTTTGTCACCAATGCTTACTTTCACTCAAAATATTATATTATTCATCACATTAGCCTTAAAATAATGTGAGGAGAATATTGTAGCAGGTGTATTGACGGACTGATCTGTGTGTTTGGGCTGTATGCTCCCAGGTTCACTCCCTGCTCTGAAGACCAAAGAGGATGGGAGCTTCTCTCAACCCAGCAAGATTATCATCCAGCTCAGGAAACAGGTAGCTCACTGACTTTGACTCATCAGCCACAGCTTTTGGCCCATTTTAGCTTGGCTAACATGTAAGTTCCAAACAAATGCACTAAACTGTAATACATTTAGACAGTTTCAGAGTCACTGTGGATTGTGGACAGAAACTCTATCAGAAAGTCTCCTATATTCCCATTAAAATTAGCCAAACCATTATAGGGGGATATTTGCTTTACTTTCTGACATTTGGCACATGCTATGACCTTTTTATCTCATTGCCATGAACCAGTTGCTTGTTACACTGCAATGTTAATAAAATTGAAAAAAAAAAAAAAAAGTAAATTGAAAAAAAATGAAAATGGGAAATATGTCAGTGTACAATTACACTGCAGTCTGTGCGAATTTTCAAATCTGATTGGTCAGTAGGTGTACAAGGTAAACAAATGTAATTGTTTTAATAAATTATTTCTATAGTTACAACTCATTTACAGGGATTTGTATAGTGGACATCTATGATTTAATGATCTAAGGCTAATAATTAACAGATTATAAAACATCTTGTTATTAAACAAATAACTTGTGATATGGTGAAACTGTATGTGAAGAGAGGGGAAGTTTTCTGATGTAGGGGAGTCTTTTGCACTTTCTGGTTTCTGGGTATCAAGACTAGCTTCATTTTTGATTTCCAAACTTAAAAAGTAAGAGGAAAAAACTGATGCTGCTGTGGGAATGATTGTTTATAGATGCGATGATACAAGTGAAAACAGGAACTAACATGTCTTGTGGACATTCCACAGCATTAAATGTAACTTCATATGTTAAAAAGTATGTGGTGTCATTTATCAATAAATGAATTGTAAAAATTGCTGTGATGTATCATATTTCTCACTTTGCCTGTTCTAACTTTCTGCTTTATTTTGTATTACGATAACTCTGATCATATCTCGGTATGGTCCTCATGTTGAAACCTGAATCTCTGCTAATGTGCGGGAAAACTGTGTTGTTTATTTCAGAAATACAATGCAGACTACGACCTTTCTGCGAAAGAAGGGGCCGACGCACTCGCTTTCATCTCTCTGTTGGAAGAAAAGCTGATGCCTGCTCTGGTAAGATTCACATGAGGAGTACAGAAGCTCGTTTGCAGAGATACATGATCCAGTCCTGTTAGTGATATAAATGATAAGAAAGGTGGACTGGTGTTCCCTGGAAGTTGAAAGGGGGCCAATATTATATAACAATATCTTTTTCATTACTTCTCATTACATGCTGTTTATCTTAACAAGCTCGCTCTCCTGCTATAATTTCTCCTATGATTCATTAATAGGTAAACAGTGACTGGGTTATTATCTCTGCTATTTAGTAGCTGCTGTATAACAATTCCTGACAGTTTCCTCTCAGTTGGAGCCAGTGAAGCTGGAGTTAGACCATTTTTAACTCTTCCATCACTCGAATTGCTGTTATGAAGGGAAATCCATAGGAAGCTTATGTTATTAACCACAGAGATAATGTTACTATACTGTTATTTATCATTATACAAATATTTATTATTATTATACTAATATATTGACTTTTACAAGGAATGATCTCCACTCACACATCTCTGTAAATGTCATTTTCTTCGTTCTGTTCCATGGTTGTCTATTGTGCACACTCTTGCAGATTTATGCTCTGTGGGTTGACCCTAAGAACTATGCTGAGGTGACACGTCGCTGGTATGCAGAGAACATCTCCTTTCCACTGAACTTTTTCCTGCCGAGCCGCATGCAGGGCCAGCAGCTGGAGAGAGTGAGACTCATGTGGGGAAACAGCACTCTGGAGGCCGGCGAGGAGGCTGAAAAAGAGGTGCACAGGCATGGAATTATGGGTTAAAGTGGGACAGATTGTAGCAATCTAAAGCCCAGGTGTCCATACTTGCAGCTGGGGATTGACCCTGCAGCCAATTTTGTTTCCACGGCTAATATAATAACATAATCCAACCAAACAGAATCTTGATGATCATCAGAATATTACAGGCAGAGGTGTTGAGAGACGTACTGCTGCTCTGCGTACCACAGATTCTTTTTATATGCACACACGCACGCACACACACACACACATACACACTTTTAGACACCTGCAAGTTTGATTTATTTTATCATGATGTCACAGACATAGTAATTGTGTTTTTTCCCCCAAAGACAAAAAAAAACCTCCCTTTTTCTTTTTCTCTTTGAAGCTATATGCCGATGCTCTGGAGTGCATGAATCTTCTCTCTCAGCGCCTCGGCTCAAACAGATTTTTCTTCGGGGACTCGTAAGTTACTCAACACACAAAGGCTTAAATTAGACCTTTCGAAAATGGATTTGAAGAAGCTTCCCTCCTTCTTTGTCTCACAGCACTAGTTCCTAAAGTGATGACTACTTTATTTGTAAGCCAGTAAATCTGTTAAATAGTGAGTCTGCACAGCTTCTTCTTCTAAGGCCCTATTTGTTAAGGAGGCACTGAAGCAAATTTATCTCCAGACCTGAAGAAAAAGATATGACTTCTAGTTAACTTGTATGATGTCATCAGTAGGAATGGGTTAGGCAAGCTCTAAAAGCTCAGAGGATGTGAAAGACATCAGAGGCAGATATAAATTTGTACAAGTTATTAGATCATATTTATATCACATTCAGAAAAGGAAATACAGGTCTTCGAACTGAACTGAACTTTTTTTTTTCCCCTCTTAAATTCCATTTCTCTGTATGGAAAGTTTTGCACATAAATCTATTTTGTGGATTTGTGTTAAATGTATTTTAGCTAGTTTTTAAGAAAACATATTTCTTCTGCACATGTTTTAAGATTTTGAAGAATTCCATCATCACATATTTAAAGTACCAGAGTATGCACTCACTGAGCGCTTTATTAGGAACACTGCACTAATACTGGGTAGAGTTTCCCTTTTTGGCATGGATTCCTCAAGATCATGGAAACACTTCTTTGAGCTTCTGGTCCACGTTGACATGATTACATCACACAGTTGCTGCAGATTATTCAGGTGCACTTTCATGCAGCAAATTTCCTGTTCTGCCACATCCACAACGTGTTCTATTCTGCTGACTGGGAGAACACTTAACTCATTGTCACATTCCTGAAGGCAGTTTGAAGGACTTTTGCTTTGTGAGATTGATTTGTATGAACAGGCGCAAAGTGTGCCAAGAAAACATTCCTCACACCATTATACCACTCTACCATCTGTGTCCAGTTTTGGGGAGTCTGTGCCCACTACAGCCTCAGGTTTCTGTTCTAACAGAAGTGGAACCTGACATGGTCTTCTGCTCTTGTAGCCCATCCTCCTCATGCTTTTCTGCTCACCTCAGTTGTACACATTGTTTATCTGAGTTACGGTAGCCTTTCTGGCAGCTCAAACCACTATGGCTAATCTATGTTGACCTCTCTTATCAACATGGTGTGTTTGTCTGGTGTGTGGTGTGTGTCTGCAGAACTGCCTCCCACTGAATTTTTAATTTTTTTTTTTATATTGAATGGAGTAAATTTTAGAGATGTGCATGTAAAATACTTAAACCTGCCACATCAGTGCTCTCTGGGGCTATTGTAGAATTGCTTTGACGATCTATGAAGAACAGGCTATAAAAAGCTCACTTTAAGATCTACCCTCCAGGCCCTCCTCCCTTGATGCCTATGTGTTTGGTCATTTGGCACCTCTACTAAAGATCAGGCTGCCCAGCAGCAGACTACAGCAGCAACTGAAGGCTCTGGACAACCTGACCAAATTCTGCTCTAACATTCTCTCCCTCTACTTCCCTGATGAGAGTCAAGGTGAGCTATCAGTCACTATTGGGAGAATCGTATTTGCTACAGACGAACTAATAACATCCTGCCTCTGAGGTATAAAAATTCTTTGTTGTTTGAGATTAAGATGAGATGAAGTGGTGTACTGTTATCATGTATGGTTTGGTGCCTTGTGCCCAGTGTTATCAGGATCAGCTCCAAAATTAACGTGACCCAGCTCAGGATGAAGCGGTTACTGGAGACAAATAAATAAACATGATTTAATCCCTTATTTATTTGTGAACAGAAGGAAGGAGTCAGCCGACATCCCGTGTGCAGGAAGGGAGTGACTTTGACCACGAGCCTTACAAGAGACACAAGCAGCTGCTGTCTGTCCTTGTAGCTGTAGCAGCCATGCTGGGTTACGCTCTTCTCAGCGGCATTGTTGCTATTGAGCATGTGAAGGAGGAGAGGTCAACAGGAAACTCCTCTATTGAACCTCCGGATGAAGAAGAGGCATGATGAAGAGAGGAGTGGGAAATATATAAGGACGCTATTTATCTGGTGGATAGAAATTTTCACTGGAGATTCTTACTGTGAGGAAGATTAAGAGTACCATGTGTCTAATCAGAGAACTTTAAAAAGCGCATATATGACAATCATTTATTTTTCTGTTTTTTTTTTTTTTTTTTTTTATTTCATCCTGTGGTCCTTTAAACTATTCTAGTTTCTACTAGATTCTACTATTAGTAACATTTAGCTTTTCATTGTACTTTATCTGAAATGTACTATGACAGGTTCTAGGATCTGGCTCAAAATTGATAATCGGAAATTGCCCATACTAAAAGTCTAATTTCTGTGTGGGTTGTAGACTTGGTGATAAATACAGTGTTTTTTTATTGACATATTGGTTTTACTTAGTAAATGTTTGTTCAAATTCCACTGATGGACCAATTAATGTATCTCAGCTTGATAAGCAGTCTCTGCTCATAGCACTTAGATGACATCTTGTTCGCTTGCTGCCTTGTTCACTAAGACACACATTCCTGCTGACCTTTGCAATTTTCAGACAAGTAATGATGTTCAGGGGACATTAGTGCTTAAGTAACTGATTAATGTATTATATTTGTTTTACTTAATATTTTTATGTTGTATTTGTATGGCTTTTAAAACACACTGGTAGTAACATTTGAAAGAGGAGCTTTAATAAAGTGTTATTTACCTGGTTGCAAAGTGCATGATCACATTTTCTTTTGTATTTAAAAAGTGCCATCTTAATGTCTGCTCTATCATTTAGTTAATATGATTATTTCAAAAACATTTATCCATATCTTGCATTAGAGTGCTAGCTTGAGAGCCAGGCTTGATGATCCTGCGTATGCATGTTTGTATGTGTGTGCGTGTGAGTGTGTGTACTTGCATGTGTGTACTTGCTTGCAAGACGAGGAGTTTGTAGTTGTTGAAAGGAAGTAATTTGTCTGGGGCCTATAAGTCATTTTTCAGTATTCAGTCTTATGTTCCGAAAACATCCATCACAGTTTTATTCGTGTATGTACGTCTGGGACCTTCTACATTTCTTATATATAGTACCTTGCAAAAGTATTCATACACTTTGAGCTTTTCCACATTTTGTCACGTTACAACCACAAACGTAAATATATTTTATTGGGATAGACAAACACAAAGTGGTATATAATTCTGAACTGAAAGGAAAATAATAAATGGTTTTAAAGATTTTTGACAAATAAAATCTGAAAACCTAATTAGTTAATAGAGACTGTGTGTAATCTCAGTATAAATACAGCTGTACTTTAAAGCCCTCAGAGGTTTGTTAGAGAACATTAGTGAACAAACACCATCATGAAGCCAATGGAACACACCAGACAGCTCAGGGATTTTAGTTTAAAGCAGGGTTAGTTTATAAAAAAATATCCCAAGCTTTGAGCATCTCACCGTGCACTGTTCAATCCATCAGCCGAAAATGGAAAGAGTATGGCACAACTGGCAAACCTACCAAGACATGGCTGTCCACCTAAACTGACAGGCCAGGCAAGGACAGCATTAATCAGAGAAGCAGCCAAGAGACCCAGGGTAACTCTCAAGGAGCTGCAGAGATCCACAGCTCAGGTGGGAGAATCTGTCCACAGGACAACTTTTAGTCATGCACTCCACAAATCTGGCCTTTATGGAAGAGTGGCAGAAAGAAAGCTATAAGAAGTCCAGTTTGCAGTTTGTGACAAGCCATGTGGGGAACACAGCAAACATGTGGAAGAAGGTGCTCTGGTCAGACGAGACCAAATTTGACATTTTTTGCCTGAATGCAAAATGCTATGTGTGGCGGAAAACTAACACTACACATTACCCTGAACACACCATTCCCCCCATGAATTATGGTGGTGGCAGGGAGAGGGAAGCTGGTCAGAGGTGATGGGAAGATGGATGGAGCCAAATACAGGGCAATCTTAGAAGAAAACCTGTTTAAGTCTGCAAAAGACTTGAGACTGGGGCGGAGGTTCACCTTCCAGCAGGACAACAACCCAACAGCCAGAGCTACATACATATAGCTAGAGCTACAATGGAATGGTTCAGATCAAAGCATATTCATGTGTTAGAATGGCCCAGTCAAAGTCCAGAGAATCTGTGACAAGAATTGAAAATTGTTTCATCCAATCTGACTGAGCTTGAGCTATTTTGCAAAGAAGAATTTTACTCTCTAGATGGGCAAAGCTGGAAGAGATGTACCCCAAAAGACTTGCAGCTTTAATTGCAGCAAAAGGTGGTTCTAAAAAGTATTGACTCTGGAGGGCTGAATACAAATGTATGTCACACTTTTTAGATATTTATTTGCAAAAAAAATTGAAAACTATTTATCATTTTCCTTCCACTTCACAATTATGTGCCACTTTGTGTTGGACATGACAAAATGTGGAAAAGTTCAAGGGTATGAATACTTTTGCAAGGCACTGTATAAATATAATTCTGCCTAATTTTTCTTACCTCCATTCCATTTTAAATCACATTCAGCAGTAAATTTGAGTGACTTCATGGAATAGATGTCTATTTAAAAATGGATCATTCTTTATTAAGTTTAACAAACAGTTGATGACCTGGCTGATAATCTATAGTGAGTTACATCGACTCAGTTGTGTAACCATTTATCAGCTGTGGTCATAATGATTCAGATGTTATTGATGTCTGGCTGCTGTTTGAGCACAGCTGAATCTGAAGCTTTGAAAGAAATCTTTGAATCTTGATTTGTTGGTGGCGATTAAAGAAACGGATTATAATAGAAATGGACAGGCTGTTCAGATCATTTAGTATAACCCACTGAGTACCAAAGATGGAAACTGTAAACTTAATTAGCGTAGAAAAAAGCCAGATTTGGAACTCCTTCATACCTCATACTTTGCACACACACACAGACATTTTGACAGTCATGACAGTGACTATATAGATAGATGTACATTTATCTAAACTTACAGAAGGTTTGCCTGCCAAGTGCAGGCACTGAATATCAAAGTTCTACCCCTCAGCCTCTTCCTAGCATCATAGATGTTTTTCAGGCAGCTTGATTCACTGAAACCGGTTGCCACCGTGTTAACTCAACATGTGGTAAACATTATTATGCTTGCCAATCAGATTCAGCCAGGTCATCATGTGTGGTACTAGCTGATGTTGAGGATGATAGGAATGATAACAGAAGCCATAGAACAAATTCTTCTGGGCTTTCTGGAGCTATTATCCTTCAGTAGTGACTTATCAGACTTTGACCTCATACACCATAAACAAATGTTAATTTGTCTTAGTGTAAGTGACTCGGGCTCTAGCCTGCTAGAGATACAAGGGTCTCCTAAGTGCACAGGGTGACAAGACAAGACAGTGCAGACAAACAACATATAAACCGACTCTGTGCAAAAGAATAGTGTTGACTGAGTGCAAATATTAAAGTTAACGTGAACAGGATCAATATAAAGTGTAATGTAAAGTGACATATGCGTGCAAACAGGACAATTTTTGTGTGTGTCTGTGTCCAGCACAGTATAGTTCTCTGTTGAAAGCAGTTCTCAGATGTGTGTGTTTCTGTGTCCAGCATAGTTCATTTCTCGTTGGGAACACAGTTCTCAGTTTTTGTGCGTGTGTGTGTGTTGTGTATGTGTGTGTGTCCGTGTCCAGCATAGTTCAGCTTCTCTGTTGAGATCAGATCTCGGTTGTATGTGAGTGTGTGTGTGTGTGCGTGTGTGTGTGTGTGTCCATGTCTAGCTCAGTTCAGTTCTCTGTTGAGATACCTGTTTGCCTGAGGGAAGAAGCTGTTCAACAGTCTGGTTGTGCGGGTCCGAATGCTTCGGTACCTCTTTCCGGATGGCAGGAGGGTGAAGAGTGTGTGTGAGGGGTGTGTGTGATCATCCATAATGCTGTTTGCTTTGCGGATGCAGCGTGTGGAGTAAATGTCTGTAATAGAGGGAAGAGAGACTCCGATGATCTTCTCAGCTGCTCTCACTATCTGCTGAAGGGACTTGCGATCCGAGACGGTGCAATTCCCAAACCAGGCAGTGATGCAGCTGCTCAGGATGCTCTTGATGGTCCCTCTGTAGAAGGTGGTCAGGATGGGAGGTGGAAGATGAGCCTTCCTCACCCTTCGCAGGAAGTAGAGACGCTGCTGGGCTTTTCTGGTGATGGAGGTGATGTTGAGTGACCAGGTGAGGTCCTCCGCCAGGTGAACACCAAGGAATTTGGTGCTCTTGACGATCTCCACGATGGACCCATAGATGTTCACTGGAGAATGGTCACTTCGTGCTCTCCTGAAGTCAACAACCATCTCTTTCATTTTCTCCACATTCAGGGACAGGTTGTTGGCTTTATACCAGGCTGTTAGCCGTTGCACCTCCTCTCTGGACACTTCATATCACTATACCACGCTCCCTCCGATCTACTAGCACTGCTGGACTGTTCCCATCATCTCTTACGGTAAGAGGTAGGTATACGTCAAGACTCTTTTCTGTTCTGGCAGTGAGGTGGTGGAATAAGCTTCCCCTAGATATACGAACAGCTGAGTCACTGGCTTTCTTCAAACAGAGGATGAAGATCTGCCTCTTCCTGAAACACTTAAACTAGCTCTTATTTTTCCTGTCTGTTTTATGAATTGCTCTATGTATTTAAACAAAAAAAAAATCCTCCCAACGCAGTTTTAGGCTGATGGTATCCTAAATCTGTGACCTATTGAACTAGTGTTAATGTATTTATTGATAGAGACTTCAAAGCACTTTTATACGTCACTCTGGATAAGGGTGTAACTGCCAGAAATGTAAATGTAAATGTAAATGCAAATATCACCCAAATATTTGATAAATCCTTTTTGAGAAGCTTTGGCTATTCTCTGGCTGGTCAGTTTGTCTCAGTGTTTTGTGCAATACTTACTGGCAAGCCATTATCTTGGGAGAATTTATATTAGACTTTGTATTTGCAATACAATTTAAAATACTCCAGCTCAGCATCCATCTTTCTCTTTGTGAAGGACATTAAACATCTTCTGTGGGCTACCAAACTAAGAGTTGTCTCTCCACTGCACCCTATGGACACACAGCTGTGTATTACAACACAGCCCAGGAATCCCACCTTGGCTCCTGTTCACTCCAGGTTTTTTGTGTTTCTTTGGCGTGTGTGTGTGTGTGTGTGTGTTTGATGACATCAAAATTCAGCACTATAAGAAAATATTCTGCAGCTTTGTTCTGTATGAGATTCCAATTCAGATAGAACAGGAAAGATGAAGTTTAATGCCTGAACATGTATGTCATGAATGTGTCTGCTTTTAGTTTAGTTCAGGAACTAAAAAGTGTGAGTCATCCTTTTTAGACTCACAACTGCTAAGCATTCTAACATTTTTCTGGAAACTCTATTTTTTTTCCTATGAAAGAGAATGATTTTAACAAGCCACCCATTCCATACAGGCAGGTTACTTCATGTTTAGCGTGCCTTTTTAGCAGACACACTTTCAAATTGTGTAATGATGTTTGAAAAGGGCAAGAACCAGCCATTCATTTCAAAACCTCCTGCTTTCAAGGTCCAGCAATAATGAAGCATGAGCGGAAATATTTCCTTGGCACAGACTGTTAAAAGCGGTTGCTGAGGCAACACAGTAGCAATCAAAAATAAACACTTTCTCAGAGCATGGGAGGGAGATGTCAAGCCTGTCCTCAGTAAAACCTGGCTAAAAAAAAGTTTTTCTAGTTTTAGTTTAAACCTTCAAATTCTATGAATCATGTTATTATTATTATTATTAACATTACTATTCACAGTAATATTTATTTATTAAACACATCTTTGAATGATTATTATATCATTCCATTTTATTTAACACTGTACAGTGAATACAGTAAGGTTTCAAGGCTGTGTTTAATAAGGCTCTTAAAGGACTCTGAGGTCACATCAGAGGTCAAGTGTTTGCCTGAAGGGGTCAACTGCTGGGTCTCAGAAATACCAGTATAATT
This sequence comes from Hemibagrus wyckioides, assembly GCF_019097595.1. Taxonomy (NCBI): domain Eukaryota; kingdom Metazoa; phylum Chordata; class Actinopteri; order Siluriformes; family Bagridae; genus Hemibagrus; species Hemibagrus wyckioides. Next base: position 13,832,310 of record NC_080710.1, read on the forward strand.
GTTTTATTTCAACAGTGCCTTTATTTTCCCTACATGGTGATTTTCTGCTGTTTGTGACTGGACTACTGAATTTAGTCCAATCACAAATGAACACAGGACTGATTTATTCTGGTGATGAATGAAAAGAGTCTTGGCGGTAACAGAACATGTGTATGATCATTATGTGCATAACCTCAACATCTGTTTCTCTCTTTTGTTCCTTGTACTGTATGTATGTGCACTGTAGAAGGCCAGAAAAGCATTCTACTGTGAATTTCTTGGTACATTTTTGTTAGCTTCCTTCCAGTCACTATTCCATTTACTGCTGCTAAGATTCTATGTTAATGTCTCCTTTTTTCCCATTGTGTTTTTACAAAAATATGACTTTAACTTAAATAAGGTCCCCATAATAAGGAACAAAAATGATAGCATGTATAGTGTCATACAGGCCTATCCTTGCTTGTTATTCTACATCAGACTAGCTGTTTTACATTTGTGAGAATTTCTGATGTCTCTGGGCGAAAAAAAAGGTTGTGAGTATTAAATATTTGAAGGCTAAACAACTTATTCGTAATTTAGTTGTGTATTTTACCCAATTTCCTGAAAATATACAATTAACATTAATAACATTTTTCAGATCTTTAAGCGTCCTTTTCAATTGACAGACTTTAATTTACATGCATGTTTAGCCCATCATTTCATTATTACAAGACCTGGTTTAATTTAACTTCTGTAGACTTCTGTAATTTAATTTATCTGTAGACCTTGTGCCCTCATCTGATGGGCAAAAATAACAAAATACAGAATAATCAGAAAGTATTTTTCTTGTATTCACCAGGAAATATTCATTATAATAACTTTCTTTTAACATAATGTCACTTTTTTAACTTGGTGACTGTCAAATGTGCAGATTATTAGGTGAATCCATATATATTAGGACAGTTTTTTTTAAATTTCCTCATTGTTAAAATAACTTATCCAAAAGTATGTAGACACATGACCATCACAACAAGATGTGCTTCTGTTACTATAGGCAACTATCAAAATTAGTAACTAGGGCAATAGTTCCTAAGTGGATAAGGCTCTGTGTTACTGATCAGTAGGTCAATTGTTCATGCCCCAGCACCACTAAACAGCCACTGTTGGGCCCTTGAGCAAAGCCCTTAACCCTCTCTGCTCCAGGGGAGCTGTATCACGTCTGACCCAGCGCTCTGACCCCAACTTCCTAACAAGCTGGGATATGCAAAGAAAAGAATTTTGCAGTGCTATAAGGTATATGTTACAAATAAAGGCTTCTTCTTCTAGTTGGTCCCCGCTTTGCAGACATAACAGCTTCCACTTTTCTGGCAAGGTTTTCCACTAGATTTTGGAGCATGGCTGTCGGGATTTTGTAGTTCAGCCACAAGAGCATTAGTGAGGTCAGGCACTGATGTCAGGTGAGAAGGCCCAGGGTGCAGTCGGCATTCCAGTTCATCCCAAAGGTGTTTAGTGGGGTTGAGGTCAGAGCTCTGTGCAGGACACTCATGTACTTCCACACCAACCTTCTTACTTTGTGACAGGGCCATTTTCATGCTGAAAGACATTTCCAACTTTGGGGCAATAGTGTGAGGAAGACCACCTATGGGTGACATGGCCAGCTTTTGGCTAAATAGTTTTTTACACTGTTAATCAACCGACCAGATTTACCACAAGTCTTAGAAGAAAGAAATTAGTTGTTTTACATGTGCTTCATTATTAACTAAAAAGTAAATACAAAACAGCTACAGCACATGTCTTATGGTATTTGGTCTTACAGAATAATAAGTCTCCATCTATGGGTAGTTTTTCTAATTGCCTCAGCATGCTGAAAATGCAAATTTTTGCACAACGTTAAATATAACCCAGGTTGAGCTATGATAACAGAACTTCAGGGTTTGTTTACAAAAAATGACAAAATAAAAGAACATAACGAAAAAGTAGCAGATTCGTAAAAATGCTAGGTTATTTAAGATTATTTAATCGTTCAGATACTGTGAAATATAAGAACAAAGCCATAGAATAACACTGGCTTCAAACAATCTTTTGGGTATAGTATCTTCTACTGTTACCTCTCTCTCTCTCTCTCTCTCTCTCTCACACACACACACACACACACACACACACACGGTAGTAACGCTGTTAGAGGTGTATAAGTTACAGTATGACCCGGTGAGTGTGGGTTAAGGGAACACACAGTATTTCTGGATGGCAACAAAGGTTCAATTATACGGATAAATCCAAAGAACCGAGTCAGTAAAGTGAGTCATAAAGACAACAGCTGTTAATTGAGATATACACCCACGGCGCGCTTAATTGGACACGTCTCTCTCTCTCTCCCTCTCTCTCTCTCTCTCTCTCTCTCTCTGAGCGCACGAGCCAGTTGGTCTGAAGGAGCGCGCTCTGAACGCGGCACCCGCAACTTCACGCGCGCTGGTTTAATAAGGAAAACGTCTGTTTTATAACTCATTTATTTTTTTTCTTCCACTGGAGATTATCCTGTTCTTCCTATTTCGCTTTACCCAAGAACATGGGTGCAATGCGATCTGTGCCAGTGTGGATTGTATTGACCGTGATGCAGATCTCCTGCTTGTGTGAATCTCTGGAGAAACAAGACATGCATGGTATTATTATTATTATTATTATTATTATTATTATTATTATTATTATGATGATGATGATGATGATGAAGATGAAGATGATGATGATGATGATTGCTCCCTTAGTCTTCCTTATGTGCTGTTTTTATTACATGCTTAAATGATTTAAACAAAAAAAAAAACTACCTTTCTGTTAAGATTCGTTCTTTTATAAAATCACTTTGCTTTGTGTAACTGCTTGCTATAATAAGCACTGGAGACGGATGCACCATTTCTTTATGATTTCAGGCTTTTCAAGTTGATAAAAATGGAAGAAGTGATTCACACGTGCAACAAGTTGATTCAAAAGCTAAAGCCCGGTACTAAACACAACTGAGTGCACGTGACTAATTTTTTTTTTCTAATTGCTTTGTTGCATGTGTCTGCGAGTCTATCGTTAGGATTACATAATATCTCGTTTGTTGACCCTTGCGATGCTGACATTACGGAAGGCTGTAATATGAAACTATGCATAATACTTGGAGACATTTAAAAAAAAGTTCCACAGTTGTCTTAGTATCCTGGAAAGGTATCAACAAGTATTCTCAATGACCTCAGACATCACAGCTGCATTCTGCTCTGTTTGTTCCACTGAATCAAGTCATTTTTACAAAGTAAACTTCATCAAGTAATAGTAACAATTATGTTTTGTCTAGATGTCAAGTAGCATCAAAGGTTATTAGAGGTTATAACCTACAACAGAGGGGTTCCCCTTCTGAAACGTTTCCAGATAGGTCCTGTTGAGAACGCAAGAAGATTTCAAAGCCTGTAGGTTATTAAAAAGTATAATATGAGTACAGAGTATTATTATTATTAGTAGTAGTAGTAGTAATAGTAGTAGTTGTAGTAGTAGCAGTAAGATTACACATATCATGCATTTCAGAAATACTTGATTTATCTCAACACATTTATTTGACATGATCCAGAGCTCTTAGCTCATTCACCTTTAAAGCTAGAGATAGATATTAGGGTAAGTTGTCCTTTGATTTGTCAGTCATCTGTATCTGTGTGGTGAGTTAAGGAGTATGTACACATGGTGAGACAACACAGAGATTTCCCACTACCCTGGATCTGTGTACTGTCTCTTTGGTTCATTCTTTCCTTCTGTCTTTACCTCAGACACACACACACTCAGCCTTGTTCTGGCTGCAGTACTGCTGTCCTGTAAGTGAGTCAATATGTGAGAAATGACTAAGGGGGAGAGTAACTGGAAGATATATTCAGAGATAATCAGATTACTGCTTATATGGTTGATGCCTAATGTTTTTTGTCAAAGTGGACATAATTAGTAAAAGTAAAATTGGACTTACTAGGTGGTTTCCCTACAAGGAGATGCTGGGGTAAATAGTATGTACTGCATGTAATGTTTTCAAATAATGTGTACATTTGTTGCTAAGAGTGAACTCATATATTCATGTTGCAATACAGAAGGAAATATTTTCCCATTTTTCTCATTACTTTGTCCTGCAATTGGGAGGAGGTGTTGTTTATAAATTCTTTGGGCATTGGGCTTGGAAATATTTAGGCTCTGTTTTTTTTTTAAAAAAAACTCTCCCCTTTCCACAACAGACCCATACACAGGGGACAGTGGTTTAGGCCAAAAAAGCCACCTGCCTTGTAAGATACCATTTTTAAACTACTTAATATATGGCAAACTGCTACTGTAGTATTAATGGAAAGTTGCAGTTATATTCAGTTACATATACTCTAATGACTATAGAAGAAAGAAAGAAAGAAAGAAAGAAAGAAAGAAAGAAAGAAAGAAAGAAGGAAGGTTTTCCTTTTATATTTTCTTAAATAAATAATATAAGCTTACGTATAGACTAGGTGCTATAATATTTTCAAATATGTCAAAACACACATTACATTTAACCATTTTTATTGCATTGGAAGGATTTAAAAATCAAACATTATTGAGCTATAGACCACATTCCTATTTTAGGAATATTCAACGTGAGCCAAAAATATATCCTAAGCTCATAGAGCTTTGTATACTAAGCTTTCACAGTGTACAGAGCTCTTTACTTTATAATCTACAGTGAGTGTCTATCTGTGGTGCAAAAGTAGAAAGAGCAAAAGCACTGAAACATGCAGATGGAAACTGTAAGTCTTGCAATATTCCTCAAAATTAGAAATGTATCATAACTGTATATTAACTGCAAATGCCTGCTTAAGCATTAAAATCCATGCTTATGTATTTCAGTGATAGACATGTTGGCTCTGCAGGATGTCAAGCAGAATGTGGCTGCAGTGGAGAAGATGTCTGGAGCACTGAAGACTCTTAGTGATCTCTACATCGTCTCTACCTTCCGCCTGCCACCCAAACTTGGTGGAGTGCTACTCGGCTTCTACAATAAGCAGGACAATAAAAAGTACCTGGAGCTTGCTATCATGGGCAAAATCAACAAAGGTACTTTCAAGTATAAGATCAGAACTAAATTTGTGTCTGTATGGTGCTGCAAGGAGGTAGTAGAAACCAGAGCGCAGTACATTATGAAGACTGCCAGAACAATGCTGAACTTTTCCACTAATAAAAAAAACCAATACTGAGGTCATCAGAGGGTAGCTTTAATACTCTGTTAGTATAACCATAGATATACACACACTGATGCTTCTTTACCTTCCACAAAGGCCCCATTGCATAAATCACCCTTAATAACATAATAACTATGTTGACTGGACTATAATCTTTGGTTTATTACTGACTACTTTTATTACTGACTATTACTAACTTTTAAGGTCACTGATAATAAAGTCTATATTAATTACATTACTGTTCTGACAGCTCTTGTGCGGTATGTTCGCGAGGATGGCAAGCTGCAAACTGTAAATCTGCAAAGCTCTAACTTGGCAGATGGGCGTGCTCAATCCATCATCCTCCGCATAGGTGGCCTGCAAAGAGAAAACCTCAGCCTTGAGCTTTATGTCAACTGCCGCCTGGCTGACTCTGCCCAGCGCTTGCCTCAATTGGTTGCCCTGCCTGCAGAGGCAGAGTTGGTGGAGATAAGAAATGGCTACAAGGCATATGCTCGGCTTCAGGTATAGTCGCTTGACTTGATCTCTTGTAGTGCATATAAAAACGTGTTGATCAGCAGAATTGTTGTGGTCTCTGGACATCAGTGAGCTTGGACTAGGCTGGTTAAAGTTACTTAATTGGTTACTTAATTGGTTAAAGTTACTTAATTTGGCCCACATTTCTATTTTAAAATGAACCTGTGGGAGAAAGGCAAATTAAGTGAATAGATTAGGGATATTACAATTTGAGAATGTTTGTGTTTGGTTGCAGGGATCAGTAGAGAGCCTTAAACTAGCTCTCGGGGGGACTGTAGCCAGTGCAGGTGTTCTCACTGACTGCCCTTTTCAGGGTGACTCTTCCTCATACAACATAGGTAAAACACCATCATATACTCAGCTGGATAATGAACTGTACAGTAATATTGATTTGGTATTGTCATTCCAATATCTCTTGCCAGTCTTAGAGTATCTATTAATGTCTGTAATGAATTCTTCTTGGGATATTCTTTCAGTGTATTCAGTTTTCATTAATTTGCATCTCTGTCTTTGCTTCCATTCCCAGTAAATGGGGAAGTGAACTCTATTCTTGGTGAGTGCTATAGAATATTGTACTCTAGAGAGACTATAAAGTATTTGTGAGTGCATATAATAAAGAAATATCTTTGTTGGTAACAGGTGATCACACCAAAGCTCTGATTGGACAACTCATTATCTTTAATCAGATCCTGGGTGAGCTTCGACAAGATATCAGAGAACAGGTGTGTGTGTGTGTGTGTGGATCATAATAGATGTCTTTTTTTGCTGGTTTTGATGGTATGTGGATGTGCATATCTTTCTGCCTACTGTAGGTGAAGGAGATGTCTCTCATTAGGAATACCATAATGGAGTGCCAAGTGTGCGGTAAGTCTTCTCTGCCTAGCTCCCTCTAGTTACAGCTTGAGTTATGTAATTTGACCAAACTCTGTGGTCTGAATTGAGCAGCTTCTTTTCTGTTCTGAATAGGTAACTTTGTACCTCTAGCTGTAACTTCTTCCAATGGGGAAAGAAAAATGAATAATAATATAACAGAAACCGCATGAAGCTAGCTTTTTCATCACCACTCGTACAGGTAGAGACATTGTCTAACTCTGCACTTAAAAGGAAAAGTGGCAGAAAGAACTCTTGAGTTGCCCTAAAAGTCTACACCTAATACAGTGAAAGCTCTCGTAGTTTTATTTGCCATTGTGCTTTTGGTGTGAATAGCAAACAGTTAGGACATCTCAGTGACAGCCATGTCACCTCTGTATTAGTGAGTGCTGCTTGCAGTAATATAAAATGATAATATATGTATGATTTTAAACCAAATAGAAAAGACAAAGAAAAAATTTGAGAAAAAAAATTTGATTTTTTTTAGTATTAGCTGGTTTATTTTAAAATCTTTTATTGTATAGGGTTTCATGAGCCTCGCTCCCGCTGCCAGCCGAACCCCTGTTTTAAGGGTGTGCCCTGCATGGAGGCTTTTGCGTACCCAGGATACCACTGTGGGCCCTGTCCTGAAGGAATGACTGGCAACGGCACCCACTGTCAAGACCT